>NC_080022.1:182992917-183617917 GCF_030020395.1 Manis pentadactyla
TTCTGTCAGCACACACACAAGCTATTTCTTCTGCCTTAGAACTTCCTCTGTTGACCATCTCTTTTCTAGCTCCTATTCCGTTTTGCTACTTCTTTTAAAGCAAAATTCTTCAGAAACGATGTCTGCATTCACTGCCTCCCCTCATTCTCTCTTGAATCCACTGCAGGCAGGCATCCCCGATCCCTAACTCTTGTTAGAGTCACCCATGAACTCGACCTAATTTATGCTATAATTCAGGGGCCAGCAGTTTTCTGTAAAGGGCCAGGTAATAAATATTGCAGGCTGTGCAGGCCACACGGTCTCTGTTGCAACTATTCAACTCTGCTGTTGTAATCTGAATGTAGTGAAGGCAATTCATAAACCAACGGCTATAGCTGTGGTTTTAATAAAACCTAATTTATAAAAACAAGTGATGGGGTGGCCCGTGGGCTGTAGCCTGACAATCCCTGAATAACTGCTTCCCACGTTGCATCTTGCCTGAGCTCTCAGTAGTAGCTGGCACGTCGGACTCCTTCCTCCTTCGGGAAGCACGCTCTGTAAGTGGGTTCTGAGATTTCACTCACTTTTTTGGTTCCAGGGCTCCATTTTCAGATTTCTTGTGCTCTCTATACATGTCTGTCTCTGGGCTCTATGCTGAGAACTCCACAATTCACATCTCCAGTTTAGACCCTCTCTTTTGAACTCCAGACACGTACATCCAGCTCCATTTGGTGTCGCCCCTCGGACATCCAACAGCTGTCTCGAGCTGACTCCAGCTCCTCCCTGCAAGCCTCCTTCTGTCACCTTTTGTCCTTGCCTGCTCTGTACCTGGACGCTCTGTCACCCAGCTGCTCCAACATTCTCGTCGCTTCTCCTCTCACACTCTGCACTGAGCTCAAGATCAAACCCACCAGCCGTACCTTCAAATGGAAGTGGAGAGCTGACACTTCTCGCCACGGCCACTGCCTGGTCTACCACCTCGTCTCACCCGGTTACTCGGCTGCCTCTTCACGGTTTGTGCATTCCCCATTTCAGGCTATTCTCAGCAGAGCAGCCAGCACAACCCTTCAGAAAGCCATGTCACCCAAGTCACTCCTCTGCCTTCATCCCCCCATGGCTGTCATCTCCTTCAGAGTGAGCACCTAGCCTGTAAGAGGGCTCCGGGTTGCTGCTCGGATCCGTCTCCCATCACGCCGACCCCCGTTCACCATGGGACACATGGGGTTCTTTGCTGGGTGGGTGCATGACAAGCACCCCCAACCCCAGGACCTCTGCTCTTCCTTCCCCTCTTTCTGGAATGTTCTCCCAGATCCATGGGGTTCACATCCTTCATTTTTGCTCAGATGTCACCTTCTCACTAAGACCTTTCCTAATAACCCTTGGTAAATTTTCAGATCTCCTAGATCTCTCTCTGTCCCCTCAACCTGCTTCAGGTAACACCACCCAGAGGTGCTGTTTATTTTGTACATCACTGGTCATCTTTGCCTTGCATTTAAGCTGATGATGCCTCTTTGCTCACTGCTTTATTCCCAGCACCAAGGACACCACTGGGCACAAAGTAATGGCTCAATAAACACGTAACTGGAAGAATGTAGCTGCATGGACATGCCTGCCTGTGCACACGTCACAGCTCACTCTGACCCAAATGCAGTTCACCTTAACATCACCAACAGAGTGCACCTAATACATCATTGGCGTTAGTGCTTGTTAATACATGTAGGGGAGGCAGCAATTGCACTGCCCCAGTTCCTGTCCCTGGTGGTGATGTTTCCTGGAGCCCAGACATCTGCTACGTGGTGTACAGTGTCTGTGTACCCACACATTTCCTGGGGCTGTACACTGACCAGAGGCTTCCACACCCCGACAGTCCAAAGGCTACCACATTACTGCCAGCTCTGCCCCACCTCCTTGTTTTCCCCTTGGGCGGCATACACTGGGGGTGTGATATTTAGTTTTCCCAGCTGGCGCTCCTGGCCAAGGACCCTCAGGGTGCCATGCATCTTTAGAGCTTCCTTGGCAAGATGCCATTCCCCCTCCCTCCTGCCCACACCCCTGATGGACAGAGACTCCTTTACCGGTTCTGACTTACCCTGGGGCTGCCTACATTAACAAACCATGTGACCCAGCAAGCCCCTTACCATTGTGGAAACAGTTCCTGCCTGTGGAGTGGGGGGTGCTGAGCCAGGTACGTTAAGGGGCCCCAGGTAGCTCTCACACTCCCCACCCCTCCATTGCACTGGGCTCTGGGACAACAAACGGCCAGTAGGAATTAGAGTGGTGCTGGACACTGGCCCAGGAGGCAGGCCTCAAACATGGTGGAGGGCTGTGCACCCCAACGGCTCCAACCGATGGAGACACATTGTTATTATGTGTGTCATTTATTGCCACCTTCTCTGGTGGTTGCCTGTGTTTCTGCCCCGACCCAGCAGGGTGAGGGCTGGCAGGCCTGCTCTCTTTGAGACTGCTGGGCCACCTAAACCGCGTGTCTCCTCATGTACACAGCAGGGACAAACATTTTAAGTCTACCAACTTTACAGGGCTTTTAAGAGGATCAAGTTTTAAAGTGCTCTGAAAATATTAGAGATAAACTGAATCCTGTCATAAACAAATATCATCTAAAGTCTAGACATAATTTTTAACAGACTTTCAAGTCCTAGCTTGTGGTCCTTTGTTAACTGGCCATCCAATTGGCATCAATATTATATTGGGGTTAGCCAAATAGCCGTTTTGAGGGGTCTTATATTGGCATGGGAGTTAGAGGGCTGGGGTGGCGGGGGGTGGGGGGCGTTGCCTGGAGATTATACAAACCGGGGCACAGCCTGGGCTTCTTGCATCTGAGCTCAGCCTGTCCTTAGAATGCTGGAGAGGATGGATGTGGTTTTCCTCCAGCTGCACAAATGTCAGTGGATTGGGGGTGAATAGCCAAGAGAACAGGTGTCCCCCTGGGGACCTCTCTCACCTACCACCCACAAGTCACTTCCAACCCCCGACAGGGTCCCTGTGACCCTCTGGACCCTCTTCCCTGCCGGAGCGCCCCATACCTTGTAGCCCTGAATGTCTCCATTCTGGTTCTCCAGTGGGGGTGGCTCCCACGTCACGTCTAGCTGTGTGGCTGTGGCGCTGTGGACGGCCACGCTGCGGGGTGCTGCTGTGGGCACTGGAGGGTGTGAGGGGTCGTGAGTATGTGGTGCAGGTGGGCTTCGGGGAAGAGGAGGACGAGGAGGGCTGGGTGGGGGTGCTGGGTGGGGTCCCCGGGTCCCGTATCTCCTGCAGCTGGGTTTCTGGGGGTGGCAAAGGTGCGCTGGGTCTGAAGAGCAGGTGGTGCTCACCTGCCTCTCCAACAAAGACCTCTTGTGGGGGGCTGGAGGGCCCCTCGCCCACGGCGTTGTACACGCTCATCCGGATCTCGTATCGCCGGTGCTTGTTCAGGTCTGTGGGGTGAGAGTGGGGGAGGGGAGAAACACACAGAGGTCACGTCCTTGCAGGGGGCAGGGCTGTGAATGGCATGCCCCTGAGGTTCTAGTGCCTGGGAGAAGGTTCAGGAAAGCGCAGGTAAGAGGCAGGGCGGCCAGGGGGTGCTCTGTCTGCTCCCTGGGAATCAGGACACAGCATGACTCGGGTTGGCTTCCTGGCCAAGGGTGACCGTCCTGGACACTTTGGGGAGTGAAAGCGGCACTGCTGATATTCACACTGGGACAAGCGGCATGAACCCAAACCGTCCTGGTCCTGGGCCACTCGCTCCCCACCAGCTCCAGCCCTGCCGGGCCCCCATCCACCAGCTCGGTACACAGGGGCTCAGCCCTGAGGGAAGAGGCTTACTGGATGGGAATTTTGGGCTAAGAATTCCTACATTTTGCCAACTTTGGGGATGCTTGGGGGAGATGTCTGGACAGAAGCTGGGAAAAAGGAGCAGCTGCAAGAAAATGGGCCCCTGACACCCTGGTGGAAGTCACTGTCCCTGCTCGGGGGTAGACGAATGGACCCCCTCTCCCTCTGGGCTCCCTTCCCCCTTCTCCCCTTCCTGGGGCAAGTTCTACCCTTCACCCAGGATGTAAGTGGGGGCCACCCTAATGTACGGGCCAAGCAGCCTGCGTGGGCCACTGGCTGGGGAAGGAGGACAGTTTAGCATCTAACTCGTGCTGCTTCTGACTGAGCGCCCCCCACCCCACACCCCACAGGGCCCAGGCTCAGGCCCCTGGGGGAACTCTGGCTGGGACTTCAGGGAAAGACCGACGGCTGGGCCAGGCACCCACAGGAACACCCCCCATCCCTGGGGCTGAGATGGGGGCTTTGCTCACTCCAGGGAGGGCAGGCGCTGGGCCTGGAAGACAGCACTGTGCCCCAAAATGTCTTTGACTAGGTGGGGGGCCGTGGTGTGGCCGCCTGCCCCTCCAACCAGCAGGCCCAGCAGTTCCTACCAGGCACTTCCTGTCCTTGTTACTCCACATGCTGGAGGGGGCCCAGGACCATGCATTTCCTGGTCCAGTCCGTACCCCGGTGACCTCTGCATTTTTGTATTTTTTGGGAAAGTCCCATGCATTGAGGGCGATCCCATCTTCAGGCAGCCAGAAGTGGGCACTCCCCTCCGCCTGTGGGCAGGCATCCTCAGAGGCCCCACTCGCCACCCTGATCTCAGAGCTGCCATGCAAGGAGACTTACTGTCCAGCTCGTAGTGCGTGAGGCTGGGCCGGCTCAGGTTCCGCATGGAGTACATGGCTACGGGGCGCGGGGCAGGGGCAGAGGGGGCCAGAGGGAGACAGCAGACAGAGGAGGTTAGTACACACACACACACACACACACACATACTGCCCTACGCTGAGAAACCCACGGCAGGGGCGGGACAGGACAGAGGGGGGCTGGCGGCGCGGGTGGAGGGAGGGCGTCTCCTGATTCCTGACCAGAGTTAGGGGCCAGGGCGGGAGTGTGGGTGAGGCAGCTCCCAGGACAGCACGGCCTCTGCTGCATGTGTGCTGGCTGAAGGTCACAGGGCACCGTGAGCCCCCTGGAGCCCAGCACCCCGGGGGCAGCTCTGGGGGCCCCTCTCCTCCTAGCTCGCTCCTTGGCCCAAGGTGGAGCTCCCGGAGAACCACCATGCAACGGTGGTGGTGTTAACTTCCTCCTATGAACCAGAAACCATTTTACTACCAGGAAATATGACTGTGTTCCACACAGGCACATAAAACCACAACCACAAGCACGTCTGCAAAAAAATCCCAAACAAACAGGAAAATAACACAAGCCATTAGATCGGCTATGTCCCTATTAATATTCCCCTGCTATGCATTCAATCGCCTTCTTGTCTGCTAATACTAGAAGACAAGGCACCAAAGGTTTAAGGGAGTTTGGGGAGGGGAATCAAAGCAGAAGGATCCTACGTGGCTCGTCTCCTCTTCTGGTGATGGGGGTCCCACCACCTGCCCCGGTACCCAGACCCTCCGCCTCCGCGGATCAGTAGAGGAGCCCACAGCCCGCCATCTCCCGCCCAGCCACACCTGCCACAAGACTCTGACCCTGTGCTCTCGCCGTGGTCGCTGCGTTAGCCTCTGCCTGGACCCCTGCCTCTTCCTGCCATCACTGTCACCCCGCCCAAGTCGGCCTCCTGACCCCAAAGCGCAACCAGGTCATTCCTTCCTCATGTCCCTCTGGGATTTCCACTGAGCCTGGGTTCTCTGCTTCCTGCCGCGAGTGGCAGGCTGGATCCGAGGATGACAGAAGGGTGACATCCCCAAGGAACCAGAGGGGGCCAGACTGCTGGGGCCTCCCCCTGCTCTGGACAGGTATGACTCGGAGTCATCCATCGGTGTCGGCGCTGAGGCCATCCCAGGTAAGCTGCTCTGACACTGGCTTTAGGCTCTCCTGGAATATGTCCTCCACAGCTGTCACAACTGTCTTAGCTATTTCAGAGTTTACTCCTTGAGAGCCAGGCTGTTCCTTGATCCTGCAAGCTCTGGGAGGGTAGGGAGCCCATCTGTCTTGTTCACTGTGCCCCCAGTGTCTGGGGGCATGTGGTAGGTGCTCAATAAATACTCGGTGACTGAATGGGAGGGGGTGAAAGGCACACATAGGGTGGGGGCAGCAGGGCTTCATGTTAGGTTGATTCCGGGGAGCCGAGAGCTTCAGGGCAAGGAGGTGTGTGCCCCCCCACCATCCCCCCCACTCTGTGGACCGGACATCACTCACAGGTAAGCTCTGCCCACTTGGCTGCTGGGTTGTGGATGCCACGCAGTGTGAAGCCCCTCAGTCCCTCATAGAGCAGCTCCCGGTACCGGATCCGGAAGCCCAGGAGGATGCCATTGATCTTGTCCTCTGCTGGTGGCTGCAGGGAAGGCAGGGAGTGTGGAGGGGCAGGAACACCGCTGCTCCCAGCTTCTGTGCTGCCCCTCCCTCCTTCCCTCGCCATCCTGCCTCCTAAGGCCACAGAGCAGACCGAATCTCAACCGGGAAAAGAAATTAAAATGACACTGAGCATTTTTCCTTCACGGAGCATTTCCAGGGACGGTATTTCACTCCTCAATATTCCCTGTGAGGCAAGGAAATCCCCATGCCATCCACATGTAACAGCAGGAAGGTAAAGTTCAGGGACGGTAAGGAACTTGCTGAAGGTCACACAGCACATCTGGGGCCGCAGGGCCATGCTGGGGGCAGAGCTCCTCTCACAGCCCTCCCTCTGCCTAGGAGTGCCCTCTCTTGGCCTGGCGACCCCTGGACATTTCTGGGGGGTTCCTGAGAGTCCTCTCCCTCTCCTCTGCATGAACAAGGGTGAGGGTACCTGCCCACATCGCTCCCCTCCACCTTTACTATTTCTCCTTTGCTTTCTGCTCCCATCCACAGCTGAGCCGGAGAACAGGCTCCGGGAGAAGGTGGGAGCTACTTTTTATGATTCCTCTGTTTAAAAGCCTGCGGAAATGGTTCAGCCTTTTATGAGCTCCTTAATTGCCTCCCTGGCTGGTGCTGGCACCTCTCTGCCCCCTTCGCCAGGATGGCCTTGATCTGCTCCAGTCTCATCCGTCTCCCCACTGCACTGGGTCATCGTTGCTTAAGGGGGTGTCTTCCTCTGGTGAGGCCTTGGGCTGGAGGGCTGGGTGGGGGTCCCCCCTCGTTTCCTCTTCAAGGGATTTCCCTTCAGGGAGGCTGGAGGTGGGCAAAGACTGGTGCCTGCCCTCTGATCCTGAGAACTGGGAACAGCCGTTTGCCCCTGTGGGTGGCCTGCCAAGACCAAAGGCTGCACTTCAGATGGCAGGGCAGCCTGGTATGTCCAGACGCATGCTGGGGTCCTCCTCAGGCTGTGGCAGGAGGACGCAGCCCACCAAAGAGCAGGCGGCTGGGGAGGGCTGGAGGGGAGGGGCTCTCTGTACCCACACAGTGAGCTTCTGCTCACGGTGACAGGACAGTAGCCCTGTCCTACGAGCAGTGCAGGTGTGCACACCTAAGCTCGGTCCCTCGGGAATCCCTTCTCTGAGGGGGTCTGGATTTCATGGAGACCCTGGGGTCCTGGAAGCTGTGGGCACTTTTCTGTGTGAGGATTCAGCAAACCTCAGGGCACTGAACCTGGCCCTGCCACAGAGGAGCCTGGGAGCAGTCACATCACCCCCCTGAGTCGAGTCTGGTCCCCTGCAGAGGGGACTGCACAAGCACCTGCCCAACATGATTATCCAGAGAGTGGCATGAGGGGTGTGTCTGCATGTGCACGTTCATGTCTGTGCATGTGCATATAGTGCTCCAGCCCGGGAGGGGCTGCTGGCTTTCTGGTCTCCCTGCAGAGCTGAGCTACCGTGGGACACAGGCCCTCCCCACCTGCCGGGCCGTACCTGCCACCGGATCAGCACGGAGGTGGTGGTGTGTGGTGTCAGTGAGACAATGGTGGGTGCTCCGTCGGGGGCTGGGGAGAGAGAGGCAGGCAGATGAGCTCTGGGGGCTGGGGCTTAGGCTCCCTGGGAGGCTGCAGGGACCGCATTCTGCAGACACTGGACTGTGGGCCAGCTCCAGCGTAAGTCACCCTCTCTGCCCACTGACCCACACCCACAGAACGCAGGGCCATTGTCGGCAGGCAGAGGGGCTGGGACCCCGACCTAAACACAGGGGCCACAGCCCCCTCTTCTCTGCCCCTAGAGCCACAGGCCTCTTGTGCTGCTGCTGAGGCCTCCTGCACTCCCCTTCATTGGTGGTCTGGGGTCGGCCACGAGCTTGGAGACATCAGAGAAAGAACATGCTGGGTGTGGGTGCCCGAGCCCACGGCAAAGCCCCTTTGGCCCAACCTCCTTGGCACTCTGCCCAGGAAGCCAGACAAGGGGCCCCGCAGGCAGAGGGCCCTCCCCTCAGAAGGGAGAGCCCAGTGGCCAGAAGGAGAAAGAGACCCACGTGGGGGGCACTGACCAGCCTGCAGGGTGGTGAGGGGCTCCGACTCCGCACTGAACTCGCTGTCCCCGATGTCATTGGTCGCCTTCACTCGGAACTTGTAGGACGTGAAGGGCTTGAGCCTAGAGGGGGGGCCGGGCTCAGTGAACAGAGCTCTCCTCTTGCCCCCATCTCTGCTCAGAGAAAGCGGGGCAGATGGGGCCGGCCTATTAGACCGACGGGAACATGGAGGCTGGGGAAGCGGATCCGCTACAACAGGACGGACGGGCCAGGCCGCAGGTGCCCGGGTGGGAACCTGCACGCTTCCGCCCCCACAGGACCGTGCGGTTCTAACACCCCCTCTGAGCAGACTCCTCCCCCGCGAGCTGCCACCCCTTCCTTGAAACCAGTACATTTAGGAGGGGCTGGGGTTCGCAAGAGTTAACCTGCACCCCATCTCTATCAGTCTCATTTCCTCTCCAGGCAAATGTCTTCCTTTCTGATTTACTGGAGGAGGAATGCACTGCTCAGAACTCCCAGTCACGTCAACTGGAATATAAAAAATATGACCCACTAGGAATTCAACTGAAGCCAGATTTCAGAGTGAAGCTCCAATCCCCTGTTAAAGACGGAGAGGGAAGTGCCGCCTGGCTGGGGGGATCCCTAATGAAGGGTGGCAGACGCTCCTCTAGGGGGGCCTCTAGGCTCCAGAAACAGATCATTAAGAGGCAGCCCTAACAGCTCAGGGGAGAGGAGGGGGTCAGGGCAGAGCCGGAAGGGGTGAGAGGGTGTGCGTGTGTGAGGCCCCTGGGTGGTGCAGGTGGTGGGGAAGAGATTTGGGGTGGGCGGTGCCCGGCGTTCCTTCTCAGAGGTCCCCCACTGGTGCTGTCGGGCTGGGAGCGGGGGACGGAGGAGCTGGTGACTAGGGCTCACCTGTCCACAACGAAGGCGGAGGCGTTGTGGCTCACGGAGGCCGAGTGCAGCGCCCACCTGCCGCTGGGCAGCTCACGGGTCTGGATGGTATAGTAGCGCACGGGGGACAGCCCGTCGCTCCCCGGCTCCCAGGACAGGAGCACGCTGCGCGCCTTCACGTCCTCCTGTCGCACCGCTGGCTTGCTGGGGGGTTGCGGGCGGTCTGGGAGGCGGCGGACGCGGGAGGGGCAAGTGAGCAGAGGTAAAGGCGGGTACAGTTTCTCAAGGAAAGGAAGGAGGTGCTCTGGGCTCAGGCATGCCGCCCCCTGCCCCATCCCATGTCCGTGCACACGTGGTCCCAGCAGCCAGCACCCGTGGCTCCTGGTCAGCCACTGTCCTCCGGCTGCTAGAGGCCCAGTGCCTGGGAATGTCATCTGACGGCAGCCCAACCAGGGACTGACAGTGAGGAGGTGTGAACACCCCGGCTGCCACAGCGCTGAAATGGAACTTACGCTGCCCCACATCGAGTGCACTGAGCCCATGGGTCCCTCTATGGGACTCTGCTTCACACCCCACCCACAGCTGCCTTCCTGCCCACTGCCACCTGCCCTATGTACAGTGCTCAGCCTAGCGCTTTGGCATCTGGGGCAGACGATTCTTGTGTAGGTCTGTCCAGTGCATCGCAGCGTGTCCAGCAGCATCCCTGGCCTCCACCCACAGATGCCAGTAGCACCTCCTTCCTAGTTGTTATGACCGAAGTGTCTGCAGACATTGCCCAGGGTCCACCGGGGCGCAAAGCAGCCCCTGGTTGAAAACCGCTATGCGGGATTTTCCTGAGAACACTGCCTAGGAAGTCACTTTCACAGGAACCCGAGTCTCAGATCTGCTTCAGGTGAGCCCCCCCTTGGGCGATGCACCAGCTCGGGGCAGCAGGGCGACGCAGCCGGGGCTCCAGGCTCCAACCCCATCCTCTACCCAACAGGACACGGCCTTTGTTGTGTGGGAGGAGAACGGGGAAGAAGTTGGTCTCAGCAACTTGCCCTTTAAAAAATTGGTAGCTGGGCAGCGCAGGATCCTTGGGAGGGAAACTCCTAGCTCGGCCTGGAAGAAGCTACCGGAGTCCTCCCTGACCTCAGTGTCACGGATTGGAGCCCATTCTCCAGCCCAGAAGGGACTCTGACTCCCTGGTCTCTCCCACCCCCGAGGAGAGGCTCTCAGCATCTGCGCGGGTGGGTGGGGCCCAGGTTGCCCCCCAAGGCTGCCCCAGCCCAGTGGGCATCACCTCTCTTCTCCGTGGTCACCACCAAGGCCTCGGCAGCCTCTCCCCAGCCTTTGCGGGTCTGGGCCGTGATGCGGAACAGGTAGACACACTCGGGCTTGAGGCCGGTGGCCGTGTACTGGCGGGCGCTGGGCGCGAGGACCTCTACCGCAGCGGTGCTGGCCACGGTGGCGTTCAGCCGGTGTGCGATCTGGTAAGCTGCGGGGAGGGGGCACGTGGGTGGTGCGGGGAAGCAGGGCACGCTGCCCCCAGAGCCCCAAGAAGGGGCCTTTCCTTCCTCGGCTAGCACGATGTCTGCGCCTGGGCCACCTTGGCTGTGGGCCATCTACTTGAAGCCCTCTTGACCACTATTGTGTCCTCAGCCGCCACTTGGGGGGGTGTTACTGTGGGGGCATGGTTGGTCATTTTATACACAGTATCTGTGACCCCCATAACAGCCCCAGGTGAGGACACTGAGGCTCGGGGAGGCCAGACCACCTGCTGGGAAGTGGCTGAGCTGGAATTCCAGCCCACATCTAAGTCCAATGCACTTGACTTTCCCGTTGCCACTCTCTTAGGAGGAACAGATTCACCCGGGCAGGCCTCGCAGGGGGGAGCCCCCAGCCAGGCACAGGCTGTCCAATCCACCGATTTACAGGTGGGGGAGCTGAGGCCGTGGAGGAACCAACTTACTCAAGTTCGCACAGCTGCTGACTCAACCCTGGGACTCTTCGCCCATGAGGGCGGGAGCGCACGTGCGTGTTAGGGGAGGAAACTAGTAGGAAACGATGCCTCCCACCTGCAGCATCCTCCCTTGAGTCTTGGGTCCTGCTGCCCACAGTGAGTTTGGCTGAGCTGAGCAGGCCAGTGCACCCTCACCTGGCCACACTTAGGAACGGAGGCCAAGGTTTACCAGATGGCCAGTTGGCTGGGGGGGTCTGGAGTATTTAGGGATGCAAAATTAATCAATGATCATTAAGGGACCTGAACCCTGACCTTGCCCTTGCCAGCCTATCATCTTATAGGCAGATTTGTAGTGGAGAAATAAGACTCAGCATCCTTCCTGAGTAGATGTGGACACTTTCTGGGCCTCGTCTCCCTTCTGCCATCACTGAATTGACTTCCTTTACACCTGATTCCTCCCCCTCCCTCTGCAGCCAGCGCACGGGAAGAGGGGAAAGGCTTACCAAGAATGATGCCGTTGGGGGCGGTGGGGGGCTGCCAGATCAGCCGCACCGATGTGGTCCTCACCTCTGGGAACAGGATGCCCACGGGCGGTCCCGGGACTGAGGGGACAAAGGAGAAGCGGGTGGCCATGCAGCTGCTCAGCCCCAAGCCCAGCCCAGTTCCAGCAGGGCGGGTGGGCGAGGTGGTGGGGAAGGGGCCACTCAGCTAGGTGAGCTTCTGTGGAAGGCTGCTCTGCCTGGCACCGTGTTCTAACACAGACATGAAGAAGGGATGGCCAGAGGGTAGCTCTTGGGGGCCTGTGGATGGGGACTGAATGGCACAGCCAGAGGGGAGGATGGGGGGAGAACAGGGTGGAGGGGAGGACAGGGTGGGGGTCGGGGTGGGGCCAACTCTCCCTGCACTGCCTCATTCTGAGAGAATTCCAAGAAGACTGAGATTTTTAAACTAGAACTTGGCCTTCCAAGTCATTAGGAGGGTATGTACGTCAAGGCAGAGGGTAGAACATATTGAATTTAACAGATCATTAGCTTGATGTATAAATTTAGAATATATAGACATAGGATGTTTTTGCTTCCTTTTGTGCTCTTGTTTGGCCCCCACAAATGCTTGTGGTGGGCAGTATGTGAGCATGTGTGTGGGGAGAAGGGAGGGGGGCCCTGGACAGACAGCTGTGGATGGGCAGTTTCGCTGCAGGATGAATGCCTGGAGCCCCGCTGGTATCCCTCTTTTGCAAACAGGACCAGGAGGCTCATGGCCAGGAAAAAAATCAAGGCTTTCCTTTGGAAGACCTTTATTCAAAGCGAACCTGCCCCTGGCAACAAAGAAATCAAAACAGTGCAAAGTCTCTACTCTGTACACCTGTCCCAGAGAGAGTGCAAGAGACTAAATCGCATGTCAAACTGCCTTTGCACTGCAACTGTCTTTAAGGATGCACAGTCTGTAATCAGCCTCCCCTGGGGGTGGGGTTGATGGCACTCAGTGGACCTGCCTCTCACGGGAGAAGCCTGAGGCCACAGTTCCCTCTGGGGTGGAGCATGACCCCAGAGGGGGCGAGGCTGACCGGGCAGGGGGAAGGGCAGCTCCCAGCCTTCCCAGCCTTGCAGCGATTCGAACTCACCATCATCCAGCGTCCGCTCCAGGATGGGAGGGCGGCTGGGGCTGCCGTCCCCGATGCGCGTGAAGGCCAGCACCTGGACCTCGTAGAGCACGTATTTGCCCAGGCCTGTGAGCTGGGCGCTGCGTGACGAGTTCCCTTCCACCAGCCAGAACCGGGGCTGGGAGTCCGAATCTTTCTCCTTGTACATCACCTGCCAGAGCCCAGTGCAGGGGGTGAGGGCTTTGGGCCTGGGCTTTGTCCTGCCAGCTCCTCTCCCAAGTCTCATCTCCAGGAGCCAGAGGGGGTGGGTGGGTGTGGAGCCTCAGACCGGCTTGGCCCCCAGGAGGCGTGGGGTAATGTGCTGACGCTAATGTTCCGGAAGGCAGGGGACGCAAAGGTGCACTCAGCCACAGGGCTAAAGGATTCCTTAGAGAGCATTCGGAAGGAAAACAGGCCCAGAGAGAGGGTGTGACCTGCTCAAGGTCACACAGCTCATCATGGTGAGCAGGGTGCAGCTTTGGGAGGAATTCTCGAAGATAATGGAAACTGGAGCAGGGCCCAACAGATCTGAGAGAGGCTTGGGGGGCCAGCGTGGCCTCCTGGGTGGGTGGAGCTGCCCCAAGGACCCTGGGCCCGCCCCCAAGGGAGGAATCCTAGCTTGCCATGGTGACTGGTGGACGGGCCACCAAGCAGATCCCTTGTGTCGACTCAGAAGGCAAGGACCTGGGCCCCGGGGGGTCCCGAGGACAGGGCACCTCTGCGGGGAAGCCCATACAGAGGCCTGGCCGCCTGGCCTTGTAGCCGGGACTCACCCTGTAGCCCAGCACGAGCCCGTTGCGGTCGGCCTCCGGGATCTCGCTCCAGCGCACCAGCATGCTGCTGGAGGTGGTGGCCAGGGCAGACACATTGGTGGGGCCGGAGGATGGGACTGAGGGAGGAAGAGGGGGAGAGGAGGAGCTCAGGACCCAAAGGTGACCCTGCAGTGGGAGGGAGTGGAATGGGACCTGGGGCAGGAAATGTGCCACTGACGGTCCCCAAATAGCAAATCCCCCTGCGATGATTCCTTTTGGCTCTGGAATGTCACAGATGCTATGTCTGGCTGCAGATTAGCCTCCTTTATCCTCTGCTCAGGGAACCAGCTAGGGTGAGCCCGCACACCCTGCCAGCACAGCAGGGGGGCCGGGGGAGGGGCCAGGGTAGAGGGACCTGTCATTTAAAAGGTGCCAGGGCGAAGCCCCAGAGTGGTGAAGCCTGTGTGGACAAATGAAGGTTGCCTGTAGGCTGGAGGCTTATCTTCTGTGGGTGACCCCTTACTAGGTCCCAAGGAGCTGCTGGTTGCATTTCTGGAATGTTCTGAGAGCTAAGCTGACCTCCCCATCTCAGGCTCTTTCAGGCACCGCTGGGTGTCAGGGTTAAAGGTGAGGGCACAGAATGGGCAGCTGCGAGAGTGCAGCCCGCCCAGCTACCCCCGGAGGTGAGGACACGCCCCTGCCTCTCCAGAGCTATGGGGGCAGCTGCAGGGAGGGATCAGGGGCTGCCACACTGGGCACCAACCGGAGAATAAGCGCCGGCCGGTTTGGACTAACTCCAGACCTCAGGGTCTTGGCAGGTCCTAAGGGCAGCGAGGCAAAGGCAGGGGTATCCAGCCAAAGGCTGCAGGCGGGGTCAATGGGGTGGCCGGAGGAGGGCGGCGGTACCTGACTCCCGGGTCCTGCCCATCACGGTCTGGCTCCAGGGCCCGCTGCCGATGGCGTTGAAGGCCTGCACCTGCACGCGGTACTCCGTCCATTCCTCCAGGTCCTCGATGGTGTACTCGCGCTCCATCCGGTCCTGGACCACGCGGCTCAGCGTCTTGCTGCGGCCGTCTGCCCGGCCGTATTTGATCTTATAGCCCACTGACTCGGGGTTTCCATTGTATTCCATCTCTGGGAGAGGCTGCAGGAAGGCAGGGCAGGCAGAGCTGCTGGGAGACCAGCCCACGCTCTGTATGCAACTGTGTGCACCCTCTTCCAGGGAGCCTGCAGGATTACCCGGTCTCCTGAACAACCAGTGCCCACGTGAAGCACTTTCATGGGGTATGGCTCAGACCGTAACTCTGTGTTTCTGATGGCCCCCATTCCACAGTGTCTCTGCTCCAAGGGAAGGCGGCACCCATTCTGTGAACACGACAACCTTACTACCCTGCCGAGGCAGTGGGGCCTGTCTAACACGCTGATGAGCACACCACCTTTGTCCGTGGCTGTCTCTACCGCTTAACCCCTTCACTCAGGCTTCACACATACTTATTTAATTGCCTACAACACGCCTGGTCTGAGCTCATGCCTGCCCTTGGAGAAGCAAGCATGGGGAGATGGCATCTTGGGCATGGATGGAGCTGCAGCCACTGACAGGAAGTCCTTCTGTCTAGCAAACCTCAGCCTCTCCTGCTGCATTTTCAGCCTGCTTCTTGTTTGAGTTTCAGCAAAGAGAAAAGGCAGACTCCTCTCCTGGGCCCTGTGACTAGGCTGGCAGGGCCGTGGCTGCTGGCTCAGGGAGCGCTGATGAGCACAGTGCCAATAAGCGGCGGAGGGGAGTGCATGTTGGGTGGGGCCCGGCATCTGAAGCAGGTGTGAGCTGAGTGCCTGGCCTTCACAGTCTCCTCGGAAGGTGGCGGAGCTATAGCTGGGGTGCCCCTCAGCTCTCACCTGCCCTCATGCTGCTTCCCCAGGGGCTCTAAAACGCCCAGGGTCCACAGCTCCCACAGCCTGGCTCACTTCCTCCGGTTTCTTGGCCTCTGCCACACTCCCTATGTGCTCACCACCTCCTGCCAGCCCTTATGCCTACAGACGTGAAGCAGACCATAGGCCATTAAGTCGGCAATCGGTGGGCCTGAGAGCTGGAGGTGGGCCTTGAGCGCACGCTCCCTTACCCGCTACGGAAAGATAAGGACTGGGCACCGGAAGGGGACCGGAGGTGCCGGGGGCCCTGCACACACAGCAGCAGCCCTTTTACTTCCCCTCTACCCCCACCGGGGATCAGACTCCTTAGCCGTTTACCATTTAGTATTTGTAAATGTTAAAATGAAATACAGGGAGACGGGAGCCAGCCTGCAAGGGAGCAAAGCAGAGGAGAGAAGGGTGGGAGGGGAGAGGTAACCAAAGACCTGGTTGCTGGGCTGAGTTGAGGGATGGCTGGGCTTGGTGCCATCCACCCTGGCAGGAGAACCCTAACTCATAACTAACATTTGCTCAGGGCTGATGGTGTTGTGAGCTACTTTTATTAGGTGTGCACATAAATGGAAGGGAGTAATGGCTTTCAAGCAAATCCTGGCCCACAGTGTGGCATTGTGCAAGTTGTGTTTTGCACAACTAGTAAGCAATCTCACATGGAAACAAAAAAGAGCCGTGTGGCCAGACAGCACTGCTGAAGGGAGGAAGCAGGCTCTTGGCATGCGGGTGTCCCCTGATCCTCTAAGGAGCTGGGCTACGTGGTAGCACGTCCGCATTTATTTGCCTAAGAATTCTCATATGCTCTGAGCACCTCCTGGATTGCTGCCTTGTGGGACCCCAGCCAGGAAATGCTCTTAAGGGACGGCCCGGGGCAGAAATGTTCCCCACAAGATGGGACAGCACTGTGCTGATTAGGGCTGGGAATTTGGGGGGCCAGACTCCCCGGCTTGGGGATCTGAGTCCTGCTGCTAAAAAAAGGGTGTGGGAGGATGAGGGGGGACTTGGGCCAGTTATTCGAACTCTCCTGCTCAGTTTCCTCATCTGTAAAGCAGGGACTAGGATGCATGCTGTCACAGGCTTGCAGAAAGGGCTCAAGGCCTGACTTTGAGTAAAGCACTCAGAATAGCACCTGGCAGAAGGCGAAACCTCCAGCTTATGACTTTCTGCAGGGCCACGTGGAGTAATGACCCCTGACATGCTACCCTGATCAGTGGGGATGGTCTGAGAGTCTAAGGGCCCCTCCCTCAGCTCCCCTCAAATGCAGAAACCACCCCTCACTCTGACTTGGTGGGGTGGAACAACTTACATCCGAAGCCCAGACCCACCCCTTGGGAGCTGTGCGGCTATGGACAAGTTTCCAACCTCTCTGAGCTTCAGTTTTCCTAACTGTAACTTGGGATACTAACATGTCCTTTGCAGAACTACTGGGAGGATTAAATGAAAGAAAAAATGTAAAATGTTTGGTGCATGATAATGTTTCATAAGCAGTGTTTTCTAGCTCCTTCTCATGTGGGGCATTTGCTCACTTGGCGGAGATTGGTCATCAGGCACCTTGCCAGGTGCTGAGTATGAAGCAAAGAGAAGAGAGCCGCAGGGGTTCTGGAGGGCCCCCCTCGGATGTGGCCCTGGACCCCGGCACACTGATGAGGATTAAGGAGACTCCCCCACCCGCCCGCCGCTGCCCTCAAGGGGGCCTCACCATCCAGCGGAGCCACAGGCTGGTTTCACTGGCTGTGCGCAGGGTCACGTTGGCTGGGGCCATGTCAGGGGGTGCCTGGAGGGTCTGGATTCTTCTAGAAGGCTGGCTGGGTGGACTGGTGCCCACGATGTTCACCTGGCGCATGCGGAAGCTGGGGCAGATGGAAGAGGGTGAGCGAGATGGAGAGTCGGGGACCTCAGGGCCAAAGCCTGCAGTCTGGACAGCCCCTCCCTGCCCCTGCCCCTGCCCCCTGCATCATTACCTGTAGTAGGTGAAGGGGTTGAGTTCCGGCACCTCCATGGCGCGGGCATCGGGCTCGTTGGCCAGCTGGTGAACCAGCAACCACTCTTCTCCCTCCCCGACTATGCCCACCTGGAAAAGGGAGACACCCTCAGACCTGCCCAACCTGCAGGGTGAGTCGGGGTGCTCCGAGCTCCAGCTCCTAGGTGGGTCATGCCCTGCCCTGGGAACGTCTTGGTTCCAACCCCAGGGCTCACCTGGAGGGCACTAAATGGGGCCTCTATCTTTCTAGGCCCTTAAACATGACTTCCAGTGTAACCCTGGGCACTCCTGCATTAGAAGCTGGCAGAATGCCATTTATAAACCACTCTGGGGCCCTGCCCCAGACCTAGCCAATCATAATCCCTGGGGGTGGTGCCCAGGAAGCTGGGTTTAACAAGCTGCCCAGGTGATTCTCTTGAACACCCTCGCATACTTCTCCAATGCCAGCTAAATCAGAAGCCACCATTTCTGGGGGTGGGACACAGGCCCCCTGCTGCCGCCAAAGCTGAGGACATGGTTTAAAGGGCTGCAGGTGGCAGCTGGTAATTTTTCTGGGCCAGACAGTACCGCCTGGCTCAAGGTTATTGGCGTGTGTGTGTGTACAGGTACACACATGAAGTGGAGGTGGAGACAGTCTTGGGAACTGTGGGCATTCTGGATTTGACCATCTGAAGTTGCATGTGAAAATTCATACAGGCATAAATACACATGAGATCTGTTCTCAAGAGCAGGCTGCCTGGGCGTGAGGATTCCCCTCCGGCAGGCTTCACCTGGGCCTCCACCAGCCAGCGGGAGATGGAGGTTTTCCCATCATAGCCTGGCCTGAACTGCAAGGTCACGGAGCGGGGGCCGATGTTGGAAATGCCCAGATTGGTAGGGGCCCCTGGGAGTTCTGGAAAAAGAAAACGGGAATGAGGTCAGGTGAGGAGATCCTTCCACACTGAAGGGGACCCTCTGGGCACAGAGAGGCCTGGGGGGAGCAGGCCCCACCCTGCCAACACAGTCTGCCTTCCTGCACCTGGGGTTCACCGTGTTCAGACCAGGAGCCTGAGACTGGCTTGGGAGCTTCGAGAACCCCCCAGGGCCTCCAGGACGCTCCCAGGGCCAGGGAAGGGGCTGATCCTCCTCTCCACCCACCCACGCACAGCCCAGCACAGCCCTCCCAAGCCCAATAATGCTGAGAGAGACGAGGAGGGGTGGAGGCAGGGGGCAGCCCATTTTCTAAGTAGGAACCTTGGGGTTCAGGATGAACAGAAAGAGCACAGATCCCAGAGTCAGACTGTCTGAGCTGGAATGCAGATCCATTGCATCCATGCTGTGTGTCTTAGGGCTAGTTAACGAACCTTTCTGTACTACTCAGTAAAATGGAGGTGATAATAATATCACCTACCTCAGGGTGGTTGTGAGGTTTAAATGAATTGATGCATACACTTAGCTTGGGCCTGGGGACCACTGCATAAATACTTGTCAGTGTCACTGTTACTAGCATCTGGGCTCGAGTGAAGCTCGGGTATCTCAGCCATCTCAGCGGACAGTTCACAGAAGCATGGACTTACAGACCCTGCCAGGACCATGTGGCTATCTAGTCTGTCTTCCCACAGATGGGGAAACTGAGGCACAGAGGGGCCACTTGACTTGCTCAAGGTTGCAGAGCTTGGCAGAAGCAGTGGACCTGGGCTTGCTCTTTACATCCGGGTTGAGATTATTCCAGCCCTGCTCTAACCCTTCCCAAACAACGCTTCCCAACCAGCGCTTCCACTGGTTGGAATCCCCGCTGGGCCTTCTGGATGACGCTGACGGGTCTTCCTGAATCACAGACACCACTGCTTGAGAAGGGGACAAGGGAGGCAGTGGGACAAGTGAGACAAGGGTGGGATCCTCTGGGGCCTGGGCTTTTCCCAGAGCCACGGTGGGGAGCGGCAGGGAGCCCACAGCCTCCGTCCAGAGACCTGGCGTCATGAGAACGGAGCCTGCGCAGGGGGCCATGGAGCCCACGAGGGAAGAAGGCCAGTACTCCTGAAGACAGGAGAACAACGGGAGGCCGGGCGTCCTGCCCTGAGAGTGGGCACCTACCTGGAGGCACCCCTGAGGAGATGGTGGAGGCAGACACCTGGCCCTGGCCCTTGGCGGTCATGGCGGCCACCTCGATGGTGTAGGTGGTGAGTGCGGTGAGGCCTGTGACGCGGTACTCCAGGGTCACGTTGGGTAGGTAGTGGGTCACCCGGGTGTTGGTTCGGTTATATTCCTCCCAGGAGATCCGGTACCCTGGGGAGAGACGCCGGTTGTGGCAGGACCTTGGCTGTGACCATAGCTGGCCTTGGCCCTTCTGCTCCCTACTTCTTTGCTAGGCTGGCAGGGAGATACTCGGGAGCAATGGGGCTGAGGTAGGTGGGCACATCACCCCAGGCTCCGGCCATAGCCTCAGTGGGATGTCCCCGTGGGTGGGGACTGGAGGAGGGCCAGTCACTGCGACGGCCACTGGAGGCTGCGGCTGAAGATCCGGGATATGTTACAGAGCGGAGGGGCTGAGAGCCCCTGTTCTCTGAGTCCTTCCCGAAGAAGAGTGGTCGGCTGGGAGGCTTTGGATGAACACTAGGTCGAAAGCAGGGGGATGGACTAGATGACCTTTTGTGGCCCCGTCTCACTCCCAGGTTGAGTAACAGGGTGGTGCCTACCTGTGAGGATGCCATTCTTCTCTCCTGGCTCTTGCCAGCTGACTTTCAGCGAGGTGTCCAGGATTTCACTGAAGCTCAGGTGTCCCACAGGCCCAGGCACTGTACCCCAAAGGGCCCCCACCCCACCCAATGCCAGTTAGAACCAGAGAGAGACCACTGTCTGCAAGAGCCTGTGGTGCTCCCGGGGTGCCCCAGGGTGGGGGACAGGACCAGGACCGCCCTGTGCCCGGAGCGCTGCCTGGCCCTGGGGTGGGTGGGGGTGGTCGGGGCAGAGAGAACAGGGCTGGGCGGTGCCTACCGTCCTCGTGGGTGCGCACCAGCTGGGGCGTGCTGCGGGGCCCGTCTCCAGGGGTGGTGAAGCACAGCACGGAGGTGAAGTACTCCGTGAACTTCTTCAGGCCCGACACAAAGCCCACGTGGATGCTGTCTTGAAAGTTGGGCCGGGCAGTCACCATGGTAACCTCCTCTTCCTGCTCCGGCTCCCAGGCGATCAGCTGGGGAGAGGCCAGCGATTCAGGCAGAGCAGCAAGAATGTTCCAGAAGAGGCCGAGAGCACCTTCACAGTCTGGGCCAGTGAGCAGAGCGAGTGCAGGGGCCCAGATCCCTAGGCTCCCGGGGAAGGGAAGGCCGTGCAGAAGACCCACAGGCCGCCGGAGGCCCTGTCCTTCTGGGAGTTCACTCTGGGGGGGCTCTTCTGCTCACCGGGCGGCTTATGCTCAGTGGGGCACCAGGCTGGGTGCTTTCTGTGTCATTTCTCACTCGATTCCCACAGAGACCCCACAGGGAGGCATTTTACCAAGATCAGCTATAGAGTTTGCAGGACCAGTGCAAAGGAAAACGGAGGACCCACTTGTTAAAAAATGACCGAGAATTGCATGATGACAGCTGCAGAGCATTTAACTGAACACAGGGTCCCTCTGAGCGAGGAGCCCTGAGTGAATGTGCAGGTTGAGCAGGAAACGGAGGAAACGGAGGTTCAGAGATGTTAAGTGCCTAACACCATGTCACACAGCCAGCAGGGATGTGGGGGGCTCTGAGCCTAACACCGGCGCTCCTACACCTCTCTCCACCTGGGCTGGGGCAGCTTCTAGAACATCAGTGTGTGGGTGATTCTTACTCTTTCGAATTTGTTCCAAGTTGGGATTTCAATCTTAAACATCACCCAGAGGTGGAATGCCAGCAAGAAAACCTCATCTGGAAATTCGGTGCTGCCTATTATCCCATCTACCCCCTGCCCCCCTGTCCCCTCAAATGCATCTGCTTCCTGCCCCCCTTCCTTCTCCTCTTGCCTCATGATCCCTCTCACCCCACTCTCCTGTTTTCTGGGTGCTTCATCAGTCTCCAACAATGACAGCTGGTCTCAGAGATTTCCTAATTTATTTGAAGTTGATTAAATAGCAATTAATGGTGAAAAGCAACACTTGACGAGGTTTAATAAGCATGGGTATTTATAGACAGAAAACAATAGCACGATGATGTCCCCTGATTAACTCGCCCCCACAACAATGTTTCATCTTCCCCTTTTCATGGCGGTGTATTTATAAAGGATGTTTTGAAATTTAATTGGTATTGTGAAGATAGCCTATAGCAAATTAATTAGACACTAATTAGACCCTAAAAATACTAATCAGAAATACTAAGTGGCATTTAATAAGTATGTTAAATATCCTCCTTATTTTGGTTATCTTGTTTCTTAGCAATTAAATTGCCGAACTTCCTTGGAGTAGATTAAGAAACAAGTTTAATGTTTTAATTTAATTTAATTAATGTAAATTTGAATTAATTATGCCATTAGAATTAATTGTGTGGTGTGTTTCCCTGCAAGTGCAAAATCTGGGTAAATATTGTTTTATTGGGTTTAGGCCAATTACATGACCATTTTTTAAAAGATAAAGGACAAGAAATGTGTATAGTTACCTTACAACAGTATCACCAGGGACCGTCTTTCAAACTGACCCAGAAAGAAGCGCCCAGCACAATGACAGCATGGTTTTGTGGTGTCACAATGACTCGGTTATCCTAAAGTTCTAGGCCTGAAGCGCAAGATGACGGCTGCTTCCAAGTATTTCCTCTGGGATGTGAGCCACTTGTGCTTCTCCACCCACATCTGAAGAGGAGGAGGCTTAAGGTAAAGCGGCCTCTCCCTCGGGGCTGAGTTGACAATAGAATGGCCTCTGCACCTTCTCTTCCCCAAGGGAGCCGGGCTCCCGGCAGCCAAGGGAAGGACTCTGCACCCACGTAAACACTCGACAGGCTTCAGTCTGATGAACTCTTCCCAGGTACCTGGCGCTGGGGAAGGCCCATCACCAACCCATCCCAGTTCCTCGCCACAGGGAAGACTAGGTGGGGACCCCTGTCCTGCGCTGCCACACTGAGGGTCAGGAGGGTGAAGGGCTGGTCAGCGCCCGTGGCCTGCCAGGAGCTGGCTTCAGATCTGTGGACCCAAGATCCTGGGTGAAGCCTCCTGCCTTCCTTCCGGGGTACGCACAGCTGCTGGATGAGTGTTAGGGTTTCTCTTTGCTGTCTCCATATCTGCTCTGGTTAATCAGGATCAATGCTGATGGACTCTATTAGGTTCTTGGTCTTGGCACCTGGTGTGCATGTGTGCGTGCGTGCATGCGTGTGTGTGTGATGGGGAGCAGGGAGCAGAATGTAACAGCCAAAGTGGAAAGGAAGGGGGCGGAGCCCAGCTGTCACACTCTGCGCATCAGGCTATTACAGGGGACAGTAAGGGCTACCCCGCTGGTTGTAGGGAAGAGGGATAAAGTGGTGTGCCTCCTGTTTCTGGTGGAGGCCGCACGTTACTGGTTAAGAGTGGAGGATGCTGTATATGGCCTGCTAGCTGCTGGAGTTAAAAAATTCTCTCTTTCCCTCTCCCTTTCTCTGTCTATATTTTTACATGCACATAGATTCACATAAAACATCCCGGAAGGCTATGTAAGAAATTAACACCAGTGGTTGCCTGGAGCAGGGAGTGGTGGGGTTGGGAGGGATAGAACCAGGCAGGTGAGGAACTGGATGGGGTAGAAGATTCTGCTACACGTTTACGTTTTCACATCTGTTGGCTTTTGAATCATGTAAATATATTTCCTGACTAAAAAATTAAATAAAGAAATTAAAAATAATAACGAGAGGATTTGACCATAGTAGCAAACTCATATACACATTTACTCTTTGGCCCAGAATCTCATTTCTAAGAATCTATTCCAAAATTAAATGTGAAAACATAAGATGTATGGACAAAGCTGTTCCGTGCAGAAATGTGTGTCACAGTAAAAGACTGGAATCGGCTGAAATGAGCCATCACTAGGGATTTGGTTTGACTAACCTCTGGGAGATCCACATGATGGAGTGTAACACAGATGCCAGACAAGGAACTAGAAGATTTCTGCGTATCTCTATGTACTCTTCTGGAGTAAGCTCCAGGATACAATGAAAGAGCAAGACAGAGAAGGTGGGTGGAGCTTGCTGTCATTTATCTAAGGAGAGGATACACATTTATGCATGTATGTATTTATGTTAAAAGAAATGGGAGGAAAACTGACCAAGAGACAAAAAGAAATAAACCTGTGGGGAAAGGAGAGGACCAGAATTTAGGCTAAGTTTCTCTAAATTTACTTTGCTCTGTAGATTTAACTTTGGGGCCATATAAAAGTGCTACATAATTATAGAACAAAATTAAATTTAAAAAATCAATCCTTAAAAATTGAAACCAAAACAAAACCAATGACCTGAACAGTGTATTGAGCTGTAGCGAAATTACAAGAGAAATTACTTCGAAAGACTAGGGCACAGTACAGCGAAGTACACCCCTAGTGGGATTCACCCTGAGAACAGAAAGTACTGTAGATCATCTGAAACTACTTCCAGTAATCACAGTGTTGATATTGCTGTTCTGCAACTGTTGTGAGTGGTTGTGGGACAAAGTAGGGATCTAAATATGTTTCAGGAAGTGGAATTTCAGAATGGAGAAAAGAGAGACAAAAGGCCAATGAGATTATTAAAAATCCTATTATCCTGAGATTGAATTCGGAGTATCAGTAGATGTTTTATCTTTAAAAAAACAAAAAAATATTTCCATGTTGTTCATTAATAGGGCCTAGACACAACAACCAGTGTTAGAAGCAGGAGCACCCCTGGGGCCCAGATTCTGGTATCTAACTACCATTTCCTACTGAAAGGAGCCAGGGCTCTGGGAACACATGGTTAGCCCCAGGCGCAGTGCAGGAAATGGAGACAGTTTGCAGTAGCTCATCACAATAGATAGCAGGGAAGCTATCAAAGACTCCTGGGGCTATGTCAAAAGGATTCACCAGTGTGAAGAGGCCAGTGAAGGGTCAATTTGGCAGCAATAAGAATCATAATGGCAGTGGACTGAAACATATCAGATGTTAAAAAAGCCTAAGTACATAATGATAATACCAAAACAAAACAAAACAAAAAGATGAGCTCCCTGCTCTTCCAAACTCATCTGTCACCTTAGAAAATGCTAAGGAACCAAGTCATTATCCTGAAAATTGGTAAAGTAGTGGAAAACAATGCTTTTCCTAGATGTACTCTACCTTCAGATCACCAAAACATTGGTAAGGGTAAAATTCTTTTTCTTGAGGAAAGTATTTCAGCTAATAAATCAAGAAGTTATAATATTTAACTATTCCCATTTTGCGCCCTGTACTGAATTAACAGATCACATGAGGACAGGCAGTGGTCACCACAGCAACGTAAGAGAGACAGCCAGACTTTATGCCTGCTGATGGAAATACCCAAGCCCATCTAGGAAGTAATATTTTAAAGGAAAAAAAGAAAAATCAAACCTGAATCTAATCAAAACCTCTACTTCTAAGTTCCAATTTACTGCAAATATAGTATTCAGAGGAATGAATTAAATGATCCCACAGGGATGTAATCAGCAAAATCCAGGATGTGGAAAATCCTATAGGACAAATGCCTTGGTTCCTTTAGTGAATAAATTATAAGAAAAAGAGAGAGAGAAAGGAGGGAGAGAATCTATAGATGAACCGAGGCCTAAAAAACCTCAACCAACTGCAGTTATGTGGACCTCATTTGGCTCCTGAAGCAAATTAACCAACTAGTAAAAGAAATAATGCAGCAACTAGGGAAATATAAACCCTGATTAGACATCTAATGATATTAAGGGACTCTTGATATTTTAAGGCATGATAATGATGAGGTGGTTGTGTGGCCATGTTTTGAATAGAGACCTTATCTATAATATTTCTTTGCAGAAATATTTATGGATGAAATGATATAGTGCTTGGAATTTGCTTACAAATATTCCAGGGGAGAGGCAGAAGGTTGGAGAGTAGATGCTTGGCCATGAGCCAGTAATTGTTGGAAGCCGGGGCACATTCTGGTCTAAAATCACTATAATCTTTTACTTTTGTAGATGTTTGAAAATTGTCGCAATTAAAAGAGGAAAAAGAAGCCCATTCTCATTGGAGGTTCAAGGGACAGACGCTGTTTTTTCTCTCTGTGATACAGAAGGCCAAGGAAGCCAAAAACAAAATCCCTGTGTATCCATTTGTACGTAGGAAAAATCCAGTTAGAGTTAATATTTTACAATTAGATCAAGTGACAGGTTTTCTTTTAATGCAGGAAGAGGTGTAGGCTCTGTAGTTTGAATCTGAGCTTTGCAGTTACTGCCTGCCTTTAAATGTTACTTGCCTCTCAGGCCTCAGTTTCTTCCTCTGTCAAATGGAGTGATGTAGTAAGACTTACTTGCTAAGGCTCCTGCACAGCTCACGCAAGAGAAGCACGTGAGCAAAGCCCTAGCGTCCTGCCGGTTGGGCCGAAGGGCCCTCCAAGTGTAAGTGCTTCTCCCTCCTCCACCAGCTCCTGTGCTCAAATTACCTGGGCAACTCATCCCACTGACTTTTAGGGAGCAGCTACAGCGTGCTGGTGTGGACCCGGAAATCAGGTGGGCTTCTGCAGCCTTCTCTTGCTCTCTCTGGGTCGTTGCCCTGATTGTCCTGGCCACTTGGCTGCCCTTCTTGGTCCTCCAGGAGCCATTCAACCCTAGAAGTATGCAGCCTGGCCTTCCCATACACGGCAGGAAATAGATTGGGCTGCATGCAGCTAACGGTTCCAGGCGCAGCTCCTCTGCTCCTCAGCGCCACGTGGGCCTCCCCTGCCTCCCCCAGGGTCCCAATTAGGAGACTTTTCCAGCCAGCCAGCACTGCCGGCATTCAGCCACCGCACCCTGCCCAGGACAGCCCTGCTCAGCTTTGGTGCCCTGCTTTCCTGGGAGGGGGAGGGCTGTGGCTCGGATGTATCTGGCTTAGGATACCCACCCCCCCACCTTGGTTTACAACACCGGCAGAAAATTCTCTTTGCAATTCAATCTTGGCCTCTTCCTGCCCAGCCACCCCCAATTTGCAGTAATAACATCTAAAGCTGCTAGTCCTTGTAATAATCCTGGTTGTGGTGCACATGACATATGGCACAGGGGTGGGAACCTTCCAGAAGTGCTAGCGGTCACCATGAAGTCGCCAGATCCCTGTGCTCAAAGCCACCACCTATGGTTCTCTCCCTTGCACAACTGGCCTCCTGGCCACATGCCCCCCCAAATGCACTGCCTCGCCAACCACATCTGGAGGGAGCTGACCGACCGACCGCATCCTCCCACCTTCCCCAAGCTGCCGGGGCAGAGCTGTAAAATGTGGTGTGGACCACATACTGTGGGCTCTTTCTACCTTCAGGTCCCTTAGGGGAGGTTGGCACGGTGTTCCTTGTGGGGTAAAGGAGAGCCCCAGGAGTGAGATTCAAAGTCTGGGTTCTAGGAGGGGATGGTAGAGAAGTCCTGACTTACAGCAGCTCAGTTATAGCAAATTGGCTACCACCACCACTGCTATTACCACTGCTATTATTATATTTGTTTTGGGCTGAATTGTCTCCCCCCACCCCCAGTTTACATGTAGAAGCCCTAAACCCCAGGACCTCACAGTAGGACTGTATATTTGGAGATAGTCTTTAAAGAGGCAATTAAGGTAAAATGAGGTGATTAGGGTGGGCCCTGATCTTTATAAGAAGGTCACTGGTGTTCTTATAAGAAGGGGAGACCTGGACTCAGACACTCGCAGGAGGCCCATGTGAGGTCACAGGGAGCTGGTGCCGTTTGCAAGCCAAGGAGTGAGGCCCCAGGAGAAACCAGCGCTGCTGACCCCTCGACCTCAGACTTGCAGCCCCCGGGACCGTGAGGTGAGGCCGTTCTGCTGAGGTCGCGCCGACCGTGCGCTTTGTTCGGGTGGCCCAAGCAAGCTAGTGCATTTCTACTATAGCTACTGCTGCCATCACTTTCGGGGTGCTCGTTAGTATTTTATGAGTGTTTGCCATGGTGCCAAATTAGAAATATGACCTCCATCTCCACGCAGCCCCAAGGAAGAGGCATTATTATAGTCTTCACTTGCAAATGAGGAAACAGAGTCACTTGGGTTCCCTAGCAGCTAGCACAGCACCTTCAATGGATGGTTATTGAAGGATCAAGGCTCAGACAGATGCAGAACTTGTCCAGAGCACCAGCAGGAGCTGGAGCCAGGACTTCAGCCCGAGTCTGTCAGAGTCCTGGTGCCACGCCCTTAACTACATGCTGTGGGGTCAAGTGCAGCCCAAGGACACGTGTCCCAGTGGGATGCCCATTATAGCCCCCACTTGGCAGTAAGAAGTGGGTTCTGAATTTTTCTAACGGGCCATGTCTATGTCCCAGTGTTTCTGAGCCTGAAACAAACCCGGTTTTGTTTATAACGAAGTCTCACGGAAAATGGTCTCCTGCACAGGTTACAGATTGGGCAGTGTCGGTAGCCCGTACGTGGCCTTGGAGAGAGCCGGTGTGCCCTTGGCCTTGATCAAGTGTCCTCCACTTGGCTTGACCCAGTGATTTTAGAAGCAGAGGGGGTGTCCCTCCCACCCCCTTTCCCCTTCCCCACACCCCTGAGCCTACAGTCTCCCTCAGAGATTCTCCAGGCTTCTCCTGGGGCGAGGAGAGGCCTCCGGTACCTTGTAGCCCTGGTTGATGCCGTTGATGAACTGGGGGCTGGGGGCGTTCCAGGTGAAGCGGATGGTCGTGGAGTTGGTGGCTTCTGCATGCACGTTGCCTGGAGGGACTGTGGGGACTAGAGGAGAGCAGAGAGGTGGGGCAGGGTGAGTAGAGAGGGCAGTTAGTCTGTGTTGCCCAGCTAAGTAGGGAAAACACAGGCATGGGGTCTGCAGTCTCTGCTTTGCACACCCTCTCCCCTTGTGACATAGACCTTAAGACGTCCTCTTTCCTTAGACTGGTTCGGGTTTAATGCAACTTCCCTGGCAACTTCATAGCGTGCCAATAAACAACGGATAGATATGAAAGAGCCTAGGGGCAGTTTCCAGGTGCAACACCAAATATAAGTTGTTTCATATCCACTTAATACGGAACTTCACAGAAGGTCCCTGTGGCCCTGATGCCTCTGCCTGTCACTAGGTCAACCCCTTCCCTGTCTCCTTGGTCCTCCTGTTCACGGGGTAGCTGAGAACAGTGAGCAACAGCTTGGGATGGGATAAAGTAGGTGGCAGGTTGAGGCAGTCAGGACTGGACAGGAACAGGACCCGCTGGGCACGGACCTGGGAGAGAGGAAGCACCCATTCCCCCATGGTCACAGTCCCCACCCACCTCCCTGCAGGGTCCACTCGGTGACTTTGCCACTGTAGACACCCAGCCCGGCGCTGTTGTAGGCGGCCACCTCGATCTCATAGTTGGTCCAGATGATGAGGTCCTCCAGCAGCAGGTTGTTGACGTCAGCATCTGTGATGTTCTTAAACTGGTACCCAACCGGCAGCCCAGCCAGGCAGTACCTGAGGGGAGAAAGCCAGAAAGCTGTCTGTCTGTGATGCTGGAAAGGCCCCTGTATCTGTGCTGCCCATAGGGTAGCCGCTAGTGTGGGTGACTGTTGAGCCCTTGAAATGTGGTTAATGCAACTGAGGAACTACGTTTGTAGTTTTATTATTTTTAACTAATTTAAATAGCTGCAGGTAGTCACCTTAGCAGAGAGCATGGGTCTAGGGCATGTGCCTGGACTATTCTTTTCTATAGGGGAGGAGGACATTGGCGGGACAGCTAACCAGGGACACTGAGTGTTCCTGGAAGATCTCACTGGTCTCAGCTTTGAGGGGTCATTGATGGGAGAGCCATCTCCAAAGGTTGGGCTCAGTTTCTTTCTCCCTATAGGACAGTAGCCCCCTCTTTTGACGGTCACTCACTTAGGTGGAGAGGAAAACCTGAGGCTACCTACTTCACCCATTTCTACCTTCTGCTGGAAGAAAGAAGTGGGATATGTACGGGCAAATTTTGGAGCATGGAGAGCTCAGCGAAGACCCACATGCATGTATACCTCTGATTTGTGGGAAAACAGAAGCCCCAACATTATGATTAGCACACATATTGTAGGAGGATCACGGGGAAGGCAACATAGCACAGAGAAGATGAGTAGTGACTCTATAGCATCTTCCTATGCTAATGGACAGTGACTGCAACGGGGTGTGGGGTGGGACTTGATAATAGGGGTGAATGTTGAAACCACAATGCTGTTCATGTGAAGCCTTCATAAGATTGTATATCAATGATACCTCAATAAGAAAAAAGTAAAAGCCCCAAATTATTTGGATGGATTACATACCCGACAGCCATGGTTCTCAAAGCCTTAGCATGTGTCAGAAACACCTGGGGGCTCGTTAAAACACAGATTGCCGGGCCCACCCCAAAGTTTTCCATTCAGTGGGTCTGAAGTAGGAACTAAAGATTTGCGTTTCTAACAAGTTCTCAAAGTACAGCTGCTGCTGGTCCAGGGACCACACTTTTGAGAACTGCTGCCCTTTAGAATTCACCAAAAACCCACAATACGATTAACTGGTAATAGAGCAGCCAAATCAACTTCTTCCAAATTTTGGGGATTCCAATGCTGTGAGACTGTCTACACTCAGGGGAGAGACACGTGAGGTGGCCTAGCATTCTGCAGCCAGCCAGAATTCAGAATATCGATGAGAATTTGTAGTATCTCCAAAGAAGGTGCTCATTTTAATTCATGGACATCCAATTTTAGTAACCCTTAAAAACCGTCTTTCAGGTTACCAGTAAGATACCCTCAGTTAAATGTAAACAACGATCTATGTAACTGGGCTTTGTTTTGCAGTAAGGACCGAAGAACTTCTGCCTTTTGACCAGTTCTTGGTCCTGTAGTCAGTCGACTCAGGGTCCGACGTGAGGGATATCTGGCCTGAGATGGGATATTCTTAGTTCCCCAGGTGGTTGGTCCCTTGGATGGTCACCTGTCTCCCTGTAGCCCTATTCCTGTGTGGCCCTAGCATCTGGCAGGCTTGCCCATCCACATGGCCAATAGGAGATTCTACTGCCAACTGTTCCTATTGATTTCCAAGGCTGGCTCTGCTGGGAGGTCCTCTGGATGTCTAACCTAGATCCCACCTGACGCAGAGGAGGCGTTTATGGTAGCCTTGCCTCGTTAGGTGGAGAAGGATCTGCCATGACTTTGTTTTCCAACCCACTCCCGACCCTCCCCCGTCTCCTTCCCTTGGCCCGGGCTGCCCCTCCTGCCCCAGGGACGGACGCCTACCTGATGACATAGCCCTTGAGGAGCCCATTCTGGTGGCTCTCAGGAGGCGGCTGCCACTGGATCATGATGGACTGGTTGGTCCGGCCGCTGGCGATGACGTTCTGCGGAGGGGCTGTGGGGGGCTCCTCGGGGAGGGAGACCCTGGATGGGGAGACACCGAGAGTGGGTGGGCCTTTCCCCTCTTAGCCTTGAGGGCAAATAAGGTAATTCAATAAGATATGAGGAAGCTGACGCCTGCCCTGCTCTGTCCTTGGGTGACTCCGCACAATGGCTGTGTGCTTTTGAGCAAGTCACTGAACTTCTCTGAGCTTATCTTTCTACCTGTAAAAGAAGGATAATAAAGTTCCATTTTACCTGCTTCATAAGACTTTTGAGGCCCCAGTGGCACAATGTACAGGAGTCTTTTGAAAACACTGTGAAGCACCAGGTGTGTGTATTTTCGGTGAGGGACGTGGGCCTCCGTGGCCCATTTGCGGAAGAAACTGCTGTTGGGGCTGGTGATGTCATGAGTACTGGGTGTTCTAGAAGCAGGAGTGTTAAGTCCTCACTCCCCAGCTGCCAGCTGGTGGTGTGCTCTCACTAGGCATCCTTTCCTGACCAGCTGAGCCCTAGGCTGGGGCGGGGAGAGCGTGGGGGGTGCCGGCCCGGGGTGTGGGTGAGAGACCAGCCCATCCACCCCGCGTCCTGATGCCGTGCGCTACCGCTCTTTCTCTGGCAGTGCCGGGGACATGGTGTTCTAGCTCAGGGTATTTTTCACATAACTGACATGCATCCACTAAGAGCAAAAGTTAATTATTTTTGATGGATGTCTCTCCCTTTTTCTTTATTTGTATGTTTTTTGCTTTCTGATGGATAGTTTTCCAAAAGGTAAAGCCTTTGTAAAGCCTGAAGTAGGGGTGCTTTAACCTTTTTCTGGATGACTCAGGGTATTAGTCTGAGGGTTCATTAGGAAGATGAATCAGTGTTACACAGGGAAGTGTGGTTTCCCTACGCCGTGGGGCCTTCTGCTGTTGGGATTTTGTAGCTGGGGAGGACTGGGGCTGTGTGCATTTTGTTCCCTGCACCAATCTGAGTGGTCCAAACATGGGCCTGGCACATAACAGGTGGTCAATACACAGTGAATGAATAAATTCTCCGGCAACTGTTCCCCATGACAGGCTGTTAGTTACCTGCCACTTCTCTCTAGCGTGTCACAGCCCCTGGGGCATCTCCTAGTGAAAGACAGAGAGACTCAGGCTTATCAGAACTGTGGCAAAGCCACAGTGATCTGCATAAATACTCAAGAGAGTCTTTTAAAGACCAAAGTGCCTCCTTAGCTCCCTTGTCAAATATTAGTTGACTGTGCATGTGAGGGTTTTTGTCTGGGCTCCTAATTTTGTTCCATTGGTCTATATAAAAAGTGTCTATTTTTATGCCAATATCACACTGTTTTGATGACTAAAGCTTTGTAATATAGTTTGAAATCAGGAGGCCTGATGCCTCTGGCTTTATTCTTCTTTCTCAGGATTGTTTTGGCTATTCCGGGTCTTCTGTGGCTCTACAAATTTTAAGACTGAGTTTTCTACTTTTGTGAAAAACGCCATGGGAATTTTGATAGGGACTGCACTGAATCTACAGACGGCTGTGGGTAATATGTACATTTTAACGATAGTAATTCTTCTCAATGGGGAAAGGACAGTCTCTTCAGTGAGTGTGCTGGGAAAACTGGACAGCCACACACAGAAGAATGAAACTGGACCCCTGTCTTACACCACTCACAAAAAGGAACTCAAAATGGATTAAAGACTTAAACATAGGACCTGAAAGTGTGAAACTATGATAAGAATACAGGGACAAAGGTCCTTGACATTGGTCTTGGCAGCAATTTCCTGGATATGGCATCAGAATCATAGGTGACAATAGCAAAAATAAATGAGTGGAATGATATCAGCTAAACAGCTTCTGTACCACCAAGAAACAACTAATGAAATGACAAGGTGACTTATGGGATGAGAAAAAAGATGCAAATCATACATCTGGTACAGGGTTAATACAAAAAATAAATAAGGAGTTCCTGCAATTCAATAACAAAAAGCAAACAACCCAGTTAAAAAAAATGGGCAGAGAAAGCAAATAGCCGTTTTTCCGAAGAAGACCTACAGATGCCCAGCGGGTACATGAAAAAGTGCTCAACGTCACCCATCATCAGGGAAATGCAAATCAAACCCACAATGAGATGCCACCTCCCACCTGTGAGAACGGCCATCACTGAAAGGCAAGAGATGATAAGTGTTGGTGAGGATGTGGAGAAAAGGGAACCCTGGTGCACTATCGGTGGGAATGGAAACTGGTGCAGTAACTACAGGAAACAGTATGGAGGTTCCTCAAGAAATTAAAAACAGAACTGCCCCCTGATCCAGCCATCTCACTTCTAGGAATGTATCCATCCAAATGAAAACAGGATCTCAAAGAGATGGCTGCACCCCGTGTTCACTGCAGCATCTAAGACAATAGCCAAGAGCTGGAGACAACCTAAGTGTCTGTCCACAGATGGGTGGATCCAGAAGATGTGTGTTTGTGTGTATTTACACAATGGGATATCATCCAGACAGGAGGAATAAGGAAATCCTGCCATTTGCGACAACATCTATAAATCTTGAGGGCATTATGCTAAATGAAGTAAATCTGACCGAGAAAGACAAATACTGTAGGATCTCACTTAATGTAGAATCTAAAAAAGCTGAACTCAGAGAAACGGAGAATAGAGTATTGGTTACCAAGGGTTGAGGAGGGAGAGAAATAGGGAGTTAATAGTCAAAGGGTACTGACTTCCAGTTATAAGATTAACCAGTTCTGGGGATCTAAAGCACAGCATGGTGATTATAGCTAATAATACTATATTATATACTTGAAAGTTGCTCAGAGAGTAGATATTAACTGTCCCCACCACAGAAGAGAAATGGTAATTACGTGATGGGATGGAGGAATTAGCCAGAGCTATGGTGGCAATCACACTGCAATGTAAGCATATCACTTCAATACGCTGTACATCTTAAACTTACACAATATGTCAATTAGACCTCAATAAAAAATCTGGAAAAAATGAAAATAAACACTAAAAAATGAGCAACTTTGGTGCATTGGAAAAACACAGCTTTGGTGCATGGGATTTGTGTCCCTGTCATTCTGACTTGCTTGATGACTTTTTTTCTCCCTGGAGGTGACTTGTTCTATAGGGTTGAGGTGGCTAGAATTGCCTCCTACATAAGTGGGTATTATGTATCATGTTTTAAAGTGGATACAAACCAGCTGTTTTTATTCAATTTTCATCATTTAAAAAAATGCTTTGCTGAAAGCCTCACAGGGCAACAGGGCTGTGTGTCATGCAAAGCATCCGGGAGGTCCGTGTGAATCCTATGTGCCTCGGGAACGTCACACCCATTTGATAAGATGGGAGCCCATGGGGATGCACAGCAGGACGAGGCAAGTCACTGAGCTTGCAGAGCTCACAGTCAGAGGGACAACTACATTTTCACCTGTACCAGGCAATGCTCACGACATTTTGTCTGAATGATCTCATTTCATCTGTGAGGCGGGGGTGAGTACGGCTTGCTGCATTCTATAGAATGCGCAGACCAGGAGCCAGCCAGGATTTGCCCAGCAGCTGGGCCCACTCCGCCATACTAGTTTTTGGTACCCCCTTGGGTGGAGTCACTGAGCCCCCCCTTAAGAGCACCTGCTCCCCTCACCTCTCTGTGTCCTTGCTGAACTGTCCTTTCCCCACGTCGTTGACTGCACAAAGACGGAACTGGTAGGAGCGGGCAGGAACCAAGCCCTTGACCACCACCGAGGTAGCCTCAGGGTCTACGCTGGCCAGGAGCACTGCCCAGGGGGCATCTGCGTGGAGGTGGAAGCAGAGGTGGGCATCTTGCAGGGGGTGGGAGCATGTTTCCCACCCCCCCAGCCTTGTTTGGGCTAGCAGAGGAGGGCCTCCCCCATCCCGGTCCAATCGAGCCGGTCCTGTCATTTTTCTTGGTCCCCTTAGCCCACATGGCCCAGGGGCTGGGGGGCCTTGGGGAGGAAGCAAGGGCTCATGGGAACTAAGATGCTTTTCTTACTATATTTTCTCCTTCAAATCAATGAGTTCCAGGCTAACTGTATTCAAAACACCGTTCAAATTAGGTCTGTAAATTTGAAGTTCACAGCTCGAGAATGTGGAGGACAAAAAGTAAAAGAAAAAGAACTGCCCCTCTCTCGGCGGCGTCTGGCGTGCAGGCTGCCCGCACCTCACGGACATCATCCCAGGCAGCTGTCGCAAGAACCCGAGGTGGCGGGTGCCACCGTTTAGTTTTACAGAGGAGGAAGGTGAGGCTTCCAGAGGGATTTTTGCTCAAAGGCACAGAACTGGGAACTGGGGGAGTGGGAACCTAGCCCCGGACTGACTCCCTGAGTCCGTGCTTCCAGCGGGCACCTCGGCCCCCCGGCTGCAGTGGAGGGCGGCGGGTGGGAAGCCTACTGTTCTCCGACATCTCCAGGATGTAGCGGATCAGGGGGCTGTTGCCGTCGAAGGGCTTGGCCCACGTCAGGTTGATGGCCCGCCTTTCCGTGGTGCTGAGAGTCGCCGCTGGGTGCTCAGGGGCATGAGGCAGTTGTCTGGAGGAGAGAGGCAGGGGACAGCCGTGAGGCCTAGGTCAGGTGAGTGGGCCCCCAGGACTCATACTAAGCTCCCGTGACACCCCATGCTCAGCCATCAAACAGCCTTCTGGCCGGCTGCCTGGAGGTTCAATCTACCTGGAGATTCTTCTTCTGGCTTTGGAGCCCACGTGCCCAAAGCCATACCCCCACTCCCCTGCTGCTGAGAGGTCACATGTGGCCGGGTGACCTGCCAGATTGAGCCTTCCCATTGCTGCCTTCACCGGCTTTGCCCCAGAAGCCTGGGCAGGCTGCCTTTACCTGACACGCAGGTGGGCACTCCGAGAGTCGTTGCCTCCGGCTGAGAGCACCCGGCAGGTGTATGTGCCAATGTCCCCCGACCACGTCTGTGAGATGTGCAGGGAGCCGTTTTTGTCCAGGCGGATGCGGGGGCTGCCCTCCGTGCCCAGGGCGGCCCCATCCTTCTCCCAGACGTACCTAAGAGCAAAAAGGACCATTAAGTAAAGAAAGGTAGGGAATTAGCAGGGCTCCTGATGGGGGCTTGGCTCAGGGCTGATCTGAGGAAGAGGGCACCAAAGGAGGTCAGGGCGTGATCCCCAGGCCACAGCGGGTCCTCTGGGGCTGGTCCTGGGCGGGAGCACTGCCGAGCAGAGCGGCCTGCACTCCGTCACCCCTCGGGTAGGTGCTGTGTCCAGGAGAGTTAACAGATTAAGTCATTATTGGTCATTTACACCTTCAGTTCAGGTCTAGGTCAAGCTGTGTTGTTTCTGGCCAGAAGCCATTGCCAAACAGCCAGCACAGAAGAGCCGGCAAAAGGTATGCTTCCGAAGAGGTTAAAAGATTGCAGCTGGAGCAAGAATTAAAGTTTCAGCATAGAGTACATTTTGGAATTAGTTTTATGAAGAATCATTAGATTGATGCGTCGCTGTGACAAATTGACTTCAGTGTCCAAAAAATCACTTTAGCTTCAGTCAGTCAGTACAAGGGGGAACTTGAGAAATTACACACATGCCTGTGTCTGACAATAAGAAATATCTACTCTGGAATTATTCTTGAGGAAGTACAGCCATTGTCATCAACACATGTGGAGTGCCAGCTCTGGGTAGGATGCCATGCTGTTGCCCCCCAGGGAAGCCTGGCCAAGGTGTTCAGCACCAGGGCAGGGAATGGGGTGGGGGTTTTGCAAATAACTCATCATTCACTCAACTGGGGACAGGGTGATGGGCAAGGTCCTAGAACTATCTGGGTTTAGAGAACACAAGATTGCTATGGAGAAGGAGGCTGTAATATTTTTAGCCTCAAAAAAAAAAAAAGAAATGGAAAAGCAGCAAGTATAGATAAAAGACAAAAATTAAGCAGAAAAGAGAACTGAAAAATTTTCTCATAATAATGGGTGACCATAATTAGCATTTAAGCGTATACCTTCCAGACCCTTCTCCCCTGCCCCTGTGGGCAGTGTCCCACAGAGCTGCCATGTTCTGGAGTCAGATTTCCCGGTCAAATGTTGCTTTGGCTACTTACCGGCTTTGTGACCCTGGGTATGTTTATTTAACCTATAGCTATGCCTCATTTTCCTCACCAGTCACATGTGGAAAATAATACCACTGATCTCATGGGGTTGCCATAAGGATTATGTGAGTTAATATAAAATACTTAAGAGTAGTGCCTGGAACATGGTTAGCGATCAATAGAAGTTAGCTATAATTACGTATTTTTACTCTTATAGCATATGCACATAAATCACATCTCTCCATTCATTCTGACAGATTTTAAAGCTTCTTTTTTCACCCAAGGAAGCAGCATAAACTTTTTAATGTGACATTGTCATGCCACGGTTTTTATCAGCTGCATGGTGGTTCAAATACAATTGCTTTGCAATTGTGCAATTGATCCCATAATGTTGGACATCCAGTGTAGCTCTGTGTTTTTCTGATATCATATGTAATGCTGTGATAAACATCCTTGTGGCAACATAATTTCATACATTCTAAATCATTCCCTCAAGGGTAAATGCGCAGCAGTGAAATTGCAGAGTTAAATTTTAAGGCTTTTTATACATATTTACAAATTTCCAGAAGTAATCACCTTCAATTCATCTGGAAAAGATTCATCCTTGCCAGCGTTGGTGGGGTGGGTAGCATTTTACTTAACAGCAAACCTAGCTGCCAAGAGTAATTCCTGCTGAAGAAACAACCTGTGGCTAGTGGGCATTCTTTGCCCTGGGATGTGCTGCTTTAGGAAGCATATATCACCATCTGTGAAGGTTTATGCCAAGACAACTGAACTCAAATCTAATTAGCAGTTACTCAAATCTCATTAGAAATACAAGGGATAGAAGAACAAGTGAATCACACAGTGAAAAAGTAGCTAACCACACCCATTACGTGAGATATTCTACAGCAGGGATTGGCAAATGGGGACCCATGGCCTGTTTGTGTAAATAAAGTTTTCTTGGAACACAGACGCGCCCGTTTGCTTACATAGTGCGAACAACTGCTTTTCTGCAGTAGACACAGACTTGAGTAGTTGTGACAAAGATTATTTGGCTCTCAAAGCCTAAAATATTTATTCTCTGACTCTTTATAGTTTGCTGACCTCTGTCCTATAGTACCTGGTTTCTCCAACTAATGAATTGCATGAAAACCATACAAAAATGAAAATAAAAATAAAAATGAGGGGAGAGATGATTATGCAGAACAAAGGAGACACAATACGTGTAGATCTTGTTTGACCCTGAGTTAAACCAAACGACTGTAAACAGATACCTTTGAGGCAATTGGGGCAGCTGGAATATGGACTGATAGATACGAGGAGAAAGCAAAGACTTGTTCATTGTATTAGGTGGTGACAAGGGACACGATTGTTAGGTTTGAAGAAAAGCCCTTTTCAGTAAGAAATGCACAGTGACATATTTAAGGGGGAAACTACATGTTTGAGACTTGTTTTTAAAATGCTCCAGTAAAAAAAGATGGACAAAATGCTAACATAATTGTTGAAGTATGGAGATGGGTACATGAGGGTTGATGGGACAATTCTCTCTACTTTGGAGTACGTCTGAAAATTTTCATAACAGAAGACTTAAAAAAAGAAAGAAACAACCCATAAGTCTGTTCAACTCCAGGCAGAATTTCCCCAATCATGTGCAACGATACAGCTGGTTATTAAACAATTTTGATGAGTGGTTTTCAGGCATCCTCTTAGCTTTAAATAATATTAGATAGTCCCCAGGCATTCATAGATGTACAAAAATATTTATTTATAAGGACATTCATGATGGTATTTTTTAATATCAGCCCAAATCAGGAAACAATCCAAATATTCAGCATTAGGGAGCTGGCAACATAAATTCTATTCATCTGCAAAATGGATGACGGAATAATCATATAATTAAGTTTATACAAAAATACTTTTTGAGAGGAGGAGAGATTCACAATAGGTTCTTAAGGGAAGAAGTAGATTAAGAAGCAGTATTTTCCAGGTTTTTAAAATAGCACTCAAATATTACCCTAAGTGAGAGAAATAGGTAAATCTACTTTTCTTCTTTCTCTCTCTCTCTCTCTCCCCATTTTTTTGGCTTATGTGCATTTCCTATGTTTTCCTCCTCCTGAAAGGGAAATTTATTAGCTGTATAGTAACAGAAAAAGCAATAAAAATGGATTAATAATAATGATTAATATTAACAGTGACTGAAAGGGGATTGCTCAGATTGGGTCTATATTTGGGCTCAGACACCACATTTTCTTCTGGAGCTGTTTTAGGAAGCTTTTCATGCTGACAACCTATACCTGCTCAGGGAGGCACCCCCAGAGCCCGGCTTTATTCTGAGGACATGTAATGCAGGGTTAAGTGGCCACACTTAAGCTCGATGTGGTTGGTGGGATTCTACTAGCCTGTCTTCTCAGGAGCCCCTAGAGCTAGAACAGGATTTTCAATCTGAGCTGCACGGCGGAATCGCCTGGGAAATCTGTAAAACATACTGAAGTCTGGGGTCCACCCAGCCCCTAAGACCCACCTCCAGAAGGTGGAGGGCAGCAGGGGGGCCCCTCTCCCACAACTGCAAGGAAGATGGGTGGGGGTGGGAGGTGTGGGGGTGGCTCTGGCCACAGACTTTGCCAGTTTGGGAGGCTGAGGAACCAGTGCGTTCTCTCCCACCATCTAGAAAGATTGTCCTCGATGGGTAATTTCACTCTAAGGCGAAGACCCCTCCAGTAAAGGCTAACAGTGATTTCCCATTTGTAGGTCACCAGGGTGGGAAGTGGGACTGCAGACATATTAAGAGGTCCCTGAATCTTTCTGATCATCAGGAATTGTCTAATGAATGAAATGTGCAAGTACTTTATAAGTATCAATAGCATATTCTGCACCATGTGTTGACAATATTCTAAGTACACCTACATGATTCCAAGGCTCCTGTCAGCCTTTGTGCTGGCAGCACATGATGACTGTCCCGAAGGGTCAATGGTTATGTTTAAGGAGGGGTTTCTCAAACTAGGGCCTGTGACGGACTCTCCAAAAATGGCGTAAAAGTCTAATGTCTCTTATGCCAGCCTTGGCTTCTCGGTCCCCTTTGTTGTGCCCACAGATGGTCAAATGCCCAGTGACCACCAGGTGGCGCCCTAGGATGGGCCTCCGGAGCGGTGGGGCTATTGCTCCAAGTGGCCTCAGTGTCAGGCCCTTCCAGCTCCCTGCCATCGCAGCGACAGCGATTTTGCCCATAAAATAGAGAAGCAGCATGGAGGGAATGTTTACTTCCTAGAAAGCAGCTAAGTGTTTTACTCCGCATCCCAGAGCTCAGGGGAGTCCAAAGGGAAAATTTAGTTCCCAAAGGCTTCCGTGGGGCTTGGCCAGGGTGTCCTCACCCCAACCTGGGGAGCTGGGGTTCTTCTACATCTTTCTTGGCTGCTTCTGTCCTGGGCTGTTCCCCCTGAGCCTTTCTAGTGGCTTCCACAGTGGAAAGGTTCCCTGCAGGCCAAGGAGCTTGCTAAAGCCCCTGTTCTCACGGTAGATGGTGATGTTGGCCCCCATTCGGGCACTTCCCCTCACGGGTGCCACCTCAGGGCCCTCTCCTGCCCTGGCCTATCTCCGCTCCCGCTTGCCCACACCCTCTGCTGTCCATTCGGTGGGCAGAGGGTCTAAGACCCGGCAGGGAAGGCTAGCAGGGCACCTCGGAGCCTCCACCTCCCACAAGCCCAAATGTGTCTTCCTTCCCACCTCCTTCCTCCCCTGCACCCCTCTTCCCTCCATTTCTCCACGTCCCTTCTCTCTCGCTCTCCCCTCTGACACTGCCCAGTAAGTACAGGCTAGGTGCGCTCCCGGGCACTTACCTCGGGCCCCCGAACCTCAGCCCCGCACCAGCACTGCAGACCATTCCCCCAAACTGTGGCCACCCCCCGTGGGTGACACTTACCTCCTCGGTGTACACACCTGCCCAGCTACCAGCTCTCCCCAGAGCTGCCCCTTCCCTTCAGCCCCCGTGGGAGTACCTGATGGTCACGCGGGGGTCGTGGGCCGCTCCGCACACCATGGAGGCCTGGGTACCCTTGATGACACTCTGGTCCTGGGGAGGCCTGGTGATGCGGGTCCGGGCTGGGAGACAGCAGGGAGAAAGCGTGGTGAGAAGGGGCATGGGCTACAGAGTAACAGGTGAGAGGCTGGCGTGTGGAAAGGGCATCTATAAGTGAACAGGTGTGGCTGAATTCTGTGGGAGGACCTGGCACATGGACAGGTCTACCATGGCGAATGGCCCAGAATGTGAGAAACAGTATGCTTCCGTGGCACTTGAGTTCTTGGAAGCCATGTTCATAGTGGAAGGGGGTCCACTGAATTTGGCTCCCACAGTCCCATGTGAGGGATTGAAGGAAAGGAAATCTGAGGGTGGTCAGGGATATTCTCATTAGTGGTGAGCACATCAGTGGTCCAGCCAGGGTATAAATAGGATCATCTGATTCCTACATCACCCACAAGGCCACCGGGCTCAGCCTACACAGATGGTCCACAGGTGTGTCTGTCTTGAGTGGGGATCCCAAGCGGTACAGTCTGAGAGTTGGAAGGGGCTTGAGAAGTACCCTTGAAGCAGGGGTCAGCAAACCACAGTGTGGGGTCAAGTCTGGCTGGTGGCCTGTTTGCGTGAACACACTTGTACTGGAACCCAGCCAACCCAGTGGATTAAGTATTGCCTATAGTCACTTTCTTGATGAAACCTAAGAGTTAGCCAAGGAGTTATGACAGAGACTGTCTGGCCCACAAAGCCAAAAATATTTACTGTCTGGCCCATTATATAAAAAGTTTGCTGATTTCTGCCCTAAAGGGTAGGATGACAGCTACCCATTACCTGTGCTCTCTCTATTTGGCCAAGCCTGGCATGAGCCCTTGCTTACAGGGCACCATCGCCCTTCCTGGTCCCTCTCCTCTGAATTAATTTGTCCAAGTCCTTACAAGAAGCACCAGGTCGGACAGACATGTGGATGTGGAGGTGCAGGTGCTAAGGGAGCGCTCTGCAGTGCGTGTGCACTCAGCACACACCTCCGCACAGACGCACAGGTGGCTCCTGCCCTGCACACTCACCCCACACGACCAGGTCGGCTGAGGCTTCGTCCACCCCCCGAGAGTTGGTCGCCAAACAGGTGTAGGTCCCGGCGTCGGAGATGTGCGTGGGGCTGACGAGCAGGCTGCCGGACTCGAGGAGCGTGAAGCGGGGCAGCTGGACAGAGCCGCTGGCCAAGACGCGCTCCCCTGAGGGCAGCACGGGGTGGGCTCAGACTGGGGCCCGGGTGCCCGCCCACAGCCCCTGGCACTCTGGGCCCTGTGCTGGGGGCAGGGTGGTCTCCAGCAGGCTGCCAGTATTAGAAATGCTGGGGGGCGGGGGCAGAGTGGGCAGGGCTGGGGTGGGGGCTGAGGCCCAGAGAGGTTTCTGACTTGGTGACAGTTACAAGGGCACAGGTCACAGAGTGGCAGCCTGGAGCCCAGGTAGCTGGCCATCTCCCCACCCACCATGCCGTCTGCCCTTCACTGAGAAGGCTGGACTGTCTCCTGACGCAGCTGGACGCAGCTCTGGGGGGCAGCTGGCACCTGGGCAGGGGGAGGGGTCAGACGGAGCCGACAAGGTGCTGACGGGCATCCTGCCACCCTCAGGGGAGCGGAGGAAAGCGATGGGGGGAGCAGCAAGGAGTGGGGGTGCAGTGGAGAGGGACACGGGGGGACGACCCTGGGAGGGACAGACTTCCCTCTGCGGAGGGACTAGGGAGCCGGGTACCTGGAGAGAGGAAGGGAGAGAGGGTGGGGGGAGGATGGGCCATTGAGAGTGCAGGTTTTTGTGACTGTATCTATTTTAAAGAAAATCCCACCTGTCTATGGACAGGGGACTCTCCGTGTGCAAGTGCAAGCCCATGGGTAAGCGTGTCTATTTGCACACGTGTGCAGGACCACTGAACTAGTGAGCATGCCAGGCGAGTGTGTTTATTTCTGTGTGTAGACATGTGCCTGCGTGTGCCACAATCATTCCACGGAGTCTTATTGAGCAACTACGATGTGCCAGAGTCTGTTCTAGGCCCTGGGGGAACAGCCGTGCACAATCCTGAAAACCCTGACTCCCTGGGGGGACAGACACTAAGCAACCGAGTAAGCAGATTACATTGTAAGTGAGAAAGTGGGGAAACGGGGCGGGGGCGGTGTGGGGAGGGCTGGGGGCTGGGGGTGGGGTGAGTCCTGCGGAGAAGGTCCATCTGAACAGAGGGCTGTGGGTGTGGGGAACGACTGTGTGTACACGTGTGTGTGTGAACGCGGGGGAGCCTTGAAGGTGAGTTTTGGACACAGAGGGGTCGAAGAGGCACGCAGGGCGGGCAGGCGTGGTTGGACAGGTTGAGCTTTGCTGGCTCACGTGGTTAGAACCTCCGAGCTGCCTGGGGAGGAGGGGATGGCCGCCTGTCTGCACTCCCAACCACCCTCAAACCGCTGTCATTCATCGGGCTTCACCATTTCCCTGGAATACTGCAGGTGCTCTACATGCACTTCATTTAGTCTTCATGCCACTCTGAGGTATGCACATTATTGTCTTTAGATTTACAGACAGCGACCCTGAGGCTCTGAGTGAGTAAATAACTCACCCAAGGTCACAGAAGACTCAGAGCTGGGCCTTGAGCCTGGCAGGTGACGTGTGGTGCATACTGTCCTGCGAAAGATGCCTCTTGCCTTATGCAGTGCACAACCTTCACAACTATACGTGGAGAACCCAACCTGGCTGGCTCCAGAACTGAGCTCTGAGGACTGCCCTAGACTGTCGCATGCCCACACCCTCCAAAGATCAGTCTCATCTACCTTTCTGCCAGGTGATGGCTGGCCGGGGTGCCCCCGAAGTCTCACAAGCCAGCACCACTGACATGCCGTCGATCACTGTGCTGTCCAGGGGACCCCTGGTGATGTTGGGGGCAATACCTGTAAATGGAGACAGTGGGGCTTCTAAGCTACACCCTGGGAGGAGCCCCCACCGCCAGAGGGCCAGGTCTTTGTCCTGCTCCTGCCACTCCGGCTGGTGTGGGTTCCCTACAGGGAAGGATGCAGGTGCCCTGAGGGGGCCCCAGGATTGGGAAGAAGCCCACACCACCCCCCTGTGGAAGGAAGGACTGGACCCAGGCCACACCAGTCCCCACCCTGTCTTGATTCTCAAGCCTCCACGTGGGGGATACTGAGAACCTCTGAGGGCATCTCACCCCCTCCATGACACCCTGCACTGGACATGAAATCGAACTCTGGTTTCTTAAGAGAAGCCAGTTAAGGGCAATAGAAGAACACTACCCGTTTTCTACAGGGCCTGGCCCTGCAGCCTCCGTCAGCCCGGTGGAGCCGTGGTCCTGCAGGAGTCAGTACAGCCTGTTTGTTCTGTGTTTGCCTCCCCCAGGACCAGCTCTCCGGCAACCACCCGGGCCGCCGCGTACGGGAGAGGGGCTTCAATACGGGCTAGGTTCACGGATGCTCAGCGGACTCTGGAAGCCAACGGCAGCCCTCCTGCCACATGGCCACCTTCGTGGCAAACCCAGCTGCCCCTCTGGCCTGTGCCTGCCTGCCCGGGGACAGCTGTGGGCCTGGGTGATGACCCCGGGCGGGGGGGGGTGCTCCAGGATGCTGCTAAGATGGGGACCCTGGCAGAACATGCACACATGCACAGTGCTTTGCCACCTTCGGTGGGGCATCGTCTCAGGTGACACTTTAGCAGCAGCTCCAGGAAGCGGGCAGGCAGCTACTGTAACCCCAAGAGACTCCAAGAGGGGGTGGGATTTGCATATGGGGACTGAGAGGAAGGCTGGCGCTCCTCGTTGGACAGGTAAGCAAGTCTCAGCTGGGGTGGGTCCCGCAGCCCTGCACGGACACACGGGGGCCACGCTTTGCCAGTGGTTTCATCCTCCTTCTCTCGAAGAGCCAGTGAACCCACCCTTGGCTCTGGGGCACTGGGGAGGATTCACGGGACCGCAGGCTGGACGCAGGGCTACGGACGCAGTGGGCCTACCTGGCTAGAGCCACCCACTGCAGAGGGACAGTCACCGGGGATCCTATTGCTGCACAATGCAGCATCTTGTTCCCAAGAGGCCCCGGGCTTGGAGGAGAGCTGCATCTCGACAGGAGGGACTCGAGGCCAGGTCAGGAAAGGCCCAACTTACTGGTGACGGCCAGGTAGGTGGAGGTTTGCGCCTCGCCGGCTGTGTTTCGGGCAAAGCACTGGAACATGCCGGTGTCGTCGGGCACCAGTCCGCTGATCTGCAGGCCCCCGTTGCCGAGTTGCTGGAAGCGGTTCAGCCTCTCCACCTCCACCACGGCCGCGTCCTTGTACCAGGTGATGGAGGGTGGGGGCACACCTGGGGGAGACGCACCCACAGTCAGCCCGCCTCCTGCCTCCCTCCTGCCTCTGAGGGGTGCTCAGACGGAGGTTGGGGCTGCAAGTCTGCGAGGAGATCCCTGCGTCGACCCTCTTAGAGGTGCCACTACTGGTGCTGGGAGAGGTAAAAGATGTTCTTAGAGCAGCAATTCTCAAATTATTATATAGCAGGCATTTCAAGAAAATTTAAATTCAGCTTAGAAATGCTGGATTGGATACATTCATTTCTTTTTACTGAATATTTGCCAGAACCTTTGCATGCTCTGGGAGCACCGGCTGGGATTTTGTTTCCTAAGCCCAGAAGATCACAGAGCCCTATGTCAAAGAACACGCAGAGAGGGGCCCTCAGAAGCCCCTCCTCCTTAACCCACAGAGGGAGATGAATGGGGCACCCCTGGTCTGGCATGTTCTTCCCACAGCCACCCCCAAGCCACCCCTTCCCCACTCTGAGTCTCTGCTCAAATGCGACTTCCCCAAAGAAGCTCCCCACATCCCCTTCTTTTGAGCACCCCATTGCTCCAGGTCCCCTGAGCCTGCCTGCTTTCTCTTCCCAGCACTTTTCAACCCTGACATTGCATGGAGCTGCATTTCATCCACTCCACAGTGTGTTCTGTCCCGGTGTAACATCTCTGAGATCAGGATGGGTCTTACAATCGACAGCATGTCATAATTTAATTGGCAGTCCTTTTTCTTTCTTAGTGGTACATAAAATAATGGGGCATCTTACAACCCGTGGCATTTTAGATGAAATGAAATGAAATGCCTTTACTTGTTCATTGGTTGGCCTGCCTCCTTCATAAGAATGTACATCTGTGATCTTAGGGATGTGGCTGTTGGATTCATTCTGCATCTCCCCAGCCCTGGGAATACGGGCCCACGGTATGTCCTCCAAAAATGTTTGTTGAGTGAGTGAACGAGTGGACCTTTGCCTCTCGTTGGTGTGGTCTCAGAAGCGCATCATCACTTGCTGCTAGGACCCTGCCTCTTGGCTCAGTATCAGACCACGTCCCTCCTCTCATTCCAGGTTTCATCCTGCCCTTGGGCTGTGGCTTAGCTCCCCTCAACAAGATGGAACAGGGTGGGGATGGGCGACGTGCAAATTCTTCAGGAACTCTGACCAGGGGGGTTAAGTAGAAACGGCAGGTGGAGGAGATGGAGGAAAATGGCCCAGAAACCCGGCGGAGTTTATGAGACACATCTCCAGTGGGGCACCCCAAAGTTCCGGGAGCTCTGACATTACGGTAATTTGGCATTGTCTACAACTTGAAAATTACGGGCAATTTGGGTCTGTCACCTATCCTGAAATTACGGTAATTTGGATTCATTTGTAACCCTCCAGTTATGGTAAGTGGGTTGATTTCCAGTCCTGAGATTACGGTAATTTGGCCTGTTTGTTCCTGGGGTGTCTGCTCACAGCCAGACTGACTCTCTGCTAAGTGATGACGCCTGGAGAAAGAGGCAGAATTTAGAAAAGCCTGTGACACAAAGAAGAAAGGCTGCAGGTCTGGGGGCCCGCGTCCTCCTTCATCCACGCTGTGGTTACCTTTGGCCCGACAGGGAATGTCCACCACTTTCTCCATCTCCGCTGTGATGTGTCTCTCTGGCTCCTTGACAAACTGGGGCGGTTCTGCAGGAGGAAGGACCAAGGGAGGGGGTCAGAGCCGTGCTCCTTTTGATATAACCATCGCCTGGGTGACCCTTAAGTCAGCCCCAGCAATGCTCCCCGACCCCTGGGAGGAACCCCAGCAGCCCCACCCCTTCTCACCCAGCACAGACAGGTAGGCTCCGCGGATGACAGAGGGGACACTGCTGCTGCGCAGGACGGCCTCACACTCATAGTAGCCGGCGTCACTGCTCGTGGGGTTGGGGATGGTGAGCCGGCGGTTGTAGTCGCTGATGCCACTTGACAGCAACGCCCCATCCTTCTTCCAAATGATGTGAAGCTTCATCAGGGGCCTGGAGGGGCAGAGGGGCAGGTGCTCACCCCAGGGACTGCTGGAGGCCCGAGAGGCAGGGCAGGAGGTGGTAAGGGGTGTGGGCCCTGGGGGCCAGGCATCCTGGCTTTGCCCCACTCCTGCCACTTTCTAGGTGCAAGCCCTTGGGCATGTTCCTGCAGCATGCTGGGCCTTAGTTTCCTTGTCTGTAAAATGGGGGCAACTGTGCCACCCAGGGTTCGAGGTGACAGCAGATGTGTTAATGCAGGTAAAGCACTTGGAAGAGGATGTGGCCCTGGATACAGCTCGGTGCGCGAGGCTCTCGAGAGTAGACGGCAGCCTTACCGCGCATCCCTTTTCCTGCTCTCCCCCGCCCCGCCCAAATGTCTATCAGGAAATGGTTAAAGGTGAGGGAACGTGACAGGAGAAGCAGGACAGGAGCACCCGAGGTCTGGAGATGGGGCAAGGAAGGCGGGCAGAGGGACGCACCATCCCTGACTCTGACAGAGGAGCGCGAGTTGGGCCCTTTTCCCGCCACTGCTGACCCTGGTGCCCCAAGCCCCCTGAGATTGGGTTTGCCCAGTTCGCCGGTTCAGCACCAGTGGAGCCCTGACCATGGACCTGCCAAAGTGGGGCCCATGCTAGTTCTATGGGGCATTCAGAGCAGTTCCATGAAAGGAGGGTCTGTGCTCAAACGCGTTTGGCAACCCTGGTTTGAGTGGTGCTATACGGGCTCTTTACTGCGGGTCTTTTCTGTGCCCTTAAGGTGCACCACTGCTTCCTGGCCACCTGCCTTGCCCTTGAGGGAAACCGGGGTTCCAAGGAGCACACTTTAGGCAATGCTGCTACAGGGGCATGCTTTCCAGGAATCTTCGGCTGGAGGTGACGTCCGTGTCATTGGCCTGACTTGCCACCTAGCACACTGGATCTTTCTTGAGCACTTCTGAGCTTTCAGGTCAGGCTGGAGTCAGCACCCCACCTACATGCCTTACGGGGAGGTAGTGAGCAAATCACTCCCATTTGGCAGCTGAGAAGCTTGAGTCCCAGAGCAAGGCAGTGAGCATTGGTCTTGGGGTGGCCTGTTGTGTTGCGACTCTACTATCCACCAGCTGTCCCCCCTGCACACGCCTGCGTGCACGGACGACCTGCTGCAGAGGCGACCTGCCCTCCAGGCTGCTCTAGGGGCTGGACACGAGCACACCCACAGCCAGCCCCAGGTATCCCGGGCGGAGATCTGCTGCCCCGTCACCTCCACCTGGGGCTGGGTCTCCTCTGGGGCCGCAGAGAACGGGCAGGCCCTGCTTGTCCCCGACCACCCTTGGGCAGCAGCTGGCATGACTCCGCCAGGCTCAGCACCTCATCCCCCTTCATGTCCTCATGTGACACTTCTGGACCTTTCTGAATTCTAACCGGTCCCCTCAGAGCCCCCAGGGCAGGAGTGCCCACTGGAGTGGGGAGGGAAGGGGAGTGCGCGGGGTGCACCCACCCACCTGGCATTGGCCACACACTCCATGGTCACGTCCGAGGTCCCGGCCACCACGCTGGTGTTCTTGGGAGGGATGATGATGGTCGGAGCAATGGGGTCTGCAGGCCCCCCTACATCTGGGGAGAGGTCAGGGGTTAGCTGGGACAAAGGTCAGAAATTAGAGGCTGGTTCCACAGGTGCCCTGTCCTCTGGAGCGGGCAGGTGGTCACAGGGCAGCCTTCTGCACAGCCCCAGAGCCGAATCTCCAGATGCAGGCCCCAGGGTCCCTCTCACCTGTCCCCTTCTGCTGGTGGTCTCTTCACAGTGTCCAGGGAGACCTCCAAGCCTTCCCCACTCCTGTAATACAACCATGCCCTCCCTCCATCGCCCTGTCCTGGTTTTTTTGTTTTTTGTTTTTGCCTTCAAGACCCTTTCCTCTACCTGCATTTATCTTCCTGGCTTACTTACTCATTTCTCATCTTTTCCACTAGAATACAAACTCCCTGTATGGGGTTGATAGTGTCCCCTAAACTCATGTTCATGGCAGCTCTGACTGTGACCTTATTTGGAAGTAGGGTCTTTGCAGACATAATCAGGTTACGATGAGGTCCTGCTGCTTCAGGTGCGCCCTCCGTCCAGCATGACGTGTCCTCACGGGAAGAGGGAAATTTAGATACAGACACACAGCCAGGTGTAGGCAGAGGCAGAGATCAAAGAGGTGCCACTATAAGTCAAAGAATGCCCAGGATGGCCATAGCCAGCAGAGGCCAGGGGAGGCAGGAAGGAGCCTCCCCCGGGGGCCTTCGGAGGGAGCACGGTCCGCTGACCTCTTGACCTCAGACTTCTGGCCTCCAGAACTGTGAGAGAACAAGTTTCCGTTGTTGTAAGCGGCCCAGTTTGTGGTATTTTATTGCAACAGCCCTAGAAAGTTAATACATCACCTGAGGGAGTTTGTATTCATGGATCTTTGCTTTGGACGAATTGAGTCTCCGATCCTCCCAACCATATATCGAAGCCCAAACCCCCATGTAACTGTACTTGGGGAAGGGGTCTTCCATAGGTAACTGGGTTAAATGAGGTCATAGCAGGGCTGGGGCCCTGATGAGAGGAGGAGGAGAACCGAGGCCACCCTGCCCTTTCTCAGTCTCTCTCTCTCTCTGCCATGTGAGGACACAGCGGCGAGAAGGCAGCCATCTGCAAGCCAGGAGGAGGGCCTTCTGCAGAAACCAGCCGTGCTGGTGCCTTGATCTCGGACTTCCAGAACTGTGAGAAACAGAGGTCTGTGTGTAAGCCCCGTGATCTGAGGCATTCTGCTACGGCTGCCCGAGCTAAGACAGTCTTGCTCACCCCCACTTCACCAGTGCAGGAATGGTGTCTGGCACACAGTAGGGGCTCACATACACTTGTCAGGTGGAGGCGTGAACAGAACCAGAGGTTTCATTGTATAACTTCCAGGGTTGATGCTTGAAACAAAAGAGAACTCGTCACGAGGGGGGTTTATTAACACAAAACAACACCCCAAACTCTTCTAAGAGGCAGTAGCATCTCCTTTTTTATTTTTTGAGTTCTTGAAGTAGTAGTTAGCTCTTATCTCTGTGGGTCAGCATAGGCCCCAAATTGGCAGAAGTTTTAATATTCTCCACACACCTGCTCCCTAGAGCTGGAAAATACAACCACCAGGGACATTTTCTCTCACAACAAATCCATCCAGTTGGCCCCTTTCCAGGAGGCGCTGGAGGAAGTAGGCCACAATGACACGTGCAGCCCTGGGGTGATAGCGACAGGGCGCCCCTACGGGGAGGGCGTGCGGCAGCCCCATTGCTGCCCTGGGCCACCCTGTTCAGCCCTGGGCAGGTTTCCCTGGCTGGACTCTAGGTCCGGCTGGGAAAGGACTAGGCAGGATGGGAATAAAATGTAAAAAATAAAGTAAAATGAACCGGGAAGAAAGGAAGAATGTAAAGCAAAATAATTGCAACAATATAAAAGCCTCATGTAGGTGCCATAAAGAGCTATCGGATTGAAAGCTGCTGATATAGCTGAATCCATAAAAGTGTGCTTAAGTTGTTTATTACATGCCGGGCGCACAGGTGCCACGGCCCAGATTAATGGAGCATGAGAAGGAGACAGACAGTTAGAGCCCAAGCAGTGTGCCCCGTGTGCCTGGGTAAACAGACCCTGTGTGGTTTAACAATGTGAGGGCCGCCCCAGGGCCTCAGGCTGGCTCATGGGCTGTTCGAGGGGTGGAGGGGAGACAACACCCACCCAGAGACCCTGGAGGTCAAGCCCAGGCCCAGGCAGCAGCCCACAGGGCTGGAAGGGAGGGACCAGCAGTGGCTGAGGACCCTGAATCCAGCGAAGGAGGGCCTGGGGGGGTGACCTCTGCCTGTCACTGTATCCTGGCTGAGTCTTAGCTTTGTGCGCAGCAAAATGGGGATAGAAATCACTGCCTCTAAGGGTCGTCTGGGTACAGCCCCCGACTCCACAAGTTCCTTCTGGGCGAGTGCTCAGTCCATGCCAGGTTATGGGCCGGGTACCAGGGATTCCCCACCGAGCAAGATGGGCAGGGGTCTGTCCTCTCAGAGTGCGTGGTCTGGGGGGAAGTCAGATCAATGCTCAGATGGGTAAGGGATTAAAGGTGTATGTGATGGGTGTCAGGAAGGAAGGTTCTGGTGGGGCCGGCCAGCTAGGCTGGTCTGGGGTGAGCACGCAGTACCTGGCACATAGTAGATGCTCAATAAATGCCAGTCCCTCATCCTGGGGATTTGCCTGCCTGTGCTTGGGGAGAGCTTCCTCACCTCCTCCCCAGGACCCCCAGGCCTGGAACAAGTGATGGACCCAGAGGCTACCAGGAGGTGAGACCCTCAGGGGTCTCTTGATGGCAGGAAAGAGGACACGCACTGTCCAGGCCCTCTGCTGAACCCAGCCATTCCGTCTCCACAGGAATCCCTGAGACAGGTCATCGTTATTACCCACAATTACAGATGACAAGGCCGAGAAAATGGAGGCCAAAGAGGTGCAGCAATTTATTTCCCAGTGACACTGGCTCATAACAGATGACACCAGGACGGGGACCAGGCTTCCCTGGCTACAGAACCTGCACCATTAACCTCCCCCCGATTGTCTCTCGGGCTCAGTCCTCGCTCAGTCTCAGAGGAAAACAAATCTTCCTTTAGGCTACTGTCCACTCTGCTGGGAGCCACCGACTTCTATCACCTCCCAGACGTCACTTCCAAACCCTGGCCGCCACCAGCAACCTGCTGCCCTCATCCCCCACGCATGCGACCTCCTCGCTGTCCCTGGTGACTTCCTGGTTGCACACGCACATGCTTTTTCTCCATTCCCATCCTCCTTGACTGTTCTGGCATTGAGCTCCAGGGACCCCCTCCCCGGCGCCATTCCCTGAGCTTCCGGGACCTAATGCCCACCTGCCCTCACCACCACTGCGTTCTCCCCTGATGTGGTCAAGCCCTTGGTCCCTCCCACTCCCCCACCCCTGGTCCTTGGCTTCCCCCAATCTCACCATCCCTATGTTCTGAAAATGGCAGCTCTCAGTTGATGTATGGACAGAGAGGGGCAGCTCAGGTGGGTAGACAGGGGCAGCTCATGTGGGCAGACAGGGACAGCCCAGGTGGGCAGACAGGGACAGCTCAGGTGGGCAGAGAGGGACAGGTCAGGTGGGCAGAGGGGGACAGCTCAGGTAGGCAGAGAGGGACGGCTCAGATGGGCAGAGGGGGACAGCTCAGGTGGGCAGAGGGGGACAGCTCAGGTGGGCAGAGAGGGACAGCTCAGGTGGGCAGAGGGGGACAGCTCAGGTGGGCAGAGGGGGACAGCTCAGGTGGGCAGAGGGGGACAGCTCAGGTGGGCAGAGAGGGACAGCTCAGGTAGGCAGAGAGGGACGGCTCAGATGGGCAGAGGGGGATGGCTCAGGTGGGCAGAGAGGGACAGCTCAGGTGGGCAGAGAGGGACGGCTCAGGTGGGCAGAGAGAGACGGCTCAGGTGGGCAGACAGGGACGGCTCAGGTGGGCAGAGAGGGACGGCTCAGGTGGGCAGAGAGGGACGGCTCCGGTGGACTGGGGATGTCAGAAACGGCAGGACACCCCTTACCACTGGCTGTTTTCAGCTGGGGAGGGCTGCGCTGAGTCACCTCACTCATAGGGTCTCTGGATGACTGACTAGGGTGAGGGGGTCAACCTGGCGCTCAGGGACGGGTTGCAGGATACCGACCTCATTAGGTTCATGCTCTGGACAGTGAGGTGCATGGGGCCCCAAAGGTCAAGCCAGGAAAATCACATGCACACAGAGCAAGGAGTAGAGGCATCTTCCACATGAGCTCCTCATGTGGGCAGGGCCCCAGGGCCAGGGGAAGCATAAGGGCTCCCCATGCAGAGGAAAAGTTAGATCCTGCTGCCGCAGGATGATTTTGATAACAGGCGTGAGGGACGTGCGCTGTCATCTATGCTCTGCTTCCTACCTCTTTTCATCCCTGGCATCATGTTACAGATGAGGAAACTGAGGGTCAGGGATCATGTGCCTCACCTGGGCCACAGGTCAGGTGCGTGGTGGGGTAGGGAGGCTAGCTGCTCCCCTCTCCTGGGCAGGCTTCCAGCTGCCCGTGAGCACAGGGGCCACTGACCGCAGGTGGCTGTGAGCTCTTGAAATGTGCCTGGTGCCCCTTTGATTTAGTGTGATTTAATTTTATCTTATTTACATTTAATTAAAAATAGATCCCCAAATTGGTTATTAGAACACTTTTAAGTATGTGTGGAACCACTTAGATATACAACTCCACCTTGCCAGTTGTAAATTTTACAAATTCAAACACAGAGCATGAATTTCGGATGAAAATCTAGCACCCAAATTGGGATGTGCTCTAAGTGTAATATATACACATTTTTTGAAGACTTAGTATGGGGAAAAAAAAAAACCCATGTAATGTATTTCATTAATATTTTCCATATTGATTGTATGTTAAAATGGTAATGCTTTGGATATGCTGGGGTAAATAAAATACATTAACAAAATTAATTTCACCGATTTTTTTGCCTTTTTAAAAAATGAGGCCACTGGCAAATTTTAAATTACTTATGTGGCCCACATTATATTTCTACTGCACAGTGCAGCTCTGAGCCCTGAATGTGGGGCCACCACCTAGGTATGGACGCTTCAAGAGCTGTGACAGTCTGTGTAAGGTCACCACAGTCACCCCGGGCCAGGAGGCAGCTCTCAGGGTCATTGGTCTTGGTCTCTCCTTCTGCATTTCTGAATGGCATAGGTGTCCCCTCGTGGGATGCTAAGAAACTGAACTGAGCAGAGGAAGGATGCAGGGGTGAAGGGGGAGAGCAGAGGGCAAGGTGAGGCTTGGCGAGGTAAACGAGGGGACATGGAGCTCGTGGTGGGCAAAGAGGCAATTGCTCCCAGTAAACTGGCTGGCACACAGGCAGGCTGGGGGATCTGTGTCACCGACATGAGCAGGGTTTTGAAGTGCAGTCACTTGTGGGAGGAGAACTTAGTTGAAAATCAGCTGATTCTGTTCTCAATCCAGTACAAACACTGCATGACAGCAGTGGGGTGGGAGAAATGGCTGGGGGAGGCTTGGGAGGGACATGGGGGTTCCCGGGGGCCAGCTGGAGGGCTGTGGGTGTTGACATGGAGCAGAGAGCATAGGGCCCACCGTCAGCCAGGAGAGGAACTGGTTTAACTTCCTTGAGGAGGTGCTCGGGTGCTGGGGGAGAATCGGACAGTGGGAGGCTCCAACTTCTGGGCTCAGGGTAAACTGAGTCACCCAAGGTGATGCCTGGCCTTGACTTGGACCGTGAACATTGCCTCTTACCAAATGATTGAATTCCATTAGGCATCAGGGACTCTAATCACTGGAAAATTTATGGGGAAAACATGTGCCTCTGATGATTCAATTTCTTTTTATATAGAAATAGCAGCCCCAGGTCATGGGCTGGGCCCCAGGCTTTGGGGACTAGACTGAGACCCTGGCCCAGGCCAACGTCTGAGATTACACCTGTGACCCTGACGGGTCAGTATCCAGGTGGAACTCTCCTTCCTGCATCCAGGTCTCTAAGTAGCCTGGAACGGAGGTAACTGCAAATACGGAAAGGGGCTCTCCTGGGGATCAGAAGGCCCAGGAAGGGGCTGGGGAGTTTGGGGCTCTCTGGACACTGGCAGACAGAGGCTGGGATTGGAGGAAGGACAAGGGAAGACCCCATGAGGATGCACGCTCTCATCTTACTGCTCGTGGCTGTGTCCCAGTACAACAGCCGTGGACAATAAATGAGACTTGCTTTTGGAGCAGGCATGGTACAGATGTGGAGGGACGTGAACATCTGGCTCCCCCAGCTTGAGTGGTTGCTTGGCTGCTGCGGGAAGCTCTGTCCCATGACTGTGAATCCTGGCCAGCCTCTGCTGCTGGAGCCACCACCCCACCTTCCCTATCCCAGGGATGACGCATGGAGGGAGGGGCCAGCCCGGTGGGGAGGGCCAGGCCAGGGAGGACATCCCGGCATTTCCTCGCGGACCAGAAACCGGCCTTCTGTCTTGGTGGGACAAATGCCTCTTTGCCTAAGGAAACCCAAGGGGTCACCCTTTTAGTTTGCTACCCTCTGTGCTCTGGCTTGGGGAGAGCTTTGCCTCTCTCTTCCAGGACGCTGGGGGGGTCTTCAGGGAAGGACAGAGGGGCGCTTTTGGGCAGGAGCCCGGGCAGACAGCCTGTAGTCCCATGGGGGAGGAACTACCTGGTTCCAAGTAGAAGCAGCACTTTCTATATCCCAGCTGAGTACAGGCAGTTAGTATATTTCTTTAAAAACGAGGTTCCCATCTCCTGGAGAGCTCTCCCTGGTAGCACCTCAGCCCCCGGGGTGGTTGTTGTCCACACAGGCACGAGCTCTCTCCTACCCTCCACGCCCTCCCCAGGCCTCCAGTGGACCTGCTAACAGCCAAGCTAAGGTCCCCCCTTCCTGACGCAGGACCCCCGACTTGCCTCAGGAACGGATGGGGTCCAGAACTCGGCTCCCCCCTTGCTTCTGCCCTCACATCCCCACCACAGCCGGTCTCTTCTCCCTCCTCCCCTGCCCTCCTCCGGTCTCCCTCCTCCACTACCATTCCATCTTCCCAATGACCCCCTGGAGCCCCATTCCCAAGATTTAGTGACGCGCTCTGGATCAGTCCCAGGCCCTGTTGCTTACTTTGCACGGCGAGAGTGATGGGCTGGCTGGTCTTGTTATCCCCGTTCTGGTCATTAACAGCCTGCACGTAGTAGCGGCCCGCGTCAGGAGCCACCGACGACAGGATGACAAGGGTGTTCTCCAGGGTGATGGCTCTGGGAAGAAAATAAGGACTCCTCAGCCAGGGGCCCTGAGCATCCAGGGATGGAAGCAGGGACATGAAGCTGGGGGCCCTGGAGCCCTCCTCCAACCCACCTCCCAGAAGCACTTACTGCCTAAACTCTAGCCATGTTTAGTCTGTAGTGCTGAGGGCATTGGCGGTCAGACCCAAATACAGCACAGGCCCAGAGCTCTGGGAACCATCCACAGGAAGCTTCCGTGCCCTCATGCCAGGCCTGGGCTAGGGGCCAGAGCTCCCACGGAATTCTGCCCCTTCCCACATCATAGCACCATGGCCATGTGAGGTTCTCTCTGCAACCAGGAGCATCCAGAGACCAAGGAAATCCATTTACTGGAATGAATGAATGGTGAGGGATGACAATAAATTTAGAAATGAGCAGGACCATTCCAGAATCAGTGCCTTAACCTTTTTGCTCTGACTGATCCTAAAGCTACAGGCCACCAGGAACACAGACTTCTGGGCTTTATATGCCCCTCCAGCCCCCTCTTAGGGTATCAGTTTCCACCCCCAGAAGCCAACAACAAAAACACATTGGCTGGTTGAGAGGGGAGAAAGGAGGCTGGCCGAGCAGTGGGGTGTTTCCGTGGGCTGTCTGCAGGCAGGGAACCCCACTGGATGTGGGTGGGACTGTGCCAGGAGGCTGCCCACACTGGCTGCCCAGCTCCCCCTTCGCCCATACTCCCGACAGCAAACAAAACCATTAGTTTGTCAAGCCTATCTCTGGATTTTAATGTGATGTGCCCGAGACAGCTGTTAAACATCCTTAATGTTAGTTTAACAAGGACAAACCCAGTTGAATTCTTTTCAAATTTCCCATTAGGTGGATGTTACATGGTTTTAAACAGGCTCTCAAATAAACGTCCCTGCTAATGCCCCTCCAGGCCTGGCTGTGCTGCTGTCCCCTGTCCTGGTTTTGGGGGTTCACGTGCTGAGTCTCACACTGTCAGTGGATTTGGGGAAGTAGGGAGGCAAAACCCCTGCCCCAATTCTTGGGTTCCCTAATAATGTTCAATTTTTTTTTTTTTTGACTTCCAATTAATGAGGTGCTGGGCGGTAGGACAGAGGCAGGCCAAAATATTTTTAAAGTGACGAGATGGGACAGGGTGACCATTTTCCCCACATGGGCTCTTGCCCGTTAGTGTAGCCTGTGGGGTGCCCGAGGGCTGGGGGAAGGGAAGCTGGGCTGTGGCCAGGGCAGGGGGCAGCTTTGGTTAGTGGCTCGGGCCTCGGCCTCTAAGGGCCACACAGCCTGTACCTGGCTGGGCCTCAGAGTCTTTACCTGAGCAAGGAGTGGAAGCAGATGCTGGTGAGGGGCCCGTCCAGCCCTGAGGCTGAGGGATGCTGACGTCTGTCCCTGTTGCAGTGAGGTCCCCGTCTAGCCTGAGGCTGTCTCCCTCCGTGTTGCACAGCCCTTACCTGGCACACAGTCCGTCAGGACTAATCTGGTGAGCAGCCCTGCCCTGGACCACTTAGGTTCCCCCCTCCCCACCCTCTCCCACGGCCAGGGCACTGCAGGAGCAGGCTGAGTGAAGCCTCTGGTGGGTGGGCACTCTGGACACGGCCTGGTGCCACTCTCCAGTTCAATGCCTGTCCTGAGCCCCCTCAGCCTCCAGAGAAGAAGGCTCCCATCTCCAATCCCCTTCCTCTGTGACCCAGAAGACTCCTCCCCCAACCTACTCTCTCCTTGAGCAATACTGGGTCTATACTATGATCGATCCTTCTTGGTTACTGGTTCTCTACTTGCCCCTCCAGAGGACATTTGGCATTGTCTGGACAACTCTTGGCGAGAGAAGCTTGGGGCTGTGCTCGCACCCAGTGGGCAGAGGCCAGGGATGGTGCTAAGCACCCTATGGGGCACAAGACAGCCCCCACCAAAGATTTACCAGGCCCAAACTGTGGCTTGTGCTGTGGTTGATGCCCTGTCCTGGTGGGACGGTGCACTGAGGTGGCAGGGACGGCCACGGAGTACTGAAGCTGCTCCCCTCCACAGAGTACTGAAGCTGCTGGGAAGCCAGGGGTCACTGTCCCTAGCCCCTTGCCTCCCGGCAGGACAGTGTGGCTGAGCCACGGATACGGAGGAAGGTATGTGCAACACCTCTAGGCTTGGACCACAAGAATGCCCAGGGCAGCCGCCATGCTGTCACAGCAAGGCAACTTGAAGGCCTGGTGCTGATGACAGCAGAGCACCCAGCAGCCAGGGCCCCTGAATGACCCTGGAGGAGACCCCTCCTCGCCCCCATCCTTCACCTGTGGTGGGACTTTCAATGAGCAAGAAATAAACGTCTATGTTGCTAAGTCCCTGGGATTTGGAGGTCTGTCTGTCACTGCAGCTAGCATTGCCTGACTATCACGAGGAACGTGCTCTGGACTGGGACCCACAGGGCCTAGGCTCGAGTTCTGCATGTGGTGTGGACCGGGATGCAGAGAGACTGGTATGTGCTGGTGGCCTTTGACCTGGCCTTTTGTGCAGGACAACCGTTCCCTTGATAGATGGTTCTGGAATGACCCTGTACCTCATTTCCAAAGCACACAAAGCTGTTTCTGGTACTCTGCAAGGCTTCCAGTTGCTGCACCCCAGAGGCACGCACGCTGGGGGCTGGCAAGAATTCTTGCAGGGTATGGATGTCAGGGCTCAGCTCTCAGGCCCGGCTGGGTTCTATTTCTCAGCCATACTTCTCTGGTTTCAACCCACTAGGTCTGTCTTTCCCGTGTCTCTGATTGGCCCAGCTCCACCCACCTTCCATCTACTCCTCCCACTGAACCAGCCTTTTTTCTGGGCTCCATGGGGGCCCAAATGATAATTTAATTAAGAATAAAATAAATCATCCTAGGACCTGCCCAAAGCCCCCAGCATGTGTCTGTGGGGCATCTTGCCTCCTTCTCAACAGGGAGCACCAGGGGACGGGCGAGGTGTCGCTAATCGCTGTCTCGGCGCTGGCAGCGAGAGCAGCCCCTGCAGACAGTGACCCTCCGCAGCCCGGGCGCCCCCCTGGCTGACAGCACTCATTAGATAGGTATCTCTGGCAAACAGACACCAGAGAATTTGCTTCCAGGGACTTTTCCTGTCAGTTATGTATATTCATCTGCTGTAGTTGCGGAGATAAAATCACCGGTGTTCTCAGGTGTTTGCTAGGAGTGTTGGCGGGGGCTGGGGGGCGCTGGGTGTGACCGTGAAGGTGTGTATGTGTGTGCATGCCAAGACCATCTGTCCTGGTGCCAGAGGCTGTTGGGGATGAGAAGGGGGTGAGGACAGGAATGAGGAAAGGAGGTGTGAAGGGGCAAGGTAAGAGATGATGGGTGTGAGGGTGGAGAAAGGGTTTCAGCTACCGCAGTGAATGTAGCAGGTAAGGGCCGTGTGGCCTTTCCTGCAGCCACGCACATACTGCCAAGCTATCGTGGCACTCCTCCCTGAGTCTGGATGAAGCCTCAGAACCTCGGCACGGCATTCCAGATAGCACTACCAGTTGACCGGTTTGCAGGATGCCATCACTGCTACACGCAGGACATGTGGGATGACCTCAGCACCTGTGTGGCAGAGCCCCCCGTCTACAACTCAACCTCAGTATCTGTGTTAGTGGTTAGCTACGTTCTGCTGGCTTCACTGCACCTGAACTGGGCTGAAGGGAGCACACCCTGACTCACACGGCGTAAGTCCATCTGTTAACCTGGGGTGCTACTCTAGTATTCACCTGCTTTACAGCCACACCCTTTGGCATGTGACTTTGCAGGCCCTCTCACTGAATGGCGGAGTCAATTTCCCTGCTTCCAGATTCTGGGTTCTACCATGCGACTTGTTTTGACCCATGGGATGTTAGCAGAGGCTTGAAAAATCAATCCGTTTCTGCTTCCTCTCCTATTCCTCTGCAATTGGCAGGAGAAGATGCTAGGGCTAGCTGGCTGGAGGGTGAGACGTGTGGAGCAGAGCTGAGCCACCCAGTTATTCTAATGAGTCAAAAGCCAGCCACCGCCAGACAAATGAGAGAGCCCAGCCAAGATCACCAATCTGCAGATTCACAGGACAAATAAATGCTTATTGCTTTAGGTCATTGGGACCATTTGTTACGCAACATTATCATGCCTGTAGGTAACTGATACATTCTAGGACAGTGGCTGCACATTAGAATCACTGAGGAGCCTTTGAAAATCCCAGTGCCAGGGCACATCCCATTCCAATGAAATCAGAGTGTGAGTGAAGGGTAGTATCTAAAGATTAATGTATTTTAAATTAACCTAGATAATTTCAACAAGTAGCCAGGTTGAGAATCACGGTACCAGGACTGATTCTCTACAAGTGCAGTCACTTTATCCTTTTTTCCCCTACGCCTTGGTACCGGTTGTCTCATCATTTCCACATAAGGACAGAATTCAGGAGCCTGATCTGGAGTCGGCAAGCCTGGAACCAACTGTGTGAGATTTGGCAAAGCAGTTAAACTTTCAGGAGCTTCACTTCACTGCCTGTAAAATAGGGATAAAACCAGCCACCTGGTAGGGCTGCTGTGAGGGTCATGCATTCAACAGGTGTATTTTGAGCTCTGGGGATAGAAAAGGGAATGAAGGGGACAGAGAGTCTCTGTTTTGGAGGGAGGAATTGTCCTTGAGGAGAGGTGGCATGCAGGGCGTGAGCCCAGGCCCAAGAGCACAGCCTGCACTCGGTAAACGGGCACCACTGTTACTGCCAGAATATTATCATGTCATTATTATTATGCTTCTCTCACTAGGCTTCATGTTCCCCAAGGACAAGAATTGCCTGTCTTGGCACCCGCTTTCTGCAGAGACCTGGACCGGCTCCACCCACAGGGAACCAGCGCTGAGTAGACAGGACAATGGCGATCTTTCTTCTTCCCTGGGGTAGGGGGGAGTTGGGAATCCGGAAGAGGAAAGCCTGGGCTGCCTCCACACCCTGAGGGTGTGTCCCAGGAGGAAAGCTCACCCCTGCCCTCTGAGGAGGTGTTAGCTCCGTGGCTCCTGCCCACAAGCCAGGCTGCACCGCCGACGCCCTGGGCCACACAGAGGGGCACTTGTGAACGCTGAAAGGACTGTGTGTCTCTCTCCCCTCCAGGCCTCCCCTCCTCCCCGCAGCCAAAACACACGGGCAACACCCAGGGGCCGCCCACCCGCTGGGGATCCCGTGCCTCCCATGGCCCCCTGCCTTGTCCGCGGAGCCCTGGCCGGGCACCACGGTGACAACGCCCGTCTGGGCCTGTCTGGGCTGTCTAAGTGCTCTGGGAGGCAGGATTATTCCCCAGCTGAGCGTGCAGCCAACGCCCTGGGATTCCCCAGGAGGGCGACGGAGCTGTCACGGCTCCAAGTCTTGTCACGCACATTTCCAGAAAGCCCCTCGTGAACCAGACTTCCTCGTTATCTCGGAGGTCCCCGATCTGGCTACACCCCAGAAGAGCTAAAAAGCTTCTGTGGAAAGGGCCCTCCTCAGCATTTGGGGGGCTTCATGTGGCCCCCCCATTTCCTTTCCCAGGGCAAGCCCCCCGCCCCCAGCGGGGTGCTCACATGCGGCTGCTGGGCGGGATCTTGCGGCCCTCCCGGAACCAGGTCACCTGCGGCCGGGGGAAGCTGGCGATGCGCGGGGCGCGGATGACCGCGGCTTCTCCGTGGGAGACGCTCTGGCGCTTCTCGCCCTCCTCGAAGCTGCCCATGTCTGCGGGGGGAAGAGCGCTGTCGGGGTCAGGCTGCCCAGCTCCAGGGCTGGGAGTGGTGGCAGCAGGAGGGAAGTGAGGGGCAGACAGGATGACCGTGGGGAAGGGGGGCGCCACGCTCAGACCACCCGCATGACTCCATCACCCACCCGCTAACCCTAGCGCTACGACACACCCTGCTTTGGGCTTTTGGGACTTATATCCATTTATATCCGTATATCCGTGAATCGATTGATTCATCCAATAGCCACGAGAGGTTGGACATCATTTCACACATTTAAACAACTGAAAAATGACCCCAACGGGCTCAAGAGAGGTTCACCGACTTGTTTAAGGACATGTGGTTAGGAAGGAGCAGTGAGGATTTGAACTCAGACCTCAGAGCCTGGAGTCAGAACTTCCCTTCTCCCTGCCCTAGAGCACAGCAGGGCTTTAGGTGTGAGGCGAAGGGCATGTCTTGAGGCCCACCTCCTGTGCCCTTGGTGGGAGGGGGCGCATGCTGTGGGTCAGAGCGTCTTGCAGGCTCATAACGGTTTGAAGATTTCCTTCCCTTGCCCCCTGTGGGGAGTGTGTGAAGCTGCATGAATGTGTGAACCTAAACACCATACTACCCTTTCATGAACATGCCAACCCCTTTGGCAGATAAGAAGGGGAACATTTATTCCAGCTCCGACTTCTGCCAGCCAGGACAGGAGCAGAGAGCAGTGGAGATGCATGTGGGAAACTTCTGGCTGCCCCCCTGCCTGCTGGGGTTGGGGTGGGGTCTAATTCAGATAGCAGAGGCTGGGAGATGGCTGGTGGGAAGGGATGTGTGCACTGACCACCAAGACTCTTGAAACTTATTGCATCCTGGCTACTCAAAGTGTGGTCCGCGGGCCAGCAGCCTGGGCACCACTCCAGGCCTGCTGACTCAGGACCTGCGTTTTAACAACCCGGTGAAGTGTGTCTATATTCAAGTGTGAGAAGCATCTTTGTCCTCAAACCTGACTGTGTGTCAGTCAGAATCACCTGCAGAGTTAAAAAATGCCAACGCCAGGATCTCACCCCCACACTCCTGATTTCTGGTATGGGGCGTGACCTGGCTGTCAGAATTCACACGAACGCAGCAAGGTGCTGACCACTGAAAGCTCGGTTGCGTTTTCCCTCTACCGTTCCCTCCCTAACCAAGGGCCACATCTACACGGCTGGTCTGCTGCTTTGACTTACTTCTCAACTTCCTGATTATCTTTATCTCTTCTTCCTTCCTTCAACCAGGAAAGCCCCAGCCTAGCTGCTCCTTAGAATCCCCTTTAGTGTTCCCAGAGGGAGGGGCATTTGGGGGTGGGTGGGACTCAGACATTGTATTATTTCTTAAGCAGCTCAGGGAGTTCCAGTGTGAGCCGAGGTTGGGAACTACCGTCTGGCTTCAGGCCAGTGGTTCTTACATTTTGGTGGGTCGCAGAGTCCCCTGGGAGCCTGGTAAGCCCACAGCTTGCTCCTGTCCTACCCTCCTCCCTTGGGCATGGAAGGGCCCTGCTTCAACATGCCTGGGTCTCTACCAGGTTTGAGAACCACTGGCCTATACTCTCGTTTTCCAAAGACCTGGTCTTGGTTCTCTTCTTGGCCACACTGCCCTCTTGGTGGCCAACCCGAATCTAACGGTTTTGATAAGAGTCCCTCTGCAAAGACACCATACCTATTCTGGCTCTTCCCTGAGCTCCAACGCCCAACACCCAGCTTCCAAGAGAAAATGTTAGGTGCGTCTCACCTCCGTGCCAAGCCCTCCTTGCTCTGGTACTTCTATTAATAGCTGCCCCGCCCACGCCTGCCAGGATCCCCAGGCTCAAACCCTCGGGGCCTTCTGTGATCCTCCCTTTCCCTGGCTCTTCCTCTGGAACATCACTCCCATTTACCAGGCCTCTCTGCTCCCACGGGCCCCGCCAGAAAGCTGGCCCTTTACTCCAGCTGCACCGACCCCCACATGATCTCCTTCCTACCGTGGATTCCCCTCCCATCCATCTTCCACACTGTCCCTGATTAACTTCCTGACCACATCACAGACTTGCTCCGTACCTCTGGGCTCTCCTCACTGCCCCAGGAAAGGCCAAATCCCCTTGCCTAGATCCAAGGTCATCCCTCCCTTATCTAACCCCAAACAACCTTTCCGGTCTCCACGCCACCACGTCCTGTGTCCCTGCCTGGAATGCCACCAGAATAAGCCATGGGTCACCAACCTGTCACAATTCAAAGTATTCCAGAGGGGCCTAGCTGATTAAGAATATCAAGAGGCAAATTCTGCTGTTGGCATCCTTGTTCTAAATCTGGTAGGCAGTGAATGTAAGGTTAGTGGCTTTGGAGTCACTGAGACCTGGGTTCAAATCCTACCTCTGTTACTTACTAGGCATGATCTTGAGCAAATTTTTGACCTTCAATTTCCACTTATACTAAATGGAGAGTACCTCCCGCATAGGTTATAGTCAGTATTAGATGAGAGAATAACACGTGTGTCCGGCTGTCTCTTTCCAAAGATGGCTACGTCAATATGCATCTCCCACCCAACATGCTCTGGAATATGCTGGATGTAATGTGACATGACTTTCACGACTGGTCCTCAAAAGGATACAGCTTCCTCCTGGATCTCTCCAGACACTCCTATTGGAATCCAGTCACCATGTTGTAAGGAAGCTCAGTCTAACCCCCGGACATGGGAGTGACCCGTGTCAGGGGATCCGAGGTCCCCACATGACAGCCAGCATCCACACTGGACATGTGAGTGAACAGATGAGCCCTCAGATAATATCAGACCCCAGCCTTTGAGCCTTCCAGCTGCGGCCTCAGTCACCACAGAGCAGAGACAGCTGTCCTACTGTGCTCAGGTTCAGACCCACAGAATCCTTGAGCATCATAAATTATTGCTGTCCACCATTATGTTTTGGGGGTAATTTGTAACGCAGACATTGAAACTGGAGGAGTACATTAAAGTGCTAAAACTACAATTGCTATTTGTAGTATTAAAATATTGGAATCCTGTGTATTTTTCACAGTTAAACAATCAACCTCTTTAACAAAGATGACCCCATGCCACCCAAAGTTAAAGAACAAAGACTTGTTGAACCCAGGCCCTGTGTCGACCCCTGACTTCACACACATTGTCTCATCCAGCCCTCATAATAACACGACAAGCTCAACTTTAATAAATACACATTTCTAGTTGTTTACTAATTTCTATTACTTGGCTCTGTCTATAAAAAATTGCATCAATAAATCACATTGATTTTGGTTGCTACAATAATTTTATCTTTTTAAAAAACTTTTTACAGAACTCTGAAGATATATTTGAACAATTTAAAGCAATTTCATGGTAATAGTGTTTCTTTCTTCTCTCTCTAGTTTATTAGCCCGATTTCATCAGTGAGGAAATTAAAGCTCATGGAGACAGAGTGGCTTACCCAACGGCAAGCAGTCAGAGCCTGGCTGGGCCAGCATTCAAACCTCTCCCTTCCTGTGTATTTCTTTACTTCTTTCATGACTCATACCCTGCATTAACATTCTTAATGCACATGCTTCATCTCTTTCTACTACACTGTAAGTTTTAAGAGGCAGTTATATTCAGTTTCATTCATTAGCAAATCCCTACAAGACGCCTGGCCCTGAGCTCTGCACACAGTAGGCTCTCTCTAAACTCACCCAATGTCATCACACACTGTGCATCAGGCAGGCTGTGTGCTCAGCAGTGAAGAAAGACCTGCCCCTGCCCTCAAGGAGCTTATAGTCTGGTCAGGAAGCTAACCTACAGATCTTCGGTGACATACTGCAGCAGCCGGTAGGGAGAAGGGACAGGGCCCTTCTCGGGGAGGCAGTGGGAGAACATACTTCAGACTGGGAGGTGGGGTGAGGCTTCTTTAATCAGAGACATAAATAAGAGTAGGTGTTAGCTACATGTGTGATGGTCCAGAGGGCAGAGGGCGTGTGAAGGCCCAGAGGTAGGAGAGAAAGGCTAGTGAGAGGAAATGAAAGAATGCCAGCAGGGGAGGGTAGAGGGTTTGTTCAGCAGATGGATGGATAAATGGATAACTGGATGGTTGGAGGGATGGATAGATGGAGGGAAGGATGGATAGAGGGGGAGGGATGGGTGGATGGATGTCTGTGTGGTGGGATGGCCGGATGATTGTATGGATGGATGTCTGTGTGGTGGGATGGCCGGATGATTGTAGGGATGGATGGATGTCCAGTGGGATGGATGGATGATTGTATGGATGGACGGATGTCCGGTGGGATGGATGGATGATTGTATGGATGGACGGATGTCCGGTGGGATGGATGGATGATTGTATGGATGGATGGATGTCCGGTGGGATGGATGGATGTTTGTACGGATGGATGTCTGTGTGGTGGGTTGGCTGGATGAGGGAAGGGCACCACGGGCCTCGGTCCATGTTTTGTAGTGGGTGCCCTCCTCCACCTGTCCATCCCACATCTCCCCACCTCGCTGTGACTCCCAGACCCCCTGCACCCTCCCATTTGCTCCACTTTGTCAAACAGCCTTCCTGGGTCTGCTCAGAGAGCCTCTTGTCTCTGCTCATGGGGCCCTGGGCATAGCTGCGCATGTACTGAACAGCACAGAGAGAGGCTGCTAAGAGGGTGTCTGCTCAGCTGGGCAGTGCAGGACAAAGGCCGGAGGAGGGGAGGCCACGTGCTGACAGAGCCTGGGGACTCAGGATCTCCCAGGAGCACTCACTCACTCTAAGGTAGAAGCAGACGGTTCCCTACACTTCTGCTCCCAGGTACGTGCTTGCTAGTATGCACGTTATACCCTGCAGTGCTGGCCCACCTTCCCTAATACATTCCCCCAAGAGCAAAGAAGTGTGAGCCTGGGGCACAACCGGATGTGGCCTAAAATTCCTGATGTCTGTTATATCTTAAAAGGTCTTGTAAAACATGCATTCTAATTCAGAATATATTCAGATTTTTAAAACTTTTTATCAGGAAATATGTCATGCATATAAAAGAGTGAATATAATTATATGTACAGGTTAAAGCAAACAGAACGAACACTCACATACCCACCACCCAGTTTAAGGAAAAGAACACTAACAAACCTGTGCCCTCTCGCACGGTGTCCCTGCCGTCACATCCCTGCTCTCCAGAGGTGACTGAATTTTGTGTGAATCCTGAATCCTGTGTCAATCACGGCATTGCTTCCCCACCACCCCCGCTGAAGTTTCACCACATACAGAGGCATCCCTAAACAATTTATGTTTAACTTAGTCTGTTTCTAAGCCCTTTATACCTGGAACGATTCTGTGTCATGTACTGTGATTTGCTTTTCTTTGTGCAACATTTTTTTGGGGAGCTCCATCTATGTCCTTGACTTAGTCGTTTTCAGAGCTGTGCAGATATCTGTGTACTGAGAGAGCACAGAACTCTGCGGTTGGGGCTCGTTTGCAGTGTTTTGCTGTCCTGATGAGAACAGTCTCACATGGATCTTGCACACACAGCTAAGAGATTCTCCGGAGTATGTGCCTAAAAGTGGAATTGCTGGGTGGTAGGGTTTGCACACGTTAATTTTATGAGATAATGCCAACCTCGTCTCCAGATTCACACTACCAGCAGCGTTGGGAATTTCTGCCAATGCTTGATCTTTCTAGGCTCTTTGGTTTTTCCAATTTGGTGGGCATGGAATGGTATTTCATTCTAGTTTTTTTTGTCTTTATGAAAACAATGCTTCCCCCTCCAATCAGATTGTATATCCTGCTTCTGCCCCAACATCCATGAATTCTTCTGCATTCTGAGTAAAATCCAGAGTGCCATCCACATCTCCTTCCACTCATCACTTCCCTCACTCTGCTCCAGCTGCCTGGGCCTCAGACACCCATGTCCACCCCAGGGCCTTTGCACGTACTGGTTCCTGGCCTGGAATAACCTTTCCCTCTGTCCATGTGGCTCATTCTCTCACTTCCTTTGAGACTCTGCTCATTGTCACCTCCTCAGACAGCCTCCCTCAGCCACCACATCAAATTGGACCCCTACCCTGGCCTCCATCCTTCTCACCTGGTTTTCATTTTTTCCTTATGCGACTTCATTTCTTCACGGGCCTTCCATATTCTATACTACATCATATATTTACCTCTTAACTTTTGTCACCTCCACCTGAGGACAGGGACATGTGTCTTGGTTTTGTCCCCTGTGTCCTCACTGCCCGGAACAGAGCTCAGCATGTGGTGGGCATATGGCAATAGCTGTTTCCAGACTAAATGAAACATTCAGATAAAATGGGTGCTCCAGGAAGACACAATAATGTTAGCCTGAACCACAGCCTGGCCCCTTAATGTTCTACAGTCAGTGCTTGCCCTCAGGTGGAGAATTAAAAAAACCCATTGATTAATGAGTTGGAGCACACAGACTATCAAAGGGCCCAGCCTGGAGAGAGTACTGAGAGCAGAGTAGGCTTGCTTTGCTCTGCAAGGCCACCTAGGCTGGCCCCTGGGTGACATTTTGGGCACCAACCTCCACCTACGTGACAGCGGGCCGGATGCCCTCAAGTCCCACTGTGTATGGAGGCTGTCGAGCCACTGGCAGAGGGAAGCCCGGCTCCCAGATGGGGCAGGAGCCCCTGGCCCTGTGCTGTGTGGGTGGGCCTGTGACAGGGGCTGCGACACTGCCCAGGTGAGAACACAGAGGCGGTGCCAGGATCCGTGGCCTGAGGGAGGCTCTCCAACTCTCTCCGCCATTCAGCCCACCGCAGCACATCAGACCTTTATGGTGACTTTAAAAAAACAAAGACACTCTGGGTGGGGACAGGAAGGGAGCTGGGGAGGGGGGCTGATGTTTTATTGACTTCACCTTAATTGCTGTAATTAAAAACATGTAAAGAATCTTTTTGTAACGACTCTGCCATTAGCATTAGTTGTAAGCACAGCTGCCTTATTTAATTTCTCATTAGAACCCAGTTCAGTCCTTCTTTGGGAAGGGTGGTGGGAGCTGGGGGTGGGGCCTGCCTGGCCTGACCCCTGGAGAGAGCCCCAAGGGCAGTGGTCAAGGTCACCAGCAGGGACAGAGGGCTTTGGAGAGAGGCAGCCACACCCACCCATCCTGAGACCCATGTGCCTCTGTGGGGCTGTGTAAGGGACGGAGGGATGGACGCAGGTACGGGAGGCACAAAGCGGGGAGAGCTCTGGTCTGGGGTACAGCGAGTGAAGCACCCACTCCCAGGGGCCTGCAGGTGTGCAGGGAGTGCCTACAGGGCACGCCCTCAAATTCTGCAACCTCCATGCAGTGCCTCCCTCGCATCACCCTGGGTCCAGCATGGAGAGGAGATGTGGTGGCTAGAGAAGTACCCACGAAGGCAGACAGGTGAGAGGGGCTGTGCATGTTTATTCCTGGCACTTTCCCTGGTTGGCCTCACAGAGGAAAGCCTGCTCTGCCCTGAGGGTTCTCCAGAATGACTGTTTCGGATGGTCTGTATCCACTGATGGCTTCATCTGTGTGACTGTCCACAAGGCAGGCACTGATATTAGCGTTCCTTTTCATGCATGAGGAGGAAGCGAAGGCACAGAGGGGTTAAGTGACTTGCCCAAGGTGACACAGGTAGGGAGAGGTGAGCCAGGATTTGAACCAGGAGGTCACAGCTACACCCCACGGGGTGATGGTAGCGAGGCACGAGAAGGTAGATGGTAGCAATCTGGCTGTGAGGCCTTGGGCTGTTGTCCAAGCTCTCCGAGCCTCAATTTCCCCATCTCCAGATGTGGCTGATAACTATGCCTGCCTGCCTCTCAGACCCGTCCTGGGAACCCGCAGTGAAGACATTTACAGAACTGCACCAGAGGAGGGATTATCCTGGAAGCTTTGTTGTGTCTCCACTAGCATCTCCTTAGGGACCTGGGCTTAGATCCCTGTCTGTGATGGTTCTGGATCTTGGGGCATAACCTGGAGTGGCCCAGGACCCACGGGACCTGCACTGTACAGTGGGGAGATCCAGGTAACCCCACCCCCGGGGGGGTCTGTGCTGGGGCAGAAGGTTAGGGTTTGGGGCAGCCTGAGTCCCTGACATCTGCTTCTCACCCCCTCTCAGGCTGGGAGCGCAGGTCAGTCTAAGCCCTTCACTGCAGTATGCGGGCATGCCAGGTGAACTGGGTCCTTATCAAAGGCCTCTGCCCACAGTCGGGGCATCTTGCTTGTTTGCTCTGCATGTGGGCCTGGTCAGAAGGCATCCCTCAGCTTGGGCACAAGAGGATACTTGTGGATCTAGGGGGAAGGGCCATATGCATGCTCTGGTCTAGCTTCTAGGGGGCATCTCCACACTGGGTACATGTAAGGAGCATGCACATGGTAAGGGGTCAGGGGGCTGATTCCTGGGCTCATGGGTCCTGATCACAGCCAAGCAAAGAAGAATTTCCACCACACAGACACTGGCTTCCCTTCTTTTGTCTTTTTGATCAGCAGGGCCAGCTTCCAGGAAACTGTGTCATCTCACCAGCTCTCAGTTTCAAAAAGTTCCTGTTGTCTCCCATGAGCCAAGGCCTTGGGGCAGATACTTCACCACCCCAACAGCCTGGAATGACTGGTGTCCTGGATGGCATTTCCCACCGCACGCACACACATACATGTCATCACCAGCAAATAGGTGAGCAAAAAGGCAGAGCAATGCATGTACAAATGTGGCTGTAGGCATATGCACATGCACGCTCTCTCCCACACACAAAGGGACAGAAGCTGGTCGATCCAGATGCACACCTTTGCACACACACTTGTGCACACACTGTGCTCAGTCTTTCTGGAAGGTAACCCACTGCCCTGCCCTCGGCCCTGCTGGACTCTGGGCACCGGCTAAATGAAGCTCTCTGGGAGTCCTCCAGCTGGCCGGCAGCAGCCCTGATCCGTCATTGTAATTTAGGGCTTTTCCTCTCCTTGGAGTAAGTGGATCTGCCATTGGTGCTGATTTATGGGGACAGTCCATCCTCCACTTTGATTATGGTTGTTTTCCATAATTATTATAAACACACTTTGTCTCACTTGAGGTTTTCTTTTAACTTTCTCTCCCTACTTCTCTCCAAGGAGCAAGCTCTCTCCTGTGCTAAATTGGAGGTGAGCCCCTCTGGGCTCTGATGAGAGGTGTCATTTTTTAAAGATTCGGGGATTGTTAAGGCCTTTCATCTTTCCATGTCTCACTGTGCAGCTTTGGACATCTGCCCCTAAAATCCCAGGATGACACCGTCCACAGCGAGGCCCACTGTAGCGCACAGCAGCTATTTTGAGATGGGGGCAGAACTGGGAAGGCGATACTGAGCCACAGGGGGACGGTGTTGATTGGTGGCTCTGGGGCCCTGGCCCCTGGCCCCTGAGATGCCCTTGGGTTTTTCTGAGGCTGCCTTCCCATCTTCCATCTGAGGAAGTCCTTCTGGGGGCTGGTGGCACTGGGGAGAAGGCTGTCACCCCCAGAGACTCCATGAGGGCCTGCCACTTTACCCTCTGCTTGCCTGGCCCTTCCGGGAATGCCATCCTGTTGTCTCCTGGCTCCTTCTTAGAGTTACGGAACCCACCGTAGGCATCTCCCGATGGCCGCAGAGACCAAGGGGACCCTACGCTGAGCTGGGTCACGGGTGTCCCCAGGTGGTCTGCCAAGAAGAGTCATAGCTGGAGAGGTTCAGGTTGGCCATTATGAAGCCCCCCCGACCAAATGTGTGAGGCTGATCCTAGGTGAGGCTCTTGAAGCAGGTGGAGGGGCCCCCTTTGAATAAAGAAGCAGCTGGCTCATTAACGAGTGCTGAGCTCAGATGCGTGGTGTGTCACGTATCAGAGGCGTCACCTACTCCTACCAAGTGCGAAGTGAGGGCGCTCGCCCGGATCAGCGGGAGGGGCAACCGTTAGTACCCAATGAGCATGGAAGGCTGTGGCTGGGATTTGGCTCTGCCAGGGCTCGGCTCGGGGGTGAGGACCCTGCAGATCCCCTCCTGCTTCTCACCCACCCACCAGAGTACCCACTGTACTCACAGGCCACCTGGACCTCCGTCTGCCGCTGCAGCAGAGCCCCCATCCGGTTACGCACGATGCAGCGGTAGAAGCCAGCATGGGTGCGGTCCAGGCTGGTGATCATGTACCTGGGGGGCAGACAAGACAGCCAGTGAGCAAGTCAGCAGCTACAGGATGCACAGGTCAGACCAGGGTCAGAGGGCGGAAGTCGCCAGATCAGATCACCAGGGAGCTCTTCACTCTTTGGCCATGTCTTGGAGTCACCGAAGGGTCCTTATCAATAGGAAGGCAACTAGGCTTTTGCTCAGGGGCCCAGGAATTAGCTTGCACTTTCCCAAGGACAGGAGGTGCCGTGTCTGAGCCCTTGGCCCTGACCAGGTCTTCCAGGACTATTGAAGGTTTTTGTCCTCCCCTGCCTGTGACTTGCATGACTGAGAAAGGTGAGGGCATTTTATTTTGGCCAGGCCCAGGACCGTGCCGTAAGTATTCATTGAACTGGAGAGGTGAGAGAGACAGGGAAATCGACTTGTTTCCCCAAATGCTTGGCTTCATTCCGTCCTTAAAGTTATGGGTGGTTCCACTGCATCTTTGTGGAGGGAAAGTCAGAGCCTTCTGAGCAGAACACGTGGGCTTTCTGTACATGTGCGCCCTGCAGCCAGGATGCACGAGGCCCAGGGGCCCCTCAGCAGCCAGCTCCGGGAGTGTGTGACTGGCCCAGAGAGCAGCAGCCTGGTGCTGGGGGGAAGGCAGCTAGAGACCCACTGTGTGTGGTGCCCTCTCGAGGCTGAGAGGCAGGGAGGAGCCCAGGTTGATGGCGTGATATTGGCGGGCGGGGCTCTCCAATATGGAGGGGCTAGTTCCCAGCACCCCCGCTAGGATCACCTTTCCTATCCCTGGGCAATGAACAGCCTAGCAGGGACCTCAGAGCTTTGGGGGGCTGTGCCTGGGCACTCTCCCCCGTCTCTGGGTGCCCTAGGGTTCGCCCAGCTGACATGGTGGGCAAGCTCACCACTGCCTGCCCCTAGGCTACGCCAGCCCTGAGACAGAGCGACCTTATTCCCACGGGTGACCAGGTTTTCTTTGGCATGAGTTCCAGCCGTGGCCTGTCCCCGCCAGTATCACCACCACCACCATCACCACCGCACAGCGATTTAACAGCCACCACTTTCTGAGCAACATCCATGCCGCAGATGTTGTGTTAAGTTCCTCTCGTCCATCCCCTCATACAGCAGTTCCCAGACTACTAGATACCATGGACCACGGGGCTCGACATAAGACTGTCAACCTTTTACTTTGCCGAGTAAGATCATTAAAGCCGACCAACCAAAAAGTAAACAGGTAAATAATCAAGCAACAACAACAACAACAACTTTAAAAAAGTGCCAGACGGGGGGAGACAAAGAAATAGCAGTGGTCAGGATTTTATTTTAAAGGCATGTTTTTGAAAGCACCAAAAAGAAATATAATCTCAGCATAAAAGCATTTTTAGCAGATTTTAAGCTTGCATTTCATGCAAAGCCCACTACACTAGCTTCTCTTTTGTCACTTTCTGCAGACAGGGTCTACATTCGGGATACTTACGTTGAATCTCCACGCTACTCCTAGGGAGCAGGTGGTTTTACTAGCATGCCCATTTTAGAGGTGAGGAAATTGAGGTTCAGAAATGTGTCATCATCGACCTGTGGTCTCACAGGTAGTAAGAGGCAGAGCCAGGGTCCCCCAGGGACTGACTGCAAGCCCAGTTGCTGACCATCTCAAGCACCAACATCGTATCCCAAAGGGCCCCCCTTCCACTCTGGACTTCACGGCCCCAGCCCCGCAGGTGGGCCTGTGCCGAACGTGCTCTGGCCCTGGCTCTGCAGCATCACGCAGAAGCTTCTGGCTGGCCAAGCCTCTTATCTCTGCCACCCGCTGCAGCTCCTATCTGTCCCCCACCACTGTGCTTAGCACCATGATGGGGAGATAGCAGGCGCTCAAAACTCTGGCAAATTTCCCCACCCTCCTTCCACCTGTCCTCGAGCCCATCACAGGCTCTTGATTGCCTCTGCCCCAGCTCTCCTGCGGGGACGGGAGCCAGCTGTGGGGAAATTGGGTCTCGGAAGCAATGGGGCGCCCCAAGAGGGAAGATGGAAGGAGAGATTGGCCAGAAAAGCTTTCTATCTTTGGAAATGGAACCAGATGTTATTAAAAGGCACCAGGGACTGGAAAATGAACAGAAATGGCCAACAAACTCCCAAAAAGATGCTCAACCTCTGTTACAATGAAAGAAAAGCCCAATCAAGACAGGACATTTGTGTATCAGAGTTCCAAAGACTTCCTTGTAGATCACACGCAGTGTTGGCGAGAGCGAGGGGGAGGGAGGTGGACCCTCAGAGAGGCTGGTGGAAATTTAAATTGGTTTAGTCTTTGGAGCAAAATCTATCAGAAAAAAGAATATGCAAGCCTTCTAACCCAGAGGTTGCACTCCTGGTAGCTGGCCTTTTAGATACACGTGTAGAGATGTGGTAAAAAAATAGGTATAAGATATTCACTGTGGCATTGCTTGTTACGGCAGTCTCCAAGGGGCACACAAAGACGGACAGAGCGTCCAAGCTAGAGAAGGGAGCTGTTTTTTGGAAATAAAAACATGAGGAAGTAAGAAGCTAAACGATGTCACAGCTGAGTGCTAGGTTAGTTTGTTGTTGACTGACGCAGGCTACCAGACCCTCTATTTAGGATTTAATATTTAGGATCGTGCAAGTTGACCCAATAAAAATAATTTGAGTTTGTGGGGAAAAAAGTCAAAGAATAGTGTAAATGGTATGATACCAGGTGGGCAACTTGAAGTAGTATATATGCTTGTATATATTTGCACACACATAATCACACATATACTCTGGCATGTACGTAAAATTTTTCGAGATGGATTCTCTAGAATGTGTTACTTCCCTTTTGGGAGAAGTATTGGGGATGGGGAGGGAGGGCAACTTATACTTTTTGATTTTATGTTTTTCTCTGCCATCAGAATTTTCTTTACCGTATGCATATATTGCCTTTATTTTAAAAATAAAATTTAAAAATGCACTTTGAGCATATAATTTAAGTGTACATTATAAAAAAGACACTGGGGACTCATTGGATTCGGGTTTGTTTGCTGATGTCAGTGATACGTGATAAAATTTAAACTTTAATAAAAGCAGGTTTCTGCAGAAGGCTCTGTGTCTGTTTGCTCCAGCCAGGAACAGCCAGGCTCCCGCTCGGGCCTGAGGAAGGTCAGTCATCTGCCTGCAGGCCTGCCCCACCCCGGGGTCCCAGGCCTCCCCTGGGCTCCCCCGAGGCTGAGGGCAGGCGCCCCTTGGCCTGGCACAGTGGGTGCAGCCCTGTTCTTGCTGTCCCCGCCTCTCTCTCCCTGTCTGGGAGACCTATCTGGTTTGTGGGCAACAGTTATTTAAAATAAGAGTTCCACCCACTGTCTCTCCTACCAGGGAGGCCCACTTCACTCCACCCAAACTGCCGCCCTGCCTCCCAGGAGAGTAGAAGAGGCCATCAGCCAGCATCTTGGTTTGCAAATCCGGTGTGAGCATCCTGGTAAGGCAGCAACAGCTCCCATTAGCCCCTAGGGCTCCTCCTGGGCCCTCAGGACACTCGGCCTACAGCTCTATCCGCCCCACCCAACGGTGGCTACCAGCCTGGCAAGGATGAGCCCAGCCCTGTCCAGGTCTCCTCCGGGGGCAGGGGGATGGATGAAATGCCCTGTGCACCAGATCCGCCCAAGAGGGAGCAAGGCCTTGGAGAAAGCGTCAGGGCTCCGGACTCAGCGGCATTTAGGCTGGACTTTCACTTCTGCTCTTGTTCAGGCATATAGCCTGGGCAAGTTATAGGGCCTTGCCAGCCTCAGTTTTCCCATCTGCACAGTGGGGATGGCTGTCTTTGATGTGAGCATTACAAGAGGCCCTGGATAATAAGCACTTGACACATGGCAGGTATGAGTCACTGGCAGGAGTGGAAGGTATTGGTCGGCTTCTGGACCCCAGTGAACTTCTCCTTGCGAGCCTGATCTCCCAACCTCTTGAGCATCTGTTTGTGCCCTCAGGTGGACAGGCCTGAGCCTGGCTCCTTGGGGACGAGGAGCAGTGATGGTGGGTGAGCGGCTCCTCTTCCCTGTTAACCTGCAAACTCATTCTCCCTCCAATGAGGACGGGTCACAGGGCGTGGCTCCAGTTGCTGGTGAACACCTGCATCCGCCCACCTCTGGTGGGGACCACTTATTCATTGGTTTATAACAGGAAATATATTCACAGGGTTAAAATTTAAAGAATAAAAGACAAAGTACCCGGTAGATGTCTCTCGCATCCCTGTCCCCAGGCTGCCTGGTCATTCCCAGCTCCCAGCAGACACATGGAGGTTGTAACCACAGTTACTAATTTCTGGAGTATCTTTTCAGAATTTCCTTATGCAAATGCACATGCACACCCCTCCCCTCTCCCTGCCCCCTTTAACAGCCTCCTGTTTGGCTCTTCTGCTCCTTTCTTTGTGCATGTGACAAGTTATCTTGGATCTTTCCTTAACTGCACTTAGAGCTTCCTCAGGCTTTCTGACAGCTGCAGAGTAAGGAGGGAGGAGGGAGTTTTGCTTTCTTCCAGTGAGATGGCCAGAGAAAGCAGGCAGTGAAGGGGGCCTGGGGGGCCTGGCTTGGGGCTGGGTGGAAAGCTGGAAGACAGGCCAGAATCTGCCCCACCACAGAGTGTCTTATTTGGTGCAGCAGGACCCCGCCGGCTCAGTCTAGTCTTCTGAAAAGGAGAGATGGGTGTGGGGTGGAGGGCGCACAGCAGTGCAGGAAGAGCGAGCGCAGATACATGGAATTTGAGAGACAAGAGACAGGCAAGGGAGAAAATAACTGCCTAACGAATGGGGCATCTTCTCCAGCACCCAAGGAAACACAGAGTGCCCCTTCTGGTTCGAGTCCTTGAGTGTCACAATTGATATTTAAAATGATTCTTACTCACATTAAATAAGATATTTCAATTTCACGAAGCTGTCAGGGGCTGATGCGGACACCAGAAATAATAGGCACGCTCTCCTTGTGTTGTCCTCATTAATAAATCAGACGCCTGGAGATGTACATGGTGATGCTCCCAGGGAGAAAGGGTGAATGTGTGCACATACACGTATACACACATATGTACACATGTGCATACATGCGCACTGTTTTCCACCCACATGCAGTCTTACATCCACATGCATGCACATTCATGCACACACATATGTGTGTGTACGCACACACACCCTCATGCCACTTATCCACACTCACACCATCAGACAAATGCACCGATGAACATACCCGCTTGTGTATGCATGTGCCCACTTGTATACATGCACACACAGGGTGCACACATGCACATGTGCACACTCACTCAACCCACACACTCTCACGCATACACGTGCCCACACGAACACACTTACGTATTTGTCTACATGTGTGCACACCCACATGCATGCACACTCATGCATCCAGGCAACTCTTCCAGGGTGAACACACATTCACAGCTGCTAGCTTCCGAGGCCACCAGGGCACACCCCAGTCCACCCAGCTCAGCGGGGGTCATTCCCCCTTTCCTGCTGCAGCTGCAGGCACCTGGGCCTCCTCATTTAGATGCACTCAGGAGAGACAGGCGTCTAGCCATACATTCTCTCCACCCAAACCACATTTTCTAGGTTCTAGGTGGCCCTCAGAGACACAGGTTGCTAATCACTCCCACAGGCTTTTGGGCCATGGGAGAGGCAGCGAGCCCAGGCATGTGCATGCCCTTGTGTGCACGCCCTTGTGCGTGCATGTCCTGCACTCCCCCTGCAGTAGGGAGATAGTCAGGGCTCCAAGAACAGCCATGGCTACTGGGGGGTTCAGCAGGCTAGCGGGGGGCTCTATACTGAAGGTGTGCTTTTACAGAGATTCTTCAGGAAGGATGGCAGTAGTACATTCAGATGACTTAAAGGGCGAAAGTACACATACCAGGTAATAAATAATAATGATAATGTACCACTCTGATTAACATAATCATCAGTGGTATAGGAAACGCCACTCTTCAGTTAAGCCTGACAATGCCGTAGGAGACACATGCTCACAGAAACTTCAGTTTACAGATGAGAAAACTGGGGCCCAAAGTGACAAAGGAATGTGTCCCACGGCTCACCAGTACCCAGGATGCCAGGACAGTCTGACACAGTGGAGACAAACTGCGACTGGATTCCGCCCCGTAGTACGGGGTCCCTCATTTCTGGAGTTTGTCTTGAAGGACAGTTTGACTGTCTCTGCTCTGGCCCTTACTCACAGTGAGTCTGTGGACAGGGGAGGCAACAGGGGCATTTGGGTCCAGGCATGTGGTCTGGGGCACAGACAGGGAAGGCTGTTCCAAAGTACTGGCCCATCTAGCGACACGGGAGTCCCGGGGGCGGGAGCTGCTGCTCAGGAAGACCCTTTAGTGGGCTTTTTGGTTGTGGAAGGGGAAGAGCACAAGTGGGGTCAGGGATGGACATGCTGTTCTGTGATGTGGCCCCTGGAATGCTGTTTTCCCTCTGGCAGCAGCCCTGAGAGTCCTGAGTGCATGGGTGGGCAGTGTGGAGAGAAACAGAAAGACAGAGACACACACAGGGCAGAGAGGCAGAGAGGGAGGTGCACACGCAGAGGGCAAGCTCGAGGACGCCGGCCTTGGCGGGTTGATGTCAGGGCACAGCCGTGCTGACGCATGGCAATCCAGGCCCAGAACTTTCCGCTGTTGTAAGCGGTTTCTGTCTGGTGCTGTAATAACCCTCCCACACTGTCAGTAAGTCTGTTAGGCACTCAATGGGCTGCTAATGGTGCTTTGGGGAGGAAGGGGGATGCCTGCTCCTGCCAGGGGTCGGGGTCACCCTGTGAAGGGAGGCAGCAGCCGCAGAGGCAGGTTGAGGGGGGACTGAGGATGACTCCAGGGCTAGAGTGGGAGCAGGAGAGGAGGCAGCAAGGCCTAGGAGAGGTGAGCTGCGTCCTCCGGCGTCCCTGAAAGGTGGGAGTCACAGACTCACCCCCTTGCAGAGTATGGGTCTTTGGTTAGTAGAGGACTCGTTGGCCCTTGGAGGTGGGGTATTAGGGCACAGGGGGTGCCCTCCCAGCCTGGGGGTCTGCAGTGAGCAGAGGGGAGGAGCCATGATACGGGGGAGAAGGCGACAATGGTCACAGATGTGAGGTCCATGCACCTGTCTCTTCAGGCCTCAGCTCACGCCCTGCAGACACACGGGCGCTGGAGTGCAGGGTCCACCCCACGGAGCAGGTGAGGGCAGGCCACGGGGAGCAGCGGGACTTGCTCTCACCCAAAGGGGCTGCAGCACCTGCGTGCCAGGAGCCCGCTGGGCGTGGGGGCTGTGAGGACCCCACCTCCAGGAAGCGGGAAGCACCCTGTCGGCCTCTGCCTGCAGCTCTCCCTCACTGCTGGCAGTTTCTGATGAAAACGAGCTGCCCCTCTCCCCTTATCCTGCAGAATCTCTGCTTTCAACCGGGATGTCCCCTACAGGAAGCCTTCCTGAATCCCTGCCCCAAGCTACCCCAGAGTTCTCTCCCATCAGACCTGGTGCATTTGTTCAAGTTAATTTAATGTCCTATGCACTTGGCTGTGTCTCTCTAAAGCCATGTCTTGTACGCTGACCCATGGCCCCTGCGTACCATGCCTAAAACAATACCTGCTCAAGGAACATTCTGGATGAGCAAATGAAATGGCCACTGTGGAAGGCCAAATACTGCCCCCAAAGAGGCCCACGCCCTACCTCCCAAAGCCTGTGAATACGTTACCTTACAGTATTGTGGTTGAATCGGGTCCCCCAAAAGATGTGTGGACATCCTAACCCTCAGCACCTGTGTGATCTTATTTGGAGAGTTTCCGCAGATGTAACCAAGTTAGTCATTAGGGTAAGTCTTACCCCATTAAGAACGGGGTCCTACTATGAAGGATCCAGGCTCTGACACACAGGGAGACGGCCGTGCAACGCTGGAGAGCCAAGCCCCGCCAAGGACGAGGTCCCTTTTCTCCTAGAGCCTCCAGGAGGAAGGCTGTCCCGCCAACACCCTGATTTTAGGACTTCCGACCTCCAGCACTGTAGGAGAATACATTCGTGTTGTTTTAAGCCACAGAGTTTGGGGTTATTTGCTACAGCAGCCACAGGAAACTCATCCAGCCAGGTTTCCTCCTGCCTGGGAGGTGGGACCAAGGCCAGGAGACAATGTGGGAGGGGCAGGGGTGCATGAGGCTGGGTGCCTCCTTTCTCTGCAGACCCTTAGGAAGCAGGACAAGCCGGCTCCATATGCAGGGTGGCCCGAAGGCGGCTGCTCAGACAGAGGCGGCCCGCAAGCTTGAGCCTCCCCTCCCTGCAGCCCCTGAGCCCTGTGTGGCCCTGGGCCTCCCTGCTCCACGATGCCTGGATTGATCCCAGGGCCTGCGGTCAACGAGGGAGGGTGGTATTATTGAGCTGGCATTGTGACAGTCCTGGCTTGAGTTGGCTGGGGCGGATAACTGTCTGCTGGTGACCTTCTGGGCCTACCGACTACTCTCCATGAACAAAGAAGAGGCTTCATTAAGGATTCCCATCAGCAGGGCAGTCCCTGAGGATTCTGAGCGAGAAGACGCGTGGGGGAGGAAGGAGGCCCTCGGCAAGGCAGGGGGATGGGAACGGCTGCGGGGTAGCAGGGTTCCTCCCTCTGAGGACAACAGTAATGCCAGGGGCGGATGCTGAGCAAACACTTGGCCTGCTTTATCGGTTCATTCCCACATTTACTGCCGAGGGAAGGAACTCCTATCCCGCTTTATAGCTGGGGACCTCGGCTCAGAGGGGTTGAGCAAGTTGCCTGAGGTCACCCAGCCAGAGGGCAGCAAAACCAGATGCAATATCAGGACCAGCTGACCCCAGATGTGTCCCCACCCTGACCTCTCCTGGGGCCCTCATTCTGCTCAGAGGGCAATTCTCTCCTCATATCCCAGGAAGAAATGCCTCTGGGGAGCTGCCAGGCCTTGCCTTGACCCAGGAGCCCCCCTCAGAGAGAACTGCCTGCTGCCTAGGGTGAGAGTAACTCAATTGGGGGATCATTTTCAAAGAAATGCTTGCCAACTTTCGACGTAAAATAAGCAGATTTACATTTTTATCGAGGCTGCTCTGATTATGGGGTGGATGGTGAGCTGGAGCTGGTCAAGACCAAAGTGTTGGGGGCCAGCTGGTCTTTGCCATCGGCCAGGGAAGGGATGCTGGGGCCGCCCGTGCGGTGTGGTGCCAAGGGGAGGGGAAGGTGGGAGACGCCTGCTGATGGTGGCCTCAGGAGGCGCCTCAGGGCTGGGGGCAGCCTGCATGGACACAGGGGGCCGTGGACGGAAGGGAGGGTGAGCCAGTGGAGAACGCAGGACTTGGGCCAGGGCAGGAGAAGAAGGGATAGTGGCTGAACAGGGGACTGGGGATTGACTGTCCATTTTACCGACAATGGAGAGACCTGGAAATGTTCACACTTCGGTGGAAAGGAGAGGTTCAAGGGAGAAGTAGAGAGGGGACGTGACAGACTCAGACCTGGAAGGGAGGCGGGTGAGATCCCGTGTGAAGATGGGGCACTCGGCCCAGGCGCCTTGTAGGGGCGCAGTGAACGCAGGGGAGGTGTTAGGCTGGGCCTTCCATGGAGTGCAAGTGGAAAATGAGCAAGCAGACCCAAGGAATGGCTGGAAGGCTGCTGTGGGGGGTACCTTGAGCTCATACCTGTGTCGTCTACACGGGTGGGTAGTTTTCTCCACTAGGCCCTGGGTCTTCCTAAAGGAGCAGGGTGAGTTGAAAGGGGGTGACCAAAGCCTGGGGTTCTTCCCAGAAGCTGTGACAGATGGGCCACAATCCAAGGGAGCTAAAGATACTGGCAGGATTGAGCCAAGATGGTGATGACCAGCCTGGCTGGGCAGGGAGGCAAGTCCAGCCAGCGGGGCACAGATGGATGGTGAGGGCTGGGGGGCGCGTCAAGAGGCTGTAGGTTTCTCCAGCTTTCCCACTCAGAGGGTGGTGTGGGGGCCAGCAGCACGGGCGCCATGCGGAGCCAGGTCAGAAATGCAGAGTCACGGGCCCCATCGAGACGGCCAGAGGGGGGATCTGCAAGGGGAGATGTGCCACAGCACACCACCGTCTGAGATGCGGGTCTCCAACGAGGCAGGTCCAGGACAGGGACTGTGGGAGATGAGAGGGAGGCTGGGGCAAGTAGCCGCAGAAGGGAGATCTGATTTTAAGGTTTCAGTGAAGCAATCCCGCGCGATGACAGAGGGCAGGGGGTGGCCTCATTCATCCTCAGTTAGCACATCTGTGAAATGACTCTCATCACAGTCTGATGCGTCTGGCCATAGTCCCAAAGAATGATAGTCTTTTAAGAACTTCACTTTGGCCTTCACTCTAATCCCAGCTGCACCTCGTCCTAAGCATGCGACCTTAGACAAGGGCTGAATCTCGTTAGGCCTGGAGCACTCCGCCTGTATAAGGGGCACAACAGGGGTGGCTGTCGAATGGAAAATACAAACCCACACAGTTCTGTTCTACTGCCTGTTTTGAAAACATGCATCTGTTCCAATGTGACTGATATATTTGGAAACAATCTGAGCATAACCTGAGGTTTGCATTTGCTTGTTAGTGATTCTGCCTCCAAGAAACACCAGGTAAACGCAGAAAACCGCACGCAGCTGAATGGAGCAGCAGTTATGCTCAACACGCACGTTTCCGAGTATCCTCAGCTCACCTCATGTTATGGGCTCACCACCCACATCTGGTCTCACATCTTTCCTTTTCATTTCAGACAACCCTGCTTCCACCACTTAACAATCACTCAGAAGCTAGCTGCAAACCTCCGACGCCCACTCCCACAAGCAAGCATCAGGTCTTTTCCAAGGAAAAGTGAGATATTTTCTGCAGTATTTATGCATTTTTTAACAGGTATGTGCGAAACTATGTAATTGTCTTTATTAGGCTCCTCTCTTTTTTTGTGTTTCTAATGAAGTTTTTGAGTGTTGTTCCCACACCCGTCTCCCCCATTAGCACTGTGGTTTTTATTGTGTGATTTTGCATTGTGGTGATTTTTACAAACATTTCTACCGCATTATAGCAGAAGTGACTGCAAGGTGCTTAGCACGGTGTCTGACATTCGGACAGCACACAAGAACTGTGTCCTCATGGGTTTATTATTACTGTAAATCATTAACCCGATGGGAGTGCCACAGTGTGCCAGTCACTGCGTCAGGCTCTGCGTATCAGCAGTAACGACGACGGTAAGACCGTAGTCTCCATGCTCTTTGGGTACCATCAGCTCTGATGTTTACATGAAAATGTTACCGCTGCCGCCACACTGTGCTTGGAAACGTGCGGCCCCCCAGTTTCATTTCTGGGCCTTTTCAGTTCCCCCCACAACCTGCCAGGATGACAAGCTGCCCAGGAGGCAGCTGGGAAGCAGCTGAACCCCCCGGGCCCTGGGCATCTCCAAGTCCCAGAGAGCAGGAGGGAACAAGGGCTGTGCATCCCTGAGCAGGAACGACTGTCAGGGCCCCTTCAGTGAGCACAAAGGAAGGCGGCTGATTAATGCTAAGGAGGGTGGGACAGGGGGTGCTGGAGGCATTAACTTGCCGGTGAGGGTGTGAACCCTGGCACGCTCTGCCTGGCTGTGCCCTGCCCCCTGGTCTTCACAGGCTCCGGATTTCCCCAGGCCAGATGTTTGTGGGATAATGGATGCTGATAGGCTGGAGGATGCGCCACCCCCGCCCGCCCAGGCAGGTCAGGAGGGGAGCAGGGGAGAGGCTTCCCTGACCTGCAGGGCTGCCCGGCAGCACCAGCCAGGTGGGGGGTGGTGGGATGCCTTCCAGACAGGCCTGGCTCAAGGTCAGGCAGGGCTGATGCTCTTTCTCTCCACCTGAGGTCCCTGCATTTCTCCTGAATCCCAAGGCTCAGGCACCTGGGCAGGGAGAGCATCTGTTCCCTGTGCCCCACAAGCTCTGGATGACATCTCCCTTTGTGAGAGTCTTGGCTGCCCTTCCACCGAGGACAGAAACTTGTGTCCAGCGCTGTGCTGAGGGCTTTGGGGTCAAATGCCATAAGGGGAGGTGGGTACCAGTAGAGGAGGAGGGTTGTTGACTGTGTGTGTTTTACTTGCTGTGTGACCTTGGGCAAGTTGCCTAATCTCTCTGTGCCTCCATTTCCTTACCTATAAAATAGAGGTAATAATAAAAAATAAATAAACCAGGCACTGTTTATTTTTAAATGTGCACTTTACATTGTGATAATGCATTTATTCCTCATCAACTAGTCTGTGAGGTCACATTTAATTTTAATAAATTTGGCTGATAACCGAGGCACAGAGAGGTTAAGCAACTTGCCCAAATCACACAGCCAGTAGATGGCAGAGCCCCGGAGGCTGCCTCTAGGTTTTGTGTTCTTAACCACCATGCTCTAGTGCCCACCCAGTAAGGATGTAATATGCTAGTACCTGTGACGTGCTTACAACAGAGCCTGGCACGAGGCACACGGTAAGCGCTCACTACGAGGTAGCTGCCACTGGGGTTATTGATGTTATTACTGTTCACTTAGTCCTCTGTCCTGGGAGAAGGCACTGCCCTCGGGCCCCTCTTCCAGCCCATAATACTGGGCCCGACACCACTCATCTAGGACAAGTCTTGCCCAGCAAGCCAGGCTGGGTTGCAGAGCTGAGCCCGGGCTGCCACAACACCTCGTGTAGAGAGCTGTGATTAGCTGCCCTGAGCCCCAGGGCGCAGAGCTGACTCCCCTCCCCACCCTTCCCAACATCTGCTCAGACCCTCGGCATCTGGCCCCACGGACAAGCGCCCGGCCCTGACCTTCCGGCCTTCATTCAGCAAGAGCCACCTCTACGTCTGCCCATTCTCTTTGGGTTTTCCAAGGTCACCCTTCGAGGTAACTTCAGAGGTACTTGGTGGGGGAACCAGACCCAAACTGCATTAACAAGGCCCTGGGGACCCGCACGTGGGCTGCCATCTGGAAAAGGCGATCTGCTCCCTGCTGACACTGAACTGGGGACATCCCAGCACCTCCCAGTCACCAGGGGCGGAGACTCCTCTTGGGGCAAAAAAACACAGGGCCGAGCCCACCTTGAGCCTCTTACATGGAGAAATCCCCTGTAAATGGGCCTGAAAAGGGCATGGCAGGCGTATGAGGGGGTGCAGCACCACGGCAGCCCCCAACTCCCAGGCATCTGTCTAGACTATTTGCCTGCCTGAGTGCATAACTGAGTCAAGATCTAATTACTTTGTGTGTCCTGGCTGGGAGCCAAGCGGGGGGGCCCCTGTGGGAGGGTGTGGGGGGAGGGGAGGAGGGAGGGGGGTTCTCAGGGCAAGGGGGTCTCCAGTCCAGCTGCGTGGGGAGGAGCAATGGACATCTCATTTCCATACATCGGAATAACCCAGATAACAAACATATGTGCCTCTGATGGAGACCACCTCCCCCGCCTCCCTAAGGACCCAGCCACGCATGCCCGCCCTGTGCCCATCTCGGCACAATGGTTACCAGGGATTCAGACCAACTTCCAATCTGTCAACTTCAGGTGATGAATGAACAAACCCCTCCTAATTCGCATATTAAGTTCCTTGTGTTTGGAAATAAATAGCCTCAGTTCATCAGAGAAGAACTTTCCTTGGGAGCCTTTCATTAAAGCACAGCGGATGCTTCATCTGCCTGTTCTGTTCTGCACTCTGGGGAGTCTGGGTGCGCGGCCACCCGTCCGAGGCTGCCGGGATTGGCTGCGGGAAATCCACCAGTCGCTGGAGACTGGGAGAAGGTAAGCGGGGAGCAGGGAGGGTGTGGCTTGTGTGTGCACACCTGTGCGCTCTAGATGGTTCTGTGCACTGGGGCCGGCGGCCAGCGCGTGTCCCTGGCCCCAACGCTAATTTGCAGTGTGACCTTCGGTGTATCAGTTCACCCCTGGGTCTCAGTTCCCGCGTCTGTAAATGGATTGGTCAGGCTGCCCTGTGGGCGTCAATCACAGACTGTGCCCACGTGGTGGGGGTCGCGCTGGCTACGGAGCTGTCCTACTGTGTGAGCAGAAGTGAGGCCACATGGGGGCATTTGAGAGAGCAGCTCCTCTCTGCCTGTCCCAGCTTTGGGGGAAACCCAGGGCTTCAGGGAATGTCCTCCCTGCCCTGTCCCCAGGGGTTCTTGAGGCCATCATGCCTCAGAGTGATGCGCTGAGCCCCAGAGACACAGAGAGAGCTCAGCGGGCACCCAAGGGAGAGAGGCAGGGCCGGACACAGCGATCTGGGCGCCAGCCTCCCTCTTGCAGGGCCTGGCAGTGCCTGCCACCGCTGCACACTGTGTCCCTCCCACATCCTGAGACCTCAGCCTGACGAGGGAAATGTCACCGAATCAAACTGGATCTTGGAGTCCTTGCCTTCTACCGTCGTCAGAACACTGCACAGCTGGGTAGCCCAGTGACATGCAACAGCACTGGGGGGAGGCGGCTCAGGGGCTTGGGTGTGAATTCTGATCCTGACACTACAGAAAGCCGTTTTCCTCTCAGAGCCACAGTGCGTCCCAGCATAAGACAGGGAGAGGGCTTGGCCTAGATGCCAGTGGGGCCATTGTATGGCTGTGTGACTCCCAAGGCCCTGGGCGTGTGCCCCCCAGCTCCCAGTGCCCCTTCTCTTCGGTCCAGTGAGGTGACACCCACCACCCATCTCCGGCTTCCTCGGGAGCAGGGGGCTCACTTCCTCCCCGAGCCGGGACCCATGAACGAGTGTGAGGAAACACGTTGCTATGGAAACCGAGACAGCCACTATTTCAGACACTCTGCTTTCCCTTTCCTTCTTTCTCCTTACATTTTGAACTTATTTATCTAAATTGGCATAATTACTGCGTCGCCAACCCGAGGCACAGGAAGCCAGCGGTGTCCCTCTCTGTCCGCCACCTGCCCTGACCCCCCAGGGCTCTCCCTGTTGCCTCTCCCCCACCCATCCACCTCTCTCCTGGCTTCTCCATCACTCACCTGCAAACCCTGAGGCTGGCTGGCCCCCTCCGGCCCCGGAAAAGCCGGTCCTAAAGCAGGGGGTGGCCTCCACCCCAGCGTGGGGGGATGGACCAGGCCGCAGGGCCTCCGGGCCTTGTTAGGAAGCGTCCTCGGGCACCTGTGGAAGCTGGGTGGGAGCCGCTGCAGGTAACAGGCCCCATGTTTTCTTCCAACAGAGGCTTCAGTCTCCCCACCTGCACTTCTGCAGGGCGGCCCAGAAGGGACAGGAGTGCATGACTTGCACTCCTGCGAGCTGGAGCCTTTCGCTCACCGGGTGAACGAGCTGGGCCAGGCCGTGGGGCTCTCTGAGCCTCCGTCTTCTCATGCGTGCGGTGGAGCTGTGCCCTGTGCACCCCACACCGAGGAACCAGGGCGGCATTGCTGAAGGCACCTCTATGCGACAGGATGTGCTGTCTACTTGGACTGTCGCGAGATGACATGGACCAGGCAGAGAGAGCCCAACGGGGGCTGGAGGGTGGCCAGCCAGTTCTCCCTCCCTTGCTCCCAGGCCAGGCCAGCTGGGCCCAGGCCACGCCCGTCCGTGACTCTAGCATGGCAGGGCGTGCCCACGGGGGGCGACTCTGGCTCAGCTGGGGAAGTCCTGGGGAGCACCAGTGCCTCGCTCTAGGTCACTGGTTCTTAAGGGACTGCTGGGACCCCTCGAGGCACAGTAGGCATTGTCAAGACAATTTTGGTTGTCCCAGTTGGGGGACTACTGGCATGTAGTAGATGGCGGCCTGGGATGCTGCTGGACACCCCGCCACCCAGAATGATTCTGCCCCAAATGTTAATAGCGCCCTGGCTGAGACCCCTGCTCCAGCTGTTATTGTCCCCCAGGGCAGCACAGGGGATGTCTGGGGGCCCCTCAAACTCCACTGCTGTTGGAGGCCTGCCCGCTGTGTGCAGTCACAGGGCCCGCTCGGCTCCCTGCAGCCCCCCTCCCTTCCCGGGATCCTCGGGAGCAGGAGGAGGGCCTCTGGGTCAGGGGAAGGACAGCACACTTGGCTGGGGGCCTCCTCCTCCTCCTGGCCCACCTCCCCCATCCCTCCCTGAGGATTACGACATTTCTAAACTCGTTAACTTTTAATTACTACCTTCCCTCTGCCTGAGTGCACTGGCTCCGTGCCACGGACATCTCTATTAAAATTCAATTTATGCCCATCATAACTAATTCCTGCACTTTAGCTTTCTCACCAGCAGCCTTCAATTTTCAGACAAGATGTCCAAACTCAGGCCAAACTGGAGTAAATCTCCAACGAGGCTGGAAGAGGGCAGGGGGTTCCGGCTCCACTGAGGAAGTGCGAGAGGACCTCCCAGGAGTGAGGCCCTGGCTAGAAAGGATGAGGTGGGGAAAGTCTGCCCCCCCAGGTGGACAGGTGCCCGGTGTGTACCTGGTGGCTTCTGGGCCACCCTTTCCGTTTTCAAAGCCATCAACGGCCAGAGACCCTTCCACATACTTGATCTCATACGACACTCACAACCTCCTGGGAAATAGCTCCTAGTGTTACCATTCCCATTTAACAGACTGGGCAACTGAGGCAAGGATTAAGTAATTCGCCCAAGGGCACACAGCGGGTCAGTGTCAGGACTGGGACTCATCCTGGGGGCTGCTGGCGCTGATCCTTGGAAGATCAGGAAGCATAGGTGTGTAAGAACAGGACAGGTGGAAGAGAGGTGGCTTTAAATAACAGAGACAGCTGGTAAATTAGCTGTCCAGCCCCTCGGTGAAGAGGGGCAGTGAGACACAGGGCTGGAAAGGGGCACCTATGGGTCACACAGCTCCGTAAGATGGCCGACAGCCCCCACTGATTGACCCGTCCACTTCTCCAGTCCTGACCTCCTTGTCCCCGTTGGCCCCCTTGCAGCCCCTCCTGCCTCCGCGTCCGTGCACGTCCCCCCTCCCTCGGCCTCCTGCCCAGGCTAGCTCTACTCTTATTCTAGGTCTCAGTGTCCCCAGGGACGCTTTCCTTGACCTGTGCTCTCCCAATAGCACTTATCAAACCTGCAGTCCTGTTACACCTGCAGAAGTACTGGATTCCACCTCTGCTCTGGACCACATGCTCTGTGAGGACAAGGCCCTCCTGTCTCAGTCAGCACTACGTCACCAGTGCCCACTGTCTGCGAGCCACAAGGGCCTCCTCCCATTCGCTGCCCCACCACACCCAATGTCTATTCCCCTCTGGGTTCAGGTTCCATGTCTTCCAGAGGCTGCTCTAAACTTCCCTGGGACACTGTCTTGGCCTTTGTCACCTGCAGTCACTCTTTAGTCCTGGCACTTATGGGTCATGAGTGCACATCTTGCTCCTCGGCTAGAACTAATGTTTCCAAAGGGTGGCGGGAGGGCAGGGCTGGCACTGCCTTTCCTACGTCCTTCTTGCCTAGCTGTGTGCCAGCCAGAAGGTCCTATGCCTGTCTGATGAACGAGCAAACGGCAGCACCTTCTGACGTTCCTTCACCAGGCCGGGAGGGAGAACGCCTGGCTCTTGTCCTGGTTCTACGACTTCGGGCCTTGGGCAGGGAACTGACCCACAGAGCCTCACATTCCCATCAAGAGGCTCTCCTGTAGGAGCTGCTGATGGTTAGGGATTGAGGACAAAAACCTAAGGGAAAGTGGCTGGTCTGGGGCCGAACACGAGGCAGACAATCATTTGGAGTGTTTGTTAGGAAGAGTTAACACATGTGGTGCACTTTGGACAGGTCTGGGCTTGTGGAAAGTTCCATGTGTTAGCCCTGAGGAGTTCTCTTTCTGCCCTGGTTTAGAAGGCTGGCTGGGGCCATGCCCAGAAAGCTGCACCCTGGCAGTGCCACTGCTCTGGGAGAAGACAAGCATGCACGACAGCCTGGAGCAGCAAGAGGGTCTCAGGCTTGAGTCCTGAAAGATCCTGGCTGAAACATGACTCTCCAGGTCTGGCTGTGTGACCCTGGGCAAATTGTTGAACCTCTCTGAGCTGTGATTCCTAGCTATGAGGCAGTGATATAATAGCACCAAACTCCCAGCACTGCTGCTTGTAAGACCCTGCCTCCCTGGCCTCTGCTGCCTGCTCTCACTTCTAAGGGGAGGCCAGAGGATAAGCGAGAGACAAAGCAGCTGGCCCGGAGAGTTTCCCTTCATCCTCTCCTCTGAAGAATTTCAAAGGCGGCAGCTGTGCCCTGTGCATAGCTCTGTGCTTAGCTGGGGCCTCACGCTGTGGGTCCCTGCCTCGGCCAGACAGAGACCATGGCTCTCTTCTCCCCACTGCTGAGCCTGCGCAGGTCCCCACACCACGGCTCCACCTCCAGGGACATCAGCCTAGCCCTGGGGCTGGAGACCCACCCTGGAGCCAGCCGGACACCCAGCCCAGCTCACCTGAGCTTTCCCTCTACACACCTGCCCTTCTGCACACCACCCAGGGGCCGTCTGGGGCCTCCAGGACAGGACCAGACCTCGGCTGGTCTCACACCCTTACGCTTGCCCCTCCCGGGGTTTGAGAGGCCCCTGGCTTCCTGGCCCTTGGGCCAGGAGAATGACAAAGGGACAAAGACGCCAGATCGGGAGGCTGTGTGTCCCTGCAGAAAGCCCAGGAATACACTCAGGTCAGAAGACTGCTTGGATCTGCCGCTTACTCTCTGGGTGACTGACGAATTCTGAAATTTCTCTGAGCTTCAGGTTCCTTGTTTGCAAAGTGAGGGTGAAAACATTCACCTAGAGTTGCTGCGAGATGGTGTATGTGAAGTTCCCGGCACCAAGCGAACCTGGACGAATAGTCCTCCTCTGCGTGTGCCACCTGGTTATGCGTGGGAGTCGTGTGTGTGTGTGTGAGATCTGCCTAGCTGATTTGTTTTTCTTCATTTTACATGTGAGAATAATTATGGGAGAAGGTCTTAACCAGGGCGGGACAAAATAATCTGGTTAATGACTTTGCCAGAACGTGGTCACAAGGAAGGTGGTATTGGTCCACCCTCCCTCCCTTCTCCCCCATCCCTGCTGCCTGACCTGCCATTTCTTGAGCTGGTGGAGCTCTGTCCCCAGCTGTGCAGCCCTGGCTGGTGAAATGGATGCAAACTGAGGCAGAATTGATTCAATCTGGGAGACAGCCTGGAGGGGAGAGTGGGAGGGGGTGTGGGAGAGCCATCTGCTGGAAGAGGCTCCGGTGGCAGCGTAAGATGGCCTGACCTTTACAGGAGTTACCATCCGATGCAGTTAGGAAGTTACACAAACACACCTGTGGGCTTTGCACGGACACAAGCTCACAATCGTTCATCATGCATCTGAGACTGTGAAGGAATCACACACACACTGTAACATCACAGGAGACCTTACACGTCCACTGAGTATTGTGTTCACCCTGCCCCCACCGCCCCCCAGCACACACTGTCAGTTGCTGTGTGAGGCTGTGTGCTCTTCCACTGGTAGGGGTGGCGGAGGAACGATGCCCAAACCTTGGGGAGGCTCTTCCCAGGCAGTATCCCACCCACATGGGATATCTCATTTCTTTAAGAGTCTGATTTTGCTTTGTACACAAGTGTACCCCCAACTGTTAGAGCTATTTTATTTCTCAAACTGGGAATTCAAGGATGGTTTCAAAAAGGATAGACTATGTCACCAACATGGAGCTCTCACAGGACTTGATGAAGAGGAGCTCTAAAAAGGGTCGTGGGTCATAGTCTTGTTGCTGGAATAGGTGTACAGAGCCCCCTGACCACTTGGGAGGAGCGAGACCTCGCACAGAGGTCTGGTGGGTTTCCTACCAGATTTGTCCCATCATTCTATTGAGATGACACCTTGTATAATCCCAGCAGGTACCATTTGTCATGTCTGTTGCACCAGGGACTGGGCTTAACCCATCATCTCATTAATTCTCACCATAACCCCCCACAGTAGGCATTCCTGAGCCCAATTCCAAGGTGGGAAACCAAGTGTGGGGTAGCCAAGCAATTCCGCCCAAGGTCACAGAGCTAGTCAGTGGTAGTGTGATTGTGTCAGGTGGGCTGAACCCCACAATGCCCCTTGGGTGGATGTGGACCCACACATAGCCACAGTCACTGGTACTCAGAAAGTTACACAGGCTTTCCTTTGTGTAGATATCACACACACACACACACACACACACACACACACACACACACACACACATACCCTAGACCTATTCCGTTACAGATCCTATAGAGAATAATGACCCCTGGAGACTGGATGTGAATGCAAACCTCTTCCTTGGAGATGGGGTGGGAGATATAGTTAAATTTATGGCAGCACTTCCGATCTTATTTTCTCTCAACTTGCTGAGTAAATTCAGTCATCTTTCTGCCTGAAAATTGGATTTCACTACCCAACTCAAAGCCTAGGGTTTGCGAGAGACTAGGAAATTCTCAGCAGCAGTCAGAGAACCATAGGGGGAGAATTTGGCCAAACTCCTACATGAGGCAGTTTTCAAGATGCATTTATTTAAAAGGTGAACCTGTGAACTTTTGTTGAGCTAAAAAGTAAGAAAGTGCTAGAACTCCAATGGAGGCTTGTCGCAAGGACCCAGAATCCAGAATGGAGAAGTCCTACTGGCCAAGTTTGGGTTACTACGCGCATCAAGATGAATAATGACACGGATGGATTTAAATGCATGGAATAGGAAATATTATCTATGAGTTAAAAATGTAAATTATTTCAAAGGAGGTGAGAAAGGGAAGATCTTTTTCTTTTTTACAGAAGAATGCAACTAATGTAAAGTCAAAGGAATGACAGAAATGGAAAATCTGCTTATCACAACCAGCATAGTAATACCTGGTTCAGGTAAGACTCACCAATGGATACTAAACCCCTGGGTGGGAGATTCCTGGGGCAAATATTCCCACAGTCTCAGGTTATCATCCAAAGGGAAGAAGACACCTCGTAACCCTGACAGTGCAGATATCTGGTGCACATCACCTTGACCAGCTGATCAAACCTAACATCACCAGTAATGGGACAAATTCACACTGGGTGCCTTCAAGGATGAAGCATCCACAAGGGTGCACCTCTAAGTAATGTTCTTGCCAAAAAGGTTTAATGTGAGTCTAATCATGAGGATAGAACTGGACAAATCCAGCTGGGGGACATTCTGCACAACTGGCTGAACACTCAGAAATGTCCACCTTGTGAAGCACAGGAAAAACCATGAGGAATAGTTCTAGATTTAAGGAGGTTAAAGAGTTACAACAACTAAAATCAATGTGGTCCTTGACTGGATCCTGAATCCAGCAACAATAAAAGTGGCCACCAAGGACCTAAGTGGGACACATGGAGAATCAGAGCATGGACTGTGGATTAGATAACAGCATTGTATCAATGTGAAATTTCCTGGGTGTGGAAACTGCCTTGTGATTCTCTAAGAGAATGTGTCTTATTCTCAGAAAATTCTACTAAGGGGTAGTGACATGATGTCAGCAACTAATTCTTAAATAACTCAGCAAAAACATGCATATATATCTGTGTTTGGAGAAAGCGAGAGTGTGTGCAAAATGATGCAAAATATCAACAATTAGTGGGTGGTAAAAGGCATACATGTTTTTATGGTAATGTACTTATAATTTTTCTAAGATTTGAAAACTTTCAACATTAAAAGTAAAGAAGGAAAGGAATTAAAAAATAGCTGCTATGAGCCAGGCCCTCACTGGGGATAGGGGTGGTAAAGTAGACACAGGTGTCTTTGGGCTGCCAGATACCCTTTTCCCTTCTGTTAACAACTTTCACCATCCTTTCCACCATGTGGCTCTGGTGTGGGGCCTGCCACACACAGACAGTGTCCTGTGGCCTGGAGTAGACACACGGTGCAGACCTGGCCAATCATGGTACTCTGCACTTCCGCACACCACAACTGGTCAGGGAGGATCCATGCTGGACCAACCAGAGTCCTTCCCTGGGATTTTATACATGAAATTTTCAGGGAAGTTCCTTATACTTTGAAATCATGTGGCTATAAGCCTATGATCCTGAACTTATAGTGTCATTCACCATGTGAAAAAGAAGTCTGAATCCAGAGGTGGGCACAGCTGAGCAGTCCAGACCGGAAAGGGCCTGGCAGTATCAAGTTCTTGGTTCTGAGTTCTGAGATCCCTGGAACCTGCAGTGTCTCATGTAAATAATCAGAAGGCAAGGTGCAATGGATGTATTCTGGACAATGACGAAGGGCAGAGAGAGGCAAAATGAATGTATGTGGGAGAGAGAGGTGACCGAGAAAACACACCTGTTCTATCAGGAAAGGCTTTCTGCAAGAGCTGTTGCCCTGCAGGAAAGAGAAGATTCCGAAAGGGGCCATATTCCAGGGGAGGGGACAGGACAGTTTGGGAAAAGGGGACAAAGAGGGCACTTGCAGGGAGTTGTGCTAGGACTCAGGACGTGAGGGTCCTGTTTGGTGGCAGCATGTCACCTCCGCTGGGAATAACTGGAGGCGAGGCACATGCTATCAGGAGCAGATCACGAAGAGTTCTGGAGGCCATGATAAGGAGGGCAGACTTTCCCTCGTGGGTGCAGCGCATTGTGCGTTCCAGGAAAATCCTGACTGACTTGCACCGGGCCACAGCGTAGCCCCACCACAACGGCCAATGTTCTTGGAGGCGAGGAGCCGGGACGATCCCCAGTGGAAGCTCACTTTTGTCCCTTCAAATAACTTCCACACAACTGAGCTCTGAAAGGGAGTATTTGCATTCTCCCTACTGCTTTGTTTTCTAGAACTTGCACAGTTAGCAGAAAGATTGCTTAGGATATACATTAAGGAAGTGATAGCAGCAATCCTTTAATGAGAAGCAGTGTGGTGGATGGTAAAGAATTCCAGCCCTGGAGTCAGATCATTTATTTTTGAGGCCCAGGGTGAATTGTCTGCTCTCTCTAGTTTGAGATTAAATGCCTCAGTTTGCTCCTCTGTATAATGGGGAAAATAATTGAACCTACTCGTAGGATTGCTGGCAGGATTAAATAAATAATCACAGAGAGCACAGAGTATGTCTGCCATATAAGGCACTGCCTTTCATTGCCAATTATTGTTACCATCATCAGTAGCTGGACCCTGACCACTACCTGGATGCCTTGAGGGACCGAGAGCTGTTCTCAGAGGATCAGATAAATAACCAACTCTCCTCCTGGGTCCTGCCTCTGGCTCCCTGCCGGTTGGAGTCAAGGGAAGCCTGGGAGGCCCTGGCACCACTTCCAACCATGATCCGCCATTCGCATGCTGCCGGTGTTCCGACTCAAGCACCTCCACCATCCCAGAGGATGCAAGAGACTGGCCAGACTGGCAAGGGGTGCCCAACAGCATTGGGAGCGGCTCTGGGCTCCCCGAGGAGAACCGTCACAGGGGTTTCCCAGGAAGGCGCCCCTAGTCTCCTCCTGGGCCCCCTGGAGACCTGAGGCCCAGAGTGGCCGGCACTGGAGGGCCTCCTGCATCCTGGCCGGGGTCCCTCACTGCCCACAGAGGGCAAGGTGGTCCTCCTGCCCTGGCCCCTCCTGCTCCTTCCTTGCCAAAGGAGGAGGCCACCCATGAGCCAACCCAGTCCAGAGCCAGGGCAAAGGGACCAGGCGGTAGGGGTCAGTGTAACCTCTGGCCTCCCGGCTTCGGCTTCCCGGCTCTCCTGAAGGCACAGGTCCTTAAGCAACTCAAACCCCTCCTCTCATCTGCATTCCTGTCCCCGGCGGCAGATTTGTATGGACATCCCCAGGGCAAGACAATCTTGTTTCCCCAGCAAAACCGATTGTGTACAGCAGGGCCAGGGATTAATCACCAACCACAGGGTTGGGAGCCAATAAAAAAGGCCGAGATGGGAGACTAGAAGCAGGAGGGAAAGGTGAGACCAGGCTGGGCTGGGGGAGTGGTTCCTTCCGCTCACACCTGCAGCAGCAAGGCTGCCCTCCTGAGGCCCTCTCTCGGCCTCCTCTCCTTACTCCCAGCTGGGCGGTATGTCCTGGGAGGGAAGGGCCAGTCCGAGCTCAGCGCATGGACACAGACAGACAGTGGAGATAAACCCAAAGGCCCTGGCAGGCCCCCTCATGTCCCACCCGAATTGCCCCACAAAGGATCCCAGTAAGTGCCCCCTTACTGATCCCAGGTCGCCACGCATCCCACCGCTTCTTCGGACCCAGGCCCCTCTAAGAGCCTCCCCGGGAGATAGCAGGGTTCTTCTGGGCAGGGGCCTCTGGCCACATGCACGGCCACCACCCCAGCTGCCTGTAGTGAGCTCCCCACCCCGTCGCCCTTGCCCGGCCCACTGCTGCACCGCCACCTATCTCCAACCCCGACCCCCACCTCCACCCCGCCCCCGCCCCACCCCACAGTCATCCTCCACTGGGCTCAGCCTGGAGGGGTCTTTTTACCCCGGGACACAGGGCTGTCTTTGCCTCTCCCCACTTCTGCTCCCCTGCCCCAGTCTCCCAGTACCACTGGAGAGGGTACCCCTGCCTCTAAACTGCCACACAGGCCCCCCACCCTGGAACCCCTTCAGGGCACGGCAGCGACCTTGGCAGCCAAGAGTGGGCAGAGGGAAGGCGCGGCTTGCCTGTACTCCAGGGAGAACTTGGTCAGCTCCCTGTTGTTGTGGAGCCACTTGAACTCCAGCGGCCAGCTGCCCTCCGCCATGCACGTGAGCACCAGGCGGTTCCCCTCCAGGTGCACCTGCGTCCTCACGGGCTCCGTCTTGAAATAGGGGGCCACGTCATCTGTGGGAAACACAAAGCTGCCGGTTAGCCCTGGCTCACCGCTGTATGGTCGCTCACTTGGTGCCCTGCGCCCCTAGGCAGATGGAGCAGGTGCAGGCAGGTAACTTGCCCAAGGTCACCTGGCTGGGAAGGACTGGACCTCGGGTCAGCCTGACGTCAGAGTGAGTCCTCCATGCCCACCAACCAGTTCCCCCTCTCTCCTCCCAGTTGCACACCAGCCTCCCCACCTCTGCAGCCACCCTGATGCTCTAGGAGCTTCGGTCTCTCCCGCCTTGCTTAGGGGTCCCCATCCATTCCACACCCTGTGCTTCCGGATTCCTCCCTCCAGGGCAGGAGGAAAGAGGGACACTTACTGAAATGAACCTCAGCCAAAAGGAATGTTAATGTCACAAGGAAAATAGGGAGGTGGACTGACTCAAGCTGCAGGTGACAGGGTGTCCTGAATCCTGCTTCCCCAGGCTGGGAGAGACCCCTCTAAGGCACTGAGGGCAGAACCCATCGAGGGGAGCCCTCCACTGTCAGGCTGCTGGATCCCTCCATCCCCACTCGCTCAGATGTAGCCAGAATTAGAGGTCCAGGGTCTTCAGACAGGTTCACATTTGTTCTAAGGCTTCATTCTGGGCTCCAGGACAGACTGACGACTCAGCGGCAGCTGTGATGCACGTTTAGGGCCCAGGTCAACTGGCCAGGCTACAGAGCACCCTCACCCGACGCCCAAGGTCTCCATCTCATGAGTGGACACCTTGTGATTATTTGGGGGCAGTCCTCCTTGAACCCATCCCTGCTACTGACCCTCCCCGTGGGGGCCACTGGGAGAGCAAGTCAGGCACATGCGAGGACCTGCCCTTGACCGCTATCTGTCCACTGATGTTTCAGTCACTCATGAACCTGGTGCTGCTTCCCTGAAGGCACATCTCTGCGTCACTATTAATAACTGCCATGTGAGCATACTGCCTTACAAAGCACTTGGAAAGGCGCCACTTGCAGAGCGTGTACTCTCGAGAGAGCGGTCACCGCCCCCGGGTCCCTTGCTTTTGGGATCCTAGTCCACCCCTGGCCAAGCATCAGAGGCCGAGAAGCAGGCAGGTGCCCATTTAACAAGGAAACTGATTCTCCGCCCGCGGAGGCAGCCCGCTCTGCCCTCTGTTTAACAAATGGGCACATTCGCACTTCAAAGGCACATTCATATTCTCCAGCAGCTTTCAAGAGCCCTTTGAATCTCGTTTTTAAAAACCCTCTGTTAGTTCCTGTCATCACTCGTTTGTTTTAAAACAATAACATTCCCAGCCCCCTAGTGACTAAGTCCCTTGGATGTGGGGCTGACTCAGAGCCAGAACACTCAGAGGGGCAGGCGGCTTGTGCGCCTACACACACACACGTGCACACACGTGCGCTGCACCCAGACACCCTCGCCTCTGTAAGCCAGCTCGCTGGGCAATTTTCCCCCCAGTCCGCATTTGCAGTTCATTCCTCAGACTCCCTGGGGGCGCCAGCCTGGAGCCGAATGACTTTTGCTTGGATGGGTTGCTTCCAGTGGCTGCTGAAGATAATGACCTGGGGGAAGAGGAGGGGGCAGGGGATATCTTTCCCTGAGAACCTGCTGGGTCCCCAGCTGGATGGAGCTGGGTGCTCTGCATCCCTCATCTCCTGTTATCCTCCCAGGGCGGCCTGGGAGAGAGGCTCCTATCCCCAAGCCCCTGCAGTGCAATCAGCCCCTGCCTCCCACAGAGGTCCGTTGCCATCTGGTACAGGGGTCTCGATGGGCCTGCCTTTGTCCCAAAGCAGGAGATGGCAGGGCGATGGGGAGTGTGAGGCGTAGGAGATGCTGATGGGAAAGGAGACCGGCGGAGACAGCAGCGTGTATGCGCGCGTGTCCCTGTGTACAGGTCGGTGTGCATCTGTGTATGTACGCAGGTGTGTGATCGTGTTTGTGTATCTATGTGTGTGTGTGTGTGTGTGTGTGTGTTCAAGTGTGTGTCTGTGTGTGTTTTTGCACAGGAACTGATTTCTGTGTCATGAACGCACAGGTGGGTAACACAAATCATTGACCTTGGACGAATTAACCTTTTAGCACCTCAGTTTCCTTAGCTGTATCTGGGGATATGTTTATTGTGAGGATTAATAAATTAGAAAACATAAAGTACTTAGAAAAGTACCTGGCACATGCTGTAAGACTGTGGCTTCTATTCCTGTTGATCACATACACACACGGGCAGATTATCCCAGAGACAAGAGCTCATACTCTGTTGGCAGGACTGGCAGCTACTTGCAGCCTTAGTCCTAGGACTGTGCAGTGTACAACTTATACAACTGTACACCATGGCCCAGCGAGTGAGCCTCCTGCTCAGTGGGAAAGGGATAACTGAGAATGGAGGGAAACTGTGCATAGAAAGAATTAACATTACACAGATGTTATTCTCTTAATTTTCCTCACTTTGAAGACACACAGAGGACAGATTTTTTTTTTTAACTAGACAATGATTCTAAAGTTCACATTAAAAAAAAAAAAAAAAGAATAGCCAAGAAAATTCAGGGAAAGAGCAGAAGTAGGGGAGATGAGCACAGGTAGTGAACTATATTATAAAGCTGTAATCATCATCAATAATAAGATGATGAAGCAACAGACTTGGGCATCCAGAAGTTAGAACTCAACACATGGGATTATTTAATATGTGATCAAAGTAGAGTCTCAAGTCGGTGGGGGAAGAGATCAATTATTCAACAAGTCACTTCGGAATAACTAGGGAGCCATTTGGGGGAAAAAAAATTAAAGTTGAATATCTTCCTCACACTTTACCTCAAAATAAATGTTAGATGGATCAATGTTTTATGCATGAAAAATGAAATTCCAGAAGAACTGGGAAAAAAAATCACAGAGGTTAAAAAATATGTAATCTTGGTGAAGCAAAATGTCTGCCAAATACTTTCAAAGTACTATACAAACTCCAGGAAGTCATAAAACAGATTGATACCTTCAACTATATAACAATTCCACATGGAAAAAAAACTACCCATAAACAAAAGCAACAAATGACAAACTGGGGGAAAATATCTGCAACTTTTATCACAAACAAAGACCTCATTTTTTGGATATAAAAAAATATTCCCATAAATCAATCAGAAAAAGAGGAACAACAGAAAAATGGGCAAAGGATAGGAACTGTTCACAGAAGAGAATTACAAGTAACTGAAACATATCCAAAGATGCTGAACCTCATGATAAGAGAAAGGCAAACTAAAACTCAATACGACATTGATGCCGGGGTTCTTGTTTGTGGAGTCGAAGAATGAATTTCGCAAACACCCAAGGCAGGAGAGCCAGGGAGAGGCTTTTATTGAGAGATACAGTGAGGGGACAAGAGAGCCCATGGTGGTGCGTTGTCTAGGGGTTTTATAGGCAGTTGATTTTTGGGAACGTGGAGAAAAGCTTAGGGGTGTGGGCTTGTTAAGTGGTCCCTGAATATTTAGAGTTAACTTAACATAAGGAATTTCCTGCTTTGATTTCTCCCTGGGATACCTGTGTGTTGGTCGGGGAGCATATCAAACAAGGCTGCCTGCCCAGCCTCCAAGGTGGGCTGAGTTATTGTCTGTTTGCTGAACAGTTAAGAATCTTACTACTTAAACTGCCTGGGTGTTAAAATGCAATCTTATCTTTAAGGTGGAATCCTTCCTGCCTTTTACTATGTTGTTTACAGCTGGATCTGCATGCTAAATTAGTAGCCCAGTTTGCAAAATCACCTCCTCAGATCTGAAGGAGGGAAGACAACACATAGGCCTGGGCTTTTAGCATGCTAAGGTGAATCTTACACATGATTGCAAATGATTATCATAATAAAAACATGTGATCTGATCTCGTTGAAGAATGACCCTAGAGCTTAATGTTTAACACAGAGGTTTAGTAGGGGGTTTCCTTGCATGTAATGTAGTTACATTGCTCTGACAGCAAATATCCTGCCTTGCTTTTTCCGGAGGCCCTCACCCTATTCTGCCTAAGCCCATGGTCCCTGTCTCAATACCATTTTTGCCCTATCATTTCGGCCAAAAACTGAACATATGATAAGACCCTGAACTGGCCAGCCTGTCGGAGACCCAGGCGTGCTTGCACATGGCTTGGTGGGACTGGAGCTGGGTTCCACACGTACAGACAGCAATCTGGCAATTCTACCAAAACTAAAAATGCACCCTCCCCTCCCCAAATCCGTCGACTCCTAGAGGACCTTCTCCTCCACAGACACACCTGTGCATGGGGGAAGGGGCAGCATCTCACAGCACATGATGTTGTGTAACAGGTAAAGCTTGGAAACCACCTGGATGTCCATCCACAGGGCACCAGAAATGGTTGTGCCTCTGGACAAGAGAATTCTCTGCAGCATGAGGTTCCAGAACCATTTTTGAGAACCACTGTTAAGTGAAAAAAAAGCCAGGTGTAGAATGGGGTGCATGACCGGCTACCACTTGTGTACAAGTTATCTTCCCTTCAAGGGTAAAAATATACTTGCTTGTGCAGCACAGGCCTTTTCATAGGGGTCACATAACAAATTGGACTTGGTGATGCCCAGGGAAGAGATCTGGGTGGCTGACGTTCACTCTGTACCTTTTGGTTCCTTTTATATTGTGCCCACTGGTATGGATTACTTGCTTATAATCAGATACACACACACTCCTATGCTAAACTGCAGGGTGAGCAGTCACCGTCTTCCTTGCTGGTGACAGAGGAAAGGGCAGGTCCTCTGTGCATATGAGGCACAGGGGGTGGCATGGCTGGGGGGTCCTGACCACCAGGGCCTGAGCCCCTTGAAACAAGAGCAGCCTTCAGAGGCAGACAAGAGGCCTCAGTCCTGGGTTTCCCGTAACAGCTCAGGGGTGCCTGGCTGCCTTCCCCTTGATGTTCCCATAAATAAGGCCATTGTCATCTTCCCTCTCCAGGCTCCAGGCTACGTGGGAAGCTTATCTTGGCTGCAACCTCTCCCCTCCATCAGCCCCTGCACAATAAAGTCTTTCTCTGGAGTCCCTCCATCTCTCCTGGGATTTGATTTCCCAGACAGCCAGGCCTGGGAACCCCACCTCCCCTGGAGCTGGAACCTCGCTGGCTGGGGGTGGCAGCGAGGGTGAAGACCTCCACCACCGCCAATTGGCCAACAGATGTCTGTCTGCCCTCCAGAGCCAGCTTCAAGGGGCACCAGGCCCAGATAAATCCCCCTCCTGGCACTGAACCACCCCAAAGGCTCTGTTGGGAGCTCCCTCCTGGGCATATAGCAGTGGCCCTGGAATGCTTGCGGAAAGGGCAGAGGGTGGTGGGAGTCCTGCAAACTTCTCACCTCACCAGCCCCTAGTCTCTGCACCGTCACCTTTGTCCTGAGTTGACCTCCATGCCCTCCTACCTGGTTCCCTGCTGGAAAACCAGTGTTCCCTGGAGCTGTCCTCCCAACCTGGTCTCCTCCCTGGAGCTGGCTGGCCACAGACCTGAGCCAGCCGGGCCCTGGTTGGAGGAAACTGGGACTCAGGACAGGCCCCTCTCACCACCCCTCCCTTGTCCCACACCCCCACGCCTGCTGCCTCTGCTCCATTCTACCTGTGCAACTTTCCCTCCATGAAGTACTTCATATCCGCCACCTCAGTTAGGAGTCATGAGAACCTCTCAGGGAAGGTGCTAATGTCCCCATAATGTCCCCATTTTACAGATGAGAAAACTGACGCTCAGGAGGTTTTACTCATTTGACTCTGCCACACAGAATAAACTCCAATCTGTGCCTGATACAGGCTGGCTGCCCTGCTCTTTGTACCCCGACCTGTGGCCCCATGGGTGGTAAGTGAGGAATGGTGGCCTCTCTCAGGCACCAGTTTTGAAGCCACAGGAGGGATCACGCTGGTTGTGTGGCAGGGGGGGTTCCCGCACCAGCTTCCAGTGTCACGCCCCAGAACTAGATCTGGAGGTGAGGGTGAAACAGGTGACAGGCTGGGAGTGCTTCCTGAGAATTAGCTGGAAGGATAATGGAGCAGACACCACGGGAGGCACTGGCCCGCCTAGGGGGAGGGTTTCAGGGGGATGGGCTGGGATGCAGGCAGGGAAGCCTGGGAATGGAGGAGGCCAAATAGTGCGGAAGATGAGCAGATGCGAGGGTCAGGTAAAAAGGGTGGGGTCAGAGCCTTGGTGGCCCGCGGCCCACGGCGTGCTCACCACTTCAGCCTGTAGATGCCACCCTTTTCCAGGGGTCTGGCTTGAAGGTCCCAGAGGGAGAAGAGAAACTGGGTTTAACACCCAGTTCCTATGCTAACTAGAGTTTGACCTTGAGCAGAGTAACCTCCTGCTGAAGCTTGTCAATGATATAGCTTCCACTCCCTGCCCAAGAGGCCTCACTGGGAGGACCTAGTGAGCTAATGTAAGTCAGGTTCAGAGCACAGCGCTTGGCACCCACAGGGGGATCTTTCTGCCAAACAGAACTTGGGAGGTGATGGGGAGGAGATGGGGAACAGGGCCAGGGGCACTACGGTAGCCCCACCCATTCCCTGCCGCTTGGAGCCAGGACCTTAAGGAGCTTTGGGATTTCCAATTGTCCCAAATTTGAGCCTTCCAAATTCAGCTGCTACGAGGCCACTCCGCGATAGCTCGAGAACCAGTGTTCGCTGAGGGATGGCTTGCAGGGCAAGGTCGAAGCAGCCTGGGCAGCTGGAGATTTTGTATAATGTCAGCAATTCCTATAGGCCCTTCTTTCACCTAAATCCAGGCAGGGGAGCTGCTCAGCCTGAGAGCGGCCTGGGCAGGGAGCTCAGGAACAGAGGGCTGCGGGCCCAGGAAGAGGCTGAACATGGCCCTGTTCAAACCCCGGCCCTCCAGACCTGTCCCAGGAGCACACACAGCCCGCAGAGGCTGGCAGCCGCTCTCTAGGGTGCCTGATAAAGGCCGCAGGACCAGAGGGGGCCAGCTCCCCAGGTGGTCCTCTCTCCCACCCCCACATGGCCCACCTGCTCCTGCTTCATCCCCGCCTTCCCCTCTCGCCACTCCCACAAATGAGATGCTAATTTATGCCCCTCCCCTGTCTCCTGGCAGATGCCTGGCCCGGCTCAGTCCCAGTGCTGCCTGCATGCCAAGTGCTTCATTAGCCAGGAAAGAAGGCTCTCGCCCTCCTTAATCTAATCCTCGCCAGTGACCTTCAGGAGCCAGGCACCTCTGACGACGGGGCCTGGGAGGGTGGGGCAATCAATTATGCCTTGGCCTCCACAGTTGCTGTTGAATGGATTTTTTGCTCAGAAAAGCGTGTTCAAAAAGCATCTAATAGAACGGATCATCAATTTGTTTGAATACCCAACTAATCTGATTAGGGGGTGCCTAGCCACCAGGGCAGCCAGAGCAACTGAGCCCCGACACGGCCCTGGGGAATGGTGAGTGGGGTGGCGGGGCCCAGCCTGGGAAGGAAGGGCGTCTGTATCCCCAGCCTTCTCGGCCCACTGTACATTCAGCCCAAGAGTCACAGAGAAAAGAAGGAATCACAGAGAGCCAAAAGGGCTGGGCGATGCCTCCCAGCAGTGGGCACAGAGCCCGGACACAGACGATGCTCAGGAAAGGACTGAATGGACGAATGGGGAAGGATGATGGCAAGGCCCAGCGTAGGAGCGAAGGGATGCCAGTGATGTAACTTCCGGGAACAGGACCAGATGGTGGCTGTCCTGGGTTGAATGGTGCCCCCAGCAAATTCATGTCCTTCCTGGAACCTGGGAATGAGACCCTATTCGGAAACAGAAACAGGATCACTTGCAGATATAGCTCATTAAGATGAGGTCATATGGGAGTGGGGTGGTCCCTAAGTGACTGGTTGTCTTTCTAAGGTGAGAAAGGACACAGGCGCAGACGCACAGGGAGAAGATGGCATGGCCTGACACGGGCAGAGCCCAGGGAGCAGCTATGAGCCCAGGAATGCTGGGGGCAGCTGGGAGCTGCTGGAAGCTGGAAGAGGCCAGGAAGCCGTCTTCCCTTGAGCCTTCAGAGGGAGCATGGCCCTGCCGATTCCTTGGTTTCAGACTTCTGGCCTCCAGAACTGAGAATTTCTGTTTGAGGTACTCTGTGGTACTCTATTATGGCAGCCCCAGGGAACTGCCGCAATGCCTTACAGAAACTCGTGTCCATCATTCCGTGGAAGGCAGCCTGGTGGAGAACAAGCGGCACTGGGAAGTGAGTCTGCAGCCTGAGCCCTGTGTCTCTGGACCCTAGCTGGTGCGTCTCCACACGCACCACATCCGCTGTGCCCCAGGGCCTTTGCTAATGCCAATCTTTCCCAAGAGCCCTTTTTCTCCTCCTTTGCTGGGAGATGCAGGTGTTTTATCCATGTTAGTGCCTGCCCTTTGTCCCTTCAAACTCAAATGTCCCGTCCTCTGTGACTGTTTTCCAGTCCCCTCCTCCACATCCTGAGACTTTGGCAGTTACTTCACCTGTGGCACATGGGATGCACATCATTGCTGCACGTGTGGAGATGCTAATGCTGGTTTGTCATCCATTGGAAGTTGAGGCAGGGACTCCCTCACCTCCCCAGACCTAGAGCTTGGGGGCAAGTCTGACATGCAGGGGGGCCCAGATCAGTGAATGAAAAAGCAGACAAAGTCTCTCTTGGGAGCTGAGGCTGCTGGGGCATCCGTGCATTCCCTTCCAGCCCTGATGGTGCACCATCTGAGTAGTCACACGGGTTAGGATGACCTTTTTGGGACCTGGGGTTGGGATTACTTGGGTGTGAATCCTGGCTCAGACCCTCACTAGCTGTGCGACCCTGGGCATCTCTCCATGATCCCTCTGCATCCCAGGCTCCTCAGCTGAAAAATAGGATAATGAGACGGCAGTAGCAGCTAACTCATGGGTGTACTGGGAGAGCTGACCGCTCAGACCGGCACAGACAGCCCATGTGGGGTGGCCATTATTACTCATCTTTACCCGGTGAAACCGGGGCTCCCGCCTGAGCCGCACACATGAATGATGCCAAAGCACCCCAGCTTTGCGTGGAAGAAAGATGGTCTCATTTTCCGATGGGCTTATTCTGCAATTAACAGAAGGGAAGGGAGCCCCTTCTTACATTTCAGCTGGAGGGTTCAGAGATTAAACTCACGCCATTGATTAGAATGTTCTTGCCTAACGGTGCCATTATCATTTTAGGGCCCTCAGATTCATTTGAGCTATAAAAGCAGCCATAATAAAATTTTCACTAACTCCTAGAGCTCCTCCCAAGAAGTTCCACTATGCCGCGTGGACAACAGTCAGCATATCCTGTGGTGGGACCCAGGCTCGGAGAAATTCTGTGGTTTTATAAGTGGGACCTGAGACCCCTGGAGATGAAGGGCCTTGCCAAAGCTCAGCTTTGGGGTCAGCTGCCTCACCAGGCCTGGGTGGGGACATGAAGACTTGTCCCACCTGGCATCTGTCCCCTCTCCAGGTGACTCTCTTGAAGATTCCTCAACAGGTGAGCTCTCTCTATCACAGCGGCACCACTATCAGCCTGTCCCCTAGGCTCTGGGGGCAGAGAAACATCCACCACCCACAGGCCTTGAGAAACTGAGAGCGAGGATGGGTGATTCGGGGACGCCTCCAAGAACCGGCAGCCAGGGGCCTCCGGCATCCACCTTGGCCAATGACAGCACCACTGGATGCCGGGCACAGGAGGCACACTTGCCAAAGTCAATCCCCTTTTCCGAGTAAGGGAGATGGGCCATTGTCCCTAAGGTGCCCTGAGGAGAGCTGAGGTGGACAGCAGGTGCCCTGGGGGTGCCCTGCTCAGCCTCAAAGGGGTTTTCCACCCAATTCCAGTGGCCTCTCCTTTCTCCTCTTCCCTGCAGCAGGGTGGGGTGGGGCTGAGGAAGGGAGGAGAAGGGTTTGTTGAAGGCCTACTCCACCCATCTCCCTGTGTTTCCTCATTTAACTCCCTGACCACCTTAGGGGAGAGCTGTTATTACTGTCCTTCTATTTCTCTATCCAGAGCTCTGAGGAGGGAGGCACTAGGTCACCCGAGGCTCACAGCCGGGCTTTGAACCCACAGCCGCCTGCCTCTCCGTGAGGCCTGTGAGCTCCCCTGGGGTCAGTGCTGTGCTTGGATAACAGGAAAGGAGTCCGAGGCTGGGCCCAGGGGAGGGAGAAACAAAGTGCCCCGTGTCTGCCTCCCCGCAGAGGCTGAGAGATGGACCCGCCGCTGAAAAAGCGCACGCGTTCATCAGGCGGGCGGCCCCGGTGTACCGGCGCTTTGTGGCGTGTAACAAAGACTGTGGAGCAGAAAATTGGAGTTCAATTTGCCGTCCATCCGCACAGTGCTCAGCCCATTCCAGTCCCTGGCAGGCACCTCTGCGCTTCATCATAAATAATAACACCACACGGCTCTATGGCCCTTCCAGCAGCTACAGGCCCCGAGCAATTTACAAGCTGGATTATACACAGAGGCCTGCACACGCCTGCCAGTGACATACACGGCCCCCTCCCGACACTCACGTGGGTGCCCGTGCCACCCTCCTGTCCTGCTGTCACCCAGCTGGGGAGGTGCCTGACTGCAGGGAAACAGGCCCTCGTCCACCCCTGGACACTGGGCTCAGCTGCAGCCCCAACTGCCTTCCTTGCCTCCTTTGCTGGCACTGGTTAGCAGAAAGCCCACCAGGCCTGACGGAGGCCAAGCCCTTGCAGCCCCTTGCTGGACCAGGTACATAGTCCTCTTTCCTCCTCCTGTTTAGAAAGGGCTCTGGACCTCTTCTGATTTCAGCAGTGTGCCTTTGTCTCCACAAGAAGCCTACTTACCCTCCTTTGAGCTTCTGGGAGGATGTGGGGTGCAGCAGTAACTCAGACCCACTAGTGCATCCTCCCAGCTAACAAGTGAGATGCCTGGGGCCGAGAGGAGCTGCTACTCACTGAAGGGCCCTACATTAGCTGTCTCGGCGGAGGGGCCCGTGGAGGGAGGCCCACCAACAGGCTAGGAGGCAGGACAGCTTCCGCCAAGCAGGCCTGGAGAGTCCAGGCGGAGGGGCTTTGGGGCAGAGTGAGTGGCAACCCCAGGACAGCCTCTCTCCATCAAACGAGTGAAACTGAGGTCCACACTGTATGACTCCCTGGAAATGCAATACCCAGAATGGGTAAGTCCACCGACGGGTGGCTGCCAGCTGGCTGGGAGAAGGAGGAACGGGGAATAACTGCTTAATGGGCACAGGGTTGCCCTTCGGGGCAATGAAAACATCTTGGAATTAAGTCGAGGTGGTGGTTGTGCAACACTGTGAATGGACTACATGCAACTGCACTGTTCACTTAAAGTGCTTGATTTTATGTAAGGTGCGCGTCAACTCAATGAGCAGCAAACAAGAGAATCTGGTGCAAGGTGGCCTTTCTCTGCCCCCGCCTTCTGCTCACCAGCCCCAGCCCTCCTACACCACCCCCGCCCCCAGCCCCATACGGTCCTTAAGAACGAGACTATGAAGAGGTTCTAAGTGTTCCTTCCCGTCGTCCGTAGAAGCCACCTGGCTCCTGCGCTCACGCCCTCCTTTTTCTCTCCTGTCATGGTGCCCAGGGCCCTCTCCCATGTCAGGCGGGCCCACTCTTTGGGTTATGGTGGGTGGGCTGGGTTTCCACGCAGTCTCACGGGCACAGGGCTAAAAGCCTGTACTAGTTGCATGTGAAACCCCTCCTTGGCTGAGGCCCACATCGGTGGGCTATTCGGAAGGAGGATAGAAAGACTTTGCAGGGGACAACGGGGTTCGAGCCCATCTCTGCACTTACACACAGCTCGTCACTGAGCGAGCCCCGGGTTTCCACACGTGCAAGGGGCGCCAGCAACACCGTCCCTGCTGGGTTTCTTTAGGATTCACTGTGACAGAACTTAAAAAACGGGAACGTAGGCTTGGCTGAGGGCTGACCACACCGGGTCTGTGCCAGGCCCTGTGCTCCATGCCTTGGGGCATCCCCTCATTCCTGCCACACAGCCACGGGGTGGGAACTGGTAAGGATCTGTGTACGGGGCACGGAGGCTGGCGGAGCTGTCACTCCCACGGTCAAGTAACTGGGAAGCGGCACAGGTGGGGCTGTGGGTGAATATTAAAAATCAGTTTTCTAAAATCTATACATGCTGAAGTTACTCTACAAGAAGATATGTCAAAGAAATAATCAATCTTCCCATGTTTTCTCCCGCCTGCTACTTCTATAGCTTTTCTTCTTTCTTCCTAATTACAACGAATTCTTAAATAGAATTCGTGCCTCATATCAAATTTACCGAGTATCATAACTCCTCCAAGTGGTAAAGATACCTCAAGACAAATGCTGGGCATAGAAGCCACAGGGCATAAATATGCAAAGAAATAAAAAGCTAACCATTTCAAACAATAAGGCTTCCCTCTCACTTACCAACTTCACATTTCCCTGTATGGCCCCGGAAGATGACTGGTTAGCCAGAGACGGGTAAGATTCCTCAAGGGAGGAACAACCTAAGACAGGCACAGTCGCAGGGGGGCCATCAGGTGAGAAATTGGGGATCAACAGAGGTGAGGCTTAGAACCTCACCCCCCCTGTTCTGAGAGAAATCTTCTGCATATGTGGATGTTTTATTGCCCTTGTCTAGCTTGGATTAACACATAGTCTACAGGCACACACCTGATCATCTACAGTTGCTCTCTTACAACACTAAACTATGTTTTCTACCTTTACGTTGTATCTACCTACCACTTCAGCATCTTATTAAAAATAATAAAGAGAGAAATGTGGTATCCACATATAAATCAAGTATAAAAATCAAATGTGTATTCATATTTGAACTGACTGTTTATAGTTCATAATGCATGAGCAAAACCGACAGCTTCTGTGATGACTGCCCTTGTACTGTTCACCATGTAACTTATTCACTATGTGAGAATTTGTTCTCCATGTAAGAACTTGTTCGTTATGCCTCAGAAGATTGGAGACTGACGAAAATTAGGCTTGGGGTGGATTAATGATTGTGCATTGAGCATTGACTCCCCTATACAGAATTTTATTGTTGTTAACAACCATTTGATCAATAAATATGAGAGATGCCCTAACAACAACAACCAAGAAAAAGTACACACTTCCAATTGTAAAATAAATAAGTAACCGGGATGTAATGTATAGCATAAGGAATATAGTCAAAATATTGTAACAGCTTGGCATGGTGATAGCTGGTACCTAGAATTATCATGTATATAAATGTTGAATCACTGTGTTGTACACCTGAAACTAATGTAATGTAATACTGTGTGTCAACTACCCTTCAATAAAAAATAATTATCTAAAAAAAAAAAAAAAAAAAAAAAAAAGTTTAGTTATTTCCCTTGGTCACTCTTAAATTTAGTCCAATTGCTATGAATTCTTTCAATACTGGTTAAAAAATAAACAGATCTAATCTACACTGAGTAAAAAAAAAATAAATAAAAATAAAAATAAAAAATAAAAATCAGTTTTCTTGCTCTTCCTACAAAACCCAAGGTCATGGAAGGCCCACCCATTGTGTGAACCCCCAGGATCGAAAGGGAGGAGGCAGGCACAGCTCAGAGGGCATGAGGTCCCAAACTAAAGACTGTCCTGAGCGCCTCCCCAGGCTGCAGCACCCCCACTGCCCGCCTTGCCCTGCCCTGGCTGCCCCGATCACATGTCCTGGTGGTAGCTGGCTTTTCCAGGCAGCAATCCACTGGGCCTTCTTGGGGAAGCAGAGGGAGCCGGCTGAGAGGTGGGGGAGTGGTGGGGAGGGGCAGAGGACAGGCAGCAGCCCCTCTACTCCAGGGGCTGCATTCATCATCCTTATAAGGGACAGCTGGGGCTCCCCCCCGCCCCCCGCCGTTTCTTCTGCCACTTAGGAAACCTAGAGCTCATCAGTTGTACGCTGAGGGTGGCCCAACCAAAGGCTGCAGGCAGAGGCAACGGTCTCTGCACTCTGCTGCTGGACCCCGTGGCCGCCCACCCAGGGAGGTCAGCTCGCCTGCTCTCCGGTCAGCAACCCCTCTTGTTTTCCCTGCTTGGTGCCACCGTGTCCCTGGACCCAACCCTCAGCTCCCCAGCCCCCTCTGGAGGAGCCTGCACCTTGGGGCTGACACCGGGGCACATGAGAGAGAAGTTCACTGCGATGAGAGTCAGGCCAGGTGTAACCAAGAGCATCTCCATGGCGCTGTGGCTCACACTGTGGGGGATTTGCATCCCTGGCCCTGGTCCCTGACCCTCCTGTGTGTGGGGCAAGGGTGGGACCAGCTTTGGGGGCCAGACATCAGACAGCCCTGGGCTGGAGGCCAGCCCTGTCCCAGCTCTGCACCTAACGAATGAGCGCCCTTCGCCTCACACAGGCTTCAAGCATTTGTAGAACTCACCTAGTCCAAACCCTCTTACTGGCTGGTGGGAAAACTAAGGCAGAGGGTATAAAGGAAGGTTTGAGCCCAGCTTTTCTGATTCCAAGTCATCCTGTCTCACTTGACAGCTCTTGGCCTCATTTCTCCCATCTATAAGATGGCTTAACAAATGTCCACTGGCCAAGTCTAGTCTTCACACCTGGGCTGTCCTGGGACATCTGGCTTATGCAAGGAGAGCCCCCTTTCCCACAAGGGAGCCCAGGCTGTGCTCCATGGAGTGAGGTCTGGGGGCTTTGGAATGTTCTCCATGGATTTCTGCTGTATCCCCTGTTCTGAGTTGAACTACATCTTCCCAAAGTCTATACTGAAGTCCTAACCCTGGTACCTGTGACTATGACCTTATTGGGAAATAAGGTCTTCGCAGAAATAAAATGAGGTCAGTCGAGTGGGCCCTAATCTAGTACAACTGACACAGAGAGACACATGGTGACAAGATGGCTGTACAATGACAGGCAGAGACGCAGTGAGGCAGCTACAAGCCCAGGAACACCAAGGATTGCTGTCAACACCAGAAGCTGGAAGAGGGAAGGGAGGACCCTCACTCACAGCCTTCAGAGGGCACAGCTCTGCCAGCCCCTTTATGTTGGACTTCCAGCCTCCAGAATTGTGAGACAAGACATGTCTGTCATTTTAGGCCATCTAGTTGTGGTGGCACTTTGTTACAGCAGTTCTAGGAAATGAATGCACCCCCTCATCAATGCCCCCACCCCCAAATGCCCAGCATTGCGCAGGGCCCCCTCCTCCATGAGGGTCTTGCAGATGCTGCCCCCAGCAGAAGCCAGCCCCCTCTGTGCTCACTGAGCCATACACACGTGTATCCTCACACCAGCAGCCCCCTGCGGCACACCCAAACTGTGGGACCCCATTTCAGATATAATGAGTCATAAGAAATACGATTTGGCCATTCAGGTGACCAAACATGTATTTCCCAGGTATACGTGGTCTTCCCTTGCACTTCCGGAAAACACCGCAGTCTTAAATAGGCGAAATGGGACTCTGGTCCTGTTAATGAGAGACTTCCGGATCCCACCCAAGGGCAGGGGCTTGAGGTTGGATCAACCAATGGCCAATAATTCAGTCAATCTTGACTATGCAATGAGGCCCTCACAAAACCCCCGAGAAGAGCTTATTGCCTGGTGGGATCCTGCTTCGTTGTCTGCGGGAGTTCCTGCGCTTGGGGAACAGACGCCTCCACATGGAACCAGACGCCTCCACACGCCACCGAGCAGGGCCCCAAGCAACGCGAGGATAGGAGCCCCTTTATTCAGGACCTTGCCCTCTGTCTCTCCTCATCTGGCTGTTAACTTGCATCCTTTATGGCATCCCTTTATTAAACTGGTAAACGTAAGTGTTTTCCTGAGTTCTGTGAGCTGCTCTATCAAATTAATCGAGCCTAAGGCGGAGGTCAGAGGTGCAGGGAACTGCCTGGGGCTTGCTACCAGCATCTGGAGTGGGGGTGGATGGCAGTGCTGTGAGAAGGAGCCCTTCCCTTGGGGAACCCGGAGCTGTCTCCAGACAGATACCTTCAGAACAGAGTTCAGTTCTCGGGCATCCTGCTAGTGTTTGAGAATTGCTTGGTGGTGTGTGTGGGAAGACCCTCCCTCCCCTCCCTCCTGCCCACACACTGGAATCAGGTCCAGGAACCCGAAAGGAGTTATAATACTGTTACACTGCTGTGTACTACTATCACTGCACTGTAATAAAGTGTTACTGTTGTGTATGTAGGAAAAAACACCATCACACCATTGGACTCTCAGCTGTTAGAAGATACATCTCGGTCATGGTCATTTTGTGCCTTCGGTCCCTCACCTAGCTTCTGTTAGGCTGGAGGAAGGAAAAACAAGGACATGCAAACAGAACAGAGAGATGCCACAGGGGGAGAACAGACCAGACCCCAAAGTCCGTGCCGTATATGGAAAGGGGACAGCTCTCCCTGAATTCCATCCTGATGTGCCAACTAAGACCCAGATGTCAGCCTCCTCCCTCTTGGAAAGAAAAAAGTTTCTAGTTGTCTATTATGTCACCTTTAGCCAATCATACCTCTCCACACCCCCTAGGATGGCTTGCCCACTCCTCCCCTCCTAACCCCTTATAAGTGCCCCACCTCCCTAACCGGGCGTGACTTCTCTGGCTTCTGGCAAGAAGGCCCCAGAACCTCACCCAGGGGTATTTAAATAAATTACCTGGCCCTTTGTTGCCTCTCTTTGCCTGCTTATTCCAGCTAGAATTTATCTTACATATGGTGCCAAAACCTGGGACAACTATATAGTAGCCAGATTAGAAATGAGACACTGCAGTGGGGTCTGAGCCTCTGCTTTGGAGGACTGGTTCCCCATGTCTGCACCCACTTCCCCCAAAAAAAAATCCTGCTGAGAGGCACGCCCAGCGTCCCAAGTGCACCAAGTCAGGGCAGATGGCCTGGGAGCCTGGGTGAGGGACGTCTCCCCCACCGCAGGGCCAGGGGCGAGTATCCCGGATACTCGCAATGGATGGGCTGGATGCCCAGACCTGGACGTAGCTACGATTTCGGATGGACCAGGTGAAACGGAGTTAGGAAGGGAAGCAGACCGGGGGAAACTGAGGGGCTCACCAGAAAATAGTCCATGCAGCGGAGAGCAGGCTGAGGTCCCGGGTTGGGGAAGGAGGGGGCGGGGCCGCCGGTGGCTGGTTGGGGCCCCACGCTCACACTCCCTCCCGGGTTTCGGCACCAAATGTAAGATAAATTCTAGCCGAAATAAGCAGGCGAAGAGAGGCAACAAAGGGCCAGGTAGTTTATTTGAATGTAAACACCCGGGCGCGAATTCTTCAGCCTCTGTTTCTGTAGACTGGAGAAATCTCGCCCTGGTGTTTGCATTCAAATAAACTACCTGGCCCTTTGTTGCCTCTCTTCGCCTGCTTATTTCAGCTAGAATTTATCTTACAGCTTCCCGCACAGACTAGGAGCTCAGTCCTGATGAAGGACCGCATTAAAGGACTTCTGTTTTCAGTGGGCTGGGTTATGATCCTAACCCGCCTGCTCCCGACCTGTCACCTCCCATTCACCGCCCACCGCTCCGTGTGCAGGCCTCAACTTGCCCTCCCAGCCCGAGAACAATGCCATGCCAGCCGCCCTGCAGGGGGGCCTGAGCTCAGCTAATGGTGACTGACGACATCGCGGCAGGGAGCTCGCAGGCAGCAGGACTGGCATGCTGGCAGGACGCACCGGCGAGATTGATGGCCCTGCACGGCCGTTTCTGACGCTCTCCCCGGCAGCCGAGCCGCCCACCCTCCCCTTCCTTCTCCAGGGTGCCCCCTCCTTCCCGGAACGGAGGCCCACATCCCTCCCCGGCAGCGGGCCTGGTGGCGGATGGGATGTTCAGCCTTCATGGGCTCAGGATGTGGATGGGCGGTGTCCTGTGCTCCCTCTTTTCCTCCGGGGACACCCCTATCCAGAAGAAGTGATCTGGGGGTCACACACTACTGCCTTCTCCCGTCTGGCTCGGCTGGAGAAGTGACCCTCTGCTAGGGTCCCCCATCCCCAGGGCCAGCCTCTGTCCGTGGTTATCAGGGCCAGGTGCCTCTGTGTTCAGGTGTCCCTGAGCCCAGGAGAAAACCCGATTCTCCCAGACATGAAGTGCCCTGGCCCCGGCCACATGGATGGCTCGTGTGGGCACTGGCATTTGAACGTAGGGCTGTCTGGCTCCGAAGTCCATGTTGCTTCCACTGTGACGCATGAAGTGGGTTGGAATGGGGAGGTGGCCATCTCTGGGCACTGTGTGGACAAGTCTCAGAGAGGCAGTGACAAGTCCCATCTCCTACCGAGGGAGCACACTGCTCCCATGGGTATGGGCCAGCCTGGGGTCACAGGGGACAGGCCAGGCCCAGGCCCCCAGCACATGGTTGGGCTCTTAAGAAACCCACTTCCCCTAGGATCTGTGCAACCTTGGGCAAGCCAGGCTAGTTCTCTGGGCCTCAGTCTCCCTTTAGGTCCTGACCAGGCTCATCCCCGTTTTTCCCTCCCTGGGGTGCCAGGAGAAAGTGATAGATGGCACTTGAGGCAAGAAACTAGGAGGGGTCAGGGTCTTGTCCCCAGCAGTGCGAGACCCAACAGCGGCCCCCGTGGGAGCTGGTACAAGGAGAGGGGGGCCTCGGGAGCCACCCGCCAAGCGCCAAGGCCAGGAGGGCCCCAGCAGACCTCTGCTGGCCGGCCGTGCCCAGCTCAGGGGGCAGGAGGGCAGGCCAGGAGCTGTGGTTTGGCAGTGGGCGAGCCCCGCGTGGGAAAGGGCGAGTTTACAGGAAGGCTACCAGTTACTGGAAAGGACGATAAATTAATATAATAGGGCTTTTGACTGGTGACAAGGGGTAAAACTTGTGATCCAAAAAGCTCCATGTGAGGTTGTCAAAAGAATGACCGAGAAGGCAAGATGGGGAAGAGGAATGAGCAGCAAGGTGCTCGCAAGGTGGTGGTGGGTGGCAGGGGGCCCAGCCTTCCATCATCTCCTCTGCCTCTCAACTCCCCCCACCCCACCTGCACCCCAACATGTTCAGCATCAGGTCCAGAGGCTTCTCCCCTGAAGGCCCTGAAGGAAGCCCCCCTCTGTCCGAGGACTTGCTGTCACTGGCTCCTGCATCCCACCTCCTCCCTGGTTTTGGGGACTCTTGAATCCCACCTCACACCCGGGCTCTTGGTCCTTTGTCCTAACGTAGACCATGCATGTCATTCATTCCCTCCTTTGTTTACTCAAAGCTCTATTTACTCATTCAGCAAGTGCTGAATTGAGTACCTACTATGTGCCAGGGGCAGCATGGGAGCAAGGACAAAACCTCTGGCCTCCAGTTGCTCTCATGCACATGTGGAGATGGGTGAGCCCTTGGACTGTGGGAGAAGCACACAGTGGGTGAGGCCCATTGAGGGCTGGGCCTACAACGTGGGTGCAGCTCCCAGGGCATAAGGGACCATTAGGGAGGGTAGTGCCAGCAGCATCCTGAAGGGAGAGCAGAATGTGTGCCAGGCAGAGGGCTGCAGGAGAACTTGTGGGCAGCAGGCACTATTTTTGCAAAAGCCAGGAAGTGATAGAAGAAAAGTGGCTTCTGGGAACTTTGGGTATTTCAGGATGGGAGTCAAGGGTGCAAGGGTGGTGCACTTCAAGGTGGGAGGAGATAAGGCTGGCTGGCATGGTGGCCACAAGATGAGGCTGGCTGGCATAGTGGCCACAAGAACAGCCCTGGCTTCCCCTCTTCAGAGCTGCATGACTTCGGGCTAATCCCGTAACCCCTCTGAGCTGGTTTCTGCCTTTAAGGAGAGTGAGGTGGGGATAATAGTGCCTGTCTCAGAGAGCTGGGGCAAGGAAAAAAACCAAGAAACTGCAGAGTATGTCCTGCTAGTTTCTGATTTTTGAATGAACGAATGGTGAGGGGCAGGGTCCCAGAGAAGAAAGGGCTTATAAATTGTGCTAAGGAGCTCGGATATCATCCAGGGGGGCAGTGGAGATTCTGGGAGTGCGAGAGTATGTGTGTGTGGGGTGCAGGAGTGTGTGTGTGTGTGGGGTGTGGGAGTGTGTGGGTCTGCACTGGGAGCTTGTCTGGGTGCTAGGATCAGCCCAAGCTCCATCGCCAGCCTCTCCCCATTCTTACCTATTTTGTCCCCTGTTTCTAGAGGACAGTCAAGCACACAACCTTTCCTGCTCAGTGAACACCCACTGTGACCCCGGCCCTGGGAAGCCCTGCAAGCTGGCTGCAGAGATAGGATTCATGCAGGAAGGGATGACTAACGGCGTGAGGCACGGAGCACAGCAACCGTGGATGCGAGAGCCAGGTGGAGTGGGCATTTGGGATAGAGGAAGCCACTGAGAATTGGGTGGGCAGCTGGGGAGCTCTGGAGGGGGAGGCGTTGTGTGAGTCATTCACTCGTTGATGAATCCAGTGGTAGTGGACTGTCAGCTCTGCACGGGCCACCACCCCGTAGCCGGGCCACAGTGGGGAGCGAGTCCATGGAAGCTTTGAGCTCATGGAGCTTGGGGTCCAGCACAAAACACAGGTGTTAAACAAGGGATGCAAGAGTGATGGTGTGGAGAAAGGGAGTGTGGGGGGCAGTGGGAACACCTGACACAGAGAGGCTCCCCAGAAGGTGACATAGAAGCCAGGATTGAAGCCAGGCAAGAGGGAACGCAGGTGTGCCGGGCAGAGATTTGAGCAGGTCAGAGCGTTTGGATGGGGCAGGCCGCCTGGTCTGTCCACGTCAGGCTCAGAACTGGAAGGAGGCCCTTGTGGCCAGAGCCCCGTTGGTGAGGAGAAGAGGAAGGGGAGATGGTGCGGGAGGGGCCAACACGGGCCCTGCCCTGGCCGTGAGCCCTGTGCAGGAGCTGGGCTTGCTCCCAGGGGCAGAGGGGAGCCACGGAGGTGACACTGCCAGGCCTGCAGTTTGCTCTGCCCCTCCTGGCCTTGCAGCGGGCAGGGGTGGGAGGAGGCAGGAGAAGATGCTGAGTCGGGCTGGGGCTGCCTTTTAGGAGCCCAGTGAAGGGCGGTCTCTGGGGGAGAAATCGCTCCCCCGGGGTACTTAGATTTCAGTCTTGTGGGGATAACATTTCCCTGCCCAGAGGGAGATGGTGCTGGGGAGGGAGGAGGTGGTTTAGCTTGGCCCTGCGGGGTGGCTCTGGGGTGGAGGGACGTCCCAGGATTCAGGGGTGCTGGGAGGTCATGGACCTCCTGTGAGCTTGGGGACTAGGCCTCGCTGGAGGGAGAGGTTCTGTGGTGATGGCGCCGGCTCCCGAGACCCAAACGCTGGGGCAGGAGGCAGTGCGGTGGAAAGATCCTGAGCCCAGTTTGGGGCGTGCTGTGGCCTGATGGCTGCCCAGGTGGAATGTCCAGGTGGACATCCAGGGCTGGACCCAGGCCTGGAGAAGGGCTGTGGAGCCTTCAGTTAGCAGGCGTCAGGAAGAAAGGGGACAACGATGAGGAAGGGGCTTCTGTGGCCACCGCTGAGTGTAGCTCCCAGGTTCCACGCAGCCCTCACCCACTCTGGGTCCCTTGGCCGCGTCACAGTCCACGCACGCACAGCGAAGGGACCACCCTACATCAAGTGCTTGTGTTGAGCCGGGTTGTCCCTGGTGCTTCAGAGGCACACACACCTCACCAAATCAACACAACCACCCCCCGAGGTCATTACCGCCCCTCTAACAGATGGTGCAGTGAGGCTGAGGATCCGCCCAAGGTGAGCAGTAGAGGAGGGATTCGCACCCAGGTCTGGCCAAGTCCACGGCCCAGACTCTGGTTCCCAGGGGATCTGCTGCCTCATTAAGTCCCAGGTGAACAGGGAAAGCTGCCCCTCTGTTCTCCAAGACAGCCGGAGGACCACGAGGCTGCGCTGGAGCACCAGCCCTCACAGGGGCAGGACTTGGGGCCGGGGGGGGGTGGGTGGCGCTCCCTGCTGTGGGCATGTACTGTGTCACCCCACCGCTCCCACGACGAGTCCACAGGGCGGCCAGAAGGGAAGGCGGGGGCCTCTCTGCCCCGCCCCAGTTCTCCTCCTCCCTCTGTGGCCAAGGCCTCCCAGTCTCCACCCTCTCTCAGCCTCTGTCGGCTCATGGGCACTGCAGACCAGTCTGCAACAGCTGATGAGGATTCACCTGTCTGTGGCTCACCTCTCACACTACATTTACCACCTCAGGGTCAAAGCTCTGATTTGTGGTGGGCAGAGGGATTAGAGGAGAGTCCCTCTGCCATGCTCAGTCCCAGATAAACGGCACACCAGTCAGGCCATCCATTCTCTTTTGCACCAAGGCACAGGCGGGGGGACCAGGTCGCGTCCTGTGCACCTGCGCCTTCTCTGGGGTCCCTGGTCTCTCCCAGCATCAGCTGCTCCTGTGAGTGGCTTTCACACACCTTGCTTATCGTTTCCCTCTCTCCTCTTTCTTGAATCCTGATACAAGTTTGCCCATTTGAACCTTCTGTAAATATCTCCTTTTGGGGGGTTAGCTTTCTTTTCAAGTATAGAAAATATTCCCCTGTCCAGAAGAAGGATGATCTGGAGAGAGAGGAGGCAGTTTAGCCCACAGCAAGAAGCACGGACTGCAAGCACCAGGGCACCCTGCAATGAATGGCAGCACGGAGGCCGCTGAAATGTGGCAGAGGGAAGCCTGGGCTAGAATTCGGGGGGATTTCATTAGGCCTGCCTCCATCTCTTTGGCTAGGAGACCTTGGGAAGTCCACTTCACCCTTCTGTGCCCCAATTTTCTGGTCTAAAAGCACAGAGAACAATGTCACAAGGAAGAGTGGTGTGATAATTAAACAAGATAGGGTGGGGAGCTGGAGCGGCTCACAGTGAAGGACGGCCAAGCGAGGTTGGTCTCCCTCCGAGGCTCATGTCCGCATGGAGCCTCATTACGTGACGTCAGTTTGAAAGTAGGGTCTTTGCAAATGCAATGAGCTAAGAGGAGGGCACACTGGGTTCAGGTGGGCCTTAAATCCAATGACTGGGGTCCTTATAAGACCGTGGGAAGGCCCAGAGACACGCAGGGCAGAGGGCCACTTGGAGGAGGAGGCAGAGGCTGGAGGGACACACCCACAAGCCGAGAAACATTAAGGACGGCCAGCAGCCACCTGAAATGGCACAGAAGCACGGAACGGCTTCTCCCTCAGAACCTCCAGGGACAGCCAACCCTGTGGACACCGTGACTTTGGGCTCTGGCTCCCGAACTGTGAAATAACACATTTCTGTTGTTCTAAGCCAGCTGCTTTGTGGTGATTTGCCACAGCAACCACAGGAAACTAAGAAGGATGGTGACAGGGTAGCAGCAGAGGTGTTGCCTGAGCACAGCCCGCCTTCCTGTGGGCCCCAGGGGCACGTGAACCCCCCCAGGGAGGGCAGGGGAGGGAGCGGAACCATCCCGCCACACTCTAAGTTGAACAAATACTTGAAGAGAGGGGAGAGTAAGTGTCTTTACACTTGGCTGCAGCTTTGGTTGCGTCTCTGGTGTCCACACTGCTCTGGGATCTACGGGACCCCAGTAACCCTACAAACAGGGTAGGGCATGTTAGCTTGGGCTCGGCCTGGTCAAGGTGGCTCCGGTGCTGCTGGCTGCGTGGGGACGATGATGTGCAAACGGTACCACCATTGTCCATCTCGCACCTTGTCTCACGGTCTTACTTTCTCAGCTTCCTGGAACCTCTTCCCCATTAGAGTCTTAAGAAATGTCATGGAACTGTATTACCTTCCAGAGGGGAACTGTTCTTGTCCAGGGCTGGTGGGGACAACCACACTCCTTATGATCCCCAGCAACGCTTCTGGCTAGAAACCCATGGGAAATGTAACTCTGTCTATCTTCTCCGACAAGGGGCGTCAAACTCCTCCTCAACCCCCCGGAGGGTTGCTGGGTCTCCTGCAGTGTCTGGCCGCGCAGACCACCCCTTCCCTGAGACTCAGCCTGGTTCCCTTCACCTTCTTCTGGTCTTCCTCTTACTGCCCTGCCTCCCCGGTTTGCTCCTCTTCCTCCTCGGGCTCTGAAATGTTGGACTTTCCAGGTTTCTGTCCCGATCTTTCTCATTCGCTCCATCTCCCCTTGGTGAGAGCCTCCACATTTCGGGAGTCAGCTACTGCTTGGAAGCGGATGCCTCTCAGAGCCTCACCCCAATCTCTTGCCTGAATGAATCAACCATATTTTGATGATCTCCAGGCTCAAGGGTTTAAAATACTGAACACTGAACTCGGGCCTCTGCAAGCTTGTAGGGTTCTCCAAATTCTCTAGCACAGTTGGTACCCAAGCCAGGAACAATGCATCGGCCCCCTCCTTCCATGTCTGATCTAGATGGAAGGGGAGCCCTTACTGGCCTCCCGGCCATCAGTCATTAGATTGATCTACTTCACAAAAGGGGTTTCTAACCATGTGTTTCCTGTTTAAATGTCTTCAATGATACCCCACTGCGTATAGGATAAAATACTCCTTAACCAAAAATACAAAGCCCTTTTTGTATTTGTAAAGCACTGAACCAAACACATGGTGGGCGTTCTGGAAATATTAGTCAAATGGACTCAACTACTTCTGATTTCCTGCCAATCCGCACAGCCTTCCCCCTGGGACCTCGCTCCTGTTACCCACTACCTGACTCCTACCCAGCAACGCCCCCCACTGGCCCCCCGGGGCACTGCTGCCCCGACCCCAGAGCAGGTGAAGTGCACACCTCCATTTCTGCTTTGGTACGCCCACTGGGTTGCACATAATGATCTCTTCACTTATTTACTTGTCTCCCTTTAGACCCACGCTTCTCATCCAGGGGTCCCACCCCCAGGGAACCCTTGGCAATGTCTGGAAATATATATATTTTTTATTAAGGTATTACTGATATACACTCTTATGAAGGTTTGGAAATATTTTTGGTTGTTGTTAACTAGTGCGTGTGGGGTCTTAATAGTATCTAGTGAGAAGAGGTCAGGGTTGTGGCAATACATTCTACAATGCACAGGACAACAAAGAACCATCTGGCTCAAAATGCGGTTGGTGCCGAGGTTGGGAGACCCTGGTTTAGACTTGAGCAGGGCCCACATCTACCCTCTGCCATGCTCCAGGGCAAGCCTGGGTGCCTGCCGCACTGTGGGCGCTCACGAGTGTTCTCTCAGTGAGCATCCCTGAGTGCACCCGGCCCTGGAGAGAAATCCAATCACTTCTCCAAATCGAGGCCTGGGCCACAGAGGAGGGCTGCTGGCTGTCTCGCAGCCCCCAGAATCGGGTGCAGGGGAAGGAGGCAGCTAAGAGGCCCGTCCTTCACAGAGAAGCTGCTTCTCTCTGGCGGATGTGACCAACTCAGCTAACAGGTTGCCAGGGCTGTGACAGCGTTGCCAGACAATAAAACTGCCCTTCTCACCAATGCCGACTGCCAGGCTGATGAGACAACAAGCCTGTTAATTAGGCTGTAATGGCAGCACAGAAGGGACAATTTTTGCAAGGAAGGAGGGGGCTGGGGGCTCTTGTCCCATCAGAGATGGAGCCTGAGGCTGGGCTTTGTCACTTTCCAGAGAGGGAGGAAGGCTGCCTCTCCCTATGGCAGCAGCTGGGCCACGTGTGCAGCCCCAGGCTTCCCAAGGGCAGGGGACAATGAGCTAACTCTCTATGGCCTCAGTACAGCACTTTGCCCAGACACGCACTTAATAAAGGCATTTAATAAAGAGGACGATAAACATCAAAGGGCCCTCTCTCCCCTTCCGGCTTCCTTCTCTCTGTTCCTTCTTGCCTCTCCCTGGATGCCCCGCCTGCCGGAGATGCACCCTCCATCTCTCCAGGTAACCCCTGCCCCAGCCAGACCGGCACAGCAGCGCTCTGCAAGCAAGGTGCACAGGGAAGTCCTCCCTTCCATGTCCCCTTCAGTGGTAGGGCCGATGGGAATGTGCCAGCTGCCACATCCCCGCCCTGTCCCTCAGCCTCTCTGGCCCTGTGGCTCCGGACGCAGGCAGGCAGGGAGCCAGGGCATGCTTGGGATCCCCAGGGCCAACTTGTGCCCATTGGCACAGAGGCTTGGCCGGGCTTTAGAGGCTGGCTGCTGAGCCCGGAAGGATGCCAGCCCGAGAGCAGGTGAGCACGTCTCCTGGCAGTCCTTCTGGTCACTGGGCAGTGGCCAGTGACACAGGCTTGTTACCCCCAGCAAGAGTTCAAACAGTCCGGGCAAACCCCAAGTCCCTGGACACAGGCGCCCAGGCCCTCTCGGGGTCACGCCCTAGCCCTGGCTCCGGATCGACACTGTGCCCATTGTCACAGCCAAGGGGAGTGCCCCTCCATTCACAAACTCACTTTCCAAGGCTCTCGCTGCTGCCACTGGGCTCACGCAGCTACAGGTTGTCAGTGCCACAGATCTGCCCTCCCCACCAGGCACCCACCAGCACCTTCTCTGCAGACCCCGCAGATCCCAAGGGGGCACCTGGCACCAGCAGGTTCCGCACCGCCCCTGCCTCCAACCTGCCTCCAGCTCCTGCAAGGAAGGGCCTCTCTTGGAGACTCCACCCCTGACGAAGGGTCATTATTGCTAATGCCTTTTCTCCCCCATCTGTTGTGATTGTTTACACTCCACTTGCTAATTAGAGACTAATTAGCTGGTGCTGAAATTCATCACTTTCCAAACACAACAGGCAGCAGGCAGAGCAGAGCGATGCAGGCAACATCTGCACCTCCGCTGGGAGCCAAGGCACCGCTCTGCTCCCCTCCCCACCTCCTTCTCCTCCTCTTCCTCCTCCTTCCCATTCTTCCAGGAAGCCCCCCACCCCCAGGACTAGGAATATCTACTCTTTTGTTCAGTCCTCCCCCAACCGCCACAGAGCCATGCCCCCTCACAGTAAAGACTCAGTACATTCGCATTGAATGAGTGAGTGCAGGTACCAATGAATGAATGAGAACCAAGGAGCAGGTGGGACCAGGTGTGCTGCTGGGAGAGGGAACAGAAAGCCACCCAGGATTCGGTGGAGGGTGGCACTGGACAGGGCGGGGCCTGGGCAAGTTCCCTGAGGGGCAGGTAGTTCTCAAGAGATGCTCCAGGCCAGGGCCTGGACCTCTGCAAAGCCTTTGGGGTGTTGGGTGAGGGGTGCAGGGACAAGAGTGGGGTGCAGGGAGGAAAGGTGGACAGGAAGGAGAAAGTCAGAAGCTGAAGGCACAAAGGGAGGGACAAAAGGGGATGAGAGACAGAGACGGAGAGCCGGGTGGCAGCAAGGGCAGTGGGAGGCGGGAGGGAGTCCTAGGCTGGTCAGGGATACGGAGGTGTGACTGCATCTGAGAGAAATCTCTGTGGCCCTGGGGCAGGCAATTGAAACCATCTATTTGCATGACAGCCAGGAGGAGAGAGGGCCTGGGCACTGACCTCTCACCTCAGCGGAAGCAGGTGCTATCACCCAAAGTTCCCTCGTTCTAATTAGGCTGTGGGCAGCAGGGCCAGGGAGCAGCCTTGGTCTCTCTGCGTCCTCTGGGCTTCCGTGGGGATACTCTGAGATCAGCTGGCTGCTGGCCAGGGTCTCAGGAGCCCAGGGAGGCGCCACCTGAGCCTCTGGGAGGCAGGGTCTCTAGCCCGGGCCTTGGTTTGAGGATGAGCCGAGGCAGCTGTAAGGAAGCCCCCAGGACAGCCTAGAATCTGGAGGGGGGAGAGCGGAACCTTGTCTCTACTCCTCTCCGGGTGACATCCCCACAGGCACTGTCAACCCCAACAGCCCTCACCAGGGAATCAAAGGTCACCTCGACTCAAAACCCTCCCCCATGTGTACAGGTTGCCCTCATTTGTGTACAGGCTGTTTGCATCCACCTGTGCCTCCCTCGAGGGGAGGATTATGGGGGACACAGCAGTCTAGGTCTAAACCCCACTCTGCCACTTCCCTGCTGTGTGGCTTCAGATACGCATGTGATGTCTCTGAGCTTGTTTACCCATCTGTAAAATGGGGATTCCAACTGACCTCATGGAGTTGCCATTAGGACAAATGAGATGATAATTTCCTCTTTTTAGCACAATGCCTGGTATGTGGTGCGTCCTTGCAGGAATGGCATTCTGCAGGCTGGCTGTCTCCAGGGGCACACACACCCTTTCCTGCCCCCCTGCCTTGCCCTGCCTGCAGAGAGAGCTAGGGAACCTCTAACAGCCTTCTCTCCAGGAGACATGAGAAAGCCCCCAAGTACAGTGCAATTCCCGTGGTGCAACCATTTCCTGCAGGGCCACTTTTAAGCTACCGATGGGGCATCGGGTACTGAGGGTAGACTGGGAAGAGAGATGCACGCGGAGCACCAGCCCTGGCACGCATGTATGTCGGCAAAGCGGGGTCAGAAATCTCTCCATTGGTGGGGGTGACTGGCAGGGGGCTGCTGGGGAACCTGGGGCAGGCCAGCTGAGACCCTGGACCCGAAGCTGCTTTGAGCACCAGTGAGGCCTCAGGACAGGCCCCCACTGTTCCACGCTGTGCCCATGCTTCCCTGTCTGTGAGTGGGCTTGCCGCCGTGCGGGCATGCGAGGTGGGGAGGGTGCCAGGGCAGCTAGAGCGATGGATATGCACCCCCTGTAAGGACCATACCCACCCACCTGACACAGCCTTTCTTCCTAACTCCTCCCCTGCCCACCATACCTACCATGACCTTCTTCCTCTCTTCACTGTTCACATCTTTTAAACTGGTACGTGTTCCAGGGGCTCTGCCAACATGGCAAACAGACCCCAATCCCTGCCCCACAGGGTTTCTGAACTGGAGCAGTGAGCTCACACTTGAGTGTGCACCTGAATCCCGTGGACGGCTTGTCAGAACAACGATATGCTGCGCTCCGCCCGCAGTGTTTGATCGGGCAGGTAGAATTTGCACTTCCAACAAGTTCCCAGGCAAGGCTGCTGCTGCCAGTCCAGGTGGCACACTTTAGTGTAGGGACAACCAGATGAGCAAGCCGACAACTGCCACCCAGAGAAGGGACACAGTACTGGGTTATGGGGTTCGGAGGCCCTTCCCAATCCCAGCACCCCCCAATCTCATGAAGGGACAATCACAAGCCTTGGGCATTATAAGGTTCCGTCTCCCACCTGTCGCCCCTCCACATGCTCCATGACCCCCAAATCGTGCCACTTGGGCACCTCCCACCCCTCTGTCCCAGGACTATACGTGCCAATGCCTGCTGAGGCATGGGAAGTGCGGACCAGGTAGGCCGCAGAGAGGCGGCCCCCACCCCCAATGTCTCCCATCTAATGAGGGTTCACATCCCTCCCTCTCCCTCTTCATTCCTCCCACCCAAGTGGGGTCCCTTCTATGGACCAGCAAGGCAGGACTCAGCAGCACAAAGCTAGTAACCACCTGCACCCCCCCCTGCCCTTGTTGGGGACAGGTGACAAGGGGCCACCGGGGCTTCTTAAGTTGGAAGGTTATAAACAGGGAGCAGGTGACTGCAGCCCAGCCCCTCCCCTCCATGGACCCCTCCTCCCCTTCCTGCTGACCTTCTAATATCCGGGCCTCCTGAGTAACTAATCCCTCCTAACAGGATCAAGTCTCTGTCCCTGCATTTTATTTACATAACGGGGACAGGAGGCTTTCCTCTAACCAGCTTGGAAGGCAGCTGGGGGTGAGGACACTAGTGAAATCTGGGTGCAGGCGCACCGGCCCACCCTGAGGCCTTGGGGACAGTGGGGAGGGGTCTTAGAACTGTGCCAGTTTGAGTCAGAATCTTGGAATAAGGATGCATGTGCACGCCTGTGTGCACGTGTGTGTGAACATGTGTGTCTGGCTGTGCAGTTAATACTCAGCCACAGATATTAATCCCTTTTTATGCAAAGAGACGGTGGATCGTAAGCCCCGAGAAATCAAACTGAACAGCGGCCAGCCTCCCGCCCTGCTCCCCTCGCCTCTGCCAAATGGACATGGACGTTAACAAGGGAGATAAGCGGAGAGGCCATCAAAGCAGATTTTCAATCTGTTGATTTTGCTCTGGGGCCTTCAGAACTCCATTTTGCACCTCCCCACAGCCCTGGCCCCTGCCTAGTCCATCTTCCTCTCCCCACTTTGTGCGCCACCCCCATGCTTTTATCTCCCAAAGTTGTATCTATTGACCCGACTCTGAAGGGCTGCAGATCTGATAATGCAGAGGTTGGCAGGGGTGGGAGGGTGGAGAGACTGGCCAGGGAGAGAAAAGGAAGTTTGGAGTAGGGAGGGCTTTCCTGTGGCAGACCTGCGGGTGGGCATGTGCTCAGCCTTGTGTTGAAGGAAGACAGAAACCCACCAAGGAGGGGAAAATGTCCCCAAAGCGGGGGTAGGACCCTTCTTAGTGGGCCAATTCTATGTCGTGTCTCCCTGATGCACTGACTCAGTTTCCTCACTTCGAATTCTCTTTGCACTTTTTTGCCAGGAGGCACCCTATTCTCATCCATTCTTACAAGTGAAAATGGCCCTGGTTTGAGGATGAGCCGAGGCAGCTGTAAGGAAGCCCCCAGGACAGCCTGGAATCTGGAGGGGGGAGAGCGGAACCTTGTCTCTACTCCTCTCCGGGTGACATCCCCACAGGCACTGTCAACCCCAACAGCCCTCGCCAGGGAATCAAAGGTCACCTCGACTCAAAAAGACCCCAACTTCTCCATTCACCAGCCCCCCGCTGGCTGAAGGAAAAGGGACGGAGAATGGGGAGGGGGAGAAGCAGGAGCGGGTCCTGCCCGTCTGCACCACCAGCCCCACCTGGCACACAGTACCTGCTGCTTGGCGAACAAGGCCCCACTGAACCTTGCAGGATGAGTGGCTTTAATCCCAATTTGGAGGTGACAAAAGTGTGGACAGGTACCTGAACCTGGGGGCATCTGTCTAGCACCTGACAGAGAAGATTCATGACCCCCTGGGAGTGGTGGTTTTCACCACACTGGGCTTAGCAGGAAAGGGCCAGTGAATATTTGAGGTTATGGCAGACTCAGGAGCCAGAAAGACTGGTCTCAAGCAGGTCCCTCGATTTTGCCCCTTCTATAGGTGGAGAAATTGAGGCACGGGCAGACTAGGCAGCTTGCCAGAGTCACCCAGTTGAGAACCAGCAGAGCAGCCCGCTGGCTTCTGAGTTTACCCCTACACCACGCTCCCCACCCTCCCCTTCACCCCTTCACCTCTCTGCCCCTTCTTCAGGATTGCTTAGGGCCTTCGGTCAGAATCTCATTAAGTGATGCTGGGGCCTTGGGGCCTTAAGCCAGGATTCCGGTTTTAAAACGTGCAAGGACAGCTTTCTCAATAAATGCATAAATAAGTAACATGCATGGGTGGCAACTGAAAAGATAACGCGCTGAGCCCCCAATGAACAGCGTCAGAGAAGGTCACACTCATGAACACCAGCTCACGCCCAGCCCTCAGTGAAGAGCTGCATCTGAGAAATACGATGATTCCTTTGAAAGCTCCAAACTCTGCCACACAGGGTGCACGGGAGGAAGAGGAGCAATCATGGGGCACCCACTGTATGCCACAGCTGTCTCCTCTCAAACGTAAATGGCTGGGAGGACTTGGGTCATGGTGTCCCCATTTTCTGGGTGGGGAACCGACCAGTTAGATGCCAGGTGGGGCTAGATGTCAGGTCTCCAGACCCGCCACCGCATGCTCTGGGGCTACCCCACAGCCATCTAACCTACGGGGGTTTTGGCTTCCCACCCAGCAGTTGCCATTCTGGTCTTTGCTGCACACCCCAGGAGTGTTATCTGGAGTAAAGTGATCCCCCCAAAGGAAAGGGGCAAGTGACCTCAGGAGAAGGCCAGAGAGAGTATAAGTGGGGTGGCCTCACGTCCTCAGGACAGGCACCCACTGTCCCGCGCTGTGCCCTTGCTTCCCTGCCTCAGTCTCCCTGCAGCTTCCAGCCCCAAAGAGGAGAGGAAGCTGTTTCTGCCCCCTCCCCTCCTAAATCTCCCAAGAACTAAGACGCAGCCTTGGGGACACTTCGTTGTCGCTTGAAATTTGTTTGGCCATCACTCACTGGACAGGCTGAGCAGGCCCCTTAAAGAGGAAAAACAACCATAAGTGGGAGAGTGAGAAATCATTCATTTGTCATCAAAGGGAAGTGCAGTCTGTGAGGGCGGCAGCCAGGAGGCCACGGGCCGGGTCAGCGGGAAGGGAGAGAATTAAACACTCAGCCGTACATCAGCCCCGCTCTGCTGGGCACAGCCAGGGGGACAGGGAGGGCCGGTGGGGACAGGGCTGTGGTGGGGAGGGAGAGAAGCAGCTGGGGACTGGAGGGATGCTGGGGACACGGGGAAAGCATGCAGGGGCCTTAGGCCCAGGGCCCTGTTGGTGAAAAAAGTAACACAGCACCAGGGTTACTTTCGCTGGGATGTGAGCAAGAGTCCCGCTATGGTTGAGTTGTGTCCCCAGAAAAGGTACGTTGAAAGCCTCACCCCAGTATCCGTGGCCGTGACCTTTTTTGGAAACAGGGTCTTGGCAGATGTAACCAAACTAAAATGAGATCATTCAGGTGGGCCCTCATCCAATATGACTGGCGTCCGTACAGGACGAGGGAGATCTGGGCACAGGCACACAGGGAGAACTGCACGCGACGAGAGGCAGAGACGGTGTCAGTCTGCAACCAAGCTGTAAACCCAGCACGCCAGGGCCTGAGCAGGGGCCAGGAAGACGCAAGGATGTTTCTGCCCAGCTCTTAGAGGGGATGCGGCCCTTCTGACACCTTGAACTCAGACCGCTGGCTTTTAGATCTGTCTATTTCTGTTGTTTAAAGCCACTCAGCTTGCAGCATGTTGTTTCAGCAGTCCCAGGAGACTCACACAAGCCCCAGGAGTCTATTCGGTCACCGACTTGATTTCTCCAGTAGACTCCAGACCTGTACCTCCCAAGCTCTTCCACCCGGGGACGGGGTGCCCCATCCACCCGGGTGCTGGGCCCAAACCGAGGAGTCAGTCTTGGTCCTCTCTTTCAGTCCCACAGCTAATCAGTTAAGTTCTAGGGGCACTTGCATCAAAACATATTCCAGTATCACCAAGTTGAGCCCTGCCTAGGAGGTGGCAAGGGTGTAAGGAGATGAGTCAGTGGTCCAATGTCTTCACTAAGGCAGGGGCAAGGGCCATGTCCCTGGAGTCCCCTGCCCAGCTACAGACGGAGGTGCCACGCTGTGGCTGCCAGCTCCCACCCCGGCGTCCGCACCCTGAAACCCCGACACACAGCTGTGTGTATGGTGAGGTCTTGGTAGAGTGAGCTGCCAATGGGCAGCTGCCAGGTGCCCTGTGGCTGGCCGGCCAGCTGCTGCCCAGCCCTCACCAGGTGGATGCCCCCTTCTTGATGGCCTTCTTCATTCCCGGCCCAGGGTGGTGTGAGCACCCTCAGAGCAGCTGTGACGGCAGCACTTGCCAGGGAGAGACAGCTGGGCCCAAGGGGGCTGTGGCACCTGTGAGGGGCAGGAGTCCCCAGGGTCTGGAGGCAGGGGGCCACAGCATGCACAGAGGGCTGACGCCAAGGGCGGTGAACTTGTGGGAGTGCACAGGGCCCATCCCCAGCTCACCCTATGGCCTCATAGGTGCAGAGACACATGTAATCCTATGACCAAAGTGAGCACAGCAAGTGTGGCACCTCGCCGCACACTTCACCCACCTCCCCTCCTGGCATCCTCCCCTCAGCGGGGCAGTGCTGCATGCTCCTCATTGCAGTCGTGGAGCCTGAGGCCTGTGGACAGGAGAGGTCACCTCCCCACCTTCACGCCTCCTTCCAGGCTGGAGCTTGCCCCATCTTCCCTGCCTCTTCCCACTGGCTTTGGATTTCTCTGTATTTACCTTCCTGATTTAGTCTGCTTTTTGTTTGGTTTGAAAATGAGTTTGCCCAGAATGCGCAGAGGCAGAAAGAAGAGGGCCTGGATGGACCCCCACTGGGTGACAGGAAGGAGCAGACACTGAATTCAAAGCAGCCTGTCACTGAACAGAATCCACCCATGGAAAATTCAGGATGTATTTAGAAGGCAATGTAAGATCATAATCAGTGGGGTTCATGGTCTGGTGGAAACTGCATGGAGCTTGGAGTCTGAGGTCTAGGGTGCAAGTCCTGGCCTGTTCTTGGCTGTGTGTCCCAAGGGCAGTCCCTAACCTCTCTGAGGCTCAGCTTCTCCTGCGATAAACAGTGCCAACTACACTTCTTTTACAGGCTGTTAGGAGACTAAGAGGCACCTGTTGTAAACTGCCAAGTGCCGTACAATTGGGAGGTCCTGTGTTTGTACTTTCAGCTCCCAGGGGCCTCTGAAGTGCCTGTGACCCATGGAGCCCACCAGGGTGGAGGGAGTGAGCTGGCCTCCAGACCTCCGTGGGGCCTGCGGTCTCTCTGGTGGGGTCCACACGCCCACCTGCCCAGCCCTGGGCCCTTCGGAGCCCAGGCGGGTCCTTCCACCTGTGGCTCCCTGAACAGCCTGGCAGCGGAGCAGGTGGAGCCGCTGAGCGGGAAGAGGGAATTCCTGTAGGAACGAAGGAAACCTCCCAAGGGCCCTCAGTGGCTCGTGCCCTGCTGGACAGGCTGGGCCTCAGTCGCCTCCAAGGACGGGGGTAGGACAGGCTTATCAGGCAGCAAGCAGGACAGAGCCCCTCGCGGAGGGTTCTTGGGCTTCTGGGCCTCTGGCATGCGGGGCCTTCATCTCCGGGCCTATAAGGGGCCTGAAGCTTACAGAACCTCAGTGTGGTGGTTCTCTGTAAGAATACAAGACATCGCGTACAGAACTAAGTGCCACACTCCGGGTGAGGGACCCTGAAGCTTCAGCTTTATTGACTTCAGGGGAAATCGCCTCTGACCCTGAGGTCACAGCACTCGGTAGGAAACACGCTCACTCTGTGCCTTTAGGGCCACACCCCTCTGCAGGGCAGGCAGGTCCCCCTTTCTGCAGCTCAGCTTCCTCATCTGCGAATAAGATGGGGGAGGGCCTGCAGATCCTACCCAGCTCGGAGTCCAGCGCTTCTGTGATGCATGGGGGCAGGTGACCTGCAGCTTTCTACCTCCTGAGGACACCTGGGGAGGGGGCGGCCCCTGCTTCCCCTGCTCTGCCACCCAGAGCTCAGGATGCCAGAAGGGCTGGGGAGGGAGGGCACGGGGGAGCTGGAGCAGGAAGCCCCCGGGGGTGGGGGGCAGTGCCAGTGGTGGGTGGTGCGGGAGGCAGCTCTCAGCTTCCTTCTCGGGTGTCCTTCCCCTGTCCCCAGAGGACTCCAGGGCGAGGTCGCCAGACACCTGCCTCACCTGGGAAAGGATTCACACTCTGAGGGCAGGTCCCTTGCCTGGCTTGTTCCCCACCCGAGCCCCTAATCCTTGAGCGTACATTTAGAACCACGGTCTAAGCGAGCAGCGGTTAGCAGACTGCCACTCGCTGCTCCCCTTGCACAGAGGTCAGGCTCCCCAAACCTCTCCCCAGTGGGTGCCGGGGTTTTCCAGACGGTGACGTGTTATTACAGACGGTGATGTGCTTTTGGACACGAAGCAGCTGACACAGAAAGAGCAGTTGACTCAGGCCAGTGCGTGGGGCCCAAGTGAGACAGCTCCCCTGCCCTCTGCACAGGGCAGAGGCCGGGGGCGTGGGGTCAGCAGCCCCCCCCCCCACCTTTCTGCAGTCCAGCCGGGGAATACAAGGGCCAGGAGCCCCGGGGGCGCAGCAGGCAGCCTCTGTGCCCCAGGTGCTGCCCTTCTGTGAGCATGGGTGGGGCCCCTCTTGGCTGAGGCCACCCATGTGACGCACGTGCTTGCCCTGAGGAGGGGGTGGGTGCTGGGAGCCCTGCGGGCTTCAGAACTGCAGGTGGGGAGAAGTGCCTGGGGGGGTGCAAGGGAAGCTGGAGGGAGGAAGTCACACTTAAAGTGAGCAGGGGGAAGGTGACCCAGGATGGAAAGGAGGGCAGGAGGTGGTGTTATGTGGCTGGAGGTCAGGGCGCCTGGAGACGAGGGGATATTAAAGATTTATTCTGTCACGATGGTCACCTGCATTTAAAGTGACGCTTTCCACCTCCTTTGCCTTCAAAGAATTCATTTAAATCCTCACAACAAACCTCAAAGCTCGCCTGGTGCCCTCATCCTTCAGGCTGCAGGTTCAGTGGCTTCCCTCAGGGAGCCTTTCCTGTTCTGGCGCCCCCCCAGTGGCTGGGCTGGGGCCTGCGCCCTGTGTCCTCACGGCTGCCCTCCTCACAGATCGCCCTGTCCTTGCCCAGGGCCTGCAGAGGGATCCGCGCGTGGGTGCTGCTTCATCTACTGGGTGGGTGGGTGGGCAGGAAGGAGGCACAGCCAGGTGTGTGGATGGACAGACGGATGGATGGACGGACAGATGGGTGGATAGAGGGGTAAGGGGATGACGTGTGTGCATGGATGGGCAGATGGAAGAATGGATGGCTGAGACACCTAGCAGTCCCAGCATCACGTCCTATCACACCAAGAATCACCTCCGATATCATCTAATATAATCCCTTCACTTTGCAAGTAGAAAACAGAGACTCGAGGAGGGGAAATGGCCCATGGGAGATCTTGGTGGAGAATGGGGGCAACAGCCCGGGCCAGCGCCCAGGTCTCCAGCCTGGTGCCAGGGCCCTGGGGCAGCAGGCCTCCAGCAGGCCGGGGTGAGTGACAGATCCCGGTCACTGAGCCCTCACCCATTCTCCCCGCCTATCCCCCTGCAGAGAAAGGTCTCCAGACCCCACATCCTCTTTCAAGGCTGGATGTCATACCCTCTATGTCTTGGTGGGGTTCCCCTCCCTGAGACACCCCTGCCTCTGAGGAGTGAAAACGGGGGGGTCTCACCCCTATTGGACTCCTCTCACCTCTGCCCATCTTCCCCGCCCACCCACCCACCGCCACTGTACGAAGGTGGGTCCCAGCAGCAGGAAGGGGCCTGTGGAGAGCGGACTGTGTCACCTCTCAGTAAGACTCTCTCCTTAATTAATGAATGCATACGCAGGAGAGATGGTGGGGGGCAACTGGGGATAAGGGGAGGGAGGTCCAGAATAAAGATCGGGGGTAGAGGGGTAGAGAAAGAGGGCACTGGGCTGGCTGAGCGAAATGTGCCCTGTTTCAGGTAGGCAAAGGGACCAGAAACAAAGAATCCACACTCCCCCTCACCCCCATCTCAGGCCCCAGAGGCTGATGAGTGTCACACATGGAGGTGGTTAGGGGACAGCACTGCCAATACCCACTGCTGCTCCGACCTGATTAATGCCAATTAATGGCAGCCCATGGGGTGAGACGAGGCACCACTAGCTGCTCTCAGAGGGTGACCCTCTGCTACACCGGGCTGCCCAGCCTGGCAGCCTGGACTGGGTCTGGCCTCATCCTTCCAGGACCTCATGGTGTGCTCTGCAGGGAGAGCCTTCCTTTCTGGGGGGCGCCTGCCCCCAGCCCTCCCAGAGAGCTGGAACTTTCCTCCAGCCACATCAGGGAGAGTCCTGGAGGGGAACGGGAGAGGGCTGAGGGAGTGGCCTTGGGGCTGGGAGAGGGTTTTGGTGGGGGGTGCTGGGGTCACACTTCTCCACCTCTCAGGATTGGCTGGTTCTGAAGAGGCAGGAGGCAGTGTGCATTGCCTCATGTAACCCAGGACTTAGATGAAGCCACCCCTGACCAGAGACTCACACCCTGTCTAAAGGATGATAGCTGCCCAGGGAATGATGGGGGGGAAGTGTCAGCAAAGGTGCATCTGATAAAAGGACTCTTCACCAAACTGTACAAACTACCCAATACTCAGCGATAAGAAAACAAATCACCCAGTTAAAAAACAGCCAAAGACCGTAACAGACATTTCACAAAAGAAGTGGACAAAGACGGATCACAAATAAACACACGAGTGCCCAACCACTCAAGGGTGTCAGAGACCAGAGAACAGAGTTGCTCAGAGAGGTGCAGACCTGGTCTCTGTCACACAAGCTCATCAGCTGCAGAACTGGGATGAAAACCCAGCTCCCCAGATCCCATACGTCATCAGGGAAACGCAAATAGAAGCAACAACGAGACACCACTGAACACCCATCAGAATGGCTGAACTCCCAAACTGACGACACCGAATGCTGGTGAGAATGTGAAGCCACAGGAACTGTCATTCATCGCTGGTGGGGACACAAAATGGCACAGCCACTCTGGAAGGCGCTTTGGTGACTTCTTAGTAAACTGAACCTACTGTCAGCATACGCTCTAGAATGGTGCTCCTTGGTATTTCAGCCAAGGGGTTGAAAACTTGTGTCTTCAGGAAAACCTGCACATGCTCTTTATAGCAGCTTTATTCATAATTGTCACAACTTGGAAGGACCAAGGTTGTGCTTCAGGAGTGGATGGATAAATAAACTGCGGTCCATCCAGACAATGGGATATGGTTCATCACTAAAAAGAAACGAGCTATCAAGCTGTAAAACGACATGAAGGGACCTTAAGTGCGTATTCCTAAGGGAAAGAAGCCAGTCTGAAAAGGCTACGTGCTGTATGATTCTGACAATATGACGTTCTGGGAAAGGCACAACTATGGAGACAGGAAAAAGACCTGTGGTTGCCAGTGGTGGGCAGGAGGGAGGAATGACTAGGCAGCGCACAGAGGACTCTGAGGGCAGTGAAACTGCTCTGTATGAGACCGTGTTGATGGACACATGTCAGCATACACTTGTCCAGACCCAGAGAGTGTGCAACACCAAGAGGGGACCCTGTGTAAACAATGCATGCTGGGTGACATTATGCAGCGTTAATGCAGGTTCATCGATTGTAACAAATGTCCCACTCGGATGGGGGAGGCTGTGCAGGGGGGTACAGAGGACGTATGGGAAATCTCTGTACTTCCTACTCAATTTTGATGCAAAAAGTCTCAATTTAAAAAAAAAGCCAACTAGAGAGAACTGAGGGGAAAGTGGCCATAAAGGTATTTCAGGCAAGGGTGGGGGAGAGTCCCGAGGGTGGACGGCACACCGAGCAGCAACATTCAGCCCCGCCCTCCCTCCAGCTTGTGGCAGGCAGAGGAGGGAAGACTCAAGTAGCTCGTTAGGCTGACAGGTCCGCAAACGTCGCTCCTGGGACTCGATGGGCCAAGCAGCCAGTGGTGGCCTACTGGGCACTTCCGCTCTCACATGGCACCTGGGCCAGCTGCCTCTTGCATGGCAGGAGATGGGCTCAGAGAGGCAGGGAGCAGCCATTGCCAAGTCCCATAGGCAGAGGGGCAGGGGCACAGTGGGAAGAGAAGGCTGGAGAACAGTGGGCCCGGGAAGGGACAGCCACCTGCTAGGTACTACTCAGGCCATACTTCCTTGGTCCGTCCGTGGGTGACCAGAGGGGAGCAGGACAGTGCTGCTGGGGAGACCTGACTTCTGGTCTCTGATCCTTGGGGGTGCTTATGTGTCCATGCAGGGGCCAGGCCACCAGACCCATAAATCCCTGTTGGTTCTGGCATGCTAGGATCTGTGATTTGGAAGGGAATTTACATCTCAAGAGTCTGTGGATTGTTTTCAAATGCTCAACCACTCAAGGGTGTCAGAGACCAGAGAACGGAGTTGGTCAGAGAAGTGCAGACCTGGTCTCTGGTCACACAGCTCAGCAGCGGCAGAGCTGCGATGAAAACCCAGCTCCCCAGATCCCAAGTTGTGCATTCTAAGCCACTTCCTTGTGCATATTTTCTGGAGACAGCAGGGAAGCCTGCCCGGCTCCAGATGCTCACTTCCTGACTCCAGGTCCTACTGTTAGGTTTGCTGATCGTCTTAGAGGACGTACTGATGGTCTTAGTGGACCTGAGTCTGGCTTGGGCCAGTTCCCATCCCTCGGACACAGTTGATGAGTGAGGCAGTCAGCCCCTCGCACCGCTCACTCTCGGGGCCTGGACAGGTGGGGTCGGGCTCAGGGGGGTTCGAGGCTCTGAAGCTACACCGGCCATTCATCCAGGGAGAGGATGAGTCTGTCCCGCTGTCTGCATAACACCAGGTCAGAGAGGGCAGGTCCGCAGGAAGGGCGCCCTCAAAGGGTGCAGATGAGGGGACGGAGCTCAGCTAGTCCCTGCACCCCATTCCCCTCAGGCAGGGCCTGCCCACCCTGGGTAGGTGCCACAACGACGTCCCTAAAGGTTCTCACTGGTCAACTTCGGGCTTTCAGTCAGAAGGGAGGGAGAGGAAAGAGCAGATGTGTTCTGAGCAGTTCAGCAGTCAGGGACTGCATTGTGGGCTGTTTATTTTTTATCTCACTTATTCACATCAGCTCAAGTATTATTGGTCCATTTTACTGACTGAGGGGACTGAGGTTGAAAATGGTTAAAATCATGTGCCTAATACATCAGAGCTCTGAAGTGGCAGTGGTGGAATTCCTGTGCCCTTTCTGCTGCTCCAAAGCTTGCAGGACTCCAGCGATGGTCCTGCTGGGAGGGACCAGGCCCTGCAGCTTGCCTGCTGTGTGCCTGTCCCCTCTTTCCCATTTCTCATACTCTCTCCCAGAGGAGCCTCCTGCAAGTTTGCATTAAACCCGGCTCCTTTCCAAGCCCCTCCCTGCAGCTTCCTGGGCGAAGAGCAATTACTTCTCCTGGGTGAGCGAATAATTCTGATCCTACTTTTGGGATTTGAAACAGGTGCCCAAGATCTATCTGACCTCCCATCAACCACAGTGCCAGGCTCTCTGTCCACTGGCCTCTCATCAACTCTCTGCAGCCCAGGCTTGTGGGGGTCCCCAGTGGCTGGCTCCTGAGAGCAGTGTGCCCGCCTCCAGGGGGGCCCCGGGATAGTTGGTTTTCTCCCCGGGGAGGCCATGGCTACGGTCCCACCCTGGAGAGGTGGGGAGTGAGGAAATCAGGCCTCCTTCTCACCAATTCAGCCCCTGTGGTACCGAAGCCTTTGACACTCAGGCCTGCTGCTGCCCCAAGGAGGGGATGGACACCGGGACGGTGGCCTCTGTGGAGTCCAGCCGAGCCTCGTCTTGGCCCCAGTTACTGGCTCAGAGGTCCCAAGATCTGTCATCCACGCCAGCAGCTGCAGCTGTCAGCTCCTGCTCAGCACTCTGAGTTGCAGTGATGACCACAGTGTCCTCCTCAAGAGTCACGTCAAAGACTTCTGTCAGCATGACGCCATGGGCCTCCTCCTTGCTGAGACACTGGGCGCCAGAGGCCCCCCCACCCTGGCCCTGTTGCTGGCTGATGAAAGGGTGATTTCCCTGCCAAAGGGAAAAAACAGCATGCAGCCATCTGCATTGGTGAGGAAGCTCTTAGCTGACAGGAGAGGCTGGAGTGGGGAGCAGGACAGGGCAAGGGAAGGCGAGTGGGAAGACAGGAGGTGGCTCCCTCCTCCAGGCAGTCTCCCTTGATTGCTGCTGGGCAGGTGGCCAGCCACCTGGGGCTGTTCACTGTTGAAAAAAGCTTCCCACAGCATCATCACTAGGGGCTCTGTAGGTAGTCTTTGCCTTTTAGCTTGTACTTGATTAAGTTTAAGTTAAGTAATTGGATCCTTCATTCGTTTACCCGAGGACCACTCCCTGAGAGTCTGGCCTGTGCAGAGCACTGCGAGCACAGGTTCAGCCCCTGCCCTCGAGTTGTTCACAGACCAAAGGAAGAGGGGAAACACAAACAGGGCTTGCATAAGGCACCGTGAAGCACTATGGGGGGAGCAATGGGGGCTCATCCAGCCTGGAGGCATCAGGGAAGGCTTTCCAGAGGAGGAGGTGTCTAAGGCAAGCTTTGAAGGACAGATGGGAATCAGCCAAGCAGAGATGGGGGCATGCTCTAGAGGGAGGGACACACATGCAAAGATCCAGGGGCCAGAGGGAACGCCGCAGGTCCCACCCGCCAGGGTGTGTGGTGAGTATGGCAGGTACAGGTTAGGGGAGCGTGGTGAAAGGGAAGGCCCAGGGCGGTCAGCAAGGTGATGGGGAGGCAATAAAGGGTTTTGGCAAGTAAGAGACCAGATTTCTGTATCAGAAAGATCAAGCTGGCTGCAACATGGAGATGAGGCAGGGAGGCCAGGTGGGAGACTGCGGCAGCGATCAGACAGAGAGGTGGCATGACCAGAACGAGGCTGTGGTTGAGGGCCGAGAGGCAGGTGAAGTCTAGATGTCCAGAAGGCAGAGAAGGGGGACCCCACTGCATTTGGTGACTTCATGGAAGTGGCAGAAAGGAGGAGTGGAGGGCATCTCCCAGGCTTCTGGCTTGGACAACAGGCTGCTGATGCCACTGAGTGAGACAGGGAGCCTGGAGAAGGTACCTGCTTGAGGAGGGAGATGGCACGCTCACGTGCTTGTCAGGTGTGTGCTGAAGCCAGCTTGTACAGGCTCCTGAAAGCTCACTATGCATACCTCTTCCTAGCTCTGCATTCAGTAACACCAGGTGTGACTGGTGGCCTGACACTGGCCACAGTGGGCGTTCTGACTCCATGGAAACTGGCAGATGCCACACTGAGCCCAGAGCCCATTGCTAGACATTCCCCCGCACAGCGTCGTCACCCCACACCTGCAGGGACATGCACGGGGAGGAAGGCAGCTGGGAGCTGGGGGATGGCTCTGGAGAGTCATGTGGGCTAGACCCCGGTTTGGAGAGGAGCAGCACAGGGGTGGCAAGTGATGGGAACCCAGGGAGTAGAGGAGAGTCTGAGGCTGAGGCCTAAGCATCCTGGCCTTTGCAGGGGGCCACCCAGCAGATGGCTGGCGCGGTCCACCAAGTGCCTCTCTGTGTAACCCTCACCCTGCTTCATCATCGTGTTACTCCCTAGGCATGCGTCATCCAAAAGGGAGTTTTCCTTGGAACGTCTCCGAGGATGAAAACAAATACCTGATTCACAACTCCAGCCCCAGTGCCAGGACAGTTCTCAGCAAATGGTAGCTACTCAGTTTAGATTCACCACACAAACAAACTGATGAATGAATGAACAACAAGTCTGTGTGGGCACCCGTGCCCGTTTGTTTGTGGCTATGCTCCCAGAGTCCTAGGACTAGACACAACAAGGGTCCAGGGCAGGCAACTTAGTAAGTGTTCTTACTAAAAAAAACACTTCTAAGGAAGAGAATTAGCAAAGGGAGGCAGGCCGTGGGTGTGCAGCAAGTGGCCCTGGCTGAGTGACTGTGTGCTGGCTCCGGAATGTCTGTGAGCTTCGGTCTCGCAGGGGGGGAAGTGACGATGAGGATTCCCACTCCCCAGGAAGCAGTGGGAACTGAGGGAGGTAACAAAGGTGAAAGCACCTAACGCAGGGCAGGGGCTCAGCCCACGGTCGCCCTCCACTGCTCCGCCCTGTGTCACTGTGGGACCGGCCCTGTGCTTCCCAGGCTCCAGGTAAGCTGGCACCCGGCGGCACCGTCCAGCCCCTCTCCCTACCTGCTCCCGTCCTCCGCGACCCACCCTGAACTTGAGGTCTAGTGCCCCCGTTATTTCTATATCAAGGTGAGATGGCCTGGCTCAGAAATATGCCTGGAGGAGTGCTGGCTGAGGGCTCCAGCTGAATCTGACGCAGGAGGGGGCAGGCTGAGGCTCCCCCGGCCCCCCAGCAGCTCCGCTCCAGGCTCGATGGCTCTGTAATTTATCCTGTTGGATGCTGGATCCCCAGAAAGGGCCCTAACCCGCTAACCCTTTGCCCAGCTGGGAAAAGAGCTCAATTACTGCAAAATGAGGTGCTGTCCCATGTGGAAGGATCAAAAATAATCAGTAGATTGGGCTGGCCATGAGCTGCCACTCTGTCCTGAGAGGCAGAGAGGCACAGTGCAGAGACCAGTGAACACGGTGACCTCCCTGGGCTGCGGGGAAGCCGGGAGGGCTGACGGGAGCCTCTCCCACCCCCACCCCTGCCCGGGCAGCCCCTCTGTCCCTCATCTTTCTCCCTGGGATGTTCACAGGGCAGGTGTATAGCCAGAGTCTAGCCAGGGAAACAGAGACAACTTGGTATTAACACAGAGGGAATTGGCTAGGGGCAACTGGTTTCAGGCGGGGAGAGGGCTAAAAAGGCGTGTAGGCCCAGGGAGCCACCAGAGACCACAGGGTGAAGCTCTCCCTCCCCTACCTAGGCTGAGGGGCCTGGAGAAATGGGGTTATGTGAGCCCAGGGTGGGTCACTGTGGGCAGTAGAACAGGGCACCCTGTCCATGAGTAACTGGAGTCAGGAACAAGACACAGCCGCTTCGGGAGCCAGTGGAGGCATAGAGGGGGACACCCCAGCTCCTCTCTTCCCACCACCCATGTCCCACTGGAATCTCCCATTGGCCAAACCCAGCCTGAGGCCAGCTGACTGGGAGCCCAGGAAGCCTGGAAGCCAGCCACCTGTGACTCAGGGCAGAGCAGAGGCAGGACAAGGAAAGGATCTGTGAGGCGACAGCCCAGGAATGGCACAGGGGGTCAGGATGGCAGCCCTAAGGCACAGGGCACACGAGCCGGGCCAGGACATGCTCCCCCTGCCTTCCTTCGGCCCCACACCAAACGCTCACCCCACAGTGCTGGTTGATGGCATTTGGCGCCTAACCAGCTCCTGGTGCCTTGCTGATAAATGCTCGGAGCTCCCACCCCCAGCCTGATCCATCAGGCTCCCGGTGGCAGGCTGCGTGGCCAGAGACCTTGCCCACCAGGAGCTTAATCTCCCAGAAAAGCACAGAAATGCAGCCTGAGCCAGGGGGATGTATAACACACCAAGGGCAGGTACCAACTGGGGGAGTCAGCCCTGCAGCCTCTGCCAAGAACAGAGAGGGCGTCGTCTTTGCTTTTTCTCCCCTCCTGGCATGGGGTGGGGGCTGGGAAGGAAACCCAGCGCTTTTCTAGGCCCTTCTCCACTCTCTTGTCTTGCTACTCCCCCATCCTGGGTGATGACAGCAGGGCTGTATTAGAGCCTTTCCTTTCTCCCTCCTGCCCTTCCTTGACAAGAATTAAATGCTTGCAGTGCACCACTCATTAGGCTGGGAGCTATGGACGCACTAGTGAGAGAGACAGGCGGGTCCCCGCGCTCCTGGTGCTTGTACCCAGAGCTTCCGCGACCTTCCTCAACTGTCCTCACAGGGGCAGGAAAACTTCAGGTCTGCCCCACCCCACTCGACCGTGTTGCTTTCCAAACTGGGGTTCCCAAGAAGGAGCTGAGATCCAGGCATCTACAGACCCCACTCCAAGATTCCCTTCTCCCCCCAACTCCTTCCAAGTAACGAGAGAAGCGGAAGGAGGGTGGGAGGGGAGAACACTAGATTCAGAGGGCTGTAATTGGCTTCCCTCAGGCTGACAGACGGCTGAAGGGACCAACCAGAACCTGGGCATCAGAGTGCCTGCCGACCTAGTGTCAGAGGCAGATGCCACGGCGGCTCCCTGCTGCCCGCCCCCACCCCTGGCCAGCTTCTCTCTCCCGTCTGGAGCGCAGCTCTAAATCTCTTTGACATAAAATATCGTTGGAGAGCCGCAGCACTGAGAGATTAAAAAACAATAAAGAGAAAGCGGAACTCTCGACTATAATTACCAGCCTCTAGCCGGCAGCAGCAAAAACGCACTAAAATTTTAATAGGAACCACTGCATTTAATTTAACGACACATTTTTTCAATTACCAGAATAATTGTTTTATTCATAAAATGAGTTTCAATAAAGAGGGTAATTTTCCTTTGTTTTTATTATTCATTTGTGCAACATATTTGTGATAGAATTCCCTCATGTGAAGGCAGCTTGGAAAGGACTCATGACATCTGTGTCAGGAGTGCAAATCGGAGGGGGCATGGGACCCGAGAAGGTGGGCGTCCAGCTGCCCAGGTGACGACTGAGGGCCCCGGCCAGGGCATCAACCCCTATGTCCTGGAGAATCTTCCAGAGCGCACTTGAGTTCACTTCTCCAGACTCACCCAGCCTCTCCTGCCGGTGTCCTCCATGCACACCCTCCCCACGGACACTGGGAGGGGGAGACTCAAGATGCTGCACCTTCTGCGCTGAGCTCAGATCCTCCCCAAAATCATTCTGCTCAACTGTAACGCAGCCAAAGCGCAGAGCCACTTAGAGGAGAGACAAGGTGCGCAAAGAAAATATGCGAAGAAGACAGCCTGTTGCAAGAGAATTTAGAGCAAACTGCACTTCGGGGCCCCTGGGCCTCTATCCCTGAACCCTCACCATCCATCAGACTACTACAGTGACCAGCACTTATTGGGTGCCTGCCGTGTGCCATCTGCATTAGCTTCCCAGCAACCAACAGAGTAAGCAGTGTCACACCCACTTTAGAGATGAGAAACTGCAGCTCCGATATAGATTGAGCAAGTTGTCCCAGATCACACTGGCAGGACCCGGGGAACAGGAGGTGAACCCAGCCCGGCTGACCTGGCTGCAGACGCTCCTGGTCATAGCATCTGGTGCCAGCCGGCCTCGGGGAAGGCTGCTTCTCTGAGTGCCCTCTGCAGCTTCATCTTTGAATCAATGCGTGTGCACTTCTCCGTCTGGCTGCGTTTACACTGCACTCAAAGCTCTCTTCCTGGCAAGCTCTCAACTCAAGAGCCCTCACCCTGAGCCTCTGGCTGGCACTCAGAGATAGCCGGACTGTCGGAAGAGTAGCTCTAAAGCAGGACTCAGATCCATTTGGATCCTGGGTTCTTGGAGTGTCCCCATCCCAGCCCAAGGGGTTGGTACCAGCACCTGGGCCCAGGCTGATGGTCCCGGTGTCATGCTTCTATGGAAGGGCGGATGCCAACCAGGGTGGAGGCTGGGGTGAAGGGCCAGAGGCAGCCCCATGGTACCCCACTCTCTGCACATGGAGGGATGCTGGGATGCCCTCTGGGGTGTCTGCTCATTCTGAACCCCATTAGAGCAAGGAGGGGACAGACAGGCCACAAGCGGTCAGTGATGGGGACCAGGTGATGGGCAAACTGAAACTGAATAATGAATTTTGGTGTCAAGGGCTTTTCCCCACACAGTACCTGGCTAATCCCCACAGCCACCCTGATAGGTGGGTATTATTATTCTTGCGGCAAAGACAAGGAAACTGAGGCCCGAGAGGTCAAACAAGACTTATTTAAGGTCCCTGATCTAGCGAGCAGCCTGTGGGGGTCGCCCCTAAGCCTTTGGGGCTCCTCTCCCAGGGAGCTGCCCTTTGGAAAGGTAGACTGGCATGAGGACGGACGGGAGAGGATGGAGAGAAGGAGCCAGAGGCCCCCCCGAGCCGACACCCTGGCCAGACCACCACCACGCCTGTGACCTCCTCCCCTGAGCCCGAGCCCCCCACTCGCTGTGCCCCTGGGTGAATGGCCTGGGTCCTTGGCCTCCTTACAACACAGGCCTTGGCCCAGGGGCACAGTCATCCCCTCCTGGAGGGGGTGCAGGTGGAAGGGCATGTGCAGCTGCAGCCTGAAGCCTCAGCTTTCACTGAGCCCGTGGGAAGTTCCCAATGCAGGAGGGGTGGCATCTCAGGATGAAGCCCCCTCCCCCGCCCCCCACAATACACACACCAGGTCGCTAGGTTCAAGTCTGGCCTCCAGAAGCCCAATGTGAGGGGAGTCACTTGGTGGCTCCCCCATGTCCTCCTGGAACCCCGGCTCATCCCCACTGGGGTGCATCTCTCCTGGTTGGGGAGAGGGTGGAAGGGCCAAGGGAGGGCTACCAGGAGCACCAGGGCCCTAAACTAACGGTAAGAGAGGGGTTTCATACCCTTCCCGCGGGCTGGGGCCGCCTATGTCTCTCCACCTCCGGGCCCACCTACTGTCCTTCCCAGCTCTCCCCTGGCAGTCTCTGACCCTGGCTACCTGCTCTGGGGGCTTCACCTGGCCTCAGGCTTTGGGAACTACAAAAGGCCTTGGTTCCCCACATACCCAGCCACCTCTTCCTGTGACTCACCAGGCTGCTCTTGTTGACACCCCTTCTCAGGCCTTCTCCCTGTGACTTCCCTGAGCACAGGAAAAATCACCCTTATCCTTGGAAGTCCAGTGCTCTGCACAGTGCCAGGCATGTAGGAGAAGCCATTCAATACTCTACATAAGAGAATAGCAACTAGATGAAATGGGGCAGCTTCTGCACTGGTATGGCTGAATTGGCCCCCACCAAATCCTATATTTAAGCCCTAACCCCTGAGTCCCAGATGGTGGCTGTATTTGGAGAGGGCCTTTAAAGCAGTGGTTAAGATTCAAAGAGGTCCGTGGCCTGGACCCTAATCCAATATGACGAGTGTCCTTATAAGACGAGGCAGTTAGGACACCGACATGCCTGGAGGGGGAGAGCACATAAAGACACAGGGAGAAGACGGCCATCCACGAGCCAGGGGGCTGGAAACAGGCCCTTCCCTCCTGGCTTTCAGACAGAGCCAATCCTGCCAACACCTTGATCTTGGGTTTTGAGCTTCCAGAATTCTAAGAAAATAAATTTCTGTTGCTTAAGTCACTCAACCTGTGGTGTTTGCTATAGCATCTCTGGCAAATGAATACACACACTTTTGTCCACTTCTCTTCCCTTCCCTGGAATTGGTCCTCCTCTGTAAATGCGAGTTCTATACATCCAGTCCTGGCTCAAGGCCCACCTTCTCCATGAAGCCTGCTTTGCTTAAACCCATTCTTTCATTAACTCTGCGGAGCTCTGTGTCTCAGGTGTTGGTGGTGTGGAGTATCAATTTAACAGGTTACTAAGATAATCGGTGTGGATTTTTTTATAGGATTGAAGCTGCAAGCTTTCTCCTGCCAGGCCTATGTCCCTTCCAACTTCAGGAGCCCCTCTGCATGCTCTGAACTTGACCAGGGGCTCAGCCCCCAGACTTGCCTGTGGACCCAGGCTGGGGAGAAGCAGGAATGGGAGCGTTTCTTGGTTTCCTCCTTGGAGCCTCCCTCCTAGCTAATCCCAGAGCATTTATGATCTAGCTGTGTGCCCAGCCCTGAGCTAGGGCTGTAGGCACATGGTCTTGCCCCAAGAAGACTTGCATCCAGCAGGTGAGATTGTGGGGACCAGAGAGAGGTAGCATCAGCAGAGGCACGGTTTATACAGAAGAACCAGGGAGGGCCATGGATCTTGACGCAGCCTTGAAGGGTGGCAGGACCTGACGGGGGTGAGGGCAGGAGGGAGCACATCCCCGGTGAAGGTAACAGCTCGTCAAAGGTGTGGCAAGTGAATGGGGCCTGTGGCTGGACTGGCCTGGAGAAGGTACATGTCAGAGCAGTAGGCTAGACCTTGGACTCCATTCAGCCTCTTCTGTCTACTGAGGGCGCTAAAGCCTGTAATAGGAAGGGGCTTGCCCAAGGCTGCTTGTCTTGACCAGGCCACTGGGCCTCAGAGGGGACTTGGAGGTCACTCTTCCAACCTTGCTCTCAGGTGAGCACGGCTGGCCTAGCTCAAATCTCTCATCATTTCCCTCTCTGCCTAGAGCCCCAGCACTCAACTTTAGGGGTGCGGGTGAGGAAGGGCCCAGGCTCGGGGAGAGCGGGGAGGGGGGCTGCCAGGAGCCAAGATCCCATAAGCAGCAGATGTGGGCAGATTAGCAGCTCTGCCTCGCAAAGCTGCCCGAGCCACTTAATATTCTGCAGGCAGGATTGCTTCCCTTTCATAAAAAGCAAACACGGAATTGAAATGCTGCAGCCTCCAAACACCTGGGGAGGGCTGGCGTCCCGAAGCCTCGCACCTCGGGAAGGAGATCCCAGGAATGAGACAAAGGGATGGGAGCTTCAGAGACTCCAGGGAAATGCCCAGGGTTTGGGGAGACCCTGGGCTTGGGGTGGACAGTCGGCAAAGCAATGCCATTCGATGGAAGTCACCACCAGGAACCGACTACTCCTTCAGGGACCATTCCTCTCCCGCTAATGACACCAGACACTGCGAATGAAGGCATGGTCACTGAAGTGCAGCAGCAAGACGGGAAGCAGGTTCTTGCCAAACAAACAGACCGACAGAGCAGAACAGCAAACAGCTTTAGCTAAATAGTACGAGTAATTCCAGGAGGCCAGCGAGCTTTTACTGTAGGAGGTTTTTCACTCTTTTTATAAGTAAAGGAGGACTACTTTCTCGGATTCAACAGAGCTCACCTTATCCAGATGGAGAGAGCAGAAGAACCCCCTCCTCTGGCCTCTTTTGGAGCCGGGAGCAGCTGGGTATAGTCTGGGACAGACGACATTTTCTAGGGTGCTGGTGGGATGGGAGGCTATTTGTGGCCAGATATTCAGAGACCCTGAGTCCGTTTCGGTAGGGGTATTCATGCTTGACTTTCCTTTCAAGCACACAGTATATGAAAAAATTTGCAACTTCTTGTATGGTTGTTGGGTAGTTGTTCAAATTTTTGTCCCCTTTGGAAATGTATTCCCAAACACATGGCAGGGGGTGACTGCTCAGCTTGCCTGGGCGGAAGGACAGCACGGAGGCTGACGATAGCAGTTCCGGAGCTAGTCTGCCCGAGTTCTAACTGAGCTCTGCCATCTACTGCGTTTGAGACTGGGGGATATTCTGAGCCTGCTTCCTCTTCTGTAAAATGGTGGTGAGGATCCTAATGGAGTTCCTCACGGGGCCTTTGTGAAGAGCCTATGAGTTAAAGCCTGCAAGGGATTTAGCAAAGGGCTCACGGGGGAGCTTGGATAAAGGCTCTTGTCAAGACTGGAAACAAACTCCAGTACCTGTCTTTCTTGTAAGTTAGGAAAAGGCCGTGCAGCAGTGAGAAAGCGAGGACACTGTAGGCAGCCTGACTGCCATGTGTTTGAATTCTCCAGAATACTCCAGCTGGGCGAAACTGAGCAAGTCACTTAACTTCTTTGAGCCTCAGCTTCCTTGCCTGTAAAACGGCAATAACAGTAGCGCATCGCTCATAAGAGGTAAGTCAAGTGACCGAAGCTCACGGAATAACACGGCACGGAGTACAGGCTCTACACGTGTTAGCTGGCCCAGGTGAACAAGGCCTGAGCTTGCCCAGGCTTACATCAAGGCCTTCCAGGAGCTGATGGACCTACAGTGCTCGTTCTGTTTTTCTTTCCTTCTTTCCTCTCTCTTCCTCCTCCTTTTTCATCAGGAGGTCCCTTCAACTGAGGACAGAGACTACCTGGGTTCTTGAAAGTGCATAGCTTCAAAGCCCCACCATTCTCATTTCTTGTCCTATTAGGAGGAATTTCTTAAGTTCTGGAGTCCAAACATCCTGCCCTCACCAAGATCCGCCTGCAGCCTCTACATGTAGTGACATGACAAGCAACTCTAGGACCCGTCAGAATAAATGGCAGCTGGGCTCAGCCTGGCTTCTCCCATCTGTCCTCAGCCCCTCACATGCAGGGCCCCCCAGGACCCCAGGCTCGGTGTTCTCTCTCGAGGAGGGCCCCTCTCTCTGACACCCTATCCATCTGCTTCCTGTCCCATCCCAACACTGGGAGGCTGGGGGTCTTAGGGACGCTTAGCAGCACCCACTCCAGGTGTGTGATATGCCTTCTACAGAAGCAGGAAGGATGCAGATCACCTGTGAAGGGGGAAGAACCTGCCCCCCTGCCAGTGAACCGAGGGACAGTAGGGACTTCCAGCCGTGGCTTCACTGGGCAAACGTCGTGGGAGCCCGCAAATCTGCGAATGTATGTGAGATTAGCTCTGTGTACGGCTCTGCCAGATCTCCTCCAGAACTTTCCAGAACTCCTCCATCAGTGACATGACCCTGTCCAGGCAGAGATGAAAAGGGACTTGGATACCTTATTCTGAAAGTAACTTGAGCTGGAAGGAAGAAAGGGAGGGAGGGAAAACAAGGGAAGAACAGAACAATAATGGAGCACCGTCCTTGCATGTGCATGGCACTTACACGTCCAGGCACCGATCCACTGACCGGATCTCCCTTTATCATCCAGCCTGTGCGATTCACCGCTTTGGTACTATTAGCCCGTTACACAGATGAGGACGCCAAGGCCCAGGGAGGTGAACCGCACCTCTCACGGCCACGCAACCGGGACTTGGGTGGCCTGGTGGTGAACTGTGCCACTTCCACCAAGATCCCTGAGGGAAGGCTGCTGGTTGAGGTCTTGACCCTCACCCCGATGGGGGTTCCTGGCCCTGACCCCTAGAGTCATGGGTCACCAGTCCTAAGAGATGAGAGAGATTCCCACCCACCACAGCTCCAGGCCTGCCTGCTTCCAGCCTCTTCCAGCCCGTGGCCTGGCTCCCGGGATAGGGTCTCATTTCAAAGGATGAAAAGTCAGCCAAGAAACAAAGTGAGACAGGAAAACACATGTGAGAAAGACAGTGAGAGCCTTCTCCACGTCTGGGCAGGGAGAAGGAGCATGACGCTGTTTCTGTTTGCTGCTCCACTGGAATCTGCAGCCAGCACCAGGGCTCCACCCACCAGCCAGGCCTGAAAGCATTTGTCCCAGTCCAGAGGGCGCTTGACGGGCACAGCTGGTGTTTATTCTGTGAGCATGTGCCCCACCAGAGCAACACCGAGGGACATTGCGGGGCAGGGGCAGGGGGAGGAGACCAAGACCACCGGGGGCAGAGAGACCCCAACAGGAAGACAGCACACCACCGGGTTCACGCACTGCGTGACCCTGGGGAAATTATTTGACCTTTCCGAGCCTGGGGCTTTCCCACTGGTAAAGCAGAAATGAGAGTAATACTTATATCCTAGAGTGGCTCTGAGGACTAAATGGGATCGTGTATGTAGAACAGTTCGATGGTGTCCGCCGCAGAGCAAGGGGTTGGTAAATGAAATAGGATATGATGTGCTGTAATAAAATAAAGTCTAATATAATACAGCACAGTATATTACATCATGAAGTATATGATAATTCTTTGTGTGGGCTTGAGCCTGAGACCTTTCTGCTGACATGGGAGAAGGGGAAGGGGTGGGTGGGAAGAGCATGCAGTCGGGGGCCCTAAGTCCTGAGCAAGAATGCAGGGTGGTGTGGGGGGCAGGCTCCCCATCATCGGCCAGCACCCTCCCTGGCCGGGCCCTCTCCTTCCGGTCCTATAAATGACACTGTAGTGGCTGTTTTAACTTGTGAGGGGCCTTCCATGGCCGGGTGGGTGGACTCAGTGGGCAGGTAAGGTCAGCCCCCCACTTTCTTTGCATCCTAATAGAGACAAGAGCCCCTAAGTGTCGGTGCTCCTGAGTCATGACACCACAGAAACCTTACAAAGACAGCCCACGAGAGAGCAAGAGACAACGCAAAGCCTTTCAGTCATGGGCCTGGTTTCCCCGAAGGCTGGGCGCCATGACCACCCTGGCCCATGCACGAGCATTTCCTCTGGGACTTTAGTCGGCACGGAGGGGTGGGGGCCTCCAGGTTGTCATGCCGGGGAGGTGGGTCTGTGCCCCAGGTCTTGCCTTGGCCCTGCCTCAAAAGGCAGCATGACCTGGAAGACAGGCAGGGCTGGTTCGAATCCAGCCTTGAACAAACGGCTTTGGCCCTCGGATCCCCAGTTCCTTGTCTGCAGGATGCGTCAATGCCAGAGCTACTACCTGAAATCATGAGAGTAATCAGGCAGTGTCATTAAGATATTATTAACCTAGAAGCACACAGTGCCACTCGACAGGAATGACAGCCGGGTCACTGGATGGCCCAGCCGCTGGGGCTGCACCAGGTACTCGCCTCTAGTGGCTGGAGCATGCAATGCTCTAGAGGCGTCAGGGCTGTGTAAAGAACGTCACTATCCAAACATCCAGTGTACTGGTGGGGGAATACTGGGGACCATCGTCCCACTTACAGGGGCAGTGAGAGCGGCTAAGCAGTGGACAGCATCTGGGCCAAAGCTCCCTCTGGCCATCACGGACATGTTGCAGGAACTAGGACACCTTGCGGGTCAGGAAGCAGGATGTGTGTGGGAGGGTGACAACAGGCTGGGCTGGCACCCTGCCTGCCTCCCCAGGTACAGAAAAGCGTGGAGACCCCACCTTGCTCCTACTCACTCTGCCCAGGCTTTTGGGGACCTAGCAAGCACCCTGCCCCTGACTGCCACAGCCCAAGCATTTCTAGCTGCACCCGACATGGGGCCAAGGGAGGGGCTGGGGAGCTATTTTGGGTCTGCAAAGAGAGCTGTGGTGGGCGTGGAAGAGGCAATGACAGGGTTGGCCGGGCTGGGGCTCCTCCTTTTGGCTCCCTTCTACCCACGCCACCCACCCCTGCCTGTGGCCAGCCCTCGGGTGGCTCAGCATACATGACGAAGAGGCCAAAGCGGATGTGGAGGTGGAGGAGAGAGACCAGGACGGGGGCTGCGGTGGGGAGAGGAGACATCGGCATAGGGCCCTGGAGGCCCCCAGACGATGGGGTGGCAGCAGGGGAGCAGCCAAGACGACAGGTTGTCCGGGCTGCCACGGAGAGGAAGTGCTTGGCTTCCTTCTTCAGGCCATACTGTGTGGATGTCGTTGTGAGCCCCGAAAGGGCATGTCACAGGGCTCATTTGGGGGCACTCAGGATCACAGTGTCAGGGCAACCTCCTTCCCATATGTGGCTCAGGGCCAGCCTCCAGTGGCCACACTGCTGGACTGGGAGTGGGCTGCCTGAGAGGGGAGAGCCAGAGGGCCATGGGGGACCTGTCCGGGTCCCTCAGCTGGCTTCTCCTGAAGTAGGCTCTGCTCCCAAGGATTCTGTTCCAGGGCTGGGATCACGGCGAGGAGAGGGAAGCATGGGGTGCAACATTTAAGGGAGGGGCACCAAAAATTTTAGTCATCAAGATAAATATTTTAATGCCATATTTCAAAAAAACAAATTAACATATGAGCAAAACATCAGAATGTTAAAGTTAGTCTCCACAGCAGGAGGTGCAGGGGGACAAATGAAGTGAGCCTGCAAGCTCAGGGTCAAACGTAGTTTTACTGAACATTTTGAGGATCTTCCCAGGGTGCTGGACAAGGGCTGGAAAGAAAAGGTGGTGAGCCTTGGGTTCGGGGCAGTCAGAAAGAGAGGGGAGAGGCAGAGAACAGCGGAGCATGGAGGAGGGGGTAAAGAAGAAAGAAAAATATCCCCAAGACATACTGAGCGGTTTACACGGGCCAAAGGCACTTGTACATGACATGCCCACATCCTGTACACTTGAACACATTCTCCCTCATTTCACCCTAAAACAACCCCAGGAGGTGGGCTCCTATCTCAAATGTCCTAGGTGAGTTTTCTCCCCCTGCCCCCCTTCTTTCTTATAATACATCTTTCTGTAACCTGTTTTGTAGTTACCCTGTTTTGTATTTTCTGTAAATCCAGACTTTGATTTCTTGGATTTGCTGAGACCTGCACTGGCCCATATAGCAGCCACTAGCCACATATAGTTATTTAAATTTTAACTTAACATGATTAAAATTAAATAAGATTTAAAAGTGAGCTTCTCAGTTGCACTGGCCACATGTGGCTAGTGGCTACTCTGTTGGGTCATGAAGAATATACAACATTTCCATTACCACAGAGAGTTCTACTGGACAGTGTTGGCATAGAATTCCCTACCTGAATCAGTTTCTGCTTAAAGTGAGGCTTATCTGCATTCTCTCCTAAGAGAACCTGGGATTTTCTGCCCACCTAAGCCTCTGGGATATATAGTCACTATGAACAACTGATGTAAGTAATCTCACGGGGTGCACGTGTGACCCAGGGATATACCTGGTGTCTTCCCTGCCTACCCATGACCTTGAGAGACCAAATAGCTGCATTTGGGGTTCTGGTAAGGATGGAGCAGCTGCAATCAAACCAACCCCACTACTGCAGACTAACAACTATAAACACTGCTTGGAGGCAACCAAAAGTAGGCAATGCTGGAGAGGAGTCAGTACTCATAAGACTTGAATGGCACTTGGGTGAGCCTCCTATATTCATGGGGTTTTACTTGAGGGCAGGCTCCAGTTTCTGCCAAGTGGGGCAGGTAAAATCAAGGTAGAAAGCCTACAATCTTACTGGCTTAAAAAGTTACAGGACAGAGTTTGGGGTGACCACAGCAGTTGGAAAGTGAGGGTGGGAATCCCAGAAAGACAAGAGCCAAAGAGAGGAGGCTCATATTCTGTATATTAATTTGATCTTTGAAAATATGCATGAAAAGGCTGATCTAAGCAGCCTGACAAAGTTTGGAGTTTGAGTCCAACCAAGTTAACTGTTTTTGTTTGTTTGCTTTTAATCAACACACTTCAGGGTAATGTAACAAAATCCAGAGCCTCTATAACATATCATTTACAATTGTCCAGGATATGTTCCAAAACTTCTAGGCACATGAAAAAACAGGAAAATGTGACTCCTTCCACAAAAGAAAAGAAAGCAATACAAGACTGTTTTAAAACAGCTCTATTACTGTCATCAATGACTTCAAGGAAAACACACTTATAATGAGTGAACAAATAAGAAATCTCAGTACAGAAATAAAAACTATTAGAAACCAAATAAAAATTCTATAATGGAAAAATGTAGGATCTGAAATTAAAAATTGGATAGGCCTAACAACTGAATCTGAATTCTTCAGAAAATATCCAATCTGAAGAATGGACAGAAAAGACTAAAAACAAAATTTAGAGCCTCAGGGACTGTATCTAAAGGCCTAATATATAAAGAGTCCTAGAAAGAGAGGAGAAAGATAGGGGCAGAAAACAAATTTGGAGAAATAAAATCCCCTGAATGTGGAGAAAGACAAATGGCAGATTCAAGAATCCCAAGTAGGATAAATACAAAGCAAGTAGTCATTAACCCAAGGACCCAAAGGAGTGACCATCTCTCCGGCTTCACCTTAATACCACTGGACAGCAGGACCTACACCTCTGCCGGCTGCACACACGTTTCGATAGACTTTACGACGATACTCCGTCCTCTCTCTAGAGCGCACAGAGCGGCTGAGGCCACAAAAGCACCTCATGGGAAGCGAGGGTGTGAAGTCCCTTTACATGTGTTTTCTTAATTGACACTCACTTAATCTCTTGAAGAACCAGGAACTCTTTGTCTCCACTTTGCTTTGCTTATTAATGTATTAAGTACTTTTTAAAAAAGGAAAGTTGGCACTAAGGTTCAGAGATGTTGAGAAACCCACCTAAAATCACACAGTAAGTGGCGGAGCCAAGGTTGAAAGCCCACCTTCAAAGCCCATTTTCTTTCCTTTATATTAGTACCTGTTAACCCTGGTTGGGCAATGGATTCATGAGTGTGGGGGCTTTCAGAAACAATCCCCACCCCAGAAGAGTTAAATCAGAACCAGTCAGGGTTGGGTCCAGGTATTAAAAATTTGCAAGCCCCTCTAGGTGATTTTTATGGTGGGGGGCATGTGGACACTATGGTGCAGAAAATACCGTAAGTGAGCAGTTAATCCCACTCACACTAGTGATGGGCAGTTAGAACCCTCAGTAAAGGCCCTTGAGATAAAGCTCCAAGCACAGACCTGTAAGTTTACAACCTCTCACTCCTCATCCTTCCCCCAGATTTCTGGGGAGTGCATAGCTGTCCCCTGCTCCCTGTTCCAGAAGATATGGGGTGATAAAAGTGTCTGAGGGGCCTCTCTGTGCAGGGCCTGAGTTACAGGAGGCTTCAGCACTGGATGCAGGACACTTACTCTGGGTGAGGAATGAACAGTAAGACCTCGGAGCCCTAACTTTTCCAGGATTTGGCTGGGGGAAGGCAGGGAGCCAGACAGCCCCCATCACTCCCCCAGAGCCCCTCAGGGCTGCCCCATAGTCCTGAGGAGAGAGAGAGCCTGCGTGCGCTGGGCAAGGAAGACACAGGGAACTGGCCCCTGGGTGTGGCCCTGCTACATCTACGACGGGGCCACCACTCACACCCCTGCCTCCCAAACCCAGCCTGGCCTCAGGCTCTACCCACCCTGCAGCCAGCCCAGAATCCATATGACCCATTGACTGTGAAATCCTTACTCTGTTTTCCGGAAGCCCAGCACAGAATAGCTGTTCAATAGTCTGAATGTATAGGAGGCTCAGTGAAGCAGGATTCTGCTGCTGTCTGGCTCAGCTTTATCACTGGACACTAGATCAGCCAAAAAACAGGACAGGAAGACCCACTGAGCATCCCTCTTACCATGGTATGACAATGACAATGGTGGTGGTGGTGGTGACAACAGCGATGACGAAGGTACTCCACACTGAGCACTGACTACATGCTAGGTGCTTCATGTGCATTACGTCACTGCATCTTCATAATCACCCAGCCGAGTGTATTGTTTTAGCTCCATTTTACAGAAGGGGAGACTGAGGCTCAGAGAGGCGTATCGCTTGCCCATGGCGTGACTGAGAGCAAAGGCAGGTCTGTCTCTAACGGGGGAACCCTTAGGAGTGGCCCTATTATTCCATTCTCACGTTCCACACAACCCTTGCTGGACCGAATCAAATCTAATCCTAAATGGTCGCTTTGCATGCCCAGGCCTTCAGCAGTGTGGCTGACCCCACATGCTGTGCCCCCTTTGGGGTTCCTGCTCCCAGGAGCTCCCCACTCTGCACCGGCTCATGGTCTTGGGTCACGGGTGGTTACTGTGAGCCCCGGCCTGGTCTCCAGTGGCCACCCACGCTCAGGGAGCTTGGCAGCCCACTCAGGCCCATTCCTGGTTTATTGATCTGGGTCCAGGGGGAGCATGCAGGAGCCCAGCCCAGGCGGCCCCTCAGCTGCTCCCAACAGCCTGCGTCTAATGACCGCAGAAAGCCATTACAGCTCACTTAGCTGTAAACAGCTCTCCACAGCACTTATTAGGGCCACCGAGGAGCTCAGAGAGCTCTCCTCCTGGAGAGAGGGTGTGTGTGTACCGAGTTAGCGGGGGCTGAGCCTTCTTACTGGAAATGCTGCTTCTCGCCTGGCCCGTCTTCCAGGAAAGGTGAGCCTGGCGGGGGCCTGGCCGGCGCCCTGCCCTCTGTGACCAGGTCCTGCACTGTAGCGGCTCTCTCCTCCCCGGGCAGAGCCCAGCTGCCCTGGGAAACACGACACTGGTTTTCCATGCCCAGCCTGATGTCCACCCAGGACAGCCAGCAGGACAGAGTCCCCTTGGGCTTGCCTGGTGCCATGGAAGAGGTGGCTGGGTGGGTCCCCAAACGCTCTCCCTCCCTCCTATGGGGGACATTCCACCCACCACTGGGACAGACGTACATTTCTGGGGCCTAAACTTCAGGCTGGTGAGACCTCAGGTGCTTGGTCCAAAGGCTGCATCTCACCCAAATTAGTGCTGTCAATCTTGGCCAACCCTAATACAACCCTATATAAGGTCCCAACAGATAAAGCAGAGCAAAGGGGAGACAATGCCCTCATCCACAAGGGGGTGAGGGGGCCCAAGGCCTACCTGCTTTGCTGCCTCCTCACTGCCTGCCCTGCTCCATGCCCCACTCACCACGTGGGCTGAGGCAGCTCTGTGAACTCTGGGTTCCTCAGGACACAGGTAGGTATCCACTGACCTGCCCAACATGCTTGCTCGCTGCCCAGAGCCCTGCCGCCTCGGAGGGCCCCTCCGGGAGCCCCTCCCTGCCTCTCTGCCAGTCTTGCTCTTATCAGTTCCTTTCCTTCTTAGCACGCACCGTGGTTTCTAATCCCAGTTTTATCTGTGTAGTTATTTGTTTACTCTCTGCCTTCCCTAGTATTATCTGAGTGCCATGGAGACAGGGACCATGTCTGTTTTGTCTCCTTATCACCGGTGTGGAGTCCAGTGCTTGCACAGAGTGGTGGTGGGTAAAGAGCTGATGAGTGAATGAATGGCCTGATCAGCTGATGTCGCTGCTTTAAAGCCTTCTGGAGAAGGTGTCCACGTCTTATTGTCATGACCGCTCCCACGTCTCCAGTCTTCAAGGCAGACATTTCTTCTGTTTGAGCTCCCTGCCTCCACCCCCCAATCTGGTTAGCTCCTGTTTGTCCTTCACCTTTGAGCTGAGGCACATTCCCCCAGGAAGCCACCCAGCCCCATCAAATGCCCCACATGCTCACTTGAATGGCCCCTAGTTATTTCTCTCTCTGGACTATGAGCCCCTTGGGGGAGATGGGCATCTCTAGTCAACACATGCCTAGATGTCCAACACAGGCGTGCTGAATGAATGAACGGGCGACTCCCATATGGTCTTGCTGCTCTGGGTCAGCACCACCTCCTCTGGGGGTGATGACCTGGCTGTGGGATGGCCCCTCTCCACCCTCTCAGGGCCTGAGCAAACTCCCCAGAGAACATTCGCTGGGCCAGCACCGATTAGCTGGACAATGGGGAGGAATGGCAGGAGGTCTCACAACAGCCCTGTGGCTGAGAAAGAGGACAGGGGAGGCCGAGTCATCACGAGCTGAGCCAACCTCCACATTCCTACCTCCTTCCTATACAGGCAGGAGGGCATGGGGACCCAGCACCCGCAACCCCAGGGCCAGGGCACCAGTCAAGTTCCCTGCCCTTCCCAATGCCCCACAGGCCACTCTGGGTCATCTCCGCCATTCACTCAGCGGCTAGGCCCCCAGGCCTTGGAGTCCTTTTTGAATCTCATCTTTCCCTCATATCCGAGCCACTGGCTCAGCATCCTGCCAGCCCTACTGGCAACATAACCTGACCATTTATCATCACCCCACTGCCAGCACCCAGCCTGGACCACAGCGTCCTCACTGGTGTGTCTGCGCCTCTCTGCTCCCTGCACCTCATCCCACGGGGCACCATGGGGACCAACGTAATGCATAACTATCACATCATGATACTGCCCTGCTTAAAGCCTCCAGCAGTGTCCACTCACATGCAGACTAAAACCCAAAGTCTGCACCATGACCCATGAGGCCCCACGTGGGCTGGATGCCATGTCCAGTCTCCACTTCACACGGGCCGCATGGGCCCCTCTTTGCTCCCAGCACTGCTAAGCCCAGCCCTTCAACTCAGGGTGCCCTGGGCTCCTCCCCACTCTCCCTCCCTCTATCTGTTCACTGTCCGGACTTCACGGCTTCAGGCAGGCCCTCCCCAACCATCCTCACCACACTGGCTTCGGTTTCCTCGGGTTTCCGTGGCCCTTCCTGACACGCCCGCTATGTTCTTCCGTGTTCTCTGCCCTCCCTCGAGAATGCAAGCTCCATGAAGGCAAGGGTTTTGGTCTGTTTTGCTTTATGCCCATATCCAGAATGCCTAGAACATTGCCTGGTACATAAAAGGTGCTCAATAAATACCTCTTAAATGCATGAATCAATAGTTTTTTAAATTGATTAATTAATCAGTCAGTCCACCTTAGTCAAATCTGTCTGGAGACGCACATGCGATCCCAGCCCTGACATCTCTCTCTCTCTCTCTCTCACAGAAACACACACACACACGCCTGACTGCTGGTCATCCTCTCCTCCATCTCCTCACCTGTACCTTCTACCCCCCAGAGCCATCAGGATTGTGAACCTTGTTTTTCCTCTCCCTTTACCTGGTGGCAATAATGTCGGGTAATCCCTGTGTGTGCGTGTGCATAGGGGGTGGGGAGCTGTCCCTCTAGTCCAGCCCCGCCCACCAGGCCCACCTGGCAGCCAGGAGACAGAAGCCCCCATGAACTCATCAGCCCCACCTCCCTGCCTGAACCAGATGGGCTGCGTGTCTTGTCCTTGCTTCTTTAATGAGCATTTAGTGCCAAGCCAGCCTCCCCCACCTCTCCGCAGGCCTACAGACACTGTCACCGCAGCTGGTGCTAGAAGATCAGACACTCATGCTAGTAACACTCAGGTAAACCTTAACCAAGAGGGCAAGTCCTGAGTCTCTGATGGGAACACAGTGGTAAACCCTAAGAGGCATCTGGATGTGAAGGAAAATCACAAGCAATTCAAAGCCCACACTGTGCACAGCCCAGCCAGGACTGGGAGGCGGCTTGCCCTCTCTGCTCAAGGTTTCAAGGGCGCTAGCTAAGAAATTGTTCCTACAGATGCCAATAATCGACCTCTTTGAGCTCCGAGAGTAGGAAGCTGGGCTCTATCCAGGCTTGGGAATCTGGTGACGTGCAATTCCTGGCGCTGCCACTTACCCCTAGGATGACCCGGGCGGGCCACTGAAGCTCTGAGCTGCAGGCCCACCACACACAAGGGCCTCCTGATTTCTCCCCTCTGGCGGCCGCTGAAAGATCAAAGCAGAGGCTGAGTTCTGCGGTGACCTGGGCCGTGCTGGGAAAGCGGAGGGGCCTCCCTTCCACACTCTGAACCTGCCCTGACCACCCCAGGGCTCTCAGGCACTTCATTCATTCATCCGTTCACTCATTTCCTCATCAAGCACTCCCTGGACTGCGGCTGACTGTGGTGATGTGGGCGAGAGCAGGGAGCCCCAGACACACCAGCGGGGGAGCTCTGCCTCCTGCTTGTCAAATGACCTGGGGCAAAATACTTAATCTCTCTGCGCCTGCTGCCCCACCTCTGCAGAGCAGGGTAGTCATATTTATCTCGGGAGGTCAGGGTGAGGATTAAATGAGTTCATATGTGTAAAGCATTCAGGATTGTGTCTGGCTCTTGGTAAGTACTATGGGATTGTTGTCTTCGTAATTATGGAATTTAGGGTGAATAGGCAGCCTGTGTGCTCGAAGAGCTCAGCCCAGGGTGGGAGACAGCGCTCACACCCGGACACCTGCAGCACGTGGTCATTGGGGCTGCAACGCCAGGGACAAGGGCAGAGGTGCGGGTCCTCAGGAGGAGGGGGGCTCCGCTCTGAGGGGCCACAGATGCGGGGAAGACGACCTGCACAGTGAAGAACAAGTCAACTCAAAGTCCCCAGTGCGTGCTGCACCCTCACCCGCCCAGGTGCCAGGCCCCCAGCTGGGGATCTGGGGTGGCCTCTGCTGGGTAAATGGCTTTGGTGGGCGACAGGGTTTGTACCAAGGACTACGGCAGGGCCACTGGGTTCCTAGCGAACAGAACCAAATGGCAGCCAGATTCCAAGATGGGAAAAAGCAGGGAGGGAAGGAGAAAGCAGGAAAAAGCCTGGAGCAAAGGGTCACGGCTGGGAGGGGAAAGGTGTCTGGGGGGGAGCGAGCCACGTAGGCTCTCTGGATGCAGGTGGGGTTCGGAGAGTGAGCTGCGGAAGTCAGGGGCAGGCTGGCACGACAGACTAGTCACTGTCAAACGTCAGGGCCCAGGAAAATACAACACCGCGTACTGCAAATAAAAAGTCAGTGCTCGCCAAGGGACCCTGCCGGCACCAGCGAAGCACCCTTCCCCAGAGCGGCTCCAGAGAGGCCGAGGCTTCCCCAGGAGCCGATGGCTTCTCCAGCTCTCAGAGACGGGACGCAGCTGAGGTTCTGAGATGTGGCTGTTCCGGCCCCCTCCCTGCTGGCACCCAGGCTGGGCCAGGCCCGAGCACGGGATGAGCCCCGGAGCCCTGCACAGGGGAGGCTCCCGAGGGCAGAGGCTCCGCCCCTTGTGCCCTCCCCTGGGGGGCAGCCCACACACAGTACAGCGGCACTTTCGACCTCTGTCCGGGGGCCTGGCCTGGGATGGGTCTGAATAACCCAGCAGGGTTCACGGCGCTGACAGCACGCCGGACCCTGGCTCCTGTCCCCCAGACACGGTGTGGTCTGTCCCTCAGAGAGCACTGTGCTGGGAGTCAGCAGACCCAGGGGCCAGGCCAGGCCCCGGCCACCCTGCGTGTGACTCGGAGCCATGGCCCACACCCTCCGGGTGAAAGGGAGAGGGTGGACGTGACACTCAGGGTCCCTCCAACTCAACACGTGCCCTGGAAGCTCCAGCCAGCTCGAGCTGCGAGCTCTGGGGGACCAGGCCCCCTCCTCCCTCTGCTGTCCTCCTGACGAGGCCCTCAGCACCTGTGGGTCCTCCAGCTCCCGTGGGACTTGGCCCTGCTGTCTCTGACAGCGGATTTTTACAACAACCCTTCAGCCTGAACCACCTCGCTCTGCTATGGCCAGTGCCCCCCAGGGTACCACTAATGCCACCCCATTGGCATCCTGCCCTTCTGTGCAGTTCAGGGCTTCTGAGTAGAGTGGTGGCCCTGGTCCCATCTCTCGGGGACCCCTGTGCCCCACCTGCATTCCTGGCTACCTTCCCAAGGCAGGGCATCCTGGGGACGATGCAGAAGGGTGGCCAAACCTCGTGCCCTCCGTGCTTTCCCTCCCAGAGGGCGTGCCCCCACAGCAGCGCCCAGCTCAGCAGACTGGGTGTGGGGCTTCGCAGTGACTATCCTGAGAGTGGTCTCTTGGAGCTGGAACCCTGGAGACGGACCTGGGGTGCGAAGGAACAGTGTGCAGCGTGCCGCTGGCTGTGGCTTAGGGCTTTCTTCAGACACCCATAGAGTCTTCAGCTGAGTTTATCCAAAACTCTTAAATGTGATCCACTGGCACCACAACGTCCCAGGATTAGGCCAGGTGTTTGCATTTTTATTTACCCGACAAGCACATATCAAATGCCTACCACATGCCAGGTGCTGCTGTGTTGGCAATCAGGGCCCAAAGAAGCTGGCAGTTAGTGGGGAAGAGAGAGCCCTGCAGCTCAGGTGCAGAGAGGAGCATGGTGGTCCCCACTCTACAGGACTGTTTATCAAGGACCCAGTTACCCCTCGAAGATCAAGCATCCCTCATTTTAACCAGTGCCTGATCAGCCTCCCCTGCACAGGCCGGGGAGGGGTTAGCACAAGACAGGGCAGCTACCCCACCCGGGCGTGAATCCTGGCTGCTGTCCTCCTAGCTGGGTGACACTGGGCAACTCCTTGGCCTTCTTATGCCTCAGCTTCCTCATCTGTAAAATAGGGGTGGTGATCATCTGGGGTCAGCTTTTGTCCCCAAAGATGTCCACGTCCTAATTCTGGAACCTGTGAATATGTTACCTTAACATTGCAAAGACCCACTTCAGGTTGCTAATCAGTGACTTTAAAATCGGGAGATTATCCTGGATTATCCCAGTGAGCCCGGTGTAATTCCAGGGGTCTTTAACTGCAGAAGAGGGAGGCAGTGGGCAGTCAGTGTCAGAGTGACACAGCACGAGAAGGAGAAGATTGGCGGGGGCTGGTCTTGCAGGGAGCACACAGGCAGCCTCTGGCAACGGAAAAGGCCAGGAAACAGATTCTTCCTGGAGCCTCCAGTCCTGTCCACATCTTAATTGTAGCCCAGTGAGTCCCATTTTGGACTTATGCCCTCCAAAAGTGTAACAATCAATTTGTGTAGTTTTAAGCCACATTTGTAGTGATCTGTAGCAGCAGCCCTAGGAAACTCACACATCCCAGCAGCACCTATCTCACAGGGAGGTTGCAGAGATCAATGTCCTGTCCTAAGGACTCAGTGCAAATGCCTCGTAGGGGTCGGCATAACCTGGGGAAAGGTGAGCCAGTCCTTGGGTCAGTGGGATGCCCAGGTCAGCGGCCAAGGGCAGGGTCTGGGGCTGGGCCTTCAGCATGTGGAGCTAAGCTAGCTGGGCCAAGTGGCACAGGTAAGAGTGGGCTCAGCCTCCTCCACCCCAGCACTCATGCCAGCTTGTCTCAGTCAGGGCACGGCCAGTTCCTCCTTCCATGCTGAGCCTCGCCCCTGGTCATCACAGCTGCTCAGGATCCGCACCTTCTCTTACCATCTCTGCTTGGTGTCTCCAAGCCACCTCGGAGCTACCATATCCCAAACCAAGCTCTCCCCTCCTCCCATAACCCCATCTCAGGCTTCCTCTGGCTGGACTCCCTTGGGTGGTGGCACCCCAGCCGGCCAGGTCAGGGACCCAAGAGCCATCCAACATCTCCCTGGGCTCCGCCAATGCCCCCTCTTCTCTCTGGCCCTCTGCCATGTCTCTCCATCCCGGATGCCGTGGCCCTGGCCCACCTGGCTGCCACCTCTTACCTGCCCCCTTATCACTTACTCATCCCCTGCCTCCTCTTGTAGGCTTTTTAGTCTGTGGTGTGAACTTTATGTGCCAACATGGCTACACCAGGGGGAGCCCAGATCACACATCAGTTCTGAGTGTGTCTGTGAGGGTGTTTCCCCATGAGATCAGCACGTAAATAGGGGGACTTGGTAAATCGCCCTCCCCAGTGTGGGCAGGCACGGTCTGCTCTGTTGAGGGCTTGCACAGAACGAAAGGGAGAGGAAGGGGGAACTGGCTCCTTTCCTTCCTGCCTGCCTGTCTGAGCTGGTACATTGGTCTTTCTCTTTTTTAGATAGACAGATAGGTAGATAGACAGACAGATAGATCATTCAATACTACTGGTTCTGTTCTTCTGGGGAATCCACACGAATACAGGTCATTCTCCTCACCATAGTCAAACATCAAAGTGATCTTTTCAAGATCAAATCCTACCAGGTTCTTAGAACAAAGGTCAGGGCCTGTGGGGTTGGGTCCTGCCACTCCCGGAAGCCTCACCAGGCGTCACTCATGGGAATCTTCTCCAGCGCCCATGCCCACCAGACCCACCGCACAGCCCCTCGGCCACAGCACCCTGCCTCTCTCACCCAGGGCTTCTCAGATGCTGTTCCCTGCCTGGAAAAGTCCCCCCTCCTTCCACTCGATACCAGCATCCTTTAGGGCTGAGCGTCAAGGGCACTTCGTTTGGGAACTGTTATGGGCTGAATTCGGCTGCCGAGTCCTGACCCCCCAGGACCTCAGAACGTGACTGCATTTGGAGAGAGGGTCTAGCAGAGCTAAGTTCGTATGGGTGGGTTCCAGTCCAAAATGATTGGAATCCTTATAAGCAGAAGAGATTAGGACACAGACACACAGAGGAAAGACCCTGAGGACACAGGGAGAAGACGGCCACCTGTGAGCCAAGGACAGAGGTCTCAGAAGAAACCGACCACACCCATGCCTTGATTTCAGACTTCTGGCCTCCCGAACGGAACCGTGAGAATCATCTGCTGTTCAGCTGCCCTGCGGGTGGTACTTTGCTCCAGTCTCTGATGCCAGGTTGCAAAGCCCCATTTTTCTTCCATTGTCCCTCCTGTGACATGGCTGCCCTCCGTGCTGAAATGTTACACCCACTCCCTGCTATGCGACCCTCAGCACCCCGTACTATACCCTGCGCAGCGTCCCCAGGCTGTCCCTCCCTCCCAGGCACAGTCCTCCCGACCATCACCGCACTGACTTCCCTAACCCAGGGGCTCACACCGACCCAGGGCCGGATCTAGGGGCATGGGGCCTGCGCAGCCACACGGGGCTCTGCACCCAAAGGCCCACGCTCAGTTTCATGCTCTGCTGTCGCCACGTTGAAATTCTCAATAATTCTGTCTTTGAACTTCTGCTTTGTAAGTGAAGTATGTTGGAACAATGGCCCATGTACGTGAGCAGAAGAGATGCTCGGAAGAAAGGAAGAACCTTGATATTTTAGGACCTTTAACAGTGCTTTTTTGCCTGCATTTCAAACAAGGAACCCACACTTTCATTTTGCACTGGGTCTTGCAAATTCTGTAGGCAGTCCTGCAGCAAACAGGAAATACTTAAGCCCCCAGGGCACTGCCCCCCAACTGCTGGCAGGGGAAGTCCCTCCTTCTCACGGAATTCTTGTGCCTCCCTGAGGGCACTGCACCCATTCCTACCCCTTCATACTCCCCTGGCTGTGGAGCATCCTGGATTGTGAGTCCACATTTCCGCCCCCTCTGACAGCTCTGACAGCACGCCTTCCACATGCCCCTCCAGCTGCTGATGCAAACGGTGAGCCGGCACAGCCAAAGCACAGCCAGCATGCTGAGACCTCCCTCCGTCCAGGCTGGCGCCTCCTGGGTGGGCGCCAGCCACCCACCTGAACAGGCACCGCCCCAGAAGGCCAGCCTTACAGGGGCCTCGGGGGCTGCCATCCTCATCTCCTGCCTTTCCAGCCCATCCCCAGCCTGGCACAGGGCCTCTCCGGAGGGCAGTGGGATCGGGCAGGCGCTGGGTGAGGGGATGGTGTTATCGGGGAGAGGTTTATTTGGGGGGCTGCATTGCTAACACTATGGGGGGATCAGCACACGAACGAACCCTGACTTGGGGCTCCGATGGGTAGGACAAGGAGGGCGTCTCCTCTCTACTCCCCAGCACCCGGTTTCAGGCCGAGCTGGGGAAGTCTGATCTCCAGAGGTAAGAGGAAGCAAGGCAGAGAGTTGGGGGTACAGGCCCGAGTGTTTCGGGGCATGGGCCACGCAGGCACAATCACTTTCCCTTTCTTTCATGTTGGCAGCAGCTGGTGCTGCATCTCAGAGCCTGTGGCTATGACAATTATCAAAATGTTTACTATGTGTCACTATTAATAATGCAGAAGCCCTGCCAGCCTCCTATTCAGAAAGAGCCTTGGTGCAGGGACAGGCTTGACTGGGCATTCACCCTCTCTGCCCCCCCTCTCCTGGGTGTCTCCCTCACCCTTCAGATATAGGTTTCAAGAGCTAAGAGCTACCCACCAGGAAACCTTCCAGAAGAATCTATTCCCCACACAGCACTGCACTCTCACCTGTGTGCAGAAGTGTGGGGGTGGGTGGCTTATGCCTCAGCAGCCTGCCCCCCAACACCTGGCCCTGCTCTGTGAGCTCCTTGGGGCTGAGACATTCTCTTACACGTCAGCTTCCTTTCAGTCCCTCAAACACAGCAAGCTCCCTCCCACCTGCCCCAGGATCTTTACGTGTGCTGTCTCCTCACCCAGGACACTGATCCCTTATGTCCTTGCCTAATAACTCCTACACATCTTTTTGGATCAGCTTAAATGTCACCTCCTGTGGGAAGCATTGCTGGACCCCCCATTCTAGGCTGTAGACCCCCTTTTGAATATTTCTATAGAATTCTATAGCTTTCCTGTTGAACCAATCACTATAGCAATTAAATAATTTTTATCTAATGTCTTTCTCTCCCTCTAGACTACATGCTCCCTGAGAGCATACACTGCTGTATTCTCAGCATGCCGTAGTCACTTAATAAGTATCCGTGGGATGATGGGTCAATGCCCAAGGACCAGCCCTGACCCATGCAGACCTCATAATATGTGGCAGCCATGCCCTGCTGTCTGCTCCCCTACTTGGGCAGTCACCTTGGGCTGCTGATAAGTGCTGGGAGGTCTGATATGGGGGTGGAGATACTCCCTTCTTCTGGAACAGTCTGTGCATCTCTGTAATGCATCCCATCCCTGTTCTAAGACAGGTCAGCTCCCCAAAGTGGATAGGAGGGAGAGCTCTGAACAACAGCCCCCACCCAGCAAGTCACTGTCCCCTGAGACCTCAAAGGCTGGGAGGAGGAGTCAGAAGCGCCACCCTGTGAGGTGTGCCCTGGCTGTGGGACAGGCCTTGGCCCTCACACCTGCCCACAAACGGTGAGTTCCTCGGCGTGCGCGGACCGCACCCAGTGGGAGAGTGCAGGAGGCAGGAGCTGCCCCTCAACATCCACTGGGACTTGCAGCCTCGGGCTTGGGAATGCTGGCCGGTGAGTGAGGACGTGGGTGGGGGACTCAGTGCCGTCTGCTGCCACTGGGGATCTGTCCTGTCTAAATGCAGGTTTTGACTTCTAATGACAAGACCCCAGCCACAGAGTCTACCTAGAATGGACTGATTAGCAGAGGAGGCTTGGCAGGGAGAAGCTCCCTCTAGGGAAAAGAGGGCTGCAGCCCTCCAAGCTGGTCAGGTGGGACAATGCTGGTGGGGCACGGCTCCATGCCCAGCTGCGCCCGGCATGCAGCCCTGACCTCCCTGGCTGTGGCCTGCACGCTGGTCAACTAGAGAGCTGGGCAGTTGGGCATGGGGATGCACCCTCACTCAGTTTCTCCCAGCTCCAGGGCAGGGTGGTGGAGGCCCATTGGCAAGTCCCAAATTAGGGTATGGGTGGGGGTGGGGGTCAGGCGGGGCCGACCAGGGCTGGGGAGGTAGCAAGTCTCCTTGGTAGCCACCCTGAGCACCACCTTTTCCAAAGAGGCTGATGTCCTCAGGAGAAAGGGGCAGCACTGCAGACCAGAACGTCCGGTTGTGAGGACCTGTCCTTCCTTCTCCCAGAAACGGGCAATGGCCAGTGCTCAGGGGGGGTGTGCACCTCCGGGCTGTCCTGCTCTCTGACCTGCAGGGGGCCTTGGAGACTGGCAGGTACTCATGGCATGCCCTCTGTGTGCCAGGGGTGGCCCAGGGACCCTGGGCTCCAGGGACTGGGGCTTCACTCCTGGTTCTGCCACCCACTTGCAGAGTGAGCACAAGGAGAACGTGTGTCTCTGAGCCTCAGTTTCCCCATCTGTAAAACTCGAGGGTCAGACTCCATAGGCCATCGGGGTCTCCCAGCTCACCTTCTAGGGGAGGTGCTCCCTCTCTGACTGCAATGCCTGAGGGGCTTCGCTGCCCCTCCCGCCACCCCACCTGGCCCTTGGGTATCCACAGAGGAGAAGGAGAAGGTGATTTATAGGAGGAAGGTTCAAGGTCGCAGAGCCTGTTGATTTGTTACAGGAGATGGATGCTGGTGGCTTACTCATCTGTGCTTGCTGCTGGTTAGAAACCAGTCTCCGATGGAAGATTAAAGGGGTGGGGTGAAGGGGGCAGAACAGGGCACAGCGCGGCCAAAGAGCTAGCTGCCTGGCCAGTAAGCACATCCTCTGCTCAGGGGGCTTGGTCCTGCTCCCGTCACGGGGAGTCAGGCAGCGGTGACTCAACGCTGGCTTCTTGCAGTGCACCCAGCATGCTGACTGACACCAGTTTCCTGAGTCAGTGCAGCCACCCAGCAAGGAAGGTGGCACTGTTCCTATTAGAGGAGTGAAGACTTGCAGCTCAGAGAATTAAGTACCTTGCCTAAAGCCACACAGCCACAAGCAGAGCTAGGATTCTAACCTAGATCTGCCTGATTCTGAATGCACACTCCTCTTTCCCCCATGCCATGTATTTCCCTGCTTGGGTGCTAGAGTCTAGGGCGGTTCGGTGAAAAGGGTATCAGACTGGGATTCAGAAGCCTGTCCAAGGCCAGCCTTCCCCACCCCATAAACACACTGTGGGCCTCTGGACACCTCAGGGTCTCTGGGTCTCAGTTTTACTATCTGTAAAATGGAAGATGTGGTATTTCTCAATTCATGTGACTAGGAATCCCCAGGGGGATTTATTAAAATACAGATTCCTGGCCCCACCCCCACACGCCCTGACGCAGCCGGCCAAGCATAGGTTCCTGCCAATGCTGCTGATCTGTGGACCACACTCTGGTAGCAGTGAACTCCCGAGTTCCTCCTGCATCTCGGAATGTACGACTGCTGAGAGCTTGGGGTAGGGCAAGGGCAAGCAGGCAGCCACGACCCTGATCAGGGCGTGCTCTTGGCAAAATCCCAAATCTCCCATCAGTCAGACAAGGGTGTGCTGGCTGAATCCCACCCTCACCACCTCGCACCCTCCAAAAGGCCTGACCACCCCCTGTTCACCACCTGAACACAGCTCTCAGCATAAGGGCAGTAGTGACGCGAAGGGCTCAGGAGCCAGGCACTGAGGTTTGGAAACAGGGCTCCTCCCCTTAGGCGCTGTGTAACTGGGGAAGTTACTCAACCCCTCTGAACCCCGATTTCCCTGTCTCTAAAATAAGGGTAACACTGGAAGTACATGGAGAATACTACCATTTACATTAAAAGCAGACACCCACATGCATCCACACAGGCTAGTACCCACGTAGGATGGCACTGTAAAAGTACAACAAATGGCTGGCTGGCTTTTCAGCAGGAAGTTAGGGTCAAGGTCAAGGGGGATTGGGGGAACCCACCAGTCACTGGGTATCCTTTGGGAATGTCTGCATTTCTTACTGTGTGCTTACATTACTCTTCGAATAAAGATTTTCTGCCTGGTCTGCGCTGCTATCCAGTGATTTGCACCAAGGGTTTAGCATAACGCCTGACAACATAGGCAGGCTGTTAGCACTTCACCTCTTCCTTCACCACGGGCTCTCCCAGCCCACCTGCCCATCTCCTGAGCTGGAATGCCTCTCTTCTTCCCGTGGCCCTTTACTTATTTATGGTCTCTTCAAAAGGTAGGTAGGTGTGTGTGTGGTCAAATCAATTCATACACATCACTCACTTTGCTCAACTGCCCCCTTCGCTCCGCCTCTCCCCCTCACTGAGACCAAGAGCGTGAATTCCTTCTGGCTATTAATTAGAAGCAGCCTCTCCCTTAGCACGAGTGTACTTGCCATAAATTAATAGCGGTCTTCTTAATCAAATCTTTTCTCCTCCTCGAGCCATAAACACGTGGAGTTCAAGTTGGTGTATCTGGGTACCCAGCCGTGAAATTTAATTTCTGATGCTTCGGCGGACAGCATGGGGTGGGTGGGTACCTGCTTGGGGGCTGCCCCACCTTGAGTCCCAGCACGGGATCCCTGGGCCACCAACTGGGTTTGTGAACTGCCTCTCCTGGTGTTTGGAGGCGGGGCATGCCTGACTCTTAAAACCTGAAGGTTCAGAAGTTGTATCATCATGATTACAATCTCTGGCATCATAATGCCTTTCATACATTTTACTACATCTGATTCGTGTGCCAACTCTCTAAGGGAATGGGTTGGGAGTATGAAACTCATTTTAGGGATGGAAAACTAAGTCTGACATATTCTTAGAGTCAGATCTGGATGGAATTCTTGCTCTGCCTCTTTCTAGTGGCCACTCTGACCCTGTTTCTTCATCCGTCCAAGGGGCAAGATAATGCCTCCTGCAGCTTTGATGTGCGAGAGGGGGACACAATGTCACATGTTAAGTGTCTGGCTGTAGAAGTTGCGTAGTCTGGAGATCTACGACTAAGGGACCTGCCCAAGATCATCCGTTGAGCTACAAATACAGGAGCCTGAACACAGACCCTGACTCAAAGTCCACACCCTTAGAATTCTACCTCAAGTCTGGAGCCTGAGGTCACTGGGCTTGTCCCTTGAGCAAGCTCGGCTCAAGCTGCTCCCTTCCCCTGGTCTGCTGAATGCCCACCCCAGCGTGTCCATGAGCTACAGGACAGAGGCGGGGCCGGGAAGCTGCCTGTGCCCACAGACAGGCCACGGCAGAGTCTAGACAGAAGACCCTCCTGCCAGCCTAGCTGCCGCTGCAAAGTTACTCTGAGCTGCAACCCCCCAGGGTGCCCTTGGCACCCCTTTCCCTGGGCTGCCCCAGCATCACCACTTCACTGAGTAGCTGAGAGTCTCCAGCAGTGTTCATTTGGCTCTGCACGTCATCTGCTGCTCCTGTGGTGATGCTTGCCATCCTGACGCATAGGCTCCTCCATAGATGAGACAGACTCCGAAGCCACTTCCGGAGCTGCCTTTCCCACTCGGAGCTGAGCATCACCGTCTCACTGGGCTCTCCTGGCCCTTTGGGAAATGAGTCTTTCCATCTGGGCCCAATCTTTCCAACCCCCGGCTCCTGGGCAGACAGCTCTCCTAGGACATCAAAGCCCCGGGTGTCGGCTCTGGATATCGTTCACAGAATTCCCCTGAATTAGCTTCTCCTTTCCTAAGCATGCAGCTGCTCTCCTTCCAACATCTCACTGCTTTGGAGTCCATTGTTTTTATCTTTTTCCGTGAAATTTTCAAGTTTGTTTATAATTCTTCACACCCACAGGGAGGCACTTGTCCAAGAAACTCCTCTCCTGTCCTGACTTCTCAGCACCACAGTAGCTGCTAACCCCTCTATCTCTAAATAAAGCCTGACCAGGTTCCCATCACTCTCGTCCAGAGGTTCTCAAAGCAGGGTCCCCGGGACAGCAGAAGCAGAGGCATCTGGGAGTTTGTTAGAAACACAGATCTGGGGGCCCCACCCCAGACCTGAGGAGCCAGAAGCTCTGGGGGTGGAGCTAGGCAAACTGCATTTTAGGGAGCCCTCCAGGGGATTCAGAGGCAAGCTCAAAAACCACGGCTCTGGGTGAGCAGTTCTCAGCTAGGCAGTGACTCTGCCTCCCAGGGGACATTTGGCAGTGCCTGGTGACATTTTTGGCCATCACCATCTAGAGGGTAGAGCCAGCTTCCTCACCACGACGCCGGGCACCATCCCCTCAAGGGCAGCTGTGCGGACATTACTAAATGACCAATTTGAGCCAGAAAGAAAAACCGCAGGCATCGCACCCGCTCACTCACTCCATCTGCGTAAGGGTGGTTATTAACTGCCTGCTGTATGCTTCACACTATCGTGTGATGGTGTAGTTCCAGGCCAAGAAACTCACACCACAGCAGGGAGAGAGATCAGTACGCCTGAGTGTGCGCGCGTGCACACACACGTGACCCTGAAGGATAAGCAGCATCTCTTTTGGTCTCTTTCAAGAATTGTAGGTGCTCAATGCAGTTAGAGAAACAGAATGGAGGTGGGAAGGTCCCCGGGGAGAGCAGGGCTTTGAGGGGTGGGTCAGATGGGCAGAGTGGGGGCAAGAAGGCCAGACAACAGGGGGAGGAGCGTGGGGCAAGGACCGTGGCTTTGCAGCCAGATGTGCCTCCGAATCCTATTCCATCAATCATCAGCGGTGTGAATCTTGAGCAAGTCGCTTGCTCCTCAAGTCTCAGTTCCCTTATGTAAAAAGCAGGGATGTTGCCCCCTGACACCCGGCATGGGGTGGGGACGAAACAGGAAGCCATGGAAAGGCGCTCAGAGCTCACCCTGTTCACCATGCTGCTCCTACGTCTGCGCCTGCTGGCTCTGAAGCAGGGACAATTCCGGTGTGGCCGGTGGAGGCTGGGGCCCCACACGGGGGTGAGGTGGGGCAAGGGGGACAGGACCGTGCGTGTCCGGGTAATATCACAGCCCCCTCCCCGGCCAGCAGCGTGGAGCAGCTGGTCTATTCTGGGCAGCCCTGTGGAACTGCTGCACATCAGCAGGTGTCCCGGAGGTGCCGAGTGCCATTAGCCCCTGGTTATGCCTATGTCCTTGCCTTAATCAGGGGACCCGAGAAAGGGACTGAAAAGGGGAGAGCCTACAAAGTGGGCAGCTACTGGTGGGGTATCTGCAGACGCATCCGTCCTCTCCAGAACGTGGCTCCTTTCAAATGGTCAGGCACCTGGGAGGGGAAGCCAATGAGGCTGATTACAGACTCCTAAAAGCTGAGGGCCCTCGAAGCCTTGACTCAGTGGGAACCGGTGGGGTCCTCTGAGCCAGGGAGGCGTTTGATGTGGGCGACATTGAGCAAGATGAATAGGACAGCTGTCTGCAGGACAGATGGCAACGACAGGCTGGACCAGAGGGGTCAGCGAGCAGCCTGTTACTGTGATCCGGGTGTGAGCTAGTGCGGCTGAGGCCTGGGAACGTGTGAGAACTGACGGGGCCTGGCAAGTGACACCTCCCGCCCAGGCATTTGCTTCCCCAGTTGAAGATGATTCTCCAATGCCTGAGGGTCCCACAAGACACATGCCAAAGACTCAAAGCTGGCCTTGACACAGAGAACGTGTGCCGAGATCCAGCACCGCCGGTGAGAGAGAGCAGCTCATTCTGCACCCGCAGACCCTGGCCTGCTGGGCTTGGGGCTGTCATCAGTCCAAACCTAGAGCAAGGAGGGCTCAAAGACGAAATGTCAGAGGCCGAAGCGCCTGGCACTGGCTTGCCTGGTAGCAGTTGGTTCTTACTGTCCCTGCTCTGGGACTCACAATCCAGAGCACAGGGAGGGGGTCTGCTGAGCTTAGGGGACAGTTGAGAGGTGAGGCGTTGTCCTTGGGGAGACATAGCTGGGCTTCCAGGCGCTTCTAGTTCACCGGCACACCACTCCTGGGCCCGGGGCTCGGGTTGTCAGATTTAGCAAAACACAGGACGCCCAGTTAAATGTGAATTTCCTTTCAACCCCTGGACTGTTAGACGGAGGTTTTCAACAGTCCAAACCTGCAGGATATGCAGCCTGTACAGACGATATTTGGAGCCTACTTAGTTTGAGTCCTTCTTTATCTGTTTTGCTGGGCAGCCTGTATCTTCCCTGGTATCTTATCCACCTGCGCACAAGAACTAGAACATGACATGGAGAAAAGCACATTGGCTACCAAGTCACCCAGGTCCTCCTCTGCCGGCCACACGGCTGTGAAATGGGGATAAAGCCTGAGGGCAGCAATCACTCAGGTAAGGGGCCAGGCAATGCACTTGACATTCAATCAGGGATCAGGTCCAAGGCTGCCAGCGGCACACTCGGCCTCTCTGGGAACACAGGGCGGGTGCTGCCAACGCTCCCAGCCTTGGTTTCTCACATGTGGGAGGAGGGCGTTGGCCCCTTTCCCCTGAAACACCTGATGATGATGCTGGACATCTGCCCTGTCAATAAGAATGCCTCCAGGAATTCCAACTCGTCCTGCTCATAGCGCCTGGGCACAAAGAGAAGGGAAGGGCCAGAAAAAAGCACCATGCCCTGCAGGCATAGCCAAGCCTCCGTGAGCCTGGCACCGCCTACCACCCGGAGTGTGCAAGGCCACTCGGCCCCCATCGCGCAGGCACCAGAGACCGGCTACAAGGGCTACCCTGGACCTGCCAGCAGGGTTAGACCGGTATGATGAGAATGCGTAAGAGCAGATTTTATCATGGTAATAAAACGAAAACTAATCAAAATGGAGCCAGAATGCAGCCAAAGAGGAAGCAAAGAGTGAAAGAGTCTGAGGCTTTAAAAAATTTTTCAAGCAGACCAGCACGTGCAGGATGTGATGACCCCCTCCCCGTGCCCTCGCCAGCCCCTCTGGCCATCTGTCCCTGCCAGGTCAGCTCATTTCCAGAACTGTGACTGCCTGAGGTCTAACCAGGGCACTAACTAGGAGCCAAGTGCAAGGCAGCAAGAAGAGCAGAGGGACCAGGGGGAGGCAGCGAGGGTACAGACTGAGGAGGCTGGCCAAGGTGAGAAGGGGCGAACAGGACGGGCACGCACATCCTGGTGGCTTCCAGCCTGTCCCCTCTTTGCAGTGAGGACAGTCACAAACCTCTATGGAGTAGACACATGATATTTCGTGCCCTGCATGACACCCTGAGCTTTGGGGAAGATACAGAATCAAAGGGTCATAGATTCATGTCTCATCCACATGCTTTCTCCCAGGCATATTTCAGGGTGTTAAGAACTTCAGCTCACCCCAGGAGGGCTGCTTGTAGCACACGGAGGTGTCTGTAGAACCACAGATTCACAGGGTCACACAAGGGAGATGTGGGAAGAGCCCAGAGCGCAGCTGGTCCAACCGATTCCTTCTATGTGTGGTGAATGGAGGCCAGGGAGCACAGGGGCCTTTCCCATGCTCACAGCGTAGGTGCCCTTCCCCAGCCCTGGCCCCATTCCCACCTCCTTGGCCACCTTCCCCGAGGAACAGATCAGGGCTCCTGCTCCAGGTCTCCTCTCAACAGGCTGGTGGGCCCCCATCCTGTCCTCCACCAAGGCCCATGGCTGTGCCACCTGGGGCTCTCTGGGTCCCTCCACCAGCTCTGGATTCAGAGCTGCTCCCAAGGGTCCATGTAGAGCAGGGACCCAAACACCCATTTCTTTCCAGGTGGTGGGCCACTCTGAAGCCCAAACTGTAGGGAAAGCAGGGAAAGGAAACCTCAGGATCCTCCCCCACCCACTTCTTGCCACAACAGCAGCTCTCCTCCTTATGGGGAGGCAGATTGTAAAGAAGGGGCCAACGTTGGTGAGCCAGGCTTGGGGAAAGTCCTCCCAGGGGAGGCAGGACATGAGTGGAGGGCCCAGGGTGCCCCAGACAGCATCTGTTTTCCAGGGGACCAGCGTAGGGCAGTTGGGATACAGGACTCTGCACCTGCCCAGTGCAGACCGGGCAAAGATAGGACACCCAGCTTGGAGGGGCCAGAAGCCTCAGGGGAGGGGCAGATGGTACCCAAAGTCACACCCCTTCTCTACAGTGTCCCCCTTGCCACTCACATGATACCTTCTGATCAGATCTGGGATTTCCTACGTGGAGTAATTGGAATGTGGGAGGTGTTAACTGGATCAGACACAAGGCTTATAAGAGACCCCGGCTGGAGGTGGCTATTGAACAGCACAGGGGCCTGGCATGTGACGAGGGCTGGGACAGAGGAGAGGGGCACAAGGAGGGCTTTGAGGGGCCCGGGCTCCTCAGCTCTGTTGTTACTTCGGCCCCGTCCCCTCCTCCCCACCCTGGCCCTGCCTCGTGTCCCTCCTTCTCGTGCAGGCCAGGTGGCTGGTTCTGCATCAGACACCGCACTCTTGCCTTTAATCTGCACAGGGAGCGTGCAAGGATGGTTCAGCATCTCCATTGAACAGAAGGAAAAACAGCGGCTTAGGGGCTAGGAAAATGACCTCCTAACTCACAGTTAACAGATGGTAGGCTTGGGGTTCCAATCTAGGTCTGCGTGATAACATTTCCATCACCAACACCATTCCCCCCACCAAACCTAGTCATGGTCAATTCCCCCAACTTCTAGGGCCCAGCAGGGGACTGACCACCTTGGCCAGCCTCTGAGGCTGAATGCCAGGCAGAAGCAGCGTTGGTGAGATTCGTGGGCTGCAGGGAGACATCAGACACTGGACAACCCTCGGAGCCCTGCTGGACCTGCCACACCAGGCTGGAGTGTCACCTTCCCTCCAGGGCACGTGGGCTTGAGTTGCATGTCCTCAGGCTGTCCTAGACACCTCACAGCAGCGATCCACACACACATACACATGCACACGCATGCAGATGGTACATCCACACATGAAGATACGCACGCACGCACACACATGCCCCCACGGGCCCACTCTTCCTTCCTGTTTTACTCCCTGCACCCCCACCCCAGGCACTTCTCAGCATCTACCATATAAATCCTACATATCTACTCTGCTGGTTATCTCCTCAACCAGGAAGTAACCATCACGAGAGCAGAGATAGCCGCCTGTTTCTTTATTTCCTATAAATGTACCCTCAGCTCCACCAACAGTGCCTGAAATACAGTGGGTGTTCACTTAGCATTTGCTGAGTGAATGGATTCAAGAGACAGAGGGCACAGAGGTGAGTGAGGCAGGTGTGAGCAGAAACGGCTCAATGGGAAGCGGGGAGGACATGCCCAAGTGTGAGGAGAGCTGGTGTGGGCACAGTGGGTGGGGTGGCGGGTGGCTGGGTCTGGGGGCCCCACATTAATGCCTTTTGCTGTGTGATTCTCTCGTCCTCCAGCTCCTGACTGAGGGTGGGTCCACAGGACCCCCAGGCCTGGTGTTGGTGCCACCACGAAGCTCCCAGGTGCACGGGACAGGGCTCAGAAAGGAGAGGCCTCCTGGAGCCAGTGTGGCCCCCGTGCTGCCAGACACCCCACCCTGCTTCATGGGTAGCTCTCAGCTGTGTCTGTCTGGGCTTCTGGCTGCTGCCTGCCACAAGGACATTGCCAGGGCAGCCTCATGAGGGTCAGCAGAATGGCCCGGGAGCTGCTTCCTAATGAGGTGTGAAGTCACAGGAGGGCGGCCTGGGGCCCAGGCCAGCCCCAGATGGCCGCAGCTGCTCACCCCGGCCCAGGCATGTGCCAGAAAGGGGTGTGGGGAGCTGCTGCTCGCAGGGAACCAGAGGCAGTTCGGAGCAGGGCCTGGTGGGGGCAGCAGCAGTGAAGGCCTGGCAGGCCTGTCCTCCCTGGAATGCATGAAGGCGGCCAGGAGGGAGGTGAGGGGCCAGGGGACAGGCCCCATCCTGTCAGGCTCCCTGCTGTTCAGGACCAGCTGCCAAGCAGCCCAAGGCATAGTGGGCATGAGCCAGGTGGGCTGACCAGGAAGCCCCTGAGACACGTTATTGCAGAAATCAGAGATCCCAGCCTTCGGAGGGGACTGCAGGGAGCCCACGGAGCCCACTGAGTCAGAGGCACCCCAGGCTTCAGGTTCCAGGCAGGCCCTCCCACCAGCCCCTGCCTAACCCAACACGCTTGGCCTGTTCCAGGTACACAGACGCACAGGTTGGATGGCCTGGCCAGAGGCAGTGGGAGGCCTGTAAGACGAGGATCCCGGGCAGCTTCAGAGCAGAACCACCTGGACTGCCAGGGAGACTGGAGCAGGGACCTACAGGTGTGGGTGTGGGGCAATGGGGGCCTCGCAACCTGGCCCAGTGATCAGTGACCAGGATGGGAGTCAGCACCCCCGGCTCCTGTCCCCTTCAGACTCCACCTAGCTGGGTGGCCCGGAGAGGTTGCACTGCAGGGTGTGGAAGTGCAGTGGAGTTCCACATCTGGCCTGGAGACTTTGAGCAGGTCATGTCACTGAGCCCCTGTGAGCCTCGATTTCCTTGCCTGTAAAATGGGCTGACAGGAATATGAAGTGAGGTCACCATATGAAAACACCTACCCTGATGCGCTGTATTTGTTCGAATCTGTGGTTTTGCATTTGCATTTTTTTGCATTTTGTATTTATGCATTCTCTCTGTCCTTCCTGCCCCGGCGCCCTGGACTTTGAAGGGTGGATGCCGACAGAAGGTATATCTGGTTCCTGTAGTGTGGTGCCCAGGAGCCCAGGAGCAACTCCCTTCCCATCAGTGTCCAGCACCCAGTGGGCCACAGATGACAGTGATGCCGCTCTACCCCCATAGGGAGATGAGGAGAGACAGGAGACCAAGGACAGGTGGCTGGTGCCAGCCTCCCCTGACCCTCCTGCCACCATTCTGATCTTCAGCCTTCATCATCCCTCCAGAGCCTCCTGATGACAGTGCCTGGTGACAGCTTCTTGTCACAGCTCTGCAGCATCTGAGCAAAGGAGACAAGCTGGCTTGGAGAAGAAGGGATGACCTTGTCATCAGAGGCTAGCTGCCTGCCTCCCTCCACTCCCAGCCCAGAAAGGCATGGGCAGGGACCCTGACCACCTCCTGCCTGGGGACTCCGGTGGGCAGCCAGGGACCCCAAGGATTGTCTCCTAACTTCATCTGGGTACCCAGGCCATGCCCGAGGGCCTTCCCCAGTGCATCTGGACTCAGTTCTCCTGCCTGGCACCTATGCTCATGCCTGCCTATAGCCAGGCTGCTCCTCAGCTCACCTGAGATTCTTTTTCCTTGATCTTCTCTGACTTTTAAGTACATCTGTCCTCCCTCATCTCTCTGGGGGGCTTCAGGGGGAGACTCTTCTCTGGTTCTAGCTCCCTCATACACCCTTGGCAGGCATGGGCCTGTGGCCACTCCCACTGCTGACACAGGGAGAAAGCTGACCAGGGGGGAAGATGAGAGTGCGCCAGACGCAGAACCATTTCAGGATTCAGGACACAAAAGGCCCGGAACCATCTCAGCCCTGCCATTCGCAACTGTCTGACATGGGCAACACATTTTACTTCTGTGATCTCAGTTTTGTGAAATGGGGGACCCTGATACTTTGCTTACTGGACTCCGGGATTATGTATGCAGCTGGCTGGCATAATTCCTAGCACACAGAAGCATTCTCCCTGTCCTCAGAAGGCACGGGATTCGTGGACCGATGGCCATCGCTGGCCCTGCCTGTTAACCTGGCCTTCAGCCATGACAGCCTTCTTCCGACCTGCTCCCAGCCTAACCCAGATACATGTTCATGTGAGTGTTCACCTTTGTGCTTGCTCTTTTCTTCAGTTTCTATGACATCCCTAACACGGTTAAACAGTCACCTTCCAGGTTTATGCACAAGAACCCTGCAGCTCAGAGGGTCTGAGCTACTATGCTGAGTCGCATGGCCACTTGGTGGCAGAGTGAAGAGCTGCTCTCGGGGGTCCTAAATCTAGGGCTTTTCTCATCACACCCTCCCGGGAGGGGGTGTGTATACTGGGGACCCCTGCCCAGCAATGGCTAATGCCAACCCACCATTCACTACCCGTCACTGTTTGGGAGCCATCTGAGCACGTGCAGGCTTAAAGGATCCGCTGGAGCTCAGAGGCAGCTCACTGGGGCTGGAGTTTGGGATGGGGTATGAGTCCCAGGCTAACCACCCCCCTGCCCTCCTGGGTCAGGCGCTTGACAGCAGCTGTGCCAGGCCATGCAGGGCAGAACGAGTGGCAGAGGCCTCCCTGGCAGCCAGCTGGCTGAGACAGCCCCATGCATCAGTCAATTTTAATTGTTTTCTTTCTCCAGCCTTGTTTATGACTCGACAAAATCCATAACACAGATAGTGCCTGTTCCCCACCTCCCCACCCGGGGCCTGTCTCCCCCCACCTGGCTCTCAGTCCCTGGGGATGCCGCTCTGCCGTTTATAGAAACCACTTGCTAAACCAGACCCACTTGAAGGCCGTAATTGTCAGTAAACAACCCTCCTAGAGAAGAAGCCTCAAGTGTGAAGCTCTGGGTGTAGCGTGGATTGCTGGCGGGACTCAAACAGTCCCACTGGGGACAGCAGACTCCCTTCAAGGACAGCCCAAAGCCAACCTCTGGGCCATCCACTGGGGAGGGGGGAGGCACCCAGGGGTGGTGAGGAGACCTGGGTCCTGGCCTCACCAGTCACCTTGAGCCATAAGACCCTGGTAACCACAGGACGTCTCTAAGCCTCCATTTCCATTTCCATTTATACAGTAAAGTGAGTGGATTCTGCATCTGTGGCTTCAGCTTCTTTTTTTATTTTTTTAAGTGGTGGACTCTTCCTTCAAGTGAAATTTTACAGAGATTCCCAGGAGATAAACAGCCGAAAACAGACTTTTCTATTTAAGGAACAAGCGGGAAATGTAGCATCCACCTTGAAGGAACCACCCCTTTTCTGTTTTTTCCAACTGACACTGAGCAGCTTCTGGAAGGCTAGAGTGCGCCTTTTTCTTTGCTGTGTCTTGCACAGTGGGCCTGGCCCAGCGATGTATCCCTAGCAGTGCTTAATATAAGGTGTGGAAGGAGGGAAGAAGAGAGGGAGGGGAGGGGGAAGAGAGGAAGCAAGGGTATTAATCCACCTTTCCCTTGCTTCAAGTATAGCTCAAAATGGGGTCCTGTGCCCTGAGCCATTCTCTCCCACCTGGGACTCAAGATCAGACTGGAGCCCTTCACAGTCAGTCCCTGAGGAGCCCAGCCTGCTCCCAGGATCCAGAGAGCTAGCCCAGTGCCTCCATCACGGGGTCGGGACCTTGAGCCATCACAGGGGTCCTCCAGCACATGTACACCCCAAACCTTGTCTGCTGACAGAATCAATACGTCTGACACGCCTATGGCCATCTGTCCAAAGTGCGGGGCCACTGTTGTGATTAGTAAGATAAAAACCCATTGAAAAGCGATACTGAATTCACAGTATCCCTTTGACGTGTGTTTTCTCAAACAGTGGGTGCTAAATGAACCTCTCCGCCTGCATGTGGAGATCCCTGAGTTTCTTTGGAAAAGGGGGGCACTGGTCCCATGCGGCCTGAGCCTTGGTAGCCTGCCCTCCTCTCACCATCCAGGCCCCCACCTCATCCTCCATCGGGTCCAGCAGCTCCAGGTTTTCCCCAGGAGCCCAAGAAAGGCAGCCGTCTGCTGGGCCAGAGGCCACATCTGGAATTCATCCTCTTCATTAAATTAGTGGCTGTTTCCCAAGCTCTGGCTCCCTTGATCCCCCAAACCCATGTTCGTGCTGTTAACAAGGACAGTAATTTGTTCATTAAAAATGGGCCACCTTCCTAACAGGCTGCTGCCTGCCCTAGGAGGGGAGACAGGAGGAAGACAGAGCACCTTCCACCCCAGGGTCCCACGGGGGCCTCTTGTCACTCGGCCCCTAAGTCCCCACGTGACTCCGAGGATGCCTGGAGTCAGTGTGGGGACAGGCCAGCAGGCAGCTCCCGCCAGCTCCTCGCCTGCCCCAGGACAGCACTTTGCGGCTGTCCAATCAATGCGGACAACTCGATCTGGCATGGAGTCCCTGTGCAAACCGCAGTCCATCAGGAGGCATTCATTGCCATGAAAACAAGCAGGGCCCATCCCCCAGCCGATCCCACGTCCACTCCCCCGCCTGCCGGGGTATCCTTCCCCTGTCCCTGGAGCAGCTCAGACCCAGGGCCACTTGCTCCTGTGCATTCCAACCTTTGCCAAGCCAGGCGGGGCCCAACAGGGGACAGGAGGCAGGGTCTGGGAGGCGTGCAGGCCCCCTCGCACAGTAACCCACCAGAGAGAGCCCCCTAGGCCCTCAGATCCTGTGTACCGGGTTAAATAGTGTCCCTCAAAATTCTCATCTACCTGAGCCTCAGAATGTGACCTTATTTGGAAATAGGGCTGTTACATCGGTAATCAAGTTAAGATGAGGTCATACTGGATGAAGCTGGCCCCAATCCTATGACAGTGTCCGTCTAAAAAGAAGGAAATGGACGCAGAAACACGCACAGAGAGAAGGGGGTGTGAGACACAGAGATACAGGGAAGAACGCCGTGCGACCTTGGAGATGGAGACAGAAGCCATGATCTACGGGCCAAGGGTTGCCAGGCCGGGAAAGAGGGGTGGAATGGGTTCTCCCTCAGGGCCCCTAGAAGGAGCCAACCCACCGACGCCTTGACTTTGGACTTCAGCCTCCTGACCTGTGTTTTCAGCCACCTAGTTTGGGGTTCTTTGCAGCGGCCGCCACAGGAACTCAGACAGGTGCTTAGTGGGTTCGGCAGTAGGATGGCTCATTTTATGGGTCAGCGTGACTGGGTCAGGGATGCCCAGAGAGCTGGGGAAATGTTACTTCTGGGTGCATCTGGGAGGGTGTTTCCAGAAGAGATTAGTATGAACTGAGTAAAGAGCTGGTCCTCACCGATGGCGGCAGGCATCATGTCATCTACTGAGGGCACCAAGAGAACAAGAAGGAAGAAGTGGGGCGCATTTGCTCTCTGCTGAACCGGGACGGCCACCTTCTCCTGCTCCTGGACATCAGTGCTCCAGGCTCTTGGGCTTTGGGGCTTGAACTAGGACTTGATGCCATCGGCTCCCTGGTTCACAGGCCTTCAGGTCTGGACTAGAACTACACCCCCAGCCTCCCTGGGCCTCCAGCATGCCAACGGCAGATGGCGGGACTTGGACCTCTCAGCCTCCACAATCACATGAGCCAATTCCTCCTAAGAGATCTCTTTCTATACATCTGCATATCATCTATTGGTTCTGTTTCCCTGGATAACCTTGATGAATACTGGAAGTGGAGTGGGTCACTTCAAGGGCATAAAAACAAGGCTGTGACAGCACCACGACTGGAATTTAAAGCCACCCTCCCCAAGAACCCCTCTGCAAGTCCCAGAGATGAGAAGGGGCAGCCCCCACGTCCTAGCTGAGCTGTTGAGAAGGCAGCCTAGGCTGGGAGGCCTGGGCATGAAGGGCAGAGAGCGTTTCCCCCACTGCATCCCAGCCTCAAGCAAGGCCCCTCCAACAAAGTTCCTGACTACCGAGCCAGCACCGGTAGGCATGTGCCACCTGGTAGGTGCTAGTAAGTGAACGCATGGTGGAAGACAAAAGTCTAAGATCTTGCTATGGAGTTCCTTTGCAAAATCCTTTTAGATGGCAGATGGAAATTAAGTTGGGTAACTTTTCTCCCATATCTGGTCTCCTACACCCCAGGAAACCCACACAGATTGCTCTGTGTTCGGGTCTGGGCACAGCCCTCAAAGAAGGATGTTGATTTAAGGCAGAGTTTCCCACCCTCAGAGCTGCTGGCCGTTTGGCCAGATGATTCTTTATCACGCGGGCCCATCCTGCGCACTGTAGAACATTTAGCTGTTCCGAGAGCACCACTAGATGCTGGGAGTACCCAACACAGCCTCTCCTAAGTTGTGACAACCAAAAATGTCTGCAGACACTGCCACATGTCTTGGGGGCAAGTCACCCTGCAATGAGATCTCCTTGTGCTGGCCCCAGGGGGTGCAGAGACTCAGAGTCCCCCCCATTGTGGAGAGTGAGGGGTGGATGTCCCAGAAGAGGGGAGACCACGGCTGCCTGGTGACTCGGGGGCCTGCCTTGCCAAGAAGCTTCCTGTCTGAGCAAGTGCTGGGACCAGGCAACCGTGGGCTGGAGAGAGAATTCCTGCTCGGGAAGGAGGGGTCATCTTCCCCTCGAAGATCCTGAAGTGCTGAGCCCCGACTCCTTCCTCCCTTGAAGGGCAGCCGCCACTGGGTCCCAAAATGACCAACATGCTGGGACACCTGTGATGCCACACCAGGCAGGACCGCCCTCCCAGTGTTTGAGATCTGGGGCTTCCATTCCTCCCCCTACAAACTTGGGATCTAAAAACAGGGCAGCAGCCACTTACAGCTCATGGTTTTGTGTAGGTACTTTATAAGCATTATTTCATTATCCCTACTCCTTAAAACTACCCTAGAAGAGAAGTGTTATTAGCCCACTTTAAAGAAGAGGTAATCGAGGCTCAGAGAGGTTAAGAAAGTTGCTGGAGGTCACACAGCTTGTCAGCGACAGAGCCAGGATTCCAATCCAGGTCTGTCTGGCCCTGGCACACCCAGGATCCTCGGATGATGTCCCTCCCTGGGCCACTTCCTGGGGTGGTCACAATGAGCTTCCTCTCAACTGGAGTCCTGGGGAAGAGGTGCCAAAGGCAGGAGGATGGGGGACAAGGAGGGAGACCCAGGACCTACCAACATCATCAATGGCAGGAGGACAATGGCTGCCTCAGAACCCAGGGCCAAATGGGCAGCAGGTGCCCTGGAGGCTGTCACACATGGGCAGGGCCCGCCGTGGCCAGCTCCTGGCCACGGGCACCAACACGTCAGCCTCCCTGGCCAGGGCAGTGTTTATTTCCAGGGTGAGGCCGGGAGCGGTTTCCAGGTGGGGGTCCATGGAAACACCGCGCTCACACACACTCTCTCTCGAGCTGCTCTCCGCTGTTCCTCAGGAACAGAGCCCCATTCAGCCCATCTTTGAACCCGCCTGCCTGGCTGGCAGCCTGTATTCCGGGAAGGGTGGAAAAGTCAATTCAGAGACGCACACCCTGTTGGAGCCAGCCCCTCTCCTCTCTCCACTTCACCGTTTCCTTCACAGCTTCCCCAGGAGGACAAAGCACACCCGGGGCACTGGAATGGGACCTGGCGCATGCGATGCCTCCAGGCTGGCCCCGGGAAGTCACCAGTCCCTGACACGCAGCGTCACATACCGCACGCAGCATCCTCAGAGCCCAGTGGGCTTGGAGGGACAGGAGTTGCTTCAGGATTCCCACTGACGCCTCCTTTTCGTTGCCCTGCTGAGTCCCGGGACTGAAGGCTGGGGACAGCGAGGCGACAGTTGCAACAATCCAGGAGATGGAGCAGGACTTGATAAGCTACTCAAAGGGAGCGTAGCGGGAGGGGGGAGAGGAGATAATACCATGATGATGGGGGCCCCTCACTGGGACAGAGGGACAGCAGGCACATGGGGGCAGAACTGCTGCGGACTCAGTTTGGGGGCGGTGCTAAGGGATAGCCAGCTGACATTCAAATGGGGGTGTCCAGGTGGTCTGGGGCTCATCGCAGACACCTCGGCAGGAGCCATGGGTGAGCCCACCATGGGCAACCAAAGCCGTCACAGTGGAGAAGGGGGACGTGGAACACTGGGCAACACTAGGCAACACCCACACTTAGGGGACTGCTGCCAGAAGAGGCGGCCCCCTATGCAGGCCTGGCAAGGACAGACAGACAGATGGAGGACCCCAGGAGACAGCGGTGTTCCAGAAGCCAAGAAGGGAGAGGCCATCACTGGGCAAGGTCAGCTGTGGGCAAGACAGCAAGACCGTTAAAGGGTCCACTGGACTTAGCAACACAAGACCACAGGCAGCCTTGACCAGGAAGGAAGCTCAAGGATGGGCAGGGCAGGGGTGATGGTGGGCAGTGAGGGAGGTGGGCAAATGGGGACCCACCATTAAGGCCTGGGGTGAACGAAAGGCGTGGGGAAGGGGCCAAAGTGGTAAGAGAAATTGCCAAGATGGGAGAGGCTGAGTGGGTGCCCCCTGATGGGAAGCACCCCACGGAGAGAGGAGGAGGAGGGTACAGATGAGGGGGGCATGGAGCAGGGAGCAGGCTCAGGTGGAGGACCTGGCCTGGACCCCAGGGAATGCAGCAGAAGAGGCTGGCTGGCAGCCAAGGGGGTTCTCTTCTCCTCAAGAAGGCAGGGGGTGGGAGCATTAGCGAAGGGTGGAGCAGGTGGCAGGGGTACTGAGAGTGACCCGTGACTCCTGTCCCTGATTTTTCTACTCTCCGTTCCTGAATCAGTCCAGCATCACCTCCCCCTGGAGGGCTTCCCTGGGGCCTGGTCCTGGATAGGTCTCCTGCGACTCCTCTCTGTTCCAGAGACAGCCACACACACCTCCACGTGCCGACTGCATGCACCCAAACCCAACTCTGGGTGTCTCTTTGGGTGTCTAGGCTCCTCACTAACTCTGAGCACATGCTGGCAGGTAGCATTCATGTGTAAGTGACCAGCTATTCATGGCATGCTGGGCACATGATAGATAGGTGCTCAAAATGCTTGTTGAGTGACTCACAGATGCACAGTCTCTTCTCTCCTACAGACTCTCAGACTCACCAAGTCAGGGAAAGCTGACACCCCACTTCCTGCCAACCCACTGAGACCACAGAAAACTGTGGAGTTTGCTTTTCTCTTCCCGTGTTTCAAGGAAAATAAGAAAAAAACTTTACTCGCACCAAACAAAATGAGGTGGCCTTGCTGAAGTGCTGATGAGATCTAATCAACAGAGATGGGCTGGGTTGATTTTCCTTTGCAAACATCCTATTTGTTTGTGGGGCGCTTGGAGGGGCACGCCATGCTTGTTCTGTATTATTACTTTGCTTCCCGCCTTAACTACCCCGGCTGGACTGGTGACGAAAGGCTGTGGCTCTCAGAGGCAGCAGGGGTCCGGGAAGCTCGCAGAGGCAGCCCCCGGGGAAGCCAACAGGGTGGGTGTGGGGGGTGCAGAAAGCTAGGAGGGTGAAGCACACAGAGCCCCCACCCACCAGGGTCCTGCCCTGCTCCGGGCCCTTGCTGGTTTCCATACATCATCTCTACCTGCACAACTGAAGGCAGCGATGGCTATTTCCGCTTTGCAGACCAGGCTCAACGAGGTCTTGGAAATGCACCAAGAGACACAGTGAGTAATGGTCAGGGCACCCTGGTTTGACTCACTCCAGAGCCCGTTTTCTTTTGCAAAGCCACTATCTACTCCATCCATGGAGAATCCAGAATTTTGGTCTGGAGAATGGGGAGGGAAAAGGGGAGTCAAAGACATAGGAAACAGGGTCTGTTAGTAATGGAAACTGGCATTCCTTATTTTAGAAGCAACTAGGCTAAGGGTCCTAAAAGGAGCTGGTGGAGACCACGTTAAAGGGAAGGGTCCCAAGGCCAAGTGCCCCAGAGTGGTAATCAGGGGTAAGACTGAGTGTAAGGGCAGCTTTCCAGGCTGCCACAGTGGGAAGCACCCGGATGGCCCGATAGCCAGTGTTTTTGTGTCGTGAAAAAAGACGTCAGGCAGGGTGCGGTCTGGGTTGGTGAGGAAAGCAGGTGTCGGGGCAGGTCACAGTCAGGCTAGACCCCATGGAGAAGGCGACACGTCAGCAGACACTTAGGAGAGACCAGACAGCTTCCCTGGGGGACGAGCGCTCCAGAGGCCGGCCCAACAGAGGGTCAGATTGCGTGGCCTCGTGAGCCACGCATGGGCGATGGCTCTACTCTGGGGCTCAACACTGAGCAGAGGACAGAGGCTCTGACTTCGGTTGTTTTTTTTTTTTAAATAATACTTTAGAACAGTTTTAGATTGCTGAAAAGTTCCGAAGATAGAACAGAAGCTTCTCATCTACCCGTCACCCCACCTCTCCCGTGGTGAGCATCTCCCACGCTGGGGGGCATCTGTCCCAACTAAGGAACCAGCCGGCCACAGTCTATTAGCCACACTCCACAGTGTATGCAGATCTCACTCGTTTCTCCCCCCGTCGTCCCCTTTCTGCTCCAGGGTCCCACACAGGACTCAGTCACATGTCCCCTTCAGCTCCTCCAGACTGTTACAGTGTCAGGCGTTCCTGTTTTCCGATGACCTTGACAGTCGAGGAGGTATTCTGTAGAGCGTCACTTACTGTAGGTTTACCTGATGTTTTTCTCATGGTTAGACTGTGGTTATGGGTTTTTGGGAGGATGACCACAGAGGTAAAGTGCCATTATCAACACATGCTACCAAGCTGAGTGTGTGTTATCAGTATTTCTTATCGCTGATCATGTTACCTTGACCACCTGGCTGGGACTGTCAGGTTTCTACACTGTCAAGTTCCATATTAAATTCCCCTTTCCATGCCCTACTCTTCGGAGGCAAATGCACTAAGGGCAGCCCATGCCGAAGGGGAGAGGGATCACTTCTATTCTGAAAGGATCTGCAAGGATCACTGTGGCGACAGCAGCCCAGCGCCAAGAAGACCGTGGCTGGGAATAGCGTAGCAGCAGAGAAGGTGGTGAAAAGCAACCGAATTCTACATATGTTGATCAAATAGATTTGATTTCTTGGATTGTTCTATTGGATTAGATGTGGGGTAAGACAAAGTGCGGGGTCAGGGGCAGCCTGAAGGTTTCGGCTGGAAACAACTGCGTCTTGGCATTGCCCCAGTGAAGCCTGGGGGAGGCTGCAGGACAGCATTTGGGGGAAGATCAGGAGTTTGGTCCCGAGCGTGTGTTCAGGGTGACTCCTGATGATGCAGAGTGGGACAGAGGAGACTGGGGTTTGAGACACAGATCAAGACTGGAGGGACACATGTGGGCACTCCGGGCACAGAGGCAGGATGAGATCATCATGGCAGGAGGATGCACAGGCAGGCAGGAAGAGGAGAGGGCCCAGGCCTGAGCCCCAGGGGAAGCAGGCTCAAGAGGTTTGTTTTCAAGAAGGGAGAAATCCTGCTTCTCTGCTTGGGGGCATGACCGCAGAGGTGGGGGTGACTTACCCTTCCACCTACAGGCACCAGAGACTCCAAAGCCCAAAGGGGCTAGGCCATGGGGGATGAGTTGAAGGAGATAGTCCTGGAAATCCAGCCCCCCTCCCCACCCTCCAGGGCATGGGAGAACCCCAGTCGGCATGTGCTCTCATCCAGCAATCAGCAGGCAGCTCTTAGGAGATAAAAGCAGCTCAAAAGGCCTCGAGCAGGGCTTGGGCTGGTGTGACTGGTGGCACAGAGCTCTGCCAGGCAGCTGCCCTAGGAACAACTGCCCAGGGCACATCCTTGGGCACCCGCACCAACCCTGGGAAGATGGAGGAAGATACCCCATCTCCCTCCTCCAAATTCTGGGGGGATGACACTGGTTTCTGGAGGCATTGAAAGCTTTAGGATGCTTTGGGGCCACTGCTCCCCAGGGATCCCTGGTCAGGGTTGAACCCCCCTGAAACTGTCCCCTAAATGCTGTATGCTCAGACTCATGCATGCATGTGCTTTTCTGGGGAGAGGGACCTATTGGTTTCGTCAGCTCTTCAAAGGGCTCCATGTCCTCTAGAGAGAAGGGGAGGCCCAGCCAGGTGCTTGGGGCACCCGGAAATGCACCCTGTTCCCCCACTTCAAGCCCATCACACATCCTCAGAGGTTGCAAATCCCAGGCACAGTGTGATTCTCAGTATCTGGGTCACTCTCTGGGTCTCTGTGACTCACAGGGCTGCTTCAGTGCAATCAGGATGCTGACAACCAGGAGAGCCCACGGCACTGCTCATTCCTGCCCTGCAGCTGTGAGGGAAGCGGGGCGTGTGTACACATGTGTGTTTACACAGCATGTGTATGTGTGTGTGTGCATGTGCGTGTAATGTGTTTTTGTGTGTAATGGCATATGTGTAAATAGTGCCATGTCTCTGTGTCCAGAAAGGCCTGGGAGGAAGGGCGTGTGTGTGTGAGAGAGACAGAGGTGAGGGGGACGTGAGCATGGAGATCAATACAGCATGCAAGGGAGAGGGGCCCCCTGCCTTCTCAGGATGAACGTAGGATCGGGCAGACACATGGTAAAACTTTCCAAAGGATGAAATCAGCACAGGTCTCAATGCTGCATCATCTGCACAGAGGGAATTCACATTTTCCTAGAAATCCACAGATCGTGTTCTCACAAACATTGAGTCCTGCTGTGATTATGCACCAGTCTGCCCAGGGCACCCAGCAGCTACGGTGTGGCTCAGAGGTAGATGGGTGGGAGTGCGGATCACCTTCTGGCCCTCTCCTTACCCCCTCCCCTCAGAATCAGTGCCCATGGAGGGGAATCTAGATTCTCTCTCTTTTCCCCCTGGACACTGTTGAGGGGCAAAGACCCCCTCTCTGAGGTTCAGACTTCCAGGCTCTGTCCCTCCCTTTCCTGGCATTAGGGTTGTGATGGGAGGCCAGGCTGTGACCCCAGCTTTCCTGAAACCTCCTGTAGGGTGGGAAGACCACCCTCAGAAGGCCTGGCCCCCTCGGGCACCTGACACTTTCCAGAGGACCACAGTGAAGCCAGCACTCTCCCGCTGTCCTGGTCAGGGCTGCTCCCACCAGCGTGAGCACTCCTCGGAGCTGCCTGGACAAACAGGAAGGGCTGGGGCCAGCCCTGTGCCCCTTCTGCTGTACACCGGCCCCTCAGGCAGGTGCCTTCCCGCCCCTGCGTGGCTCCAGGTCAGTGGGAGGAGCACAGAGCTACTGAAGCCTCAGTTAGAGCTCTGGCTCTGCATGCATGAACCAGCTGAGGCCTTGTGTACAGTGCCCATCTTTCTAAGCCTCAGTTTCCCCATCTGTGAACTGACGCCCCGAACCCTCCCTTACTGGGCTGTCCTGCTGCTTCCCTGAGGTGCAGAACTGGAAAGACCCCAAGAGTCTGAATGCTGTCAGGGCTCAGCAAGGGGGTCCCCTGTCCCCCCTTCAGCTCAATGGGATCCACCACTCCACACTCCCCCCACTGGGACCACGTCCTTGCCGGTTCTGAGATGCCCCAGAGTCCCGGCTGCAAAGGAGGCTTCTTCCGGCAGGACTGGGGGCCTGCAGGATGAGGCCTCCACAGCCCCTCTCAGGTCTTCCCACCCTGCATGGGGCAGGGGAGAAGCAGGCCCCTGCACGTGCTGCCGGCCATGGATAGTTTAAATACCGCAGACACTTTCCCCATCTCAGGAGGGAGCTGGTATTACCCATCAGCCACAAGGGAAGTCTCCCCACAGCACAGTTGTGAATTAAACATGCAGCCTAATGAGTTGATTTTATTAGTTTGCAAATGCATTGAGAACTCGTTATCAAAATAAACATCAATTCCTTGCACCCTGCTGCAGGCTGTTTAAGTGGAGAAGGTAAACACAGTATATTCCAGCCGTGACCCAGCAGCACACGGCTGCAGGCTGACCCAGGCAGGGTCCCACCATCCCTCACCTGGAGCCGGTGGCCCTGCTGGGTGGGGCTGGAAGGAGAGACCGAGGGAAGGGGCTTCTGCTGGGAAGACAGGACCAGGGTGGTGGTCTGAGGGTTCTACTTTCTGGGCCAGGCCCTTCACTCCAGCTCACCTCCTGAAATGGGGGTGCAGAGGTGTGGGCGAGAGGAAGGGTGCAGAGAATGAGCCAGTTGATGATAACACTAATTAATATTAATAATAGCAGCAATACTGGATGACTTTTATATTCCAGGGGCTGCCTGCCCTGCATGTGCTTTTATCTTCCACTAACCCTATGGGATAGGAAATACTTGTATAGATGAAAACTATTTTATAGATGAGAACACTGAGGGGCAGGGAGTCCTTTCTCCTGCATGAGGTCATGCCAGGGGGTAGCAGGTGGCTCCCAGGCTTTGCCTCTACGGACCCCCAGTCCCAGTTGGAACTGAATGTGGCTTTGCAGTGGCACGAGAGAACTGTACGTACTGGGCAGATCTCCTGGCTGAGTTAGGTGAGATCTGGGCTAAAGACAGCAAGACTAGTTTTCCCTGAAAGAGATCTCCATAATCCTGTGCGGGGCAGGAGGCAGGGACATGGACAAGTTGACCTTTGGAGGAACCCACCTCCTAGTCCTCTCTCGCTCCTAGCCTCGACTCCCTGGAGACGCCAAAGAGTCTCCTGCTACCCTGGCCCGAGGCCCCTGGAGAGAGAAGGCTCCAGGCTGGCCGAATTAGCTTGGAAGCCAGCAGGACAGGAATCATCATGTCATGCTCTGCAGTCCGTGCTCTCTTTGGAAAGGATGTTCTAATCCCATTTCATCTGCTTTCCATGGCTGTCAGCTGTTCGCAGGCATTTGGGAGGCAGGCTTCTGAAATCGGAGCCACTGTGCAGCCCCACCCCGACCCGCCGGCCCATCCCCCTCCAGCTTGTGCTCATCCATCCAGTTCGCAGTCATGCTCCCTTTTGTTGGCCGGCCAACCCCCACCCAATGGCATCTCGGGCCTCACCCCCTGCCAGCTGCCCCACCTCCCCTTCTATTTTGGGTGCACAGCAGGACAGGGCTGGGAAGCGTCAGCCAAGCCCCTGGCCTGCAAGGAGGGCAGCCACAGGGGGGTGGACCTCTTGGACTCCCCAAGGAAGGAATTAATTAAGCTTCAGCAACTTTCTGCCAGTGAAGGCAGCTGAAGGGGATGTCTGAGAAGTAAAGGGATCTGTACTTCTAACTAAATCTGTTCTCCGTAGCGCAGGCCAGAGGTCTAGCTACCAAACAGAAACAGAAGAAAAACCTCTGCCCCATCCCTTTGGTGCACGAGATACAGAAGATAAAGCCTCCACACCAGCCTCAGGCAGCCTGCGACTTTAAACTCAACTGCTTTTCGCTCCTCAAGCCATTAAGCCTGGCCTTTCCAGCTTCTAGGCCTTCACTCAGCGTGCAATGCCCTCCCACCTTCCTTGGCCACATGGTGTGACCCCACCCCGCAACCCAGCATCGGTATGGCCTCTCCAGAACATTCTCCTGACCCCCAGGAAGGAGCACAGGCCCGCCTTTGTTTTCCCGAAGCACACTATGAAGCCTCTTCCTTTGCACTTGATGTAAATACCCTGTGGGATTGATCTGGGTATACCTTGTCCCCTCCCTAGACCTGACTGAGTCAAGGCTCAACTCGAGGTCAGGGGCCACACACCCGCCACTGGCACCTTAGAAAGACAGTGCACAGAGGCTGCTTCCCCACTGTTTTGCACACCCCACCTGGCATGGAGATGGCGCCCAGTAAGCACCGGCCACCTCTATCCCTGCTTTTATGCTTCTCCCCACTTTTATTTCTCCAGCTCCTAAAACCGTGCTTGGCTAGAACGTGATGAGCACATAGCTGATACACATTAAACTGCCGACTCATTATTGTGTAATTCTATTTACAGCCTTAGAAAAAAACCAAGAAGGTAGCCTTAAAAATCACTTGTTTTAAGACTCTGTTGTAAATGACAAATGTGAGGCCCCACAGGTAAAGTTAACTTGTTGGAGGCCCCTGAGTTTATCTTGGTGGAGCTGCTCCTAGAACCAGGCCCCCTGGCTTCCCAGTGGTACAGTGCCCACTGCCCAGAGGCCCTCGGTAAGCTGGAGTCCATGCAGATGGCGCGCTCCTGCAGGGCCAAGTCTTTACAGGTCTCCTGGTAGAACCCCATTGTTTGCAAGACACACAGGCCATGAGGCAGGTCCCCTGAGTCTGTGCTACACCCCCTCCCTCAGCCCTGTGTCCTTCCCCCTCCCCAGTGTTACTCTGACCAGGCGAGTGACCCCAGGGCCTGATGGGGTTGCCTTGGGGGTTGGTCTGGAATAAAGCTCCCAGTACAGCAGGTGGTGATGCCAGGATGGGTGGAGACGGGACAGTGGGTAAGGTGGTTAGGGAACCGTTCAGAGGCCATGTTCTGAGCCATGGTCATGTGAAATAAACAACACACACACACACAACTACATGCATGCACACACAAAAACAAACATGCGCACACATACATACACACGTGATGCACACATATGACATCCTCCCCCCTCACATACACACACTTCTTCCCTCTGCATCCCAGTTCAGTCTGCACAGCACAGGCAAGTTTGTGGAAAAGAACCGCCTCTTTCCCAGCACTTTACAAAGAGACACAAAAGGCAAGCTACTTGTGGATACCTTTGCAACTGGCGTCAGGACATGGCAAACCCCGCACTCTGCTGCCCCAGGCTGCCCAGCCCAGCCCTTTCCAGCCCCAGCTCAGAGTGGCACGCACACACGCAAGCTCAGGAAGGAGAAAACAAGGTGAAAGGGGTTGGCGATGGGGACTTCACTGCCCGGGGCAGGCGGGCTGATCATCCTTAGGTTCAGGCCTGTAACTTTGAGCCCCAGGCATGTGTTTGTCTTTGATTAGTTTTGTTTTGTTCTCTGGGCTGAATTACTATGCGGTATCAGATCCTTCTTCTGGAGTAATGTAGTCTTAGTCCTGGGTGTTTGGGGCTGGGAAAAATGAACATTCCAAGATGGTATAAAAGAAATGAACTAGCCTTGGGGTACAGCTACTTTTTGCAGACAAATATGAGAGTCACATGGATATGAAGTCCATTTTTTCCTCAGCCCAGTTTAAGAAGGTGCCTGAGAGGTGGGGCAGTGGAGGGGGGGTCACTAGGAGTCGGTGCAGGCACAGACGGGATGCCACAGCGGGGAGGGGTTAGATTCCAGGGCTCAGGGGCAGCGGGGCCCCTTGTCAAGTGGGACAGCTGAGAATGGAGGGGCGAGTGGGGTGGGTAGAGCAGCAGGCTCTCCTGGGAGGAGCAGAGAGAACGGAGGAGGGCTGGGCTGGAAGGATTTTCACAGGCCCGGCCTGCATGGAGGCAGAGGGCAAACCTTACTGAAGGCAGGCGGGAATGACAGCACCCTGGTGGGCAGGGGTGGCCCAGACAGCTGGCCTCACACCCAGCAAGGGAGGTGGAGGGCTGCAGACGGGAGGGGAGAGGGCTCAGGGGCGCATTCTAGTGCCAGCAGCAAGGACCTTGTCGCCTTTCTGATTTGAGACCTGGAAGGTGCTGGAAGTTTCTTCTTAGGAAGCCTCTGGCCACACTCCTTCTCTGGAGAATTTTCACGGGGAAAGAGTCAGCCCTGCTTTTTCCAGTATGGTTTAAACGTGGTCTTTCTCTAATGCAGGTGGATGAATCCAGAGACCCCTGGGGTCCCTTCTGCCTCCTAGCTCTGATTTCAGACTCCAGGAAATATGGGGAGGAAGGTCCCAGGGGGTGCCACCCCAAAACCTCACCCACCTGGTTGCAGAGAGCTGCCCCTGCTACCCGTGTCCAGCTTACTCAGTAGCATCTTCAAGGGACATGGAGCTTGGTGGGTGGTGGTGGTGGTGGGGTCCCTGCTATTTGTGTTATTCTCCTGAATGATCTACCAAACCTGCCAATATAACTCCCTCTCATGGTGAATTAACTGGCTCTTCTGGAATCATAAATAATTAGTGAGCCCATCCTTGATGCCACTTAACAGTTTGTGTTTTCAAAGCACTTTATGCCCATTAACTAAAGACTTCTTGATGCACCTTCAGGAGAGAAGGACAATATTGACAGGGAGCAATACTGAAAAGACCTCTGGAAGTCATCTCATCCATCCCCCTGGCTCTGGGCAGGACTGTAGCTGAGAAGAAACAAAGCAAACAACTATGTTTTGAGAAACCAGAAGATTGAAATGCCTAAGACCACAGAGAAAAACCTACCCAGGGTGAGCTGCTCTCTGATGAGTTAACCACTAGGCAGAGCCCAGCATGCCAGGAAGCCAGGAAGGCCGGTGGGATGCAGTGGGTCATGGAGGGAAGCCCCTTAAGGGACAGAGAGGTGGTCATTTAATCCAGGGCATGCTGGAGAGACCCTGAACCAATAGCAGGTTTCTTCACCTGCAAGGAGGGAAAATGGTAATTTGCTAAGCAAGACCCATTCATTAACCTGCAAATGACACAGTTCCGTCACTTAGGCATGGGTCTCTTAATCAGCCCCCTACCTTTGCCCAGCCACATGTAAAGTTTTGCTTCTCCCTTGGGGCAGAAATGGACATTTATGTCGACTTGCCTCTCCCTGTGAAAAGGGAGAGTTCAATGTGGCTGCTGATTCATTCAGAGTCACGGAAACAAGATCCTCCTGGCGGGCAGCAGTGGGCCAAGCCCTGGGGCTTGGGAACAGAAGCAACCTTGCAAGCCTCAGTCCTCTGCCCTTGCTAGAGTCACAAATATTTAATTTTTTTCAGTGAGGAGCTACTGGAAGCCTGCTGTGTGCCCAGCACAGGGCTGAGATGTGAAAGGAAAAGGGAGGGAGAAGCCTTCAGCTCAGTCTTATGAACACAAAGGGCCTTTTTCTCCAGAATCTATGGTCCACTTGGTGCCTGGGAATGGGGCAGGAGTGGGAAAGTTAGGAAAGCAGCCCCTTCACCCCTGTCACCATGGTTCAGGGGACATGGGCCAAGCAAGAAGTCTACAGGTAAGTGCCTGACCAGGTAACTTCCTATTCTCCCACTGCTTCTGTCATTCTCACCGAAAGCTCAGGAAAGCAATGGTGGGGGAGGGGGAAGGCACAGATGAATGGAGATCCTGCTCCTGCTACAGCTGAATAAACTCCTGCTGGAGCAACCGTCCCACAGCTAATAACTACAAACTCCGGACAGAAGACACAACAAGCAACTACCTGAAGGACCTGGAGAGTGAACCAAAGCAGGCAAATTCTGGAGAGGACATAATACTTGGAAGAAGCACATGGCACAACATGAGTTTTCTGTTCTGTACGGAGTTTAATTTGAGCGCCACACAGCAGAGAGCTAAGCTCTCCCAAAGAACAAAGCTACAGTAATCCAAACAGTGTGGCACTGCTGTAAGGACAGACACAGTGTGCAAGGGGACAGAACTGAGAGCCAAAAATTAAACCCAGATATCTATGGCCAGTCGATTTTTGACAAGGTTTCCAAGAACCCTCAATGGGGAAAAAGTGTCTCTTCAACAAATGGTGCTGGGTCAACTGGACACCCACATAAAAAAGAATGAAGTTGAACTCTCACACCACACCACACATTTAACAAAGTGGATCAATGACCTAAACATAAGTGCCAAACTATAAAACTCTTAGGAAAAAACACAGGATTATTAAATCTTTATGACTTTTGATTTAGCAATGGCTTCTTAGACATGACAACAAAAGGAACAACAGTTAAGCTGGCCTTCATCAAAATTAAAAACTGTGCATCAAAACACATTATTAAAAAAGTGAAAAAGCAATCTACAGAATGGGAAAAAGTATTTACAAATCATATATCTGACAAGGGTCTAGTATCCAAATATATAAAGAAATCTTACAACTCAACAAAAAGACAAACAGCATGATTTTAAAATGTGCAAAGGACTTGAATAGACATTTATCCAAAGAAGATATATAAATGGCCAACAAATCCATGAAAAGATGGTCAACATCATTCATCATCAGGGAAATGCAAGTCAAACCCACAGTGAGGTGCCACTTCACCAAGATAACCCTAATTAATACAAATTAGACAATTGGAAATGAGTAATTAACTAAACAAGTAAAAAATTAATAAACGCTGGTGAGGATGTGAAGGAACTGGAACCCTTGTATATTGCTAGTGAGAATGTAAAATGGTGCCAATACCATGGAAAACAGTTTGTCAATTCCTTAAAAAGTTAAGTGTAGGATTACCATAGGACTCAGCAATTCCGCTCCTAAGCACGTACCCAAAAGAACTGAGAACAGATACGCAAAGAAAACATGTACACACATGTTCACAGTAGCACTATTCACAATAGCCAAAAGGTGTAAAGAGCTCAAATGTTCAATAACAAATGAATGGATAAAGAACTTGTGGTATATGCATACAGTAGAATATTATTCAAACATAAAAAGGAAGGAAGTGCTGAGCCCTGCTTCAACATGGATGAACCTCCACAACATTATGCCCACTGAAAGAAGTCAGACACAAAGTGTCACATATTATATGATTCTCTTCATATGAAATATCCAGAATAGGTGAATCTACAGATATGGATTGCAAATCGGTGATTGCCATGGGCTGGAGGGAAGGGGGATAGGGGGTAACTGTTTAATGGGCTTGGGGTTTCCTTTTGGGATGATGAAAAAAATTTGAAACTACATAGAAGTGGTGGTTGCACAACATTGGGAGTGTACTAAATGCCACTAAATGGCTATTTTAAAATGGTTAATTTTATGGCATGTGTACTTCACTTCAGTTGAAAGAAAAAATCTCCAATAGAAAACTCAGTCTTTCTGGCCTGAAGAACTAGAGAATATGGGGCAACCACAGCCACTGGAAAGTGAGGGGGGAGTCCTGGAAAGAAGAAAGCCAAAGGGGGAAACTCCAAATGCTATGTATAGACTCGGCCCGAATCCCTGGCTAACCATTTAACCACGCATGCTCAGGGCAGACTGCAAGAAACCCAGGTGAAAATGAAAGAACTGAACCTGCGATTTGAGTTACTGCTCCAAGAGTTTGCAGTTTGAATCATCTAAGTTAATTCCCACTAAAACAAAAATGAAATCAACACTCTTTGGAGAAACATAACAGAATCCACAGTGCCCAGGAGACATTCCCAAATTACCCCCACATACAAAGAGCTGGAAAAATATGACCTGTCCTCAAGATAAAAGGCAGTCAACAGAGACACAAAGAGTTGGCCCTGATTGTGAGGTAGCTATTAGAGCTATACTCATTGAGATGCGTGACAACATGCTTTTAATGAATGAAACACAGTAAATCTTCACAGAGCTAGAAAGACACATCTTTATATACTATATAAAGCCATATGGAAATGTGAGAACTGAAAAATAAAATATAAGAACTTTAAAAATTCACTGGGTGGCCTTAACAGAATGGAGACCATGGAGGAAACAGTGAAGTTTAAAATATACCTTTAGAAATGATTCAATCTGAAGAACAGAGAGAAAAAAAAGACTGTAAAAAGTGAACAGAGTCTCAGGGACCTGTGGGACAATATCCACACACCCAATGTAGATGCCACTGGAGAGGAAAGAGAGAAGAGGGCTGAAAAAAATATTTGAAGAAATAATGGCTGAACATTTTCCCAAATTTGGTGAAAGGCATAAAATGTACAGAATCAAGAGGGTCAGTGAATCCCAAGCAGGATAAATACAGAAAATAAAACCCCACATCTAGACACATCATAGTCCAACTTCTGAAAACCAAAGATAAAGGGGACAAAGGACTTCATGTCTCCTTCTCAACTACCTGGGTGTGCCCCAGCGATGAAATAACAAGGACTTGGAACAGCCCTAAGACCAACCCATGCGTCCTCTTGACCAGCCGCCCATTGCCTACACCCTGTACCGCACAGAGACGCTGTGCTCCAAGTTTCCAAACATAGGAAGGCTTTTCGCAGTTTCATTTCTGCTCTAAGGACCTCTCTATTGGACAGAGAAGTCGACTACAGGGGGGAAAAGCCTTTAATCCTCTGGTTGCCAGGAAGTCAGCAACACATTGGAAAGGGAAGCCAGGACGCTCCCTCGTGCCCCTATTCTCTCTGTGCGCATCTTTAGGTTGACACCCCAGCCAGCTAAGATGGTCTCCGCTCCTTCTGCGATCCCCTCTTGACCTGCAGCGTGACCCTGTGGTTTATAGAAATCGGGGCCACTTCTATGGCTGGGACAGGGAGGGAAGTAATGGTTCTCAGTCTTTGTCTTCCTCTTGCTGTGAGTCGGGGGAGGCAGGGAGCCCTGTGACAGGTGGAGAGCCCCAAATCTTTGCATTCCATCACCAGGGGGTGAAGGGACTTGCGAAGGACACTTGGACAAAGTCAGGAGAGGCGATCCTTTCTTCCTGAGCCTCACCCACTCCTTCCACGGGACGAGGGCCCCAGAAGGACCACAGGAGAAGCAGCTTCTTCAGGGGCTTCAGGGGCTCTAGAGCACGGGCACCACACCCTGGCAGGGCTGCGGCTGATTCTGGCCTTCGGCTTTTGGGGCCCTGACCGCTGAAGGAATTCAAGGGCCTTGACCATCTGCTTCTTTGTCCTTCCCAGGGGAGTTGGCAGGAACCCAGCCTCTACCTCTCCCACCCTGAACTTGACTAATGGTCCCACCTTCCTGCCTTTGCCTTCCCAGTGCCTCTGGCCCAAATTCTCTCCCTGGGCTTCCATGGTCACATGCCAACCACTATGCCTGTCAAGGGCCCCATCTTCTGCACAGTCCTTCCTGATCCCCCAGGAGGAGGCACCTCTTCCTCTTTGGATGATTGCTTCCTATTTCATTTGGTTTTATTTAACAAATACTTATGCAGTGTTAACTGTATGCCAGAAGCTCTTCTAAGAGCTTTACAGCTAATAATTTGCTTACTCCTCACAGCCACCTTGCAAAGCAAGTACTACCATCTCCAATTTGCAGAGAAGGAAACTGAGGTTCAGAGGCTAGGCTGCTTGCCCACAGCCAGAGGCAGTCTGGTCCCGGGGTCCTCACTCTTATTCATTGCTCTGTAAACTACTGGCCGAGCAGAGGATCAGGGACCCAGCACTCTGCCCAGCACCTAGTGGGGAGAGCAGAAAGTGGGGAGGAGGCCTTCTATCCGCCTCCGGACCCACGGACCTTGAGTGGGAGGACAGGCAGAGGACATAAGACACACCCCACCTCTGTTCAGTTCCCGCTCTGCTCTGCAGAAGCAGCGATGGGTGGTGGGGCTCCACAAGATACCGCCTACTGCCGCTCCTGGGACTCTGACCCCTTCAGTGTCGCCTCCACGGCACCCCACCTCCCCGAGACCTGGGCACACTCGGCTCTCCCACCTGTGGGTGCGGCTGGGCTGCTTTGTGCTTCTCCCTGATGTCTAATGGACCCACACTGCACAGGGAATTGCCCTTAAATAAGTGATGAGCTCTCTCTCACAAGAGCGTTCCTCTGCTCGTCCCTGGAGAATTTCTGGTTTTGTTTATTTAAGGGAGTGATTTCTTTTCATGTTCTCTTTCCTGTAGAGAAGATGGCACTGCAGACAGACCATTAACAAAGCCGGGCCTCTGGGCCGTCTTCCAGGACAATGGGCCCCACACTCCCCCTCCAGTCCTCTGCTGGCTGGGGCTGGGACTGGGGCAGGGAAGAGGGCTGCCCGCCGAGAACTGGGGTTCCAGAGAGACAGTTCTCGGCAACCAGGAGCTTCTCCAAACACAGCCAAGCTGACGGTGCCGGTAGCACATAGTTTAGGAGGGCTTCTGCCCCGTTAAAATTTATTTGAAGATAGCAACACAGCAAATGAACTCTGATGCTTCCTAAAGGTCAGTGTACTTACATGTCACCTAAGGATGTTAAAATGCAGATTCTGACTCTCAGCTCTGGGGCAGGGCCCGAGAGTCTGCATTTCCAGCAAACTACTGGTACCGAAATTGCAAAGATTGCTCTCAGTACTCAAAGAACTGGTGCATCCACACGCCCTGAATGAACCTGGCCTGCCCTGGGGGAGACACAACCAGTCTTCATGGTAGCAGTAACGCTGTTAATGGGAACCAGTACTTACTGGGCACCTACTATGTGCCAGGTGCTCCAAGCCACCAGGGCCTGGAGAAGGAGACTATCTGGTGTTGTAGGAGGGTTTTTCTGATTTCCCTCAGAGAGTCTGCCAGTCAGCAGGGAAGGAGGAACTGGATAGAGGGGATTAACAGGTCCAAGCAGTACGCTGCCCCATCTTACAGGCAGGGTAACTGAGGCAGGGAGCGCTTCAGTATCTTCCCCAAGTCCCACAGCTGACAAACAGCCGGGCCAGGATTCCAGCCCAGGTGTGCTCTCGCTTTGAAGACAGTGGCATTTTGTACTCGGCTTCTCGTGGGATAAGGAGACAGCAGCAGCTAGAGCGACGCATACCAGACAGGACCAGACAAGCAGGCACCCGAGACCCGTGGCTGAATTCCAGGTCCCTCCCCTCATTGTCCTCCCACGATAACCCAGACCTCTCCTGGACAAAACTAACAATTTCATGGAGAAGTTTCTATGCTTGCTCACCTTCTGCCTCACCTTTGCCTTACCCCTAGGGGCTGAGATAAGAGAGCCCCTTGCCTTTTCAGCCCAAGGAGAGGTAATGGGGGCCTAGGGAAGACAGCAGGAGGGGGACAGACCCCAGAGGGCTGCACTCTGCTTTTACAGACCAGGAGAGGGGAGGGGAGTCCCTGCAGGGTCTCCCAGCAGGCAGGGCCAGCCTCATGGATGAGTGAGCTATGAGGTCCCAGGGCCCTGTGCGTAGAAGGACCCCTCCCCGTGGTTTAATGTTCTGCGGTCACCACTTTGGAATTCTTGATAATTTGTTACCAGGAGGCTCACATTTTCATACACTTGGCCCTGCAAATCACACCAGGCATGCCAGGGGCTGGAGACTGTGCCAGGGCTGGACCCTTACAGAGCTGTGGTTGACGGAGCAGGCTGGTGCAAGCCCACACCTCCACGCAGGCCAGAGCCCAAAGACTAGAACACAAATGGAAGCTTTCATAGAGGTGAGGTGTGGGGAAGGACCTCCTGAGGGCCTGGCAGGTGACACCGCAGAACAGCACCCAAGGGCACATAGAACAGTGCCCATGTCCTCCCCTGCCTCTGATGACAGACCAGGTTGGCTGGGCTGGGGAGGGGAGGAGAGAGGCCAGCTGTCAGCAGGGCCTTGGCCTCTCCAAGGAATCCACCAGCCAACACCACCCAAACCTCGAGGGCTGGGCAGATGCAGGCGCTCGGCCATGCCAGCCTGTCCCTGGGCCCCGTGTAATTAGAGCCAAGCCCTTCACTTGGCGTTTGGGAATGGCCGCAGGAGAAGAGAACAGCCAAGTGGAGTTGATGCCGAAGCTCTGGCCTGGCCCGGAAGTCGCAGCTCAGGGGGCAGGCCTCATGAGGAACCAAAGCCAGACATTCATTGCTCTGGGGCCACTGTCCCCAGGGAGACAGGTGCTGGCATTAGGCAGAGCTAAGGAAGGAATGTGGAGCTTAGGGACAGGAGAGAGACTTTACCAGGCCCAGCACATTCCAGGAAGAGAGGAGAATGAGCTCCAGACGCAAACCCAGGGGTCTGAGTCCAGGGGTCTAGTCCACAGTGGGTTCCAGAGGGTTCCTGGATTTATGTTGGAGCTTGGAACCACTGTGCTGGGGACAGAAGGGCAGCGTTCAGTCTCCTGGGGTGGCCCCTTAACCTACAACCCTGCTCCATTTCGGTCTTCCTGGGCCCAGTCAACAGAGTCAAGGGCTGGCTGGGGGCCCAGGATCTCAGGGGAATTTCCTCAACATCAGACAGTCAGTGAACACTTCCAACATGAATCAACTCCACTGGCCTGCTTTGTGGTCCAGAGAGTGGTCAAATCCAAACTCATGGGGCTTGCTGTGAGCATTAAGTGTGCTAATACGGGGAGGACCCTCAGAATGGAGCCTGGCCAGGGTAGCACTGAATCAAGGGTGGCTATTACCAAATGTCATGGATTCCAAATTCACTTTGATGTCTCTGGAGTCCGAATGCATCTTACTGAGGATTACATGGCAGCATTTTTGCTTTCTTAGCAGCACATAAAACAATGGCATGTCTCCCAATTGATGTCTTAGGTTCAATCAAATATGGGACACAGATAACGTGATGCCTGTATATATCAGATTGCATCTTTCTCAGCAATGCCTCCTTTCATGTGAGTTGAGTTCTGGGGTACTGCTGAATGCCCCGTTCCATGTGGAAACAGGCATGGAGACCTCAGGTAGGACAGGACAGGATGAGCACATCTCGTGGGGGATGCATACAAAGTCATGGGCAGAGGCTGTGTTAGGTGGTAGGGTCCTAGGTGGATGGGTCAGGAGCACGGTGGGTGGGACAGGGGTCCTGTGGGAGCCCTTGTGACGTGCACAACAATGCCTACCATGCTGCGCTCTGGCTTAGGTCAGTTCCCAAACAGCATTTCAGACAATTCTCCCAACAGCCCCATGAGGGTGATGGAGGTTTGTTTGTTTTAAATTCACCCTTAATGGATGAGGAAACTGAGGCTCAGAAAAGCTAAGTGATTCGGCCAAGGTCATTTAGCCTGGAAGTGGCCGAGTGAGGCCAAATTCCAGGCTAGCTGTGGGAGCAGCTGCCCTGCTTTGCTCGTCAGCTGTCTTGAGGGGAAGCAGCGAAGCAGGGAAGACCTGTGGGCAGGACCTGGGCCAGGCGGTGAGGACTCGGGCCCTGGGCCGGCCGTGGTGTCAGCTCCGGAGCCCACTACTCACAAGCTACGTGACTTTGCGGGGAGGGGTGGCTCCTGAGCTCTCTGGGCTTTGGTTTCCTAATCCATGGAACGGGGAAAGTGGACTTCCCGCAGGGGTGGTTTAAGGACCGGACCGTTCACATAAAGCATTTCAGACGAGGTCTGGCTCGCAGCAAAGGCTCCGTGAACGGGAGCTCTTGCCACTACACCGAGGCGTGGGCCCCGAAGGCCACCTGTCTGCGAGATGAGCTGCAGGCTCCCCTGGCCCTGCTCATGGCCCCTGAGGGTCTGGGGCTAAAAGTTGGGGCAACAGAGGGCAGCCTAAAGGAACGTCTTGGGGGTGTGCCAGGGAGCTCCACCCCGAACCGGCATCAGCTGCTGGTGCGAGAAAGGAGAGGGAACAGTGTGGCAGCGGCTCTCCGTGCTGCCCTGGGGCCTGCCCACAGCCGGCCACTCCTGTCACCCCGAGTCCCCACTCTGCAAAGGGATACTCAGAACCCCCCACCCCCACCCCCAGGACATACAGGAGGAAGGTGAGGGGCTGCGTGCGCCCTTCCAAATCCACTCCCCAGTGCCCGGCTCTTGACTCAACCCCCCTCCCCCAGCAAAGGCAGAGCACCTCTGTGGCTGGGCCGTCTGCACCCAGACCCCTGGAGTCCGGCCTGCCCGTCTGGCCATGGCCCCAGCTGCTCTGAAGCACCCTCACCACTGAATTCAGCTGATGTGACCATGCCCAGAGCTCAGATGGAGCTGGGAAGGAGGATTCAGAGAAATCAGTCCTGCAAGAGGCTGGCTTTTTGGCTAAGGGCAAAACCAAAGGGCCACCGACTGCTGTCAGAGCCGAGCCCACAAAGGGGGCCTGAAGTCCCAGCTTCCCGGCTCTGTGGCTTGGGACACCCTACTCGGCTCTCTTGGCCCCATGTCCTTTTCTATAAAACGAGGAGCCTGTTACAATCCGACCTCAGTGGTTCTCTGAGATCCCCTGCAGTTTGAGCTCACCTGCTGCCTCTAAGGGAGCTCCAGGACCTAGGGCTGGAGCAGGGGTCTGGAGAGAAGGCCACAAGCCCCAGATGCATGTGCTCCTTCCACATGTGGACAGGCAGGAGTCCCTGCACTTCTGTCTGCTGCTGCCTCCTGCAACTAGCTTTACAGGATGCCAGGGAGTGCGTGTACCCTGAGTGTAAGCACCCTGAGGGCAGGGGCCATGCCCGAGGAAGCCACTGGAGAATGCAGCCAAGCACAATCTGACCTGAGTGGTCAGCTACCACTAACGTGTGCATTTGCCACCCACAATTGCTGCTTGGCCATGGAGAGGTGAAAACACAGGCCCCCAAGGAGGTTCTCGTCAGTGTAGCAGCTCATGGAAGAGACATGAAAGGGATTCAGATTGGAAAAGATGACCTGAATGCATTTGGAGCAAACCTGATCATCGATGTAGAAAAACCTGATGCCATCTATAAAAAATTAACTGGAAATAATCATTCAATCTAAGCAAGTTGCAGGGAGCAAGATCAACATTTCAAAATCAACTGCATTTCTACATCCTAGACACAAGTAACTGAAAGTCAAAATGAAAAATAACATTTACAATCGCATCAAAAATGTGAAATAGTAAATATGACAAAAGATGTACAAAATCTGTACTCTGAGACCCGCAAGACATTGCTGAAACCACAGAACTAAAGAATGCAGTGACACCCCAAGTTCCTGGGCCAGAAGATTCCATGTGGTCGAGATTTCAACGCCCTTCATTTTCATCCATATTATCAATGCAGTCCCCATCAGAAAGCCCAGCAGGAGTTTTTGAAGAAAAAAAAAATCCGATTCTAAAATTCCCACAGAAATGTAAACACAGATAAGCTGATTCCAAAAATTCACGTGGAAATGTACAGGACTAAGCATAGCCAAAACAACTCTGAGAAAGAACAGGGTCAGAGAACTAACACTACTTGGTTTCAAGGCTTATTATATATAAAGCAACATTAACCAGTGCAGCATGCGACTGGTGTAAAGAAAAATAGATAAATGAAGAACAGAGTGGCCAGAAATAGATCCCTACATAAATGATTTTCAACAATGGTGCAGAGATAATTCCATAATAAAAGAATGTTTTCAAATAACGCTAGAACAATTGGACCTCTCCTAGGCAGAGAGGTTGGTTACTAAGGACACAAGGAAACTTGAGCTGGTGACGGATCTGTCCATTACCTTGATGTTGGTGCCACAAATGATCAAATTATACCCTTTAAATATGTGCAGTTTATTATGTCAAAACAAAAACAAAGCCTCCAGTATCCCCTAAGGATGATGGGGGCTCCTCCCATCCTACAAGACCTTAGTTGCAAGGTCACCTCTGTGATGCCTCCCCTGGGGCAGTATTCACAGGTCACCTTGCTGGACCCCCAACACCTGGTTCCCACCTGCACTGAGCTGCCTTCACACTGCCCTATATTAACAACTGCATGCTTGATGGCTTCACTTACCCGTGAACAGTTTGAGAGCAGGGCCCTGCCTTGGCCTTTGCTGGATCCCAGGCATTGCGTTTGGCACACAGTAAGTGCTTAGCAAATGCCTGAGGATCTTTATGGCTTTTGTTACTCATCAACACTTGCAGGTTTCTTTGGAGCTGCTAGTGAGAGCTTGGCCAGGAGTGACTTCCCTTTCCACCCTTCCTCTCCCAGGGAGGAGGCCACTGGGCTGCTGCTTCTTGTGTTTGTTTCCTTTTAAGTTAAGACATTGGGAGCAAGAGCTTCTGGTGGTGAGGAGAAAACAAAGAAGGGGTGGAGGGGTGCTTCTCACATGCAAGGCTGTGCAAGAATTTCCCGTGCTGTCCTCATCCAGCCTCACCACAGTCCCCTGCGGCAGAAGCAGAGCCCATCAGAGCAGAACTCGCTCAGCATGGCCACCACAGCACCTCCCTGACTTTTCCTCAAACCACCAGGCTAGGCCCTGGACAGGTGACAGCCAATCACCTGGGAATTCGTTAGACATCTGCATGCTAGCAAGCCCTTCCAGGGACCGGATGCAGGCTCAGGTGTGAGCCCCACTGCTCCAGGCCACCATCTCCTCTCCATCCTGAGGCAGGTCACACCTGGGCTCTAAGAATGTGCTCCGGAGGCCCCAGATACAAAGGCACCCTTCATTCATATGGCTCTCCCTCCATCCTCAGGTGGCCTGGCACTGTGATGGGACCACTCGCTTCCCTGTGGTCAGTGTCTCAGAGGCATGTCTGTACCTTGGCTTGGACATTTCGCCTGGGCTCAGAGGACAGGGTCCCTTGAGATCTTCCATAGCAGAGGCACCAGAGAAGCTGGAGACAGAGGCCTGCTCCCCACACCCCGGGGCTGGACATTCCAAGTTCCTGGACAGACAATAAGCCCTAACATTCCAGGCGAGGTGGCGCAGACAATGGGCCTTGTGTCTCTCCCCACGCCTTCCCGCGGCTGCTCTCAGACAGGCTCTGCGCGGGAGGCTGAACCGTCAAAAGCACAGCAGTCCACCCAACTGGCCTGCTTGCCTCTGCCCAAGCCCTGGCTGAGCCCAGGGCCCCTTATCACACACACAGCCTTGGGCTCTCTGGGGCCCAAAATGTTTCTTTTCCTGGGAGGTGTCCAGTGCCTCCAAGGTTCTTCAGGAGAAAGGGGTTACTTGCCGACACCTTTTGTCCCCCCGACGTCCAGGCCTGTCTTGCTGGGGTGGGGAAGAGTGGACAGTGGACAGAGAGCCCCAGCCACCCAGAGCCCCAGCCAGAGGCATCTCCTCTCGCCCTGGCTGATTTCCCTTCATTAGTGCAATCACGTCAACACTGACAGCAGTCTATTTATTACTGCCCCGACGACAACCATTTTTCACCCAGTGATGCACAGCCTGATAATGAGCTTAGAGCTGAGCAAATGAGGAACTCCCCTCGACCCTCCTAGGCAGCTGGAGGCCCTGAGGTGGCCTGCCTGGCAATGCCTGCCTGCATTCGCTCTGCCAGGGCAGGGCAGGGAAGAGGGGCTCCAAAAGGGGAGGTCAAGGGCCACCGGACTGAGCCGGCAAGAGCAGGCCCTTGTGGGAAGGAGACATCCAGGCTGACCGAGCAAGAAGGCGTGAATGCTGGACTTGGACTTGGCGCAGCAGGACCTCCTCTATTCTAGGTGCCGAGTCCTAGGGTGGGTGAGTTCTGGGGAAGCCTGGGAGTGCATGGAGCTTTGGGGTCTGGTTCCAGAAGCCCAAGAGCCTCAAGAGGAATCTGGGGGAGGAGGACTGAAACCCATCTAGAGCATCCAGTTAGTGGCGCATGGGCAGGGCACAGAGCAGGGTGCGGCTGGAACTGCAGCAGGCATGCAAATGACAGTAAGGCCCTGCTCTGCCTCAGGATGGTTTTGTGGGACTCTCCGCTGTCCTGGTGGCACCACACGTCTCAGTGAGAAAGGCCCCTGGGCAGTGGGCACAGCTACCAGAGCCCAGTATGTCTCACTAAGGCTGGTCTCCAGGTCTTCAGGCCCTCCCTCAGTGCCCGGCTCCCAGCACTGAGTCAATCACGACCCCTAATAGTGTTGTTGGAGTGCTGGGGGGCTTGCCCAGTGCAAACTAAAATGGGGAGGGACAGAAGGCCCCACTAGAAGCCAGGACTCAAGCCCCTAATGGTGTGGAGCAGACTGGCCAAGACTGAGGGAGGACTGAGAAAACACCAAGCGCACGGGCAGCAGGGCCACCTAGGGTGGGGCCGACAGCCTTATCTTCACACCTGCCTTCCCCCAGGGGCACCTCCATAGACCAGTCCTGGGGGATGGTTACGGTGGCTGAGGGTCAATTACATTAGTGAAACAACCTCTTTAGGATGTATGTACATAAAACATAGAGACAATTTTAAATACAGATGGTTGAAATATATATGTAAAGCCTCTTAGAATCTCAGAGATGATGTGACCCTGGAGATCACTTCATTCAAGTTTTTCAAAACCAAGTTTTGACATATATCCCAGGGGATCCCGGAAGCCATGGGGGCATTCGTACCACATCTTCCAATAGCATCAATTGGCTTTAAAATATCCTTTGTGAGTTCAAATAGAATTCAGATAGACTATGGAATGGAATGCAAAATTTCATGTATTTAAAAAGGAACAAACAAAGAAGGAGAAGGTCAAGTGGAGAGCAGGCAGCTTCAAGCTGCAAGGCCAGCTCCCCGGGGCATGTGCCCAACCTCCTCCACCACACAGCCCATCTTGGGAAGGCTCAGAAATGCTGTGTTTACATCCCCTCATTTTCCCAGTGAGGACATGGAAGCCCAAAGGGACCCAGAGAGAATCGGTTTTGGCCTCCGAGACCCACAAAGCAACAAATCTGACATTACTATCACCCCTACAGCACCCTTCTTTAAAGGGTCAAGTTCATTAATTGGGAACAATAATTTACGCCTAATACCTCTATCTTTGCTGATAAAAGGTTATTATCTAAATTCAAGGAGCTGGTAATTAAAGAAATCAGTCTCACACCCACACATTAAAAGATAATTCAGAATCAACAAGGCCAAAGTGCCAAATTTGACCTCTAGACCGGTGGTGGCGCCCTGAGAGCTCAGAAGCCTTTGGGAGGATGTGTTCCCGCCGTGGGTCCCTGGGGGAGAGTGCGTGCAGCCGTGGAAGAGAGGAAGAAAGAGTTTATTCATTCACTCGTTCTTCATTCACTCATTCATATATATTGAGCTGCTTCTCTGTGCCAGGCATTGCCCTAGCGAACGGGGACACGGCAGTGAATGAAATAAAGCCCCTGCCCCCATCAGAGACCGTCAGTAAGTAAACAAGTCAGTATATGTCAGATGGAGAGAGCAAAGCACAAGAGGGGTGCGTGCTTGGCTAGGATGCTTAGGAACAGAGAGGGGACACTGGAGGAGAGCCCTGGAGGACACAAGGAGGGGCCTTGCAGACACCTGGAAGGGTTGGGAGCCGCCTCCTGGTCAGCAGGAGCTCAAGTGGAGATGGGAGGCCAGAGAGAACCTGGTAAGTTCTGGGAACAGAGAGGCAGTCAGGGTGGTGAGCGCAAGGTCCCAGAGGAGGCCTGAGTGTGGGGAGCAGCAAAGGTGGACCCTGACACCCTCACAGCCGTGTGGCCCACACATTTGGAGCATTCATGTATACTAAGAGCATTTTAAAAGTGACTGAGATAATTGCATTTAATATCCCCCCAATGCCTATGAGGTAGATACAGTTATTTTTAACTGTTCCCTCCTTTTATGGATGGGAAGCCTGGGCCCCAGCTCAGGGTCAGCCAGCAGTGCAGGCAGAGGCCGGAACCCAGGCTGGGAGCCGCCAGCAGAGCTCCCCGGCCCCCGAGAGGGGCTTTCTGGACCAGACACCTAGCTCTGGGCAGCCCTCCCGCCCTCCCCCAGGGGCTGGGACCTCAGGAGCGACCAGGATGTTTTCCTTTCCACTCGAGGCGGCAGGGCTGCCGGCAGCGCTCCTGGCCCATTTGTTGCAATTGGCATCCCAAGGCCTCATATTATGATGACTAATTCCCACCTCTTTGGGCAGCCCCAGGGCCGCCTGCTGCAGTGTGTGGGGGACAGGGTGCAGGCAGCACTGTTAACACCCAACATCCATTCCAACTCGGTCTCCTGACTCCCAGGCTGGGGGACAGGGACCAGGAGGGGGTTTTCTGGTCAAACAGATGACTCCTTCAACTGCTGCCAAATCCTAGGGCAACCAGCCATGACAGGCTGTCTAACAACAAGCTTTTGCAAGGTAGTGAGTCCTCTATCACCAAGGGTATACAAGCAGAGACCACAGGTCGCTTGTCTCAGGTTTGCGGGCAGAGGACAGTACTACATGACTTTTCATGTTTCTTTCAAGTCAAATGCACTGATTCTTGCTAGTCCTTAGGACAGAGAACAAGTTCATTCTCTCTTACCGTTTAGCTTACAGCCCAACTGTGCTGGGGTACAAAGTCAAACGCATACCAATATGCAGTTTAACACATCATTTTAAAGTCAGCTGTCCAGGCACTGTTTAAACAGAGAACTGCTGTAAAGGATTTGGCCACTTTCCCAGCTCCCTTCTCTTATGGAACAAGGTTCTAGCCCCCACTCTGGCCTTCCAGCAGAGGACATAAGGGAGAGGCAGTTGATAAATATTTGCCGAACAAATGCATGAAAGGGAGGGTTTCTGAGGCAGGTGTCAGGCTGCCAGCATGACTGGGCCTCTGGGTGGTGGTGGTGGGGCTGAGTCTGCTCATCTCAGGCAGGGTGATACTCTGCAGCCAATAGAAGCATCAAACCATTTCACCCAGCTAACCACAGCCCCAATGTTTCAGGCTCCCCAGCTGAAGCCAAGTGGCCTCAGGGTGAGGAGAGATGGGTGCAGGGCAGAGGGCCACCTCTCAGACCCAGGGAGATGGGGATGAAAAAGCAGGGCCTCCCCACGGCCCACTCTTGTGTGGGGCTTTTGACATGTCTCAGCTGAGCCGCAGGCAAGCATGATGCCTGGCCTTGTGGTAATTAGCAAGAGGCCCTGATCAATAAGTTATTTTTTGCTGTCAGTAATTAATAATTACAGCTTGGCCACACCATGTAATTAAACTTTCATCCCCTTCCCTTGTGTGCTGTTTGGCTTTTATTGTGACTGGCTTCCAGCACTCAACTTTCTCCCCTTGGAGGCTCCGGGAGCCTCCGGGGCTGGGCTTCCCAATGGCTCATCCAGGGTTTCCTGCTGCCTGGCTCACACAGCTGGGACTCCCTTAGGTTCTGCCCCCAGGCACATTCTCTCAAAAGAACCTTCAGGACCAGCGGCTGTGCTGTTACTGCCCTCCCTGCAGCCTCCCCACCTCCTCAGGATGTACACCAGCAAAAACCAAGCCTCCCGGCATCCGAAAAGTCTTAGGAGGCACTTGTTAAAATGTAGACACCCTGACTCCCTCAGATCTTTCCAGCTGGAGAACCTGGGAATCCAGCCTGGGCTGCAGGACAGCCGCTTTGAGACACAGTGACACAGACACAGAAAGAAGGAAAGAAGGGTCTTGGGTGAACAAAAGGCACTTGCAGTCTTTTTGGCCTCCAACCACTCCCTTGGCTTACAGAGTAAAAACAATCATAGTAACATTCATGACAAAACAATTACCCTTTAGTAAGGACCCTCTCTAGGCTAGGCACTTGCGGGGGGCTCGCCCTGAATACCTTGAATCCTCCTATCAACTCTGCTCTTTCTACATCACTGCACTTAGCTTGGGACATGATTGTGAATTGTGTGACATTGAGTTTTGGGGGAAACGGTCAAATGGTGGCTTTCAGTATAAGCAGATGATGCTGTCCAGGTCTGGCACCTGGAAAATACTAGATAAAATCCAGCAGTGGCTGAGGTGAGCTCTGTGCCAAGAGAGGAACAGTGCTTGGTCCCTGGCTCTGGGTCATGACTGGAGAATGCAGCTCGGAAGGGACAACAAACAGTGCCAGTCGCTTCCACCACCCCAAGGGATTAATGGCATGGTCTCCAACTTGAAAGAGAAACAAAGGAGAAACCCCCTCTCTAACCCCAAAGCAGATAGGAAAGGAACCCCCTGAGAGCCACGGCCTGCCCCTGCCCCGCACGCCTGACACAGTGCAACACTGTCCCCACGTCTGAGCTGGGACCACATTCCCACAGTCCTCTACACGGTTTGCTGCCTGGGAGACAAATGGAAGAAGAGTACCAGACCAATCCTGGAAAACACTCTATCTGAGCCAGAGAACACAAATGGAGCAGCAGGGGACCCAGGCCGCCACACTCAAAAAGGCAGCAAACAAGAGAAGCGGGAGAGGGAGTGAATCAATCAGAGACCTTCAGGCTTCTGACAGGCGAGCCCCTCCCGCAGGCAGCACAGGGACAGGAGATGGCCTGGCCTTCAGCAGGACGGGTGGAATCCTGGCCTCAGACGGATGGGCCAGGTGTGCTGGCAGGACATGGATGAGACTTGATGACCTGGAAGGAAGGACCTTCAGGTACCTGGGGACTCCTTGTGGGCCTGGGCCCAGACGGGACAGGAACTAGTGAACCACCTGCCCAGGGAAAGCATGCGGTTGCTGGAATCCGTGCAGTAATTAAGTTAGAAGTGTTCAGGCAGAGAGAGGCCGGCATGCCTCAGAGCCCTCCCTCTCTCCTGGCTGTGGGCTAGTAACACCATAACACCACGGGGATGTTAGAGCCAATCTGTGAGTTGCCCCAGGGCACCCTACAACCCTTCCTATTTGGCCAGCTTCAGGGTCCTCCCAAGACCCTCAGAAGGGCCCCAACCCAGCAAGCCCACCCCAGCTGCGGATGGTCCCAGTTCCTGGGAGACAGGGTCTTAGAACTCAGCTGGTCCAGTCCTGACTCTGACCTCAGGTCATCCTGCAGCTTTGGGCAAGTCACTTAATGCACCTGGACCTCAGTTTTCCCATCTGTTAAATGGCTACTAGAATAAAATGACTTCCAGTCCCCAATTGCTGGAAGATTTTATGATCATCATAAAACTAATAATAACTTTTATTACCTTACATTTACAGGGCCCCGTTACAAAATGTCTAAGTGCTTTTAACGCAAACTACCTTGTAAAATCCTCCCCCTCCACCCTGTGTGAGCTGCTTATCTTCATCTCTTTGATCTCGGCTCTCTGGACTGTCTGATGCTGGGCACGCAAGGGTCCCTTCTTCCCTCGGCGACCCTAGAGGTGTGGTGGGGTTGCAGCCTCTGAGACGGGCACCCCAGGGTGGGTCCAGGCCCCGTCCAGAGCCTGGGAGAGAATGCCAGGCCCGCGCGGGTCCTGGACCTCAGTCCAGGCTTCGTCTCCTTTCGCCCCCAGCAGGCGCCGCTCGGACACCGCTGGCACCGCTGTCTGCATCTGCGAACCCCAAAGGCAATTCGGAAGCGCGGGTACAGCCGCCCTCCGCGGCTGGGACCTGCCCGAGGACTGGGGTGATGTCTGGGCATCCGCCCTCTGGAAGAGGACAGTGCGAATCAAGCCTCCTCAGCCTTGAGAACACTCCCACCCCAAATCCAGCAGCCCTTCGCCGCTGCGAGGCTGCTCCAGGCAGCTACAGGTCACAGCGGCGGGCGCAGAGACAACCGAGCGGCCAGAGGAGCTGGAGGCAGAGGCAGGATGCCGTGTGCGTCTGCGGGTGGGAAGGCAGAGGGCCTCAGACCCTCCCTGTGCACCGGCCCCCTGGGTGTCCGGGGCCGCACCGCCAAGCATCCCAGCCCCAGAGGCCGGCAGGGCGCGGGCCCCGTAAGTGGTCAGTCCCAACAACTACCCGCCCCGGGCGACCAACTGGCACCAAGCCCCCGACTCAGGATCCTTCCGCCGCCCTCCCGCCCCACTCCCTTGCCCCGGGGCCGCCGCTCCTGCCCAGCAGGGCCCTGCCCTTCCCCATGGATACCCAGCGGGAAACCAGGAGCCCGGCCTAAGAAGCTCGGCTGAGCCGGGCGCCGAATGGCGCGCCCCCCCTCCCACGCCGGCCCGAGCACACCCATCGCGGCGGCGGGTAGCGACCCCCATCTCATCTCAGGCTCTTCTCAGCCTTCCCGGGCGACGCCTCCAGCACAGGCCCCCACCTTCCCTCGTTTGGAAGCCACAAGTCTCAAAAAACTGCCCCACCCCCGAAAGAGAGCCCCCCAAAACTAGAGGTGGGGGGTGGGGTGGGGGTGGGGGGGTCCTGCAACTCCCTGGAGAGGGCTCTCTCTGCCCAGGCTAACCCCGGTGTCCGGGAGGCCACCGCGAGGCCAGCGAGCTCCCGCCACCATCCCCTCCAGCCCCCTTTCCGGCCCCACGTGGGGGTGACCCTCCTTACCTTGGGCTCCGGCCGCACGGATCCGATGCAGGGCCAGCAGAGTCCAAATCAGCAGCCCCCACATGGTGCCCAGCCTTGGTGGGGAGGTTCCGCACCGTTTTATAATCCTGGTTGGGTCGGGTACACCGCGGCTTCGACCCGGGAGATAGTCTACGCTGCTGTGACTCGGAGCAGTATGTGCCCAGGAGGGGCAGAGCTGGCGACCCCAGCCCTTCCTCCTCCTCTTCGGTCCGAGTCCGATCCCGGCGGCGCGCCCGGAAGGCGAGGGATGAGCAAAGAGAAAGAGAAAAAGCCGCGCTCTCGGACTCGGGGCGCCCCCGCCCCTAGCACCCCAGCTCCGACTTCTTCTCCCAGGCGGGGCGGCCTCTGCGATGTGGTCGGGTCCCGGGCCGGGCTCCGGAATAAACCGACAACTTCAGGAAACTTCCTCCCGTGGCCACGTTGCCCGCCCCCCGTCCCCTCCCCGCCCCCTGGCTGGGATCCCCGGGCGGACGCAGTCACAGCCGTTCCCGACGCCGGGCCCCCGGGGCTGGGCTGGAGCCGAGTGCGGCGGCAGGCGCGGGCGCGGGGGTCCTCCTAGGGGCTCCGGTTTCGGGGGGCGCGGTTGGCATAGCGGCCCGAATCTCCCTGGAGCTGAAGTTTTCTTCTGCCTAACTTTGCAGGCAGCATCTGGCGGGGCCCAGCCACCCCTCCCGGCTTCACGGCGCTGGCGCCCAGGCCGGGGACTCTGGCTCCCTCCCAGGGGCGCCGGGCCCCGGCGCGCCCTCGGCTCCGCGTCCAGCGGGCTAGCAAACTTTGCGGGTCCGGCGGCCCGGCGCGCACCCACGCGCGCCCATGTCCGCGCCGGCGGGGCCGGCTGCTGGGCTCGGCGACCCCGGCTGGCGCCCGCGCCCGGACACGCAGCCTCCTGCCGGCCCGAGGTTGGGGCCCGGCGGCTCTGTCCTCCGCCGCTCCCCGGCCCGAGCTCTCGGGGAGACGCAATCCGGAGAGCCCCGCGGGCAGTCCCGGCCCCGGGGACGCGGCGCCTCCGCGGACGCCCGGCGCTCGCCCACCCAGACACCCGGCGGGAGGAGCGGCGGCCGCCGCGCCGCCGCCCCAGCGCCTCCGGAGCTTCCGCCGCGCGCTGCGCCCGCCGCCCTCCGCTTGCCGGGCTCGGGGTCCGGAGAGCCGCCGCTGCCTGCGCCGAGCTGGAGCTGCGGGGGCAGCGCTAGCCGGGGACGAGCGCGGCGGAGGCGGAGACGCGGAGAGGGGGGCCGAGCGCTACCCCGTGGCCGCGGCTGGAGGCAGCCTGCGCGCGGGGAGGGGGCGGCGGCGGCGGCGGCGGCCCCGAGCCAGGCCCGGGAGCGAGCCGCGAGGAAACACGGTCCGTCCGCGCGGCCGCGGGCGCCTAGCGCCGCTGGGACCCGACGGAGGGCAGCACTGTCGACCTCGCACTGTGCCCGGGCGGGGAGGTGGCGCCCCAAGCCCCTGCGCGCTCTCGGCCACCCTTTCTTTCCAGCCTTGGCCCCGCACCCCTCTCTCAAAGGCCTCAAGTGCTTCCCACTCTCACCCAAAGCCGGGAACCCCACCACCCTTCCCGGATGCTGAGTGGCAGGGGCGGAGGGTGTGTTGGGAAGAGGAGCTCATTCAACTGGTTGGTTCCAGTTTCCCCTTCTCAGGTCAGGCTTTCCAAAGTCTGGAAAAGCTCAAGGGCCAAGAGCAAGACAGAAGGGACACCAGAGACACAGATGGCTGCGAAGGTGACGTCGGTACCAAAGCATATGCATTCTTTCTTTTTTTTCCTTTTGAGCTCTGCTTGCAGAGGGTCGAAGAACAAGCAACTGGTGAGGGAGCCACAGAGAAGAGGACTGGGAGGCTGCCTCGCTTGTGGCCCATCGGAATGATCAGGACCACGACCCCCCAGGTGGTCCTGTTGGCAGGGTGCAGGACCCAGTTAACTTTCCTAGGCACTAGGCACCCCTTTCTCCATTAAAAAAAATACATACATATATATAATTTTAAGACTGCATTGGCATAAAGACAAATACGTTAATATTAAAACATTTCTTCAACCTAAAAGTTCATTTATTAATTAATTTCTTCTGATTTTAAAAGAAATTAAAACACTTTCATGGGCTCCTAAGAGACTGGGCTCCCTGTTGCTGAGCCTGCCGAACCGCAGGGAGGAGTCGGCTCTGCCCACCTGGGGTTTCTGCTGGGGAGCAAAGAGCCCTTGAGACCCAGTGGGTTTTGCCACAGCACTTTTCTCCTCTTTCTCCCGGGTGGTCTCACCGAGCCTGGCCATGCACAGATGCTTCTCCTCTTGCCCTAGTGTCTCTGCCTGCAGGGCCCACTCTGCCCCAGAGGGCACCCCTTCTGATTGCTCCAGGGGGGACACAGCCACCACAAACACTCTGTTGCTTTGAGAACGCTTGTTTCACCTGCCTTGGCAAACAGACCGTAGACTTTTCTGAAAATGGCTGAGAAGCGAGCCTGCCTTCCCTACAGTCCTTCCAACAGTAATTAAAACCACTTGCCACTTTCTCTTCTGGCAACCTGGGTGGCGTTCCAGGTGGAAACCTTCTGGCTGATTGGTAAAAGGGAAAGGCTTTGGGGGCAGGTGGCCTAGGTGTGGCCAGCTCTGCTTCCCCTTGGTGGCCACAGCATTGCCAGTGATGGGGATGCCCAGCTGTGACCTCGTGCCGCCTCTTCGTGGGCTCTCTGTCCCATCCTGGAGCTCAGGCCCTTACCAGCCCATGGAGGAGAGCTGTCTGCAGGATGCTGTTCCACAGCCTGCTCACAGAGGGGGCCTGAGAGCCAGATTTGCCAGGAACGTCACCTTCCCACCCATCAGAGAAACAGCTGAAAGGCTTGTATCTGTTCTCAGAGGGCAGGAGCTCACGTGGACACAGATGTCTGAAGCCTTGGTGAATTCCACCCTTTTCGTATCCAATCCCAGACTTCCAACAGGCAGGAACCTGAATTGGACACTCCTGGGGCACCAAACAGCATGTGTTCTCTTTGTCAGAAGACATCTGGTGGCACAGCTGTGCATGGCTCTATGCACCTTCTTCCGGGAGTTTAGTCCCTGAAGGCCAGGGCAGGGCACCAACCAGGGGCTGCGGTGAGGGAGGAGGTTCCTTTGTGTTGGAAGTCTCCAGGCGTTCCTGTATGTTACAGAGCAAAGAGGACAGTACCCTACTTGCAGCTTTTACTCAAATCTGTCTCCATCCGCCTGGGATGGAGAAGAGGACTCCCGGGTCTTCTAGAACTCAGCCTGTACACACGTGTGCATAGGCAGGGAACTATCTTGATTCTGCTGCATATCAGAGTTTTGCTGGCTCAGGAGGAGGCTGAGTGGGGAGCTCACCACTTGAGAGGGCTTGTTACTGGGCAAGTCACTTGCAGACACTGTGACCTCATTCTCCCCACCAGTGGTGTAATTAGAGGTTGCGAACTGTGCAGTTACAGGGGATGCCACATCAGGAGGGGCTGCACTGCTTTCCCAGGCCCCACTCGGCCTCCCTGTCACAAGTCTGGCCCTTCCAGTTGAGTCTGTGCATATACAGCTCTCCTGGAAAACGTGGGACAGGATCTGGGCCTTCCCCCCAAGATCCCCTCTCTCTCCATCCCCTGGGCCAGCACTTTGTAGAAGGCATTTCATCTCAAACATGCTCTCTACATAGATTCCACTCTGCAAATTCCAGGGGAGCAGCAGCAGCAGGTAACACAACTGATTTTAAAACAGAAGGAGAGCCAGGGTCACTCTGCTCCCCCTGGCCCTTTCTTCCTTTCCAAGTGGATCGTGTCTGTTTAAAATCTCACCTTTCTCTTAGAAAAGCCTTCACGGAACCCCCAAACAGGACCACTTCCATAGCCTCTCATCCCACACATTGAGCCAGTGAGAGAGCATTGCTGCTAGGGGGTCCCTTGGGAGGGGAGGTGCATCACCATATGCCAGCCAAGAGCAAGAAGACAAAACCCAGGGAGGTCAGCTGGAGCTGTTCCGTATTCCAGAAGGCCAGCGTCCTCCTTACCACCCCCACCCCCCAGGCATCAAACCCGGCCTCTGCCAGGTTTCACACACAGAAAACCAAAGGGCAGGCAGGGCAGAGTCAGCTTTTCAATATGATTACTGTATTTTTTTTTCTATTTTCCATCTCAAATGTAACAGTAACTAGAACAGAGTGTACAGTCCAGGGTCAGGCACGTCCTCCACTTGCAGGGACCGGGCAGGAAGCAGTGATGTTCAGAGGCAAGGCATGGGGCACCCGCTCCTCACCTCACCCCATCCCCCCCATCCCCTGTTCCCTGCTCCGGTGCCAGGCTCAGCCAAGAAGCCCACTCTTACGGTCATTTTGCTGCGGGTGAGAAGACAGAGGAGAGCATCAGGAAGAGGGGAAGGGATGGGCTTGACTCAGTCTGCAAGACGCTGGAGGGAGAGCAGGCCTGCAGTGGCCTTTCACCACAGCGTTTCAGGGCAGAGATTCTCCCCATCCCCATCCTCCTTCCCACAACCAGCCTTCCTGGCATCTCGGTGCAGGGCAGGGCTGGGCATGGAGCTCGGAGCAGGGAATTTCAGCAGAGCCATCTCTGTTACACCTGAAGGGAATTCACACAATGAATTTCCTTGAAACCCGGCTTCCAGTAACTAATTAATGGCATTCTTGTTTCCTTATGTACTGTTTTGAAGATGAAGAAAGGGAAGGAGTAGAAGAGATAGGAGTGGTTTATTCATCTGCGTGGGAAAAGAAAGAGGCTCTGGGCCCCATCTTGGTGCAGTACACAGACTGGGGGCTTAAGCAACCGACATTTATTTCTCATAGTTCTGGAGGCTGGGAAGTTGCAGGTCACACTGCTGGCTGGTGTGCTAGCTTCTGGCTTGTAGATGGCCACTTTCTTGCTGTGTCCTCTCATGAAGGAGCTAGAGCGAGAGAGATCCTTGGTCTTTCTTCTCATAAGGACACTAATCTCATGCAAAAGGCCCCACCCTCATGACCTCACTTGAACCCAGTTTCCTCTCAATCATCTCATCTCCAAATATCGTCACCCTGGAGTGGCAGGTGGTGACGGTTTCAACATGAATTTTTGGAGGACACGGTTTAGCCCACAGCATCCTCTAATGCAGGCTCCACCCCCAGCCTCATTATCCCTTTGCTTTCACTCCTTAGGAGAAAGGGCCTAAGAGCACAGTGCAAGTTTGTGGCTGGGTTGGGGCAGCCCACATCTTTAGCTCCTCTGTGCTAAGGTCAGAGCCACCAAGGAGTCAGCTCCTGGGCTCCAAGCCCCATGATCTGACTGGCTGGGGATATACCTAAATGGACTGGGACTCCACCTTCCATGCTCCTTCCTGCTTTTGTCCACCAGTTCTCCGGGAAAAGAGGACAAGAGACACAGAGAGATGGAGCAGAAATCCACCAATACTGGTGCAGAAATGCACAATGGCTTGCTGGTTGGGAGCCAGACACAAACCAGAGAGAATAGAGGTTAACAGACCACAGGAGACAACTTTTTTAAACAACAAAACTGCTAAATGTAGGCTAGGCTGGGGAAGGAAGTGAACACATGAGGAAGCATAGGTGTCTTGGATATCTGGGCCAGTTTCAGCCTCCCTGAGCCCCGAGCTCAGCAGGTGGGGTTGCAGCTGTCTGGTGGAGAAGCACAGCGCTAATGCTGGACAGGAGAGGGCGCCATAAATACATACTGCTGGAAGGTCCAGGAAGGAGGAAGTTGGTTGGGGCAGAGTTGTACCTTGTGGTAGTTCAGAAATGAAGCCAGCACACGTTTCCCTCATGAAGGTCTTCAACATGTTCACAATAAAGTGTATAAGCACCACAGAGGAGCCTGCCTCTGGCTGTCCAGGGCTTGATCTTTAAACTGGACACTGATTTAGAATCATTTAGGGCTATTCAGAATCACTGAGTGATGAACTCTACCCTGATCAGCATTTATTTAATCTGCTTAGTACAAGAGGATCTGTGGATCTGCCTTTCAGAGCCATCAAAGGCAAGATCTCCCAACTAGAAGGGTGTGTACCTTTCAATGGGCATGGTCCGTCAGTCACACTCACCGGGCTCCTCTGTAACCATGCCGCACACAGGCCAGCCTCAGGGCTTGGCTCTTGCTGATACCTGGCCTGAATGCCCTTCCTCCAAGTGTCCACATGGCTTACTCCTCCACCATGTGTCTCCTTTAAAAAAAATAAAGTTTGGGCCACTCATACGGCTGCGTGCAGCCAGGCTGACTCACCAACCTTATGCACACACATGCGTGCACACACAGTCATCCCCACCCCCCATCCTCTCTTCCTACTTTTACCCTCTTTAGCACCCAGGAGACATACTTTAGATTTTACTTGTTAGTTTATTAGATTGCTCATCTTCCCCCACTAGAATTCAAGCACCTCGAAGGCAGGGGTGTTTGCCTGTTTTTGCTTTGTGCATATAAAAGAATCAAAATCCCACCTAGGGATAACATTATGTTCAATGAAATCAAAACAAAGGGAAAATACATTTGAAGTGTGAACAGCCTTTCAGTTTCATTACTGTGTCTTTACTTCCACTGACCTTGCAAATGAAGCTATTTACACCTCAAATGTGTTTTCCAGTGTTTGTATTTACAGCAAGCATTCACCACTCCCTGAAAGTTAAGGCGGTCTTTCTCTAATGTCCGTCATACATGATCACATACCTTCATTTAATGTCTAAGGAGGAAGGTTTTGCAGAACTAAGTGGAAAGGTGGCATGAGTTTCAGGCACAGGATACGTCCCATAACTGTGTAATTAACAGTCTAAGGTGCGTTTCGGGGGAGCCAGGCTTGCTTACTTGGTTTCTGAAAAGGACTCTTCTCTTTCTAAAACTTTATGCTACAGAATTCCTAAAAGCTGCTGCATATAAAACGCGATTCCGTTTACATGCTAAGTCCAAAGTCTATGGGTGTTTTGGCTAAGATGGGGGCATTTTCTAGAAGACCAAATGTGAGAGTGGGCAAGGGCTGGGGTGTAGAGAGATTTCTCACAGAGAGACTTTAAATATAAGCTATCTGAGCCTTTACTAAAAACATTTGCCAGCTCTTGCTCTAGAAGAAAATGAAGGCAAGTGGTCCTGGATGTGTCTTAGACTTTTGGGTTCGGAGAGTATTTACCCTGACCAGGTCTGCACTTAACAGCTCCTCGCAGACACAAGTAGTCTTGGCAGAAGCCATCTGAGGGCAGCAGTTCAGCAAGGTGAGATGATTCTAGCTTCTTTGCACCTGACTTTTATCTGGCTAAAAAATCACACCCAGCAAGAATCTGTACAATATAAAATGTTGGCCAGGGAACACTCTGTCTTGGATACAGGAACACCAGCCTGGTTTGACCATACCACTTCTTGCCCCAGGGCCCTGTAAACTCCTGATCCACTCTCTCTACCTTAACAGGTGTCTCTGGGCTCGCTCCTTCATCTGTTTTGATTCACACCACCTCTTCCCTGTCCCTTGCTTTTGCTGGTTTGGGCTCATGGCATCAAGTTTCTCCCCTTCCTGCAGAACCCTGAGTGTAGCAGGTCCTGGCTGAGGTCAGCGCATGGCTGGCTCCCGTTCTCATCACCACAGCAAGGACACTTAGCTGGGAACGCTGGTGATGGGTGGCTTCTCCTTTCCTTTGGCCTTTATCATGTACTCCATTCAGGATTAAATCTGCATGATTCTTACAAACTGGAAAAGTTTAAGTGTTCCCTGGAAACCCCTGTTTCCCTCACCCTGATTGACCTTAACCATTTTATCTGAGGCTATTCTCTCCTGTTGTTCTGTTCCACATCCTTATAACCATTCACCTCATCCCCATGCAAATTAATCTCTCTACTACCTAGTTGTTTTTTTTAAACTACATTCTGTGGAACCTTATCCCATTATGGGCATGCATTTTCTTTACCCTAAAGCAATTCCCTCGCCTCTTGCTTCTGCCTCCTTGACTTAACCAAATATGATTTTCCCAAAGATGATTCCAAAGAACAGGATCACCCCTCCTTCCTACTCCCGCTTGTCAGCGCAGCTGGGGGCAGGCCCCTTCCCTACTGAGAATCACCAGCCTGCCCAGACTTGCATTTGTTTTAAGTCACTGTGATCAGCCTCTCCTTGCCTCTCATGAATGACATGGCCTACTCCCTCATTCCTAAATGATTGTAGCTGGTTCTGGTATTTCATTGCCCTCTCGATTTCCTCTAAAGTCAGAAAATCATATTTGTATATCTAGACTTCCTTACTTCTATTGCCTTCCTTTTTCTGAATTTCAGATTGCCATTATGCCAGCAGACCCATGGAAAGATGACATGAGAAACAGCCCAGGGTAACAAAGTCCATTAGATTTTTGTTAAATACTTTGTTCTTTCCATCAGAGTAGCACCTCATTGAAGTGACAGTTTAGCTGGGTATATAAAATGCCAGGTTCAAGTTCAAAATTGTCTTCCCTCAGAACCTTGGAGATATTTGAGCCCCTGCATTTCTGGTGAAATACTTTTGGTACCAGTTTTATTCTCATAGCTTTGCAGACAACCTATGGGTTATCTCTGGAGAAAATTTCTTGTCGTTGCTCTAAAATTTCACCAGGATGGGTCCCTGTCTGGTCTTTTTTCCCTTCATCCTGGTTAGTGAGCCCTTTGTTTTGGAGAACTTCACTGTCCTTGAGGAAGTTTCCTTCAGTTAGGTTTTTGATAATATTTCCTTCTCCATGTTCTCTGTTCCTACTTCCTAAGACTCTTAATAGTTGGATATTGTACATGAAGACCGTTAGCATGGGCATCACCTGGAAATTCACTGGAAATGCAGATACTCGGGATTCACCCCAGTCCTGCTGAATGAGAACGTGTACTTTAATAAGGTCCCCAGGTGATGGGTATGCATGTTAGACTTTGAGATGCACGGCTTTAATTCACTTTTCCCTCATATTTGATTTGCATAATTAAGCCTACAGACCTGAAGACCCACCACTTCCTTCTTCTGTCCCTGGAGTCATCCTCTCATCTTTCCAGGCTTAGAAATCAGACACCCCTCTTCTCTAAGGAAATTTCCTACCCCCCCGGGGGATCCTCCAGCTTTATGTACTTACTCCTTTCCATTCGGCCTTCTGCTTTTCACTAACTTTTTCAATAACACCTTTAAGTAGAAGCAGAGATTCCCAGCTTGAAAAAGCATCACTTGACCCTTTTGGCCCTTCCAGCTACCACTGCATTTCTTAACTGCCTTTTCCTGCCAAATTTCTTGAATTCATGCAAAACAGACTCCACCTCTGTTTCTTTACATACCTCCCTTCCTTTACCTCTTGAAATCTGGCTTTTGATTCACATGCCCTGAAAACTTTTCTAAGAGCTCCTCTCCCGGCCTTTATTCTCAGGTCCTTTCAGCAGCACGAGTGTGACTGACCACTGTGGCCTCCCAGGTGGGGCTACGCCCTTGACTCTCATGACACCTTCGTGTTGCCTTATCACACTGAGGAAAGAGTGGGGGTACCCTCACCTGGGGTGATCTCCCTCCCCTGCCCTTCCTGAACAGCTCAGCTCCAGTCTTCTGAGAGTCTTTCCTAACTATTCTGCTCCACGTTGATCACTGAATCCATCCAGTTCCTGCCCAGGCCCCTCCTTTTGGTGCACACCTATGTAAAGCCAAGACAAAGTCTAAAATAATATAATTATTGATACAAAACTACTGCAGGTCAGGACAGTCTGGTGTCACTGGGAACGACTGCTCTGGTTTCCACTATCCAAAATTTTCCTTCATTTTTCACAAAGGTATGGTCCACCTTCAAAATCCTGTGCTCTGGTTGCCCAGAGGAGATGTTTTCTTCTAATTCACCCAAAGGCACTGTATGGGCTTACAGTGTCCCTGACACAGTCTTACACCTCTTCTATGTTTTCTCTAGTATTTATGCCAGTTTGGGGGCATCTCACCAACGCAATTGCCTTAAAGTCTGGAAAACTCACCATTCTCCTTTCATACCCATGACATGAAAATATTTCAGAGCTGACTGCTCAGGGCCAGGGTGTGGGGGCATCTTGGAGGATTGAGGGGGCAAAACTCAATGAGACTGAAATCCCTAGCTGTCCACGGTTAGTGGCTCTTCTGCAAAGCTGAATGGCTTCTTGGCTGTCCTGGTCTAAAGCCTCAGCCTACTTGGCATTTACCTAAGGCCTCCTGCTGCCAGGGCATGTTGGCATGTTGTAAGTGTACAGTGGTGAAGAGGAGGGGGCTGGGAAGCAGTGGAGGATGGGGAGTATGGCAGACACCCCTTTCGTCACCCACCACTTCTCCTGCCCACACCACCCACGGCTCACCCAGTGTCCTTGTCTTAGTAAGTGGCACATCCACTCTCCCTGAGTTTTGGGATGAAGCCCATGGACCATTTTCCTTGTCTCATGTTCCATATTCCAACCATCACCACACCTGTGTATCTACCTCCTAAGGAGACCTGGCATCTGCATGTCCCTCCATGTCCTCTGCCACTGCCCTGGCCCAGCCTCCACCAGGCCCTGCCTGGACCTTTACCATGGTCTCTGAACTCTCTGCCTCCATTTCTCCAGCCCCCCACACCCATCCTGCACAGGGCAGCCAGGACAGTTTATTAAAAGTAAATCACATGAGGTGATTCTCCTGCTTAACACTCTTCAAATATTTGATCTTATTCAGAAATTATTATTCAGTTTTTAGATGTGATTTTGGTTATTCTTTTTTCCCAAAAAAAGGAAGTCCTTCTCTTTTAGAGGTACATACTGTAACATTTGATGTGCAATGATGTGCTGTATTGGATCCTCTCCAAAATAATAGCAGGTAGAGCCGGGAAATGAGAGCTCTCATGCTGGAGCTGGGTACACAGGCTTGGCTGTACTCTTCTGCCTTTGCATGTGTTTGAAAAAATTTATAATGAAAAAGTTATACAACAAATTGCAAGGATATTTCATTACTCATAACGTTAAAAAGAAAAAAAGAAAAGACTTGTGAATATACCCTACTTCCAAAATTTAAAGGAACAAAGCATCCTTACCACGGCCTGAACCTGCCCCGCCCTCTCTTGTGGCCTCACCGTTGTCATCCACCTACCCCTCCTCAAGGACCCCCACCTCTCCCCCCTTCCCAGGAGCTCCTCCTTGCATTTCTTCTGAGCTGGCAAGCTCTGCCTGGCCTGGGGGCTTCTCCCATGTCCCTCCCAAGGCTGTGAAGCCAGTCCACTCCCCCAAGACCCTCCGGCTGCTTCCTGCTGACCCTCAGGCCTCCACTGAAAACCGCTCTCTCAGAAATGGCCTTTGCAATGCCCCGATTTAAATTTAACCTCTCTAATTCAGTTTATCACTGTACCCTGTAATTTCCCATCTTTGTGCTTACCACAATTTTGGTCTGTCTTCCGCATGAGGCTGTACATTCCATGAGGGCCAAGTTCATGGCTATTTTGCTTCCTTGTGTGTACACCAACGCCCAGCAAAGGGTTGCAAAATGAGATGAGGTGGCCACCGCACCCTTGGTCTCTTTCTGAAGAAATCTGTCCTCGGCAATTAAGACAACAATTAAAATGAAAAGTGAGGTACCAAGGATATGAGAACCCGTGTCTCTGCTGTGCCGGATCAACAAATGTTAAGCATTTTTTCTTTTCTCTGTTTTTGAGGATTGTTCTCTTTCCTTAAGGAATACAAATTTAGAGAAAAGATTACAGCCTCCTGTGTTTCCCTTCACAGGCTCTTCCCTTTCCTTCCACGAAGGGAACAACTACTGTCATGAGTTCGGCATGCATTCAGTGCACACTTTTTATATTTTTATTACAAATGTCTGCATCCATAGGCAATACATGCTCTTGTTTTATGTGTTTATAAAAATGTATGTAAATAGAATAACATGCTACACGTTATACAACTTACGTTTTCCACTCAACATTGTCATGTGTACGTGGGTATGCCTGCAGATTATATATTAGTTCATCCATTGTAACTGTTACACAGCAATCAACTATATGAGTACATCGAAATTTATTTATTCATTCCCTTAATGAGTACATCTGACTTATCTCCAATTTTATCTCTGACAAAAATGCTGGAAAGAATATACTTGAACTTGTGTCTCCCTATGCACACGCCCCTCAGCCCCATTAGACTGGCCAGGCTGTGGGGAAATGGGAAGTCTCATGTGCTGCTGGTGGTGGGAGTGGAAATGGATACATTTTTTTCAGAGAGCAATTTGGCAATACCTAGTTAGGATGAAAATGCTCGACCCCGTGGCCCAGCAATTCTACTTCTATAATAAATTCTTATCTCAACAAAGGTAAATCATGTATTTCTTTTCTACTCTTCAGAAAGCATAAAATATATAATATTCCTTTATGACTTAAAGTTTACAATGCATTTTCACGTATGTTCTCTAGTTTGACATTCACCACCCAGGGAGGGTGGTAAATGTCAGAGTATTTGCCCTGTATCATAAGTGAGGGCAGGGAGGCCAAATGCGAGAGCGCACACCTGCCGTTCGGTGCTAGGGCTGCAGTCCCACTTGTCTCAGCCTTTTGCCCGGTGCATTTGCACTTTACCCCACACTGCCTCACTCTGTTTTAATGCTCTGAAGAAAATTAACCAGCTCCAGGCACTTGGTAGTAGATGCTATTGGTGCCCTTCACCAAGCCTTGTACCCATGCCCCAGGGCCTCTAGGTGTTGGCTGCTAACATTTGCAACTGTCCCTTCCTCACAGAATTGCCCACCGCCATCTGGAGTGTCCTGACTTGGAAATTTTCCTCCATCCCCTTGGTGATTGGGGTTCCTTAGCCAATGGTTGATGATACAGGTATACAAAGCTGGACCTCACTGCCTCAAGGAGGGTACCAGTTATGCCCCAGAGCCTCATATTCCCTGTGAGATTAGGAGGAGGCAGAACTTCAGCTGAACTCCCATTTTGGCCTCACCGTTTCCTCTGCCTTATTCCTTTTCCTCTTCCTTCCTCCTGAGAGTGTTCCTTTGAGAAATCACTTGCACAAGAATCCCATCTCCTGCTCCTAGGGTGATGGTTCTCAAGCTTTAGCATGCATGGGAATCACCTTGAAGACTTGTTAAATCACAGATGGCTGGGCCCCACCCCCAGTTTCTGTTTCAGCTGATGTAGGGAGGGGCCCAAGAATTTTCATTTCTAATGAGTTTCTAGGTGATGCTGGTGAGGGGCTGGTCCAGGGACCACACTTTGAGAATCACTGTTCTAGGGGATCTGACCTAAGACAACTGGTGCTAGGAAAAGCAGTCACTAGGGTGGGATTCTGGAGTTGGATGACGTGGATAAAGTGAAAGCTCCTATGGCCAGGATCCTCACCTGAACCTAAACTACTTGGTGATGTAACTGGCCTGTTGGTAGGCTCCTGCTTCCACACCCTAGGCAATTAGCTGTTATTGACTGAGTCACTATATAAAGAGCTCTGCCCAGTAATCTGGGGGGAGGCAGAGAGGAAGGAGAATTCCACACCTGCAGATTCTTGGACACAGACATAATTCTAGTGTTCAACCTACTGCCAGGAGAGCAAGCGGAGAAATAAACCCTTTCACCCCAAGAACATTCCATTGTCATTCCTCGGTCTCACTGAATCCATAGTGAACTTGCCTGGGGCTGAAATCTATTGGCAAGACAGATGACCTGCTGATAATGAGGACCCCGACATTGGTAGTGGTGGTGGTGGTGGGAATTCCTATTTCCTGGTGTACAGTTACCTGAGTTAATGGACTATCTTCTCATGAGTGGGAATGGGCCTACTCGAGTGGGAATAGTTCCTAGCATGTGGCACAGTATGATTTCTGTGACATCTTGTAATTAGAAGGGGATGTGTCAGTTTTTGCAATATTTCTGGCATTTGGGCAGTAGAGCAAAGACAGCAGTTACAAGGATTGTGCAACTGAGAGGCTGTTTCTGAGAGCCACTCATGCATCAGAGAAGAAAATCATTATTCAAGGCAATTAATCACCAACTCAGAGCAAAGTACGAAAGTCGTGGGACATCTTTATCAGTGAGGTCCTTATCTCTCATAGCCAAAAAACTGATCATGCTGAAATCAGGGTCAGTATCTAAAATTAAGAGATGCAGAACTTCAGAGAATTTTGAATTCTCAGCCTCAGTAAATCTATGCCAAAGTCAGAACTTTAATGGGACCTGAGATTTAAGAATGTGATACTGTATAGCTGTGATTAGGAATCCCCGGGGCTTCCCCTGAACTCTCAGTCGCCTTCAGAGTGGCCCATTCCCACATGAGAAGATAGTCCATTAACTCAGGCAACTGTACACCAGGAAATAGGAGTATTCGGATCTTTCAAGGGTTGGAAACAAGGCCCAAGGTGACAGTGATATCCAGAGACCCAAAGTACTTCCATGGCTCCCCTGTTAGAGGCATATGTCAGGGGGTCAGGCAGTAAATGAGATTCTGTCCCAGGGTCATCTCAGAGAGACTCCACAGACCCAGTTGGTGGGCTTTTCTTGGTTCATGAATGTATAATCAAAATTAACATATTCAGAAGCTGGTATAATCCACATCTTGCTCCGTAGCCTACAGAATGAGGGCTATTGTACTAGGAAAGGGTGAAAAAGGCCAAGAGGAAGTCCTTGAAACTGACTGTCCCAGCCCCACCTGATCAAGGTAGTGAATCAAAAGCTAATTGCACACCGTGAAGAAGGGCACAGATCAGGGCCTCACAGACCCCACGGGATGCAGGCGTGGTGGTGCTCATCATATTTGTGCTCTCTGACGGGTCATGGCAGACCACAGTGGACTTCCACAGACTTAAGCAGGTAGCAGCTCCAACTGGGGCCGCTGTGCTGAACGTGACATCTTCACTGGAACAAATCACACAGCTGCTGGTGCCTGATGTGCAGGTGCTGATGTGGCAAATGCATTCTTTTCAATACCCTTCAGGAAAGCAGATTTGAAATAGCTTGCATTCATATGGGACAGACAACAGTAAACATTCACAGTCTTGGCCCAGGGCTGTGTTAAGTCTCCTGCTCTGTCTGTCTCAAAGGGATCTGGGTGTGTGGATGTTTCATAAACATGACCGTGGGTACTGTATGTTAATTGAATCTACTAAGCAAGAAGTATGAGTGTTCTAGGCATCTTGATAGGAAAAATGTTTTCCAGAGGGTAGGGAACAACCCAACAAAATCTTTAGGGTCTGAAACATCAACGAAGTTTGTAGGGGTCCAGCGATCCGGGACATGCTAGGAAATTGCTCCAAAGTAAAGAGCAGAAAGTGGTGCACTTTGGACCTCCTTCCACACACAGCTCCATCCAGAAGCGGCTAGCCTGACAGGGCAATGGGACGGCCTCTTGAAAGTGCAGCTGAGACATCCAATTGGGGATGACAGCCTACAAGACAGGGCGCTATGCTTCAGGATGGGCCTGCATCTCAAACTGTTTGCTCACCCCCCATAGTGATGATGCATCCCCAGGAGAGAGAATACATGGGCTCAGAACCCATGGGATGCAAGCAGGCATTGTTCTAATCACTATTCCCCCCAGTGACTCACTGGGGTAATTTGTGTTTCCCACATCTTACAACCCTCCATCTCTGAGTCCAGAGGTACCACTCCCAGGGGGAAGATGATTCCACCAGGGGACACAGTAACATCTCCTTAAATTTAGAGGTACAGCTGCTGCTCCTAGTCATTTCTGAATCTTCATTCCAGTAGGACAGCAAAGTAAGGAGTTTCCTGCCTGCCCATCATGAGGAGTGTTGTTACATAAGGGGGGCAGAGAGGACTGTACTGAGGAATACATTAGGTGATCAACTGGGGCATCTCTCGGTATTCTCATGCATATGTTTCGTTGATGAGCAAATACAGCAACCGTGGGCTACTAAGCATGGTGTGCAGGGGCACAGAGCTCACTGGCAAGCCACCCAGACCAGCAGGGGAGGGTGATTTAGAGTGGGTACCGGGGAGGGAGGTGGGGAACCCTGGTTATGGCCTCAGGCTAACTACAACAGCAACATAGTATTTGTCTACTGTATTTACTATACCATATATCAAACCTTCCTCTTTTAATTGTCCCCAGAAATTATGTCGAAACAATTCTGGAGAAGCTGACCTAGATAGAGTGAAATGGGCTATGAGATGCTGTTGGTGTCCTGCCCTGAATCCTTTTACCAGGAAGGTGTGCCAACTCCCCAGCTGAGTACTGGCTGCTATAGGTCACAGGTGTATCCTTATCCAGAAAATGGACCTTGAGAATGACTCTGAGACCTGGGCCTTCAGGAACTGCCTTGTGTGGAGATCCTGGGGTGGGGGTATCACATACTCTCCTCACTCAGAGGAAGCCTGCAACCATTAACAGTGATATTGGGCCACAAAATCTGACCCACTTGCCTCAAGAAGGGCCAGCTCTTCATTTGTGCTCCAGAGAAACTTGTGGATCAGTTGAGGCTGGGCTTCAGCGAAACCCCTTGTTTTTGCTTAAAGTTCTTCTCCTTCCTCATTCTGTGCTCCCTTCCCCCACCTGCATTTCCTTCTAGGTTCTTCTTCCAGGAACACTTCATCAGAAAATCACATGCATGAGAATCCTGGTCTTGGGCTCTGTTTCTAGAACTCCCCTGTTTGTGATTCCTCAAGATTCAACTAATAGGTAAATACACAGAATAACAGAGAGCCTCTCCCGTCACTTTCACCCTGTCTGCCCTTTCTGTGGGTTCTCACTGCCAGCAGTTTGGTGATGTATCAATTTGTCATTTTCCTGTGCATTTTGATATGTATGTATGCGTGTGTGTATATATATATGCATATATATACATATATATGGTGTAATGTATATACTTAAAATAAATTGGATAATTCTATACATATTTTTATATGACTTGTTTTATTTAACAGTATGTCTCAGAAATTTTTCTGTGGCAAAACCTACAGGTCTATCTTCTTTTTCTGAAATGGCTGTATCGTACTGCATAGTGTGGATAAAGCATAATTGATTGAATTACTCCCCTGTGGGAAAGAAGAACAATATTAAACATTTCAATTGTAGGAATTTAATAGAGGGAATTGGTTATACAGGTGTTGGGGGTTAAAAAGAGCAGAAGGGGACCCTGCGATAACTCAGGCACTAATGCACTTGTGGGGCTGAGTTCACTGCCTTCCAGCCATCCTCAGAGCTGGGAAACTTCAGGGAGGATGTGGAGCCTCCCTCACCTGGCACTGGCGGAAGGGGAGCGGGTGTGCACAGCAATCTAAAGTTTTCCTTTAATGAAACCAATGAATTAAAAAATATCTTCCCATCCTCATTTGCATTTTTCTGATTGCCAGTTGATAGCAAGTAGTGTGAAAAATACTTACTAGCCATGTTTCCGTCCTTTAAGATTGTGAATTACTTGTATCTTTTCTCCCACTTTTAAATTCAATATTTTGACTTTTCTTTTTGACTTGTAAATGTTTTCTAGCTATTCTATGAATTATTCTTTTATTGGTTAACTCTGCTGTGAATATTTTCTCCCAGAGTGTCACCTGTGGTTTTGGTTATTTTCTAAAAAAACATTCATTGGATTGCATGTTTTTCCCTTCATGACTACTAGGTTTCATGTTTTATCTTAGAAAAGCTTTTCTCTACTGTAAGAATGTGGTTGTTGTTTTAAAATAACGGTCTTAATGGAATGCTTTTTTCAAAGGTTGGATTTTGTTTACGTTTAGATCTTTATTATGAGTTTATTTTTGCCAAACTCCCTTAGTTTGGCATAACTAAGGGACAGACATAACATCCTGACGAGGCCACCCTTTTCCTCCTGCACTGCCACCCAAATCTTGCACTAAACCACCTTGCAAAAATATATATATGTTTTTGGCCTCTATTCTGCTCATTTGACCTACTTGTCTGTTCTTGCATCACTGTTAGGTTTTCTTAACAAATGCCCATATTGTATGTTTTGCTACCTAAATGGGCAAGACCTTATTCAACTGTGCTTCTTTTCCAAACATTTCTTAGCTGTTTTTGGCCATCACTTTTTCCCTATTTATTTTAGAATTAAGTTAAAAATCGCTTGTGTGGATTTTAATACTGGTAACAGTATGTTTATATAGTAATGTAAAGCGAATTCATGTATTTCCAAAGTGAAGTCTTTCCATGGAGGAACATCATCTAAGCCTGCTTTGCATCCTTCTGTGAAGTTTTGTGCCTCGTGTACACTTTACCAGGGGGGCCTGGGTGGTCTACAGTGTCTGTTGTAATTGTGAAAGGCATCCATTTTATTTTCTAATAGGTTATTGCTAGTGAATAGAAAAGCTATTGGCTCGTGCATGTTGACTTTAAGTTCAACCGAATTTTACTTGTTCAAATGGCACTTCTGTTGATTCCCCTGTGTGTTCTCTAGGTTGATAATCATATGTGTGCAAGTAGTGACAGTCTGGTCTCTCCTTTGCCAATATATGTACTTTAGTTTGTTTTATTTCCTTATTGCACTGGCCTGTACATCCACGGCAGTGTCGAATGGCAGGAGTGATAGCTTGTAAACTTGTATTGAAACTGTTTTTAGTGGGAATGATTTTAATACCTAACTGTTAAGTATGATATTTGTGGTTGCTTTGCTATAGTGTGAAGGAAACTTTACCAGGTTAAAAACATTTCTTGTAGTCCATCCATCTTTTATTGAGACAGTTCAGTGTCAGTGAGAGACTCGATGGAAATAGCAGAGGTCTTCCTGATAAGCCAGCAGATAAACCCAACCTTCTCCTCCAGGGGCCATCAGAGGCACCAGGTGAGGCCAGATACAAAATCAGTTCATTTTTACTCTTATGAATGAGGGGGCAGAAAGTTACTCCCATTCTGCAAAATAAAACTGTTGTAACTGTTAACACTTCTCACTTTTAATGAGAAAAGGTGTTGGATTTTATCAAATCTCTCCTTAGTATCCACCAAAGAGATGGGAATGTGTTTTCCTTGAATTTGTTAATGTGAAAAATGACATCAATAGATTTCCTAATATCAAACCATCCTTTCATTCCTAAAACAACTTAAACTTGAGTATAATATGTTTGTTAATACCCTAATGAATTTGATTTACTCACATTTTTTTGTTTTGCCTCTAATTTTTAAAAATGGAATTGGCTTTTAGGCATTTACTTGCTTCTTGTGCTATTCTGGGTCTGGTATCTGGGTCCTGCTATTTTGAGAATTAATAGGAAACATTTTCATTTCCTTCTATGTTCCTGAATAGTTTATATTCCTATAACATAGGACTCAACTGTTCCTTAAAGGTTTAAAAGAACTCGCCCATCAGCTCCTTGGGGCTATGATCTTGAGCAACTCATGTCCCGTTTGCCACCAGATTTGTGGCCCATCCCTTCCCTGATTTGCTCAGTGTCTCAGGAAGCTTCTTTGCAGGCTCACTTGCACTCTGGCTTCCAGGAAGGTCGGCCAATGGGAGGCACTGGTTGAAAAACAGAAGAAGGAAAGTGGAAGGTTCAGTGTTTCCCTCTCCTTCTCCCTCCTTCAGGGCAGCGTCTTTGACAGCAGCTGCATACCCTTTGGTGGCTTCAGTCACTGTTCTCAGCCCCTCCCTCAGCGGACCCCGCTGCTCCCACCAGACTGGCCTCTGCTCGAGGTCCCTCCTCCCTTTGTCCTGCCTGCTTCCTCTGTTGCTAGGCAACTCAGTGAGGTTTCCCTGCTCACCCATCACCTGTGTAACCAGTTGCCTGTATTAGACTCCTGCATGAATGTATATTCTGACTGACTTCTGACTCATAGATCTGTTTATTTGATACCTTTTCTTTAATTATTTCCTACCATTTACTTTTTTTTAAGGAGTCATCTATTTCATGCAAATTTTTCAAATTTGTTAGAATAAAGCGGTATTACCATTCTCATAATTGTTTGAATCATCTTGACTTCAGCAGTTATGTTCCCATTTCTGCTTCTGAAGTTGTTTATTTGCATGTGTGTGTGTGTGTGTATATTTTGTGGTCAAACTTCTCAGATGTGTCTATTTTTATGAGTGTTTTGCCGGGTATGCTACAAAATCCTGATTTAATCTTCATATCAACCTCACGAAAGAGGTTTATACATCAGAAAATGGCAGCAGATAATCACTCCTTTCCTTGTCCAAGACCACACACCTACTATATTGCAGAACTGATGTTCAAACTCAGATCTATATGAATTCAAAATCCATATCTTCCTCATTGCATCAGAGAGCCTGAATACTTAGGGTAAGATTAAAAGGCTAATCATAAATAGGCTTGCTATTTTCTACAAAGAACATGAATTCCTTTTGTAATTGGGAAAAAAAGTTAATTAAGCCTATACAAATAATGATAATAAAAATAGCCTTGAACGGCAAGGAAATGTCACAGCGCAGCATCTTAAAGCTTTGGAATGTTTATAAAGGGGAGGGGCATCCTCTCCAGGTAGCCAGACCAATCCTGCTTTACCCTGGGACTGGCGATTGATTACAACTGGGTCTCCCCTTCCCTACCAGGTAGGGAGCAGAAGTTTTCCCCGAAAGGTGACAGCCATGCTAAGCACTGAAATATGCTTTGAGGAGATGACCACCTCGCATGCCCATCCCAACACATGTTTGGAAATTCCACTCTGCTCTCTCTGAAGGGTGTGGCCAGGGTGGTCAGAGGCACAGAAGCTGAGCTTCTCTGTGGAGATGGGGCTGATCCTCACTGGTAGTGTAGGATGCGTGTTCTCCTTGGCCAGGGCAACCAGGAGAGGATCATTTTCTATCCCTACTTCCTCTTCAGTCCTGAACTCAGCTTCTGATGGCAGAGGAGCCCATGAAACCTCTTAAAATAGCCTCTGCTGTAAAGAAGTAATGCAATGCACACCACAGTACACATATTGATTTCTATTTTGGGTTCTTATCAAGATTTATTTTTTCATCCCTTCAGGTAAATCGTGACCTTGGACTCACTGCCTTCCATATTTGCAGCCTGGGTCAATGAATTTTGTTATTGACCTTGGGGGCCATCAATAGCTGCTTATTGTTGAGATATTTCAGCGTCAGTAAGTGGCCCTGTGGAAGTGGGAGGGGGGCTGCCCAGCAAACCTAGCAGCTAAGAGACCAACCCCTCTTCTCCCTGTTGTCATTTGGCACAGAAGGGGCTGGTTCTAAAATTGATTAACTTTTCTGAAGGCAGTGGGAAACAAACTCCCCAGCATAGCCTGAATCCTGCAAAGGGAACTCTCCCAGATTTACTATCCATTATTATGAAAGAAGAGAAACACCCATGTGTGTTCTACCCTGAATCTCTCTCTCTCACACACAGAGTGTCACACTGGATCCTATAAAAAGATCCAAAACACCTTGGAAGAAGAAACCTGGGCACTGAAACAGCTATGATAAGCCTATCACCTCCGGTACTTAGAAACCCAGTTCACGCCCCCAGGCTTCCCTGAAGGAACAGCAGGCAGATTAGTGCAGTAAGAAGAGCGCGTGTTTAGCATCTGACTCTCCTAGAAGTAGACCCAGGTTTCCTTTCTGACAGTTTTGTTTCCTCATCTGCACAGTAGGGATAATACCTGCCTTTTTGTGAAGATCAGAGAGTCTGTGTGTAAGTACATGACACCTAGTAGGTGTTTCATAAACCCCAGTTCTTGTTTTGTGGCAATTACTCTTGCTAAGCTGGGCTGATAGGAGGTCAGGACTGCAACTGGGGTCCCAGCTCTCATTCCCTGATAGTCTTCACTCTATTCATATATCTCTGCTTTGCATAATCAAATGGAATATTAAAAAAAAGAACAGAACATGTGACTGGAGGTGAAACACTCTCTTACTATTAAATATTGTGTTTATCTGTCTTTATTGGCCATGCTTTCAGCCACTGGCCCACTTCTTTGTCCACCTTGGGGTGCTTGGGCTGGTGTGGGTGCCTGTGGGGGCACGGCTGATCCTGGGCACACTTTCCAGGACCCAGGGAAGGGGCTGTGAGCCTGCCACCTCCACCAGGCAGCACTGGATCCACTCCCTCTGGTGTGCGTGTTGTAGCCCCACCATCCCCGCCTACTTACCTTCCCCTTCTTTTCTCCCTGGTCACCTCAAAGTGTCTAGCAGCCAGTGATGGACCTCTCTCAGCTCCTTTCTCCCCAGGTCATGCCCTTCCCAGAGCGGCCATGGAGCCTGAGGTAGCCTTGGTAAGGACAGAGAAGGGAGGGGATGAAGGTGACCTTGTGGACAGAACAGTGACTTATCTTGGCAGGACTTGTCCTGGTGATGACAAAGAGTTGCTTAGTCTGGGGTAGATGGAAGGTGCCGGGGTAGGGAAGAGACCCAGGACGGGCGCTTTACCACCAGGATTTCACTGAGTGCTCAAAACAACCCTGAGTGGTAGGCATCACGTCCCCACTTTACAGACGGGAAAACAGAGGCTCAGAGAGTTTAGGAGCCGAGATTTGAATGCACATGTATTTGACGCCAAATCCATTCGTAACTGAATGGCTGTACCTGACAGAAGGATTCTGGGGGCATTCAAGCATCTCATTTGGTTTAAGGGTTAGTCTAGATGTCCTTGGTGTCCCAGCCTTGCTGTAGGCCATTCCTGGCACAGCATCTCCGTGTCCCTTTCAGAGTAGATTTCATGAACCGCAGGGCAGCTGTGGGCAGATTCCAAAATCCTTTGCCTAGTGCCATCCCTGGACACTGGCTCATGCTGCTAAAAATCTAACCTTTAAAGCAAACCCCCCAAACTCGGAATACTCAGGCTGAATTACAAACTCACATATGCACATCAGTTCTTGCCCACATGCACACTCCCTTCCCCCCACCAAGCAGAAAGGAAAAGGCCACATGTTAGTAGGTGGTATAGGTGGTAACCATCTCTTACGTTGCTGCGGCTCCAGTACAGAGAGCAGGCAGTTTGTTCATTCATTTATTTATTCATTGATTCCACAAATATGTATTGTGTCCTTCCATGTGTCAGACAGAGCTCTAGGATCTGGACCTGGACGCAAAAGATGAAAATTCATGCATTAGTTGTTACAATAAGTATATATTGGTTTAGTGGTTACTGTCTATGTATGTATGGATGTGTGTGTGTAATTTATTAACCATGGGGTTCTTGCCCTCAAGGAACTCGACATTCAGTAGAGAAGACAGACATGCAAACAATTATGATACAGTAAGAAAAATAGCACCAATGTAGGCAGGATCAAAAATCAGAGGAGACTAGAATAAGAAGTGCCCAAGGCTACTAGGGAACTTGGCGAAGACTTCAAGGAGGAAGAGGGGAAGGCTGAGCGAGCATCTTCCAGTCAGAAAGGAGCACAGGAGCTGCCCAGGCAGAAGGAACATTCATTCATTTAATAATTACTTATTAGGACATTTGCTTCTGGTTAGAAAGGAGTTTTGATATCAGTTAGGATATAGAAAGTTGCAAGATAACCCCCACCCCCAACACAAACACACTCTACCCTTCTATTCTCAAAATGAGGACAAACTGGATAAACCACATAATCACATCTTTAAAAAGCCCATCAGAGAACCAAGGACACAGATTCCAGAAACCTATGAGTCCCTCCTGGAATAAAAGAGACCCCCAACAGATTTGTGTTTTTGGATCCCAGTCACAACTTGCAGTTCTTTCCCAAGAGGATGGAGGGGGCTGGAGGCAGGTGAGGAAAGCTGAGAGATGCCTTCGGTGTGCAGCAGGCCTTCACCAACTGCAAGACGGCATCCCCCCAAAAGGTATGGGCAGGGTAGCTGGGTGGAGCCAGAGAGCAAAAACCCTCCTCAGAGGACCCCAAGCCCAACACCTGGGCTCTGAAACAGAGAGGTTGCCTGTGGTTCAGAACACTTGCTGGTATTCAGATCCCAAGCTGCGGCGAAAAGTCCTACTACAGGGGAAGTCCTAGTCCAACCCTCAAAACATTTGAAGTCAGTGGTGGACTGGCTGTAACTAAAGATGCAATGAAGCTCAGACTCCTTTGACTCAACTACAAATTAAAATGACTCCCACATTAGTGAATAACTGTCATGTATGTCAGTCTCTACGGTTCTTTTATACACAATGTGTGAAATACAATAAAAAATTACAAAACACTTGATGAAGCAGGAATATGTGACCTAAAATCAGGAGAGACAAAAAGTCACTGAAGCAGAATCACGGATATTCCAGATGTTGCAATGAGCAAATAAGGACTTTAAAATAACAATTTTAAATATTTTAGTGGATCTAGAGCATGAGGTGAACAGATGGTAAATTTTAGCGTCAGACTATGAAAAAGAAACGAACAGTTATTTTAAAACTGTAAACTACCAAATCAGACATAAAGAATTTGCTCGATGGGCTTAATACCAGACTGGACATAACAGAAGAAAGAATCAGTGAACTTGAAAACAGGTCAGTTGAAATCATCTGATTAAGCAGAAAGAGAAATCACGACAACATGAACCGATCGCTTGGGCCCTGTGGGACAATATCAGTATGATCCAATGTACGTAGAAGGAGAGATCTAGAAGAAAAGGAGAAAAATGTAGCAGAAGAAACAGCTGGACAAATGTAGTCAATAATATTCCAAAATTGATCAAGGGCATCCACTAAGAAGTTTAACAATCTTTAATCAGGATAAATATTTGAAAAACTGTATCTAGTCATATCACAGTGTAACTATTAAAAAACCAAAGACACAGAGAAAATCTTTAAAGCCATCAACGAAAAAATATATAACCCATTAAGGGGAATACCAATGAGAAGAATGGGTGAGGACAGCACGCAATGGAATAATGTGTGTGAAAAATAAAAACATCCAACCATCGGTTTGGAATGTTATGCCCAGTAAAAGTATTCTTCAGGAAAGAAAATGAAACAAACATCTTCAGATGACAAAGCTGAGCAAATTTCCTCCAACAGATCTGCATCACAAGAAATGCTAAAAGCAGTTTTTCAGATGGAAGGGAAATAGTGCCAGCTGGAAGCCTGTGTCAGTGGGAAGAAAGGGAGACCCCCAGAAGGCACACACCTGAGGAGAATTACGAATTATCTTTATAGTTTATGAAAAATACTGACATTTTTCTGTAGAAGGCCATGGACTAAAGTAAAAATTATAGCAACGCATTTTGGGTTTATATCTTACGCAGCAAAAAATATATGATAGCCAGAGCACCTTATGCACTAGCAAGAGTTTTATGTTGTTGGTAAAGCAGTACAAAATGATTTGAAGGTAAACCGTGTTAAGTTCACGATGCATATTGTAACAATATAACCACTAAACATTAACGCAAAGAGGTATTACTTAAAAAATCAATAAAAGAGATAAATGGAACATTGAAAAATAATTATTCTAAGAAGAAAGTAAGGAATAGAAAACAGGGGAATATATAACAGGGCAAATAGCAAATACTGAAAATAGACTTTAATTCAACCATATCAGTAATTTTAAAAACTATAAATGGACCTAACTCTCAAATTTAAAGATGGAGATAGAATGAGTCAAAACAAGATATGACTGCCTCTATGCCGTTTATAAGAAAAACAACTTAATATAAAGTCATGAATAAATTGAAAACAGTAAAAGGTGTTCCAATGCAAACACCAGATTGTACAGTGTCTTGTGTCTGGCCTCATTTGTCAAATAATGTCTGTGAGATTTAACCCTGTTATTGTGCATTATTGGTATATAGTTCATTTCTGTATGATTCCATCTCTATGAACCTCAAGAACAGGTAAAGCAAATCGATGGTGCTAGAAATCAGAAAAAAAAACAGTTGCCTTTGGGTGAGGGTGGGTAGTGTGGATTGACTGGTAAGGGACATGAAGGAAATTTCTGAGGTGACAGAGTGTGCTATATTTTGATTAGGATGGTGGTGGCATGGATGTGTGCAGTTGTCAAACCCCATCAGATTGTTCGTTTCATTTTACGTAACATAAACCCTGATATCAGAGAGGGAGGGGAGGAGAGGAGGGGGGAGCTGGAGAACAGAAACTTAAGAAAACTCCCAACCAGATGCAATGTATGAACCTTGTTTGGAACCTTATTCAAGCCAGTCAACACTAAAACCTGTTTTTGAGTCAATCAAGAAAAAGTGATCATGAACTGGGCAAAAAAAAAGCATGAAATAATGACTGTTCTTTCCACTGGGTATGAAAAAGGTATTGTTGTTACTTGTTAGAAGGACATACGGATGTACATAAGGCAAATGAGATGATGCCAGACATTTGCTTTGAAATGTTTCAGCGAAAAAAGTGGGTAGGGGTAATGGAGAGCAAGAGAAGAAAAATGTTGATAACTATTACAGCCTAATGAAACTTTACATGGGTTACACTATTCTATTCTCTCTGCATTTGCGTCTGTTTATCATTTTCCATTAAAATGTTGAAGAATATCTGCATCTGTGGATGTTTTATTGCCCTTGGGTAGCTTGGATTAATACTTAGTCTATAGGCACAGACCTGATCATCTACATTTGCCCTCTTACAGCACTAAATTATGTTTTTTACCTTTATCTTGCATCTACCTACCACTTCAGCATTTTATTTAAAAAAAATAATAAGGGAGAAATGTGGGATTCACACATAAATCAAGTATAAAAATCAAATGAATAATCATATCTGACTTGATTGTTTATAGTTCATGATATGTGATCAAAACTGAAAGTTTCTGGGATGACTGCCCTTGCACTGTTCACCATGTAAGAACTTATTCACTATGTAAGACCTCGTTCACCATGTAAGAACTTGTTCGTTATGCTTCAGAAGATTGGAGACTGTTGAGAATTAGGCTTGGGGTTGATTAATGATTATGCATTGAGTCCCCTATACAGAATTTTATTGTTGTTAACAACCATTTGATCAATAAATACGAGAGATGCCCTCTCAAAAAAAAAATGTTGAAGAATAAAATTTAAATGAGAAGTTAACCGGGTGTTAGGTCACTTCACTCCTCTGTTCAAACTCATCCAGCAGCTTTTCATCTCAGAGGAAAATCCAAAATCTTCTCCACGTACATAGAAACCTATTACTAGGTCATGAAATCAATCTAGTGGGTCACGATCAGCACATCTATTATAGGAAACATAAAACGGGAGAGTAAATGGGAAAAACACTAGGCAGCATAACATGTATAACAGAGATAAGTATTGCTTCATGAAACTTTCTAGTTGAGTGTGCTTGTGTGTGTGTATGTGTGTGCACCTGCACACACATATGCGGCCGTGTTATTTCCAGTAGACTGTAGTGATAAAGGTGTTGTTGTTTTTTTCCTTAGCATTTGGGAAAACTCTAGAGCCTTCTGATTCCACTTCCTCATCCTTCAGTTCTAGAAAGAGACTGACAGCATATTATTGTAGGTGACAGCATTTGCAAAGCTAGCATATCCATGTTATGGAATACTGCAGAAATCTTTCTGTCCTCTGTGAGGAAGAAGCAACATTTTGGTTTGTCATTTCTGAGAAATTTTAAAGATGGAAAAAAAGTATAAAGAAGTATATAACAAACACTCTGATTGTGTGGCCAGGACACCAGACCCCACAGATGGAGATGATGATCGCCCCAGTTAAGAGTCGCCCTTTACTGCTGACTGGGTCTTTCACCTCATACCTCTCTCTGGTCATTGACCTTGGGGAGAAGCACTCGACCTAGTGTGTGTGTCAGTCTTGTTGGACTCAAGAGAAACAGTTCTGTGAAGAGAATTTAGGAAGAAAATTTCAAGGGTTCTTGGCTCCATGTAGTGATAAAGGTTTTAAAAACACTTCCTATGTGATATCCCCCCCTACCTCCTATTTCTTTGCTTTACTTCCAAATACTCACTCCGCTCCTCCTGTACAAATTTGCTCGCTGTGCGTCTGTTATGCTGCACTGGGCATCCACGGCTCCTCCCCTCATCTTCAAATGTGTTCTTAAATGTATCTTATCCACGAGGTTTTCCCAGATCACCTTACGCAATATCACTCTCTGTTCTTCTTCTGCTTTATTATTTAGTTCATGGCGCATACTACCACCTGACGTACTGTAGATGTATGAGTTTCTTTGTTAACTGGCTCTCTGTGTACCGTTATCCCCACCCCAGAATAAGAGCAGCCCCATGAGAGTAGGGGTTCACCTGTCTTGTTTACTGTGGAACTCCAGCATCTACAATATTGCTTGGCATGTAGTAGTCACTCAGTAAATATTTGTTGAGGGAAAAAAATTATTGAGGGCCTCCTTTGTGCCTAAGACTGTGCTCAGAGCTGGAGATTCTGCAGTGACCAGGGCAGATGTGGTCCAGACCCTTGTGGAGCAAAGAGCCTTCAGGAAGACTACACAACACCATGAAATAGTATATGTTGATCAGAAGTCCTGTGAGATGTAATTACAGAGGGTTCTAGCTCTGTGTGTGTGTGTGCATGTATGCGTGCATGTATGCACACATGTGTGTGTGTGCATGACAGGTTGCTGGGGGAAGGATGCCCTGAGAGAACTTCTCTGAGAACAACATGAAAACTAAGACCTAAAAAATCAATGCTAAAAAGACAAAGAATACAATTAAAAATGGGTAAATGACCCAAACAGGCACTTCACACAGGGCACATTTGAATGGCCCATAAAAGCACATGAAAAGATGCTCTGTATCATTAGTCAACAATTCAAATTGAAACCACAATGTAAGACCACTGCACACAAATCAAAAAAACTAATATCACCAAGTGTTGGCAAAGATATGGGAGGAACAGGAACTTCCATACATAGCCTGTGGAAATATAAAATGGTATAAACACTTAGGAAAACTAATAGAATTATTTACTTGCTCTTTGATTACCAATTCCATTTTTATGTATTTATACAAAAGAAATGAAAATATGCTTTACAAAGACTTTTATGCAAATGTTCATAGCAGTTATATTAGTAACCAAAAAGTAGAAACAACCAGAAAGGTGCATGAGGGAGCTTTCTGCAGTGATGGAAATGTTCTGTACATCCTAATTTGAGAGATGGTTGATGGAAATGTTCTGTATATCTTCATTTGGGTGATTGTTGCATGAGTGTATGTATCTGTCAAAATTCATCAAATTATACACTTAAGATCTTTGCATTTAGCTGTATGTAAAATATACCCTGCCCTCCCTCCCCAGAAACAAACACACACCTAAGAATGAGCAGAAATCGCTCTTGGGAGAGGGGAGGGAGCGCATTCCCAGTTCAGGAAGTCCTGGAGGTGGGAAAGAGAGTGGAGTCTAGTGTGTTTGGGTGACAAAGGAAGAGGGCAGCAGATGGGCTGGGTGGGACTTAATTGTGCTGGACCCTGTGGGTCAGGTAAGAAGAAACAAAGAGGTTGACATCACCAGAAGCTCCCGCAGAACGAATTGGAGAGGGCCAGATGGGGGAGGGGTGAGGCCTGCTAGGAGGTACTACAGTCACCCAGGAGAGACATGGCGGGGTGGGGCTAGGGCGGGGGTGCAAGGAAAGGACCATCGGACTCGTGATACTTTTTGGAGGTAAAGTCACAGTTTAGCAGAGCGATGAGAAATTCTTTGTGGGCTGGGGTTGTGCACACATTGAAGAAGGAGGAACCAGGAATGTAGCTGGAGGCGAGACTGGCCAGAGAAGAGGGTGGGTCCTACCGATCGCTCAGAGAAACCTGCTTGGTTTAGTTCCCTATTGCTGGATAAAACATAACCCCCAAATCCAATGACTTACAGGAATAGCCGTTTTATTAGCCCAGGGGTTTGCAGTCTGGACTGGGCTCAGCTGGGCGATTCTTCTGCTGGCCTTGCCAGTGGTCTCCAGTGGTAGGTCAGCTGGGGCACTTGCTGGCTGAGCCCTTCTTGCCCTCTCCGTGTTCTCTCAGAGCATCTCCTCCTCCGTGTGGTCTCTCAGCCACTTACTAGTCATGTGACCTTGGACAAGTCATTTTACTTCTCAGAGCCTCAGTTTGCTCATCTTTAAAATCACTAGCAGTTACCTCAGTGCCCTTGTGTGGACTGAATCAAGGGATATGTAGGAGGAACGTGGCAGAGGGCCCGGCACTGGATAATGCCTATCATCGATGCCATTGTCACTGCTGCTGGTTTTTTACAGCAGAGGTGTTTACCGAGGCCCTGTGCCACCTGGGGGCTTGCCCAGCCTCACCCTTCTGAAGGAAGCTCTTCTCCCACTGGAGGGTGTGGGATCCCTGAGAGGTGCTTGTTTCTCACCAGCGTGATCCCCAGTCACAGAGGCCATCAGTCCTCCCTAGGCTGGGCAAGGAGCCAGCCTGCTCTTTCCCTCTGCCTCTTCCTCCCCTCTTCTTGTTTCCTCTCTGTTAATTAAATATGGGTCAGCTGTTTGCATGAATGATAACTGTTGCCATGCCAACACAGGCAGCATCTTGAAGTGGTAGCATGCTTTGCCCTGCCCCAGGAGAGGCTGGTCCTCCAGCCCCCTGACCTGACCCTGTGCCCGCGCCTCCGTCCCACCCCCAGCCCTTCCTCTCACCCCCCTCAGGGTGCTCTTCTTTGTAACACTTACTTCCTGCCAACCAGCCTCTGAAGAGAGCAGGACAGAAGGCTCCCAGATCTTCCAGATAGGTCTTAGAAACATTTTTTTAATGTTAAAAGCTCCCTTAGATCTCCTTTTCTCCATCCTCCATATGTTTAGCATCCTTCAGTTGAGAAGATGCATAACAATGAAAAGTTACTATGAATTCAGTAGTGCTTTTAAATGAACATACTTCATTCATCCTGGCCAGCATGAGGAACACTGATACATCTGACTGGGAGACGTGTAACTGACCCTAATTTCAGGCGATATTTAGCACTCATCGTGGACTCCCAGCCTGCTGTCCTGCCCACTGCTCCCTGCTGCAAAGGGTCCCCTGTGTGGGGGTCAGCACCCTGCACTGGCCGCTGAGGCTCAGTGGTGTTTGCGGACCTGCATTACAAGCATCTTCTGAGAGCTGGTTAGACATGCAGCATCTCAACCCCACTCCAGACCTACTGAGCAGCATCTATGCTACAGGTGTTTTTCCTGTGCACATTAGCATTTCTGAAGACTGATTATACAGACTGTGCTGGGTCGCCGACAGTCAGTCAACCGACATGTAGTTACTGGAACTGGCAGAGAGACAAACAATAAGCAAATGAAATCCATAGTATATTACATGATGGTAAGTGCTAGGGAGAAAAATAAGTTACGTAAGATTTATTTGTATTTTTTATAAAGGAAAGAAGATAGTGCACAGCAGGGGATGGGGGGGCATTTAAATAGGGTGGTCAGGAAAGGCCTCAGTGTAGGGTGACTTTTGAGCAGAGACATGAAAGAGTAGAAGGAAGGAATCCCAAAGACATTTGGTGGACAATGGTCCAGACAGAGGGCACTTAGCAAAGGGCTTTGCAGCTCTCTGGGAAGATGAGACTGACTTAAACACCAAATCCCTAAAAAGGGCAGCCTGCCAGAGCAGCAGGTTGTGTCTGAGGCGTTCAGAGGAGGTAGAGATGACCGTGGGCTCAGAGTTCGGGGGTCCCTCCAGAGAGGTGGGCCTGAGCTGACTATGGTAGCTGAGAGAGAGCTTACGTGTGCAGAGACGAGGAGGAGAGGGGGTGCGGGCAGATGGGAAGGGGACAAGGACACAGAGATGGGCATGGACATGTGACTTGGATGACAGCTCCTGCTCAAGACTTAGATGAACATCACTTCATCTAAGAAGCCTTCCCTGAAATTCCCTCTCTCTGCCAAGACCTGCAAAGCCTCTTCCTCTGGGCAACTCTGGAGCTCAGCTGCCCACTATCAGCACTTTATTTGTTTTCTTCATCAGCACTATCTTTATTTGCATGTGTGTCTATTCTGGCGGGTGGGGGGGGGTGGGGGGGGGTGGCGGGGACTGTGCTGTCCCTTGGGGCTTGGCTAGTCTGTGCATTCATTATGACCAGTGCCCAGCACGGGGGCTGACACCCGAAAGGTGAGTTTGGCTGGAAAGGGATTTAGTTGGAGGTGAGCAGGGAGGGGAAGGCAGGTTGAAGAGAGGCATGGACACCAGACTGGAGCTGGGACATGGGTTGGAGAATCTGGCTGTGCTGTGCATGACAGGTTTCAGGGTAAGAACTTGGGGCAGGGGATCAACTAACAAGGATGTCAACAGCCCAGTGCCGTTGGGGGGCTCGCCCTATCATGAGCAAAGAGAGTTAAGACAGGGGTCAGGAGAGGGTCTTCATGAGAGCTTACATAGTTTATCTCATGATTCTCTGCCCATGTCATTGCCTTCAATTTACTCCCTGAATAGTGACTTTTCAATGATGTTCCAGACACGGGAATTTGAGTAATAACATTAGTTACAGGGCAGTCCAATTGCAATGAACATACATTAGTGTCGATCCTGGGTGTCTTTAATGGAACCTGGAAATTTGTACACAGGCAATGATGGCAATACACCAGGTGAACACTGCTGTTATCATGTAAGGCTCGATTCATCAGAGCTATAAAATGACGATAATGACGATAATGGGCTGACATTGTTTGAGCACTTTAAGATCAGATCAATTAGTTAATTTAAAATAACAATACCCATTAAGATCATTAGCAACACCTCGACTGGCTTTAGTATCCCAGCTTGTAAACTTCTCATGGTTGTTCTGAGGATGATCTAATTCGGATCGGTAAGGCTGAATTTAACAGCCTCACTTGTAAAGCCGAATTCGAAGGCCTCCATTTAACAAGCGTTTACAGAGCACCTACCCGATGCCACACCCTCAGCTGGGCAGGTCAGGTAAAGAAGAGCAAACGGCCCTGTCCCTGAGGAGCTTGCCTATTTTGGGGAGACAGCCCTGAGATGGCTGGGGACTCAGCAGAGGAGACAACTTATTCCTGAGCCAGGAAGCCTGGAGAGGCTGATAAAAACCATGCTAATATTCATGGGTACTTCCTGGGATGATGATTAGCAAACACGGCTGAAATGACCCTGAAATCCAAGCTTGTTGACTTGTTTCTTCAGCACGTGGCAGAGAAAGCAGAGGTGCATGTTTTGGTAGTGTTGTGAGCCATACTCTGGACTCTTCTCTGTCATTACACTCACTCCTCAAACCAACAAAAGTTACTCACAACCCAAAATTTCCCCTTGTTGAATAAAGGCAGACATACTGAGGGGACATACTGAGGGAGAGGTGGGTGGATGCAGGCAGCCCCTACCTGCCAGGGTCTGGTTAATATATTTGCTCCTGGGCCTGCGTTTTATATTTGCACCCCCTGCTCCCTGCCAGGCCTGAGAGGTGAGGGAGGAGGGTTCTAGGTTCAGGGAATGGCCAGTGCAAAAGCCCTGGGGTTGAAAAAGATTTCATGGAAGTATTGGGGGTCAGTGTTGCTGAACTCTGACAGGGTAGAGACTTGATCAGTGTGAAATAAGAGAGGAGCCTGGGAGGAGAGTTTGGGCCGCATTCTAAGGGTGGTGCAACATCAGTGAATGGTGAAGGGTATTTGGTAGGACAACGACATGACAACATTGACATTTTCAAAAATATCCTCCTGGGTTGCTGAGTGGCGACCAGGATTGGAGATGGACCTCAGGCCAGTGATGTCCAATAAAACTTTCAGGGATGATGGAAATGTCTATGTCTGCATTGTCCAATAGGGCAGCCATTCATCACATGAGGATACTTAGCAGCTGAAACGTGGCTCCTATGAGGAGGGCTGAGTGCAGCCAGCTAATTTGAATGTAAACAGTCCCACGTGGCTAGTGGCTAGCCTCCTGGGCAGCAGAGCTCCAGACCTTTCCCTGTAAGTGGGGAGGACTGGGGGAGTTTTATCCCCAAGTCCCTGCTGACAAACCTCCCTTTATCCTTATTTCTAATTTCACTAGGATGCATTTTGAGGAGCAGAGTCATCTCCCTTACCCTTTGTCCTCCCTAGGAAGTCCACTGCAGCCCATAAATACTCCCAAACCCATTTCTCATTTCCCAGAATTAAAACAAAAACAAAAAACAACTATGGTGTTCTCTTGGGCTCCCAGGGCATGACCAGCCCTCTCTGCTGGGCAAGAAAAGTCTTGCCACGTCCCACGCCCATCACAGAAGGAGGCAAGCCTGCATTTCTCTTCCGGTTCTCCACCAGCATCATATGTTTTCTCTGTGTTATTTTCTAATTAACAGCCCCAATCCTCTGGATTACAGTTTCTCATTTGCCGGGATTATTAGTGGTGAAAATACTAACAACAATGATAAATATCTGCTGCAGCCCTCCACTCTGCCCAGAGCCCCTGCTCTGCCCACTTGGTGTAAATAAAAAGGAAGCCACATGGGTAAATGACAAGCCCGCATGTCCCCTCCAGCCTGAGAGAGGGCACGGGAGGATTGTGGACCCCAAATAGGCCGTTAAGGCCGTGCCAGAGCTACCAGCACACATGGAGCAGAACAAGTGAAGCTCAGCTGAGAAGGGGGAAGCCTAGTAAATCTTGCCTCAAGTGGCTTTCACTTCAGGCCCTAAGCCGTACTTAGGGGGAGGGGGCAGCAGGAGCCAGGCTCTGCAGACTGTGGCCGTGGGCCTTTGCTCTGCGTGCTGGGTTCCAAGTCCCCCAGGAGGGCAGCACCGCTGCTCGCCCTCACTTAGCACCTCTGATCCCACCCTGCCCTGCCCTTTGGGCCTCTCGGGACAGCCTCTCGCTTTGCTCATCCCGGGCTCATGAGTGCCTGCCTTCGCTCCAACCTCAGCCCTTCCTCCCCTCAGCCCTGCCTGCTGCCTGCTGCCTGCCTCCCTCCCACCATCTGCATGTTGCCTTCTTATCCTGTCCCCTCCCCACCAAGCCTGCCCCTTCTCTCACTTTCCATGCCTCTTCCTTTTTACATAGCGGGTCTCCAAAGTCCCCTTGTCCCAGCAGGCTTTCCTTCTGCATCCCATCCCTTTGCAGACCACATGTTCCTTCAGACGGGGCCTCTCCAGGGTCTCCAAGGATCTGACTTCACACTTGAACTCTGTTCTGTGACCTGTGTGACTCTGGGAGGGTGGCCGCCTCCCTCTGGTCCTTGGTGTCCCTGTCTGCAGAACGATAGCTTCCAAATAACTGTGTTCCAAGGTTGAAATGAGATTCTCTACACAGAGTAGTAGGTGTTCAACTAAAGTTAATTGAGCAACACTTCTATCTGTACCTTTTCAACTGAGACACACAGTTTGCATGGAACATTCTCATTTTCATATTGCAGTGGGTGTGCTCTTTGCCACCTAGATGTATGTTCTGTCACACTGGGGTGGCATCAGTTTTGTTTGTCCTTCCTCACAGGGGCTGACATAGGGCTCTGCATGCCTACAGCTGCCAAGTTCTTGATGCTAAGGGAGGAGACAGGTGAATTACTGGGACGTCTCTCCTTTCTCCTGTCCCTGGGAAGTGGCCTAACCACACCTCTGGCTGGCTGGCACTCCCAGCGAGTTATTTGCAAGGGAGGCCAAAAGTCTCTGCATGAGTCGCTTCTGGTGTTCAGACCTGATTTGAGGGCAGCACTTTTTCCCAGAGCCCCCAAGAGAATCAAAATAATTCTATTGCCTCAACCCTCTGGTCTGAGCTTCTGGACACCCCACCCCTGCCAGACACCCAATTTCATGAAGGGCAGTGTCCCCCACATCTTGTAATGCTCAGCCTGCCTCTGGCAACTGAGTCGCAGGACTTTTTAACCTTGGCTAAGAAAGCTGAGCACGGTCTGCATTTCCAACAATAGGGAGTTTGTTAAATAAATTATAATGCCATGAGCACATTTATGATATATTTTCAATGCAGAAAAGCAGGTTGCAAAGCAGTGCGTAAAGTAGGAACTTATTTAGGGGAAAAAAACCCTTCAACTGTATATGCAATAGCAGAAATTTGTCTGGAAGACTATGCACCAAAACGTTGGCAATGTTTTCTTCCTCTGGGTGGTGGGCTAATGAGGGATTTTGATTTCCTCCTTTGTGCATATCTGTCTTTTGTGATTCGTTTACAATGGGCATATATTTCTTTTGGCTCAACTAAATAAACAAATAAGGAAAAGCACCACCAGTTCTCCGAGGCCTCGTTTGCATACATTTGCATCCCATCCCATCAATGCCATCCATCAAAGCTCTACGCCACCAGCCTTCAAAGAACGGAGAAACCTACATGTCACCAGTCACCACCTCTGGCGGTCATGAGGCCAGCAGCCCGCCCCTTCTCAGGACAACCCCAGCACCGCTCTGAGGGCCGAAGCCCAGACAGCCTCCCCCACCCAGCCCTCTGTCCCATCTCCCAGTCTCCCAGTCTTCGGAGGGATGAAGGCGGTGACAGCAGCCCAGAGGCAGCAACAGTTCTGTCGTCACATTTCCAACCTTGGAGGCATCTTGCTTCCGCTCCGTTGGCAGCATTTTCATGTTAGTCTCTCTGCTTTGACCTTAAGTGGCGAATTTTCCTTTCTTTCTCTCTTTCCTCGTGTTCCACCCCTCCTCCCTCCCCTTCTCTGTCTTGGCTGTGATTGCCGAAGTCGAGACAGGCATCTGAGCTGCCTCAAGCTTGCCTCCTATTTCTGTTCTTTGTGAAACTGGGGGATACGAGGGGCCGGGAATACGACAAGGCTCTCGTCTTGTGACAACACGCCTGTCCCCTTATCTTGGCGGGGGCCTGACTGCATCTCAGAAATGGTTGGGAAGCATCGCTGGGGGGGTGATCATGCACATTCCGGTTGGCTCAAGTTTTATCTGGCTGTTCATCATGAGCAAAACAATAGATCCTAAGTACACACACCCAGGACAGAAAGTTGGCTCAGAGGCATTGCTGTCTCATCAGGGGTGCCTGCTCTTGGACCAGCTGTCTGAGAGATCGTTGCTGATGATTTCAGGTGAGGCGGAGACCCCAAGTGCCAGGAGGTCCCTTGACCACGAAATCCCAAGCCCATCTGCTCTGGGGTGAGATGACAACCCCCCAGCGGGTGACGACAAGGGTGGCGTTGTTTTATGGAAGTGGCCACATTCAGTCCAACTCCATGGTCAGGAGGGTGGGCCCCTTACCCTCGCTGCGTCCACCCAAAGTCTGCGTTATCTTGGTTGAGTTACTCAACATCTTTAGGCTCCAATTTCCTCATCTGTCCCTTCAGACAAAATAACCTCTTCTCTTCTCCTGGGTTCCTTGTGAGAATGAAACAGGCTGCCTGGTGTAAAGAGCTCAGAAGAGTGGCTGGAGCTCAGGGAGCCCTGGATCCGAGTCCCTTTATGACCTCCTCTTCCTGACCAGCCCGGGAAGTGGGTAGTACGGGGTGTCTGGAAGCATACATGATTATTTTTGTCAATCAGTGCAGGATTGATAATCCATTTACCGTGTGTTCACCTGTTCTCAGGCCTGGCAACCACTCTGCAGTCAGCCCTTTCCACCCCAGGGTAAGAAGCTTTCTCTTCCCTTGCCTGGCTGGTGAGTAGTGGGTGGTTTTCTGTGTGATTCTAAGCCCACTGAAATGTCCTGTGCTGGGCTTGGCCTGAGCCCCCCTCCCCATAGCTTAATTCTCCTGTTCTGTCCTTGGTTGTGGTGGGAGAGTGGGGGCACTATCCTGCAAGGACTGTCCCTTGTGGGCTCACAGTGGGTGTTACATTCTTCACCCCCCTGGGGCCCACTTCCCCACCTGTCCGGCCATGCGGGGTGTGAAGTTCTCTCCCTTACGATCGCTCAGGGTTGGAGGGCAGCCCCCGAGCTGGCGAGGAGAGAGGGCTGGGTGTTTGGGAATCAAGGCTGGGGACCAGGTGAAGGGAGGATTGCTGAGCCCCAGGCCAGAGGAGGGGGCCGGGTTCCTCTCCCTGCCCGTGTGGAGTCTGTGGAAGAACACCGCGGGGCTCCCGGGTGGACTACACCTCTGTCTCAGTGAGTGACATTTGCAGCCAGAGCTGCTTGTCTGGTTTGACTGTAAGCCCCGAGGGGTGGGACTCTGTCTTCCTTACGTCTTGTCTGGTGCCAGCCACACTGTCAGCTCTGAACAAATAACAATAAATACCAGTGATAATCATCATAATGAGGCTGGCAGGGACGGGCTGGGCTGCAGCTGGGCGAGACCAGCCTGCTCCAGGGATTCCTCTTTTTCTGCATATGGAGACACAGGCGGCACTGCTCCCAGCCCTGGGCTTCAAGGCCACGCTCTGCATGGAGCCTGAACGTGCCTGGCCCCTGGTGCCCAGCTGGGAGGGCCTTCTTGGTCTCTGGCAGACATGAAGCACCCACATACTGCGGGCGCTCTGTCCCTGTGTGAGAAGAGATGCTCCCAAAGCAGTGGCCCACAGACTGTCACCTGTCTGGCTGGCGTCCCTTCATCTAGGAGACACAGCCTCAGAGAGTAGGTCAGTCTGCATGGACGGTGAACACTGGGTCCAAGTCAGTGATTATGTCTGGCCCCAAGGGTGAGGCTGGGCTAGGGGAGCGGCATTCTAGAAGGAGGGGACTGGCTGCTGGTGGAGGCTGACCCAGAGGGCAAATACCACCCCTGCCATTGTCCCGCTGCGGCCTTGCTAACCTCAGACCATGCCTGCCCTCCACGTCCCCTCTCAGGGTCCGAGGGGCTGGGGCTGCCACCTGAGGACATAGCGGATTGCCCCCCCTGCAGCAAGGACATGCCTCAGAGTGTCTCTTACAGATGCTGTGATGCCGTACGTGGTCTCCTGGTGCACCCAGCGGCTGCAGGGTTTGGAGAGCAAGGGCCCATCCCTGCCCCTATTCCGAGACTCATTCTCCCCTAGACACCCTTCAGGGGCGGCTCACAGCTGTGATCCACTGACAGCAGGTACAACAGCCCAAGACCCCTGTCTGTGGGGACAGAAGACATCGGTACAACTCACATCCCAGAGCTCCCCCAGGGGTCAAGCTGGGACTAGACCCCCAGTCCCGGCTTTGGCTGGCTTCTCCTCTCTCCCTCCCCCCTCACCATCTCACGCACTTCTCCTGAGCTCACCGGATGCCTACATCACCACCGGCACAAGCCCCACACTTGCAGGCTATTTTTGCCTGCCTCCTCCTTTTTAAGAAAAAGAAAACCTATTCTGGCTTCCGGAAAGATGAAAAACAATGCTGTGCTTTTTCAATTTTGTTCCCTTCTTGTTTCTGTCCCTCGTCCTAGGCACCCCCCAGGTCCTAGGTGTCATGGGCTAGATCGCATCCCTCCGAATTCCTATGTCGGAGTCCAACTCCCAGGATCTCAGGATCTAAATAGTCAGAACGTGACTATTTAGAGATAGAAATAGGGCCTTTTAAGAGACGACTGAGTTAAAATGAGGCCATTAGGGTGGGCCCTAATCTGATCTGACTGGTGTCCTTATAGAAGGGGTAATTAGGACACAGGAAGAGCCACCACACAGGGACGCGCATGCACAGAGCAAGTCCCATGTGAGGACAGAGCGAGAGGCGGCAGCTGCAAGCCGAGGAGAGGGGCCTCAGGAGAGACCAGCCCTGCAGACACGGCCATTAGACTTCCAGCCTCCAGAACCGTAACAAATAAGTTTCTGTTGTTTAAGCAGCCCAGTGTGTGATATCTGGTTATGTCTCCTGAGCAGACGCCAGGTGAGACCCCCATGTTGCCAACCTCCATGTTAGACAGAAGGTACCAGCTGGGTGGGGCCCGGGCTGCGAGTGTGGAACTCGGCTGTACCACTCCTCACCACGTGGCCCCGGCAGGCTCCTTGCCTTCCTGCCTCAGTTTGCTCATGTAGAAAATACAGCAACGACTCCCTCCCAGGGCCATGCAAGGACACAGGGCACAGACACTCAAAGCGCCCGGTACCATCAGCGGCCCTCGGCCCCCAGGTGTTAGCTGGGCTCAGCAGGCTCTGAAACGCCGAGGTACTCCCTCTGCCAGGTCCCTCTTCTCCCGGGGTGGGCCTCTGTGAAGCTCAAGGACCATTTCCTCTCATGCTAGAGAAATAGAGAACCCGGAGGCCCCCTGCCCCAGGGGCTCGCAGGCTGGGTTTGCACGTGGATCCCTGTACCTTGTCCACTCCCACAGGGAAGGGCGGGGCAGACCTCTGCCAGGCAGGATGGCCACTTGTCCCAGGGAGAAGGAGGAGGAACCCCTCTTGGCAGAAGGCCTCCATGTAAGCAGGGAGGAGGTCCAGCCTCCGAATCACAGGCCAGGGCTTCAGGGTCATTCTGCCATGCGCTAGCGGTGGTACCTGTGGCCCATCATTAATCTCTTTGAACCTCAGTATCTTCATCTATAAGTGAAAGATGATTTTATGCATCTCGTAAGATTATAGTAAGGGTGAAAGAATCATTTAAGTACCTAATAATAACAGCAAATAGGAACTATTTATTCAATATTGTTTATTAAAGTAGGTAAGACATACCAGCAAGGAGATTGTGCTCTTGAAAAATTCTCCTTTCCAGATTGGGGGATCCTTGTAAAGAGTAATGCTTGACTATTGACTGGGCGTATTCCTGAGTCCCGTGGAATCACTGCTGAGTTCCACTCTGGTTAATGGTGCAGGATGGTTCCTGTTGGGTAATTCTGTATTCAAAAGGGACTGTCAATATAATTTTCTGTCAATTGTCATTTTGCACAGTGGGAAAGATAATGGATTCAGAGGCCACGGGGGCCACTGAAGGGGAGGTGCACTGCGTGTGGGGGCCTGCTTGTGCAAGAGTGAGGGGGCTCCTGTTGCCCCAGCTGGAGAGGCTGTCCAGGCCGTGGAGGCTGTGCCTATGGCTGGGCAGTGCATTTGCCAGAACCCATCCCCAGCTGGCCACACAGTGCCCAGCAGTGCCCAGGAGCTGCAGAGGCACTGGCCCCAGGAGATGCTCCCACCTGCACCCAAGTCAATGGGGGTCTCTGCATGAGCTGCCCTGTCATGAGAACCAGGTTGGGGGATTTACCAAGCTGACTGAAGTTTATTAACCTGCCACCCACCAAGGGACGTAAATCAAAGAAGTCCACTTATTGAACCATTGGCCTTAGGAACACATACGTTGTCTCTGCTCCAAGGGCCCCCGGCTGTGTGACACAACATAAAACACAGTCACCTCTCAGCTGTGACAAGTGCAAGACCAGGATGCTCAGATAATTAAATTAAGTTTCTTCTGGGTCTTGAAAGGCACTAGAAAGCTGTTTGGTTTCTTCTTGTTGTTGCTGTGTGTTTTTCACAGCCATTTTGTTTTCCTGATTTTATTTTTTATTTGGTATCTGTCTGAATGTTATTGAAATGAATTTACCTTTCTCAGTTCATACCCGCAAGTCGACGAGGAATTGTCCCTGAATGTGCTGGGTGGGGACTGCAGAAGAGCCAGTTCTTGAACAAGAACACGGAAAGTTGATTGCCTAAGAGAGCGTTCCTGGAGGCCCGCAGGCTTCTCTGCTCTGGAGCTTAACGATGCCTCCTTCCTTAGCTATACTTCCTGCCTCTTTCTTCCTTCTCATCCCGATTTCATGTATCCGTATATCTTACTCCGTTCAGGCTGCTGTTCAAGATACCATAGACTGGGTGATTTAGAGACCACAGAAATTTATTTCTCAGAGTTCCGGAGGCTGGTAGTCTAAGGTCAGGGTGCCCGCACGGTCAGTGAGGGGCCCCTACTGGGTTGCAGACTTCTCGTTGTATCTTCACATGGTGGAAATGGCTAGGGGTCTCTCTGGAACCTCTTTTATAAGGCCACTAATCCCATTCTCTAAGGGAACCACCTCCCCAAAAGGCCCCACCTCCTCATACCATCACTGTGAACATTAAGCTTTCAGTATATGAACACTGGGGAGACACCAACATTCAGACCATAGCACTGTATGTATTTATTCATGCTTCTATCCACTTACATATCAAATAATTTTGGAATTCTTGTGCTGGGTCCTAGAGATTCAGTAGAAGAAGGGAAAATGGCATTGTTCTTTCTCTGGCAGATTGCATTGATCAAAGGTGGCTTTAAAGTCATCACCCATCCCTATCGTCTTCTGCCAGGTGGTATCTCCACTCTCCCATCAAAAAGTGCGGTCTGCACCTCTCTCCTTGAATCTGAGCTGGGCCTCCGTGACTTGCTTGTAATTAGCAGAATGCAGCTGAAGTCAAGTGCACCGGATGGCTTCCTAAGCTGAATCAGGCTGCAAGCAGGACTACCGTGCCGGGGAGGCCACATGCGGATGCTCCGGTTGCCAGCCCAGTGGAGCCTCCAGCCGGCGGCAATCAGCCACAGGTGTGGGAGCATAACGTCTTGGACGTGCAGTCCAGTTGAGCCTCCAGATGACCACAGATGGTCCCAGCTGACATCTGACTGCAACTGCATGAGAAATCCAGTGAGAGCTGCCTGGCTGAGGCTTCTCCAAATTCCTGACCCACAAAATCATGAGCAAAATGCAATGGTTGTTTTCAACCAGTGAATTTGAGGGTAATTTTTTACACAGCAATCAGTGACTGGAACATGCTCTCACAGAATGTACAGTCTGGTAGGAGAGACAGATCTTAAAGTTTCTCACAAATTAATATAAAATGGTGCTTGAGGTCAGGCTAAAACTGAGAGTGCATTGGGCCAGAGAGATCAGGGAAGTTGCTCCAGAGAAGGAGTGAGTGGCTGAGATCTGCAGGGAAGGAGGAATTTCACAGTGGGTGAGAGAAGGAGGGTTCTGGCATGAGCAAATGTCCTGCGGTGGGAAGGAAATACTGAAAGAAGGCTGGTAAAGCTACAGGATGGGGAGCAAGGTGGGGCCTTAGAGCAGCACAGGACCTGGACCCTGCAGGGCCCCCCTTGTATGCTGTGCTAAGGATCTGGACCTTTAAAGGAGAGTGATGGGGAGCCGGCCTTGGAAAGCCATAGAAACAGCAGCTGTGGGTATTGGGTGGTGGTGAATGAGCATGTGAGCGCTCCTTGAAATGGTGCTCTAAGTTGAAACAATGCATGCAAAACGCAATTATCCAGCAGGACTGAGGTTCCTGTGGGGGCTGCATCCCACTGAGGGGTCCGAAGCCCACCTTTCCTGGAAAAGGCCACAACTCCAAATTTAATTGCATGACCTTGGATAGATCACTTCACCACTCTGGGGACAGGACCTGTGTGGATGATTTATAGGTCCTTTCAAATTCTGTGAATCTAAGAATCAATTCTCAATGACTTTCCCATCATGAATAAAGCACTCGCTAAAACTTACATAAATAGATTAAATAGGCCAACGACATGAAATTATGTTTAATATGATTCATTATCATAATATGCTATATACAGAACCATCTCCTTTCTTCCTAATGCCTGACTTATTTTCACGGCAACACAAAAGTCAGGAAAGGCAACTACCAAGCAAATTCCCCGTAGCTCCCTGGGGAAGCCTGGCCATGCCAAGCTGCAGCAGAGAAACAAATGTTATGAGTATGGCCATGGTCTGGACGTTCCCCTGGGGCCCGGTTCGTCCACACACTCACTCCCATGGGCAGACACTGTGTGGTCAGCTAGGCTCATTTTCTAGGCAAAGGACATGCTCTGAACACCAGTTTACAGCATGTGGTTACGACTCGAACTCAGTTCCCTTGAAAATACAAGAATGAAGAGCCCCCGGGTTTGGCATTTACTCTGCGACCTCAGCCTCATCACTTTACCCCTGTAAGCAACAATTTCCTCAAAATGGAGGTAAAAATACCTACCTACAAGAGGTGAGGTGGAGATTAAATGAGTTAATTCCTGTAAATTGCAATTTACTCTGTGCCTGGCATGTAGATTGCTGAATAAATGTTGACTGTGGTTATCCTAGTCCATTTTTCAGTGCTGTTCATGGATAACTGAAGCTACAACGCAGTTGAAATCACAAATGTCAAACCCACAAATACCAGGGGTCTGCTGTACATATTAATGCTTAAATTGACTGTTCAGAAAACAGAATAGGTTCGACTCTTCTCCATAATCCCTTTTGCTCTCTTACCCGGTCCCTAGTTAAAAGTAAAAATAAAAACAAAATCGTAAATAATGTTAAACAGAAGTGCCCCAGCCCACTGGGTCCAAACGACATTTGTGAGTGCTTTCCAATAGCCAGCAGGGCCCTGTCCCTACTGGGGATGCTCGCTTTGGCCCTGAGCTTGAGTGGACGTGTGCTTGTGCTTACACACACACACACACACACCCTCATTGCTGAGAGTGACATACACACACACACACACACACACACACACACCATTGCTGAGAGGGTGCCTGGAAAATTAACTCGCGTTTCCTTGACACAGTCCTGATCCGCTTTCCAAGATGAAAAACATCCCTGCGCCAAGCGGCAGTCTCACTTCCGCCTGACGAGGGCAAGAGGTGAGGCTGGGAGTGTAGGAGGGGAGGGTGCTGCCAGTGAGCCGTTATCCATTCCCAGCCCACACCCCCAGCCCTGAGCCTGCCAGGCCCCTCCCAGGCCAGGGCTGGGGGGCAAAGTGTCTTCAGAGAAGGCGAGATGAAACGGTTGCATCTTGAATCCATCTAGACAGTAAATTTTTTGAGTCCCTATAAGCTAAAATCAATATTGGCACAACTGTGTGTCATTAAAAACTAAATGAACATGACAAAGCCAAACTGCTGCCTATTAAACAAATGAGTTTTCTCTCCGCACAGGCACAGCGGGTTATTAAATTCTTTATTACAGGAACATCACCATTCGAAGGGGGGAAATACATCTTTATGAGTCATCTGTATGTGTGCAGCAGCATGGCCTTCCTGTGCTTGCCCCAAAGACCCTGGCAGTTCCCAACCTTCTCCTCCCATGGGGAGCGCAGCTCATCTGAGCTATTGGGAGAGGCAAAGAGAGCAGGGTGAGGTGACACCTGGCAGTCAGTCACCTGTCATGGGCCGGCACAATCATCACTGATTCATTCAACAAACGTTTGTTGAAAATCGACTGTGTGTCAGGTGTTCTGCTGGGTCCTGAGGATACAGTGGTGAACTACAACAACAAAATAGACCCGCCTCTTTAGCACATCAGCGGGGATACCTGCAGCCGCATCCCAGAAGACCCAGCTGTCAGTGGCCTGAAAGCCAAGAGTATTTGTTTTCTCACCTAACAGAAAGCCGCGGGCCAAAGTGGATCCACAGCTGTGTAATGATTCAGTGACGCTGTCATGGGCCCAGGTTCTTCCCATCTTTATCCTCCACCCTTCTCAGTGTGATGCATATCTCCTCGTGATTGCAAAGTGGCTGCCAAAGCTCTGTCCTCACACAGTAATATCCAATAGCATTTTCTACTCCCATATTTTATTGCATCAGGGAGTGGAACCTTTTCCAGAAGCCCAAAAAGGTTTCCCCTCAAGTGTCACTGGCCACAGGTGATGCTCAAGCTAGCTGTAAGGGAGGCTGGAACGTGAGCCACAAGGAATAAGCATGAGTGGTGACCCACGGGCTCCCTCTACTCCACTAAACACAGTTTCTCTTTCATTTTCCAGGTATCTGTACGATTCTCTTAGATACTTAACATCTTAGCTGCCTCCAAGCCTGCTTGCTCTGTTTTGGCATTTCTCTGGTTCCTGGTTGTCCTGGGTATTTTCTGTCCATTTCTAAGAGAAGACGGAGATGGGGTACTTGGTTCCCCAACTCCCTCCATGCAGTTGGTGGGGTTGTTCATTCCCTCTACCGAAGGCCATAGCTCCTTTGAGCTGCTGTCTGCTACAGCTGTGCTCACCGAGATTCTGGTCCCTACCCCCTCCCTCGCCATTCAGACCTTTGGGTCTCCCTTAAATGTACCCTTTATCAGACTCTCCCCAGCTTCCCTGAGCATGCCACCTGTTTCCTGCCAGCCCTCCACCACTACCCCAACTCCCATTTGCCCAGATTAACATGTAGACACACTGATCTGATACTGTCTGAAGATCCTGCTTCCCTTAGAATATGCAGGGGGGAGCTAAGGGGATAAAGGAAGGAGAAAGAATTGCAAGGATGGGGAGACTAAGGAGATGGACATGACCTTTTCTGATTAGCTCAGCTATCCTTGGGGGAGGGTGCAGGGCTTTGCCCCACTGCTTCTCTGAAGAAGTGTAGACAGTGCAGGTGGTCCAATCAGTCTGGGTATGTGCCCACTGGGGCTTCTCATTTGCATGAGGAGGTGACCTGCCTTCTCCGCTTCAGCTCAGGGTTGCTTCCCCATCTCAGCTGGGCCCCAGAAGCAGTGATTCAGGACTCAGCACTTTCGTGTGTATGGTTGCTCACAGTAGCGAAACGAAGTAGATATTAGGGTCTCCATCTTACAGATGAGGACACTGAGGAACAGAGATGTTACGCATCTTGCCAAAGGTCACATGTTATTCCTAGCAGACCCTGGGCAAGAATCCTACCTCCTGACTTCAAATTCTATGCTCTTTCCTCAATGCTGTGATTCCTGGTCTCTGCTCTGAACAACTTCGGGTTCTACACACTGAACCAAGGGGCTTGTTCTACTGGTGAAATAGGATAATGATCATCTTTTCTTAATTTGCAGGTAGAATACATTAGTACATATAATTTCTTCAATTTATTCAGCTTTTCTCCAAAATTTTTCAGTCTTTTGACAAGAGTCATACTATCATCAATATCAGAATCTCATTTAAAATGGAATATGCTATAACACAACATTGCATGATTAAATCCAATACCTGAGCAGTTTATAGTGATCTACAGACTTTTATGTACTTGTCTGTCCTTTATGCCCAGATTAATGATTTGAAAACCATTTTTCCACAACTGTTTTCAGACTCAGAAGGGTTAATCTAGACCTGGAAGAGCAAATTAATTTCATTTCAAGTTCTAGCACAAATAAACTACTAGTGACTCTAAGAGTGCTGTGCTGCAAAGGATGTGAGATGGCACCTGGGCTCAGGCGGAAAGAGATCGGGGCTCCATTAATTATGCCTGCCACAGGCACAGAAGTGAGATTGCTTACATGCTTGCCATTTATTTACATACCCTCACCCCGACTGGTCCCTCCTGAATAAGAAAAGAAGCTGATTTCAACCCATCTTGGTTTGGGCACCCCTTAGAATGATGTAGGTGTAGGAGAGAGTCCAAGCTGGCCTCATTTCCCCTGCCTGTGTTAAGTGGTAATCATGAAGGCATTACAGTTGATCATTTAAACATGTTTTTTAATAGCCATGACAATGGCCAAGCTCCATCTACAAACCATGACCACTACCTAGCAAAGGGCAATTGTTTGGCTTATAAGATGAGAACGCTGCTGGCACGGAGCCCCATCAGCCACCCTTGCTCACTGAAATTCCAAGGCAAGCCTTTCTGAAGGTGACACAGCAGTTGGTGGGGTACAGAGGAGGAGTGGGTCTTTGTAGCTCCACTGGAAGATGAAGGATGGGGTGAGCTAGAGATAAGCCCTTTTACTCAGGCAGTATAGGGGCAGGGAAGCAGTGACCCCTTCTGGCCAACATGGGAATGGCATGGGTTTGCTAGTGAGGGCTGGCCCACCAGGGTCAGTGGGGAAAGTGGCCTGGTCAGAGAGTATCTACCATGACTCATCTCAGTCATTCCTTAAGAGCTCATACTGCCATACCCCAGAAAGAAGTAGAATAAATGTGCACAGGGGGTGTGTGAGCATGACAGTGACACTTGGCCACTGGAGTTAGAGGGGAATGGGGTAGCAGGAGCCAGCCTCAGAGGTCTCAGATACTGGGAGATGGACTCAAGAATCTAGGGAAAGGTCCAATGTTCCTTCTACTCTTAATACATGGTGCTGGGATTCAGAAGTGACATTTCCTGCTGCTCCATCTGCTGTGATCTCCTGAGGACATTCCCTGCCCCCTCTGAAGAGAGTGGGCTATCCTGGAGGCCGGCACAGGACAAGAGCCCCACGGCCTCCCATCCGCAGTCACCTCCCTGCCAGCCCCACATGCCGGTGACCCAGAGCAGCCTGCAAGCCCCCCACACCTCTGGGCCCCATGCGAGCCATCCCTTCTGCTAGAAGGCCTCTGGCTACCTGACGCACCTGCTCTACCTGGCCACCTGGTCCTTCACGACTTCCCCAAGCAGTGTTAATCGCTTCCTCACCAACATCCCTGTCACACTGTGTCACATGGTGAGCACACAGTATTAGCATCATTTATTTGTATAATAATATTGTTACATTTAAAAAATAACAGCTATGAATCTCAGCCACTTACTGTGGATCTCATTTTGTCCTCGCAGCAGTCCAGGGAAGTAGGGTGCAATTACAGTGCTATCTAAGGATACGAAAGCAGTGGCTCAGGAAGGATAGATAACTTGTCCACCATCACACAGCTGCAGTGGTCCTTCCCCTCCCCTAAAAAAAAACAGAGAAGAAAAAGCCTGGCTGGTGGCATTTGCCAATTTCAGTGGTTTAAAAATTGCAGTAATAAATATTCTAATAATGGCAATTTCACAGTACCAATACTTTAACAATGGGCTTGCATTATTCCTGAAAGTTCAACAGTTGGCTCTTGCAGGACAGTATGAGCCAGTAGGAGCTGGTATGAACTGGTATGAGCTGGCACAAACCAGTATGAGCTGGTTCCAATGAGACAGCTATCTCATCACCTCCAGGAACCATACTGTGGGCCGCTGAATGAGGACACTGAGTTAACAATCTGTTGCTCCCAGTGCCGTGCACAGTAACTAAGTGCCCTGTGCTGGAAGTAAGGCATTAAATTAACATTCGTTGAAGTGAGATGGATTTCTGCACATAGAGGCGGGGACAGAGGCAGGCTGGTGAGAGCGCCCTCTGCAGGACACTGCCTTTCTCCTTCTCTGAGTCAGACATTGTGCAAGAGGTTCAGATCCCTCTTTTGGGGTCCCGCGAAAAGAAAAAAAGGGAAGGGACAGAAGTGGGGGCAGGGAAGGGCCTGAGCGTAGGCCTGGAAGTGGGCCGTGAGGCTGTTAAGGGCAGCAGAAGCCCCTGGGCTGGGAACAGATGTCATGTCTGGGCATCTGGCATGATGAAGCTTCTGCAAAGTGGGGAACAGGGGGAGGTCAGACCACAGCCTCCGGTGCCCATTCCCATCACCCTGTCAGGTCCCAGTTCTCCCAGGATAAGCCAAAAGACTGCTGTCAACGTGGCTGGTCAGGCCAGACTGGTCAGGCCACGTCCACCTGGAGTGTGTGTGTATGTGAAAGACAGAGAGAGAGAAGGGGAGGTGGGCGAGGTAGAGAAAGACAGATCTTTATCTGCATAAATAAGCTGGATCTGAGATTTTCTTTAATCTGGCTGAAGCCAGAACAAGGTGCTTATAGTCAGCAGCAGAGACGCTAGCTAGAGTGTTAACACTGGTCTGACGTGGCCAGGCCAGGAGGGGAGGACCTGAAGTGCGGGAGGGACCCCCAGAGGACAAACCCTGTCAAGGCCTAAAACAGTCCCTGGAGCACAGGACAAGGAGCACCTGTGTTAGCCGGGACTGTGGTTCTCATCTGCAAGTGGGCCTTAGTGTCACCAGGGGGCAGAGGTGGCCGCATGGGCCTGCCACCTGCACAGTCACATGGAACCCCACACTCAGGAAGACCCCGCTCCCAGAGGCTGTGATGCTCTGCTGTGCGGCTTTGAGATTCTTCCTCCTTTGTGAAGACGGGGCCTCTGTGTGTTCATTCTGCTCTGGGCCCCGCAGATGCTGCAGCTGGTCCTTACCTCAGGGGCTCGTCAGAACCGGCGTTGCTGGGCCCCTCCTGCAGAATTTCTGATTCAGAGGGTCTGGGTGGGGCCTGAGGATGTGCTCCCAGGTGCAAATTTTGGGAATGCTCTGAGCTGGAGTCTGCAGCAGCACCATGGGGTCAGAGAGAGGAAAGGGCGGTTCCTACAAGTTCTGTAGCCGAGTCAGGGGTCGAAGGGGTGCAGTGAGGGCATCTCAGCTCCAGCCTTCAATTCTCAGGGACCAGAAAGCCAAAGACTAGTTCTGGCTTCAGCAGATGGGGACAAATTAAGGGTGAGTGTGTGAGAAAGGACATAGATGACCCCAAAGAGCAGGTGTCAGGAAGGGTAGGCAGAAAGGGGGGTAAAAAAGTCTGAAATGGGCTCAGCCTTCCAGTCAAATCAAGGGAAAGTGAGTCACAGGAAGCCGTGCCCCTACGCTTACCCTTACCTAGACCTGCCCCTGGGTTCAGGAGGTGGTCGTTGACCAGAGCTCCTTGTGCTCTAGAAAAAGAAGGCTCTTCCGCTGCCAAGGACATTTATGGCAGCTGCTGAATGCTCTGAACCAGGAGAGTGGGAAGTGAAATGTTTGAATTCCAAGGACATGGGATGGTGGCATCCCAGGAGTGTCCCACAGCCCCGAGGACAGGCCAAGGAGACTCCTGCCCGGAGGAGGTTCTGGGGTTGTCCTTCAGCACGCTCTCCTCCCCAAAATGCTTGAACACCGAGCGGTGTCAGAGCCCAGAATCCCACTGGGTAAGCCCTGGTTCTTCCCTCTAAAATAAGAGGTTTTAGCCAGAGATTACAGACCCCTCGGGAGTCGATGAATGTGCTCCGGAGGGTTCATGGGCTGCGCGGAAATGGTTTGTGAAATCGGTGTGTATTATACCCGCAGTTTCATTTCCTGGGGAGAGGGTCCATAGCTTTTGTCAGATTCTCAAAGGATTCTGTGACCTCCTCAAGAAAGGATTTATGTGAAGAATTTGTCTGAAAAGGGGATTATCCAATAAATGGCTAACTTTGGGTAAAAAAAATAAAGCAAGATCCCCACCTAATTCCTTACATGGAAATATGGTCCAGATGGGTCAGGGATTTCAATGTTAAAGAAAAAAAATGAAGCAATAAAAGTTAGGGGATGAAATCTGGGTAAATATATTTATAACCTTGGAACTGGGAACCGTTTTCAAAGCGGGACACAATGTCCAGAAGCAAGATAGGTAAAGACTGATTCATCTAGTACAGGAAAACAGAAACTTTAGCATGGAAAAATAAAGACAAGGGATAACCTGAGGTCAAAACACAGGGGCAAATAGGGAAAAGTACTCAGAACACGAATCAAAAGACAAGAAACCTATTTATTAATGTGCAAGGAGCTCACACAACCCATAAGAAAAGTAAAATAACTACAAACGTAAAGATTCACAATGGGTGTGCAGTGCACATGAAAAGAAATACACCCACCCAGTAAACAAATAAAAAGATGCTCAGCAATATATTAAATAATTCAAGAAATGCAAATGGATACCCAAAATGGGATTACCGTTTTTTTTTTTTGCTTGGAAGATTGACCAAAATTTATATTGAACACTGTTTTATTATGTGGATGTTTTCTATCTGACATAAAACATGAATGGAGATTAGGTAGCAAAGGGCATGGAGAGGTTACCAGCCTTGCTCTGCTTCCTCCTAACCTTGACTTTTTAGGTGCATTTGAGTGGACCACCCGTGCAGACGCTAAGTTTTCTATCGCCAGCTTGTGCACACAAGCCTGGATGCAGGCTCTGCAACAGAAAAGAGGCATCTGTGTTTCCCACAGTACCAGGGAATCCCAGACACTTTCTCATCTAATTTCTCTTCTTAACCCTTCTGTGGCTCTTTCCCAGCAAAGCCAAGTCATCTCCCCTTTACCCTTTGTCAGGCCAGTCCCATCTCCAGATCATACAATTTAAGGAACTGTGTTCAGGTCATAGTCTTAGCAACCGGCAGGTCCGACATTAACTTTTAAATAAATCTTAAAGATCCGCCAAAGTTAGAAGGAGTTTGGAGGCTCAGAATTAATTTTCTAAAGGAAAATCACTCCTCCCAACCATAACCGTGTCTTCAGATGCACTGAGGCCAAAGGAGATAAGCTATGATTCTGGAGACGTTCAGCGTAACAGAGAGATGAATAATTTTGCCTTGTCTGTGACGGATAGTAAGTCACTTGCCTTGCTCAGTTATTACTCTAGAGTGGTTGCTGGTTAAAGCTATTCCACAAACACCCAGCTATTTCTAAAGACATGGGACACATTGAGAGAGAATGTAGAAAGTATCAAAAGACTTTTAAAAATGAGCATATTCTTTGACCCAGCATCATTTTACTGGGTAAGAAACAAATTTATCTTAAGAAAATAATCCAATCTGCACAAAGATCTATGTACAACGCATTCTTCGTGGCGTCTTTTATAGTATTGGAGAACTGGAAACAAACCAATATTCAATAAAGGGGACTGACCAAGGAAATTAATGTGGCTGTTGAAAATTATGCTATGGGGAAGATAGTGAGAGGCTGAAAGGGTCACAGTATAACCATCAGTGGGCTGGTGGGGAAGCAAGCTAGAAACAGTATGTACAATATTAGATATTTCAATAAGGAAAAAATATTGGGAGAGGAAAGAAGAAGCCTGGGAAATCTATGTGCCAGAGAGTGTTATGGAGTTTTTGTCCCCGTGATGGATTTAGGGGCAATTTTTCTTTTCCTTGTGCTTTTTTGGTTTTCCATCTTTACTGCACTGAGCACCCTTTGCAATAAGGAAAAGCAGTTTTTTTTTCAAAGAGATGCTTCTCTGCCAAACCCTTTGGTGGGTGCTTGGAGGTGTGAGAGCACGGCAGCTCCTGGCTGGGGTCAGGACACAGGTGGTCGTGCAAGCCAGCCCGCTGCAGGCAAAGGGAACCTGCTCTCGGATTCAACTCCAGTGATCACTCTTACCGCCCTGGCCCACTGGGAACAATCAGTGTCCCAAATACCCAGCCTGTTAGACACAGTGTTTGATGGAAGATCGAGTTCCTTGGATTAGTGCTGGGTTGAAAAATGACCCACAAGTCCCGGGAGACAGAGCAGAGCTGGAGCAGAGTCTGGTATTTATAACTCAGTCTCCCAGTGCAGGGCCTGGACACCACACAATTCTGACGAATGATTCTCATGAGAAACTTTCAGTTTCCATTTGATTATGGGCCCATAAACACAGATTGCAATTGAGTGGAGTTAAGGCTCTGCCTGCATTGGACCTGCCAGGGCTCAGGAAGGCTGTCTGATGGCTCTGGCAGGCCTGTCACCCGCTAGAGTCCCAGGCTGCCCGAGGTTCAGAGCTGCTGCCCACACACTGCCTGTGTTCTCACGGGGCTGTTGGCAGTATCCACGTGTGTCCTTTCTGTGGGTGTCTGCCTCTCCAGTTACCTAGGCAGGGCATGGCTTTCCCCTGGGTCATCTAACCCTACCCAGTAGAGTGTGTCCAGATGGTCCCTGGAGGTTTGGGCCAACCTTGGTCTGGGGTCCACCATCCTGCTTCACGCATTCATTCATTCATTCATTCATTCATTCATTCATCATTTGGCAATATTGAGTGGCTGTCATGGGTCAGACACATGGACTAGGATGCCAGGTGGACCTGGGGATCCCATAAAGACTAAAGTCCAACCACTGCCCTTGGAGTCACCCTCTAAGATGGCCTCATGTGTATTAACTTAGAGAAAAGCCCCAGGAGCTAAGAGAAGGGGGAGGTGGGAGAGGCCAGCCTGGGCTGTGACGAAAAGGACGCTGGTTGCCAAGTTCAATCCTAGACCCCATGGGGGTGAGATAAACACAGTGAATCAACAGGATCTCTGCCCTTGCGCTCCTTATGCTCTTCCAGCATTAGAGGGCGATTGCTTCTTTCTCCCTCTGCCTGTGGGGAAAAGATGAATAACTGCTTTGGGCCCCTTGATCAAGAGGACAAGATGAACCCATAGTGGAGGAACACCTATGGGGTCTTGAGTTTTCACCTGGAATTAACTCAACTAATACGTGTTCCTAGCACTGTTCAAAGCCCTGCGAAGCATCAGAGGCCAACAGGACAAATTGAGGACTCAGGGAGCTTCCATTGGGAAGAAGACGGGACAGAGACCACAGCCAAAGAAACACGTGCTGGATATGTGTCCAGTGCAGAGAAGCACAGTGGATAACTTCAAACAGAGGCTGGGGAGTGGGCATATATTTCATATACAGGCAGAGGTGATGGCTGCTCAGACCACAGGGACAACAGAAGACGTGACCTGACTCTAGATCCATTTTGAAAGCAGCGTGCTCAGGGTGGGGGTGGGGGAGAAAGGGAGGTGTGGAGGTTTTCCACCTAAGAACTGGGAAGGTGGAGCTGCCACATACTGAGATGGAGAGAGCTAGGGGCGAGCATTTGGGGAAAAGTCACTCTAAATCACACCTCTGTCTCAGGGACCCCTCATGGTCCCTTACCCAGGGCTGTAATGTGTCACACTGTCTTTTTTGTCAACCTGTGCATCTGCCTGCCTTCCGTCCATGTTGTACCATTTTCCCTGTGCTCTGTGTTGCACAGCAGCAGCGAACAAGAAAGTGTCTGGGGCCCCATCTAGCACGAACCCCAGGGCAGCGTGCTCCAGCTCAGAGCCCTGGGTGACCTCCCATCCTGGGCTCAGACACGAGGCGGTCCAGCCCCACCACCTGGCCCAGAGCCTGTGGGGGCTGCTGCCTCTCTGCCTGCTCCGGGTTTGCAGCTCCTTCTCCATAGAAATGCGTGGCCCTCTGCCAGCGTGTAAGGCCTCCCGGCCCAGGTGGGGCTGACACCAGCCTCTTCTGAGGACTGGCTGCCGGCTCTCCGCTGTTTCATCCCTGTTCCTGGGAGGCCTTGACTCTGCATCCTGTGCAAACACATCTGGGCTTCCGCAGACCACATGACAGCAACAGCTGCTGCCAGAACGAAAAGGACACAGCAGCCCTTTTGTAATCCCTTCTAATTGTCTCCAGTCCCAGGGGCACTTGCATTTGAGTCATGCATTTAAGGACTTCCAAGATGTTTCCAGAAATGTATTATTGCCTTCTGTGGTCCAGGTGGCAGCAGGAGGAAGGGCATGAAAGCGGATGCAGAGGCCACCAGGACTGAGCAAATCTGTCCCCAGCATCTTTCAGAATGGGACAGGCACACAAGGTGGGGAAGTGAGGGGCTGTCGCAGGTCCCCGCTGTACCCCTTGGCTTGACCATGTCAAGGTCCTGGCTTCTACCTGCCAGTCGCTCCATCTCCTTGCCTGAGGGCTTTCTCTGAAGCCCTGAAAGTTTGTTTCGCCGGAAGTGGGGGATGAACCCCTTCCTCTGGAGCAGCCCTCAACAGTGACTGAGGGGAGTGCCCCTCAGCTGGGGTGACTTGGAGTCGTCATTCTCCTGGCTCCCAGAGACCCCCCCCAGGGCATGGAGCTCCAGCTGCCCAGGTGGGGGCTGGCTTGGTAACCTGCTCCTCTGGTGGCCGTGCCCCCACCGACTCACCCGGCCCCTGCACCACCCACTCCCCACTGGAAGTCCTGCATCTCCTAAAGATGCCCCAGATCCGCCTCTCAGGACCTTCTTTTGGATGAACCCAAACTGAGACCAGCAATGGCAAATGTCAATGGCTACGAGTTTATGGGTTGTTTTTAGGGCAGTTCAAACAGACTCCAAGAACCTGCAGGTGTTCTAGGGCCTCAGAGCAGGAGAGACACGCCATGTGGCAGAGACAAGCTCACTGGAAGCAGAATTTCCTTGTTTAATAGTTTGAACTGAACAAGCTCTGAATGTGACTGACGTCCAGACAAGGCTCATAAATCAGCCCTTTCTAAGGTGCAAACCCCCTGCCTAGGAAGAAAGAGTTCCTTTGTCTTCTCCATCTCCCCTCAAAGCAGGAACAGGTTTCCTGGTTGGAATTGTAAGCCATTTAAACCTCCATTCTCTGAGCCAGACATTTGAGCTGAATTTAGATAGCTAATTTCGACATCATATAACATTGCATTAAGAGAAAGAGGAGAGAATTGTAGGCTTCACATCAGCCAGATACATGGACATGGCTGAGTGGAGCTTCTGGTGTCTGGAACTCCTTACCCTCGTTAATTCACCTGATGGGCTTGTTTCCCGGCAATCTCAGCATTGGCCATGGTCCACGTAGCATTGCAGAGGTCAACCTTTTCATTTTACAAAGAGTGGAATCGAGCCCCTGTGATGTCACACACTCCCTCAAAGCTTACTTATTTTCCCATTCTTTTATGAACGAATTTTGCAAATAGTCCTAATTTATTTCCATCATGATAGCCCATCTCAGGCATCCTTTATGGAGTTTATTGGTAATGGTCAATGTGGAGGAGTATTTCATTCATGAGCAAATGAAAGGGCAGCATGATTCCAAAAAGGGCTGACAGTGAAGCAACACAACTGGGTTCTCACTTGCAGTTGGCTGAGAGGACAAATCAAAACCCACTGAGACTGAGTTTCCGGTACCTCTTTGTGGATGTGCAAGGCATGGAAGGAAGCCAGGTTTTCATTGGGACAGATGGACCTGTTTGCAAATAACTTCCTTAGATACCCGCTAACACGCAACATCCTATCCTGGGTGGGTGGGAGACCAAAAAGACAGACCTCAAAGAAACACCCGCCACAGAAGTAGCAGCCTCTGTCTGTAGAATCAAGAAGTCATTTGTGTCACTACCTCTCTGGCTAAGGGCGCAACTCTTTCAGTAAGCAAGCTGGGTGTAAGACTCTAAGAGCCAGATGGAGCGCTCCACTTCAGGTGCCCTCTGTCCTGCCTAAGAAGCTGTGGGGTGAGATCTGGAGGGAGAAAGGCAGGAGAGGGGTGGGCAGGATGTCAAAACATCAATCCTGGATGCGTCACAGCCATGCTTGGCCCTGGGCTTGGGCAGAAGTTTCTTCAAGAGATGATGCTAATCTGGGAAGACATCTTGCCCACCTATCTATCTCTTGGACCCAGACTTACTGATTTTCTTCCCAACAGGTGGCCAGCCCTGCAACCTCTTTGCAGTAAGGCTATTCAGCAGTGGGAGAGTGAAAAGGGAGCAGAGGCCACTCTGTAGGCATTGTAGAGGGTCCCCAAGGTCATTCAGGAACATTCTCTCAAGTCTAGCACCAACCAAGCTCAATACAGAAAGACACCCTGAGCCTCCTGGTATACCCTCTGGGACAGAAGCAGAAGATAACAGACAGGAGGTTACCACTCCAACTTCCATGCCCCAAGCGGACGTGGCTCATGTGTTCTGATGTTCAACTGGGATATAGTCTCAGCATCTTTCTTAATGCTGTGACCCAGGCAATGACTAATGCTGACACCTAGAACTGACATTCAAAATGAAACTTATTTTCCACTATGTCAGAAACTTACAGTTTAAAACTGATTTGCTGACATGGATAAACTTGTAACACGGGTAACGATACTTCGATCAGAAAGGTTTAACGACTGTGATAGCAGAGATGATTGTGCAGCTTGCCTAAAGAGTCTTTGCCACACTGGGAGGCTTTAACCCGAGCATCACATGATTCATGCCCTTGAATCTGACATGAGGGCCGTCCTCGTCTGAGTTGGGAGGACATTGCAATCTTCACTAATCTCTCCTAGGACCCCCCAGGATCCCATCCAGGGTACAAGTTCTGGATAGAGAACAAAGCAGTAAGATCCATGCCTCCATGCTCTGTAGCATGTCCATCTATGCAGTGTCTGCTCCTCTGCCTCTACTTCCCTCCTAAGCTCCCCTGAGGCACGTGACCAAGCATGTGGGTTATCATATAAACAAGGAGGGGGCACTATTAATAATCATAATTACCCCAGAACATCAGGTATAAGAAGGAGGTATTCCAGGCAAATGGGGATGTGATTCCCATGCCCATGGGCCCTACACTTTTGTATGGGAATGTGTATTTTTGGTGCTAGAGATGTGTGTGTGATGTGTGGGTGTGTTATGGGGCAGTAAGAGAACGCCCACCCTCCCCCAGCCTGGGGTCAGTCCCTTGCACTGCTGCGTCCTGTTGGCCTCTCCTGCCACCTCCCCTCTCAGGTGTGAGAGCACAGACTGAAGGTGCTCCTGGCTTAGCTGACAAGGCTCCCAGGGGCTGGAACAATTAATTACGCCTCTGCCTGGCTCTCAGCACGATCTTAGTGCCTCTGCAAGGGCCTTTTAATTGCCGCTTGAATGGGTAGCTCCCTTCCTTCTCTCAAAATCAAGATTCTGCTCAGAAGCACTAGGAGAGGAAGCTGGCGAGTTGGTGGAGCTGGCTGTCCGGCAGGCACAGACCCCAGTTCTGGGCAGGCCCAGGCAAGGCTCCCCTCCAGCTGCTTCTCCTCTGATGTGCCCACTTCGGGAACTTCCGAAGCTACACGTCTGTTTGCAAAACTCAGTCACCAATGGAAGGGACTTCTGAGATCCCTGAGCCCGGCTGAAGTTCCCAGGGGTGAAGGGGCTTTCCGGGGCCTCAGGCTTCCTGGGAGCTCCCTTCCTCTGGGAACGGGACAGGCTATTCCGACTCTGGTCCTGGAAGTGTCCCCATGAGTGGAAGAAACCTTGATGCTTTTGCTGCTGGCCACGCAGGGCTCAGAACAAAGAGCCGGACACAGTCAGCACTGGCTGAGTTTGGAGCTCTGTTCTGAGCATCCCTGTGGGAAGAACCAGGCAGAAAACTCTCAGAACCAACAACAGTAGCCCATGGAACTCGGAAACCAGTTGCAATGGCCAGCCTTCCGGGGGGCTGGGCGTTAGGAGAATCAGAAGACCCTAAGCAGCCCCCGTAAGAGCTGCCGGTGACACAGTGACCTTAACGCTGCCTCTCCCCTGAGACTCTGGACTGTGATTCTGCAGCAGCGTCACACGTAACGTCCAGTGCTGAGTGACAACCGTGCCCCCACCTCTACTCATCCATGCCATGGAGGGGGCGGCCGTGCGGTTGTGCCCAAACAGACAATAATGCGAAATGCGTCCTATTTGGAACACATTAGGGTTCCTATTTTCAACAAATTTCCCTTCCTGGAGCCTGCTTGGCTTTGCTCTGCACGGCGGCCTGCTGACCCTGCTGGTGCCGGCCACCTAAGGATGGAGCCCCTACATGCTGGGCGGGGAAGCAGAACCTAGGCAGGAGTTCCAGGTTTCTGCAAAAATCTGCATAGGGAAAACTGGGAATGGATGGTAAGATGAATTGGGGTGTACGTGTGTGTGTGTGTGGAGAAAGGCCTGTGTGTGATGAGGGTGCAGGCGATGTGGAGGCCCAGCCCAGTGGTGACAGGGACGGGGATGATGCCTAATAATCACATGGGTGACACCCCTCATCTTCCTCATGCTCGTGGTGACCCAGTGCTTTCACCCATCACCTTGGCCTGGTCTTGCACTCAACCCTGTTGGGTAGGCACTACTATGGCCCCATCCTACAGATGAGAACACTGATGACCAGCAAGGTTTCCATGGCTGGTAAGTGCCAAACTAGTCCTGGAAAGCTGCTGTCTGCCTTTGGGGGCCCCTGAATTGGTCACACTTATGCAGAGTAAGGCTAAGCTAGACAAGCTTACAGAGAAGTGGTTTTCAGCCCTGAAGACACCAAGAGAGGCTCTGTAGGTGTGGTGTCCACACACCCTTCGTCACCCAGAGTTTTATTCATTTTCCAGGCTGCAGGAAGGCAGGGTGGGCCTCGAGACGTGACGGCCTTGCACAGCTATCTGCGCTCATGGCGATGTGGGCAGAGGAGGGGGCAGGCTATTGACTGTAGTCGAGGGCTTTTGGTAGACATCCCAGTGCTTGATCAATATGGCAGCTCTGTCTTCATCCGGGTCCCAGCTGGGGGCAGATATTTCCCCTGTGCCTCCCTCCACAAGGCTTTCCACACCACGACTCCTCAGATCTCCTCCACCTTTCGGGGCAGCTGGTAAGGCTCTTTCTCTGGGATCTCCATGGCACAGGTGAGCACATAGCAGGTAAGCGAGCCTCCTTGAGGGCCAGGCTGCTTGAGTCAGATTCTGGGCTCTGCTGTGTGACTTCAGACCAGACCCTCAACCTCTCTCTGCCTCGGCTTCCGCATTTGGAAGAGGAGCTGATACCCAGCACACATGCTATGGTGAGGCTGAGACTTCTGAAATGTGGGGAATGCTGCTTGGCGCCCGGTAGGAAGGGACTCAGCTCTGGATCTCTGGACTCAATCCCGGGGCAGGGCCAGTGATTTCCAGAGCCCGTAGCCGCGTGCTGTGTGGCTCTGAATAAACCTCTCCATGGAAGTCTCTAGACCTCTTCCGTGAACACTCCCTCCTGCAGCCAGGAGAGAAAGCAAGTCAGCGATTCTTTGGGACCACCCGGCTGAGGCTGAGCTGGTGACCCTGCCCTCTGCTGTTATTAAACAGCCCTGCTGACGCTGCAAGTCTGAAAGCAGCCCTTCTCCCACTATTTCAGCCTGAGTCAAGGCCTCCAGGAAACGGGGCTGAGGGCTCGGGGCTTCTCTTCTTCACAAGGGATATGTGGAAAAATGCAGGAGATCCTGCTGTGACAAATGCGGGAGTGGAGACAGGCAGAAGGAAGTGGGATTATTTGCCTGCTAAGGAGAGAGGGACACGTCAGTGCCCTGCTCCCCGAAGTGGGGTCCACCATTATCACCTGGCAGCTTTGATAGAGATGCAGGACCTAAGCCTGTCCCAGGCTTTGCATCAGAATCTGCTCTTTAATAAGATGAGTCATTAGCACACTGGTGTTTGGGAAGGAGTGCACTCCCTATCTTCAGCCTGGGGAGACTGCGGGTCCCCCCAGCCAGGCTGAGCCTCCACTGAAGTTCCAGAAACTAAGTGAAAACCTCAGGTCCGAGGCCGGGGACTAAGCTCCAGCATCCGCCTTGTAGTGCTATGTGGTCCAAAGCAGCAGCAGGCAGCCAGGTGTGGCTTTTAAAGTTAAATGTAAACCAGTGGAGACAAAATACAAACGAAACCATTCAGTTCCTCAGTCAAAAGGCACGTTTCAGTTGTCACAGCCACATCTGGCTCGTAGCTACCGCTGAGAAGTGCAGGTTGTAAAACAATTCCACCCTCGTGGACAGTTCTGTGGGGCCGTGTTGTGTCCAGAGCTGGAGTGCTGATGGTGTAGATTCCAGTCTGAGCCTGTAGCCTTGCAAACCAGGAGCACCGAGAACAGGAGAAGGTTGATGTCCCAGCTCAGGCTTCAGGCGGAGAGCAGATTCACCCTTCCTCTGCTTTGCTGTTCCATTTGGGCCTTCAGCGGATAGGATGAGCACCCTGCCCCCATCACACACACACACGCACACACGCACACACACTGGGGAGGGCCCTCTGCTTTACTCAATGCACCAATTCAAATGCCAATCTCTTCCCAAAACACCCTCATAGACACACCCAGAAATAATGTTCATCCAGTATCCGGGCATTCCGAGGCCCAGCCAAATTGACACATAAAATGAACCATCACACTCTATTCTGTGACCCCCTGCAGGAAGCAGAGGCTGGAGAACTGACCACCAATATTCCTCTCCTCTTTCTCCTGGGTCCACGTTTCTGGGCTTCCCGCACAACCCTGCCGCTAGACAGGTGGGCCCAGGTGACTGAGCTCCGGCCCAGGAATCTGGGCGGGAGGGAGGCCGCCACTTCCAGGCCTGGGCTCTGGTGGGCTCTGCCTGCTCCTGGCAGCCCCACCAGATGCAGAGGATGCAGAGAAGGATTCCATGGCCCTAGAAACCCCCCGAGCTGTTGGATGAGGAAGTCCTCTGCCCAACAGCCCTAGAAGAAGTGAATCCTGCCAATGACTATGCAGTGAACTTGGAAGTGGGTCCTTCAGATGAGACCACCCTGCTCACTGGCCACAGCCTGGTGACACCCTGAGACTGAGGAGCCAGTTAAGCTTCACCTGGATCGCTGGCCCGGAGAAACTCTGAGATAACAAATGTGTTGTTTTAAGCTATTAAATTTTGGGGCATTTTTAAATGTAGCAATAGATAACTCATATACACATGAAAATACAATGTTAACGAGGGGGAGGGAAATTGGCCCTGGCCGCCAAGCAGTGGGATGATTGGGCTCAGACGGTGGAGAGGCAGGTCGTGGAAGAGATCAGTGGTACACAGGTGAGACCTGGTCACAAAAGAGATGGCCAGGTGGCCACCAAGGACCCTCTCGGGGCAAAGGCCTTGGGGCTGCCCTGTAGATCTGTGGGTCCAGGAGCGGGTGACAGCTCTCCTCTTTGCTCCCAAGGCCGAGAAGCTCTCACACTCCACATTCTGTCCGCACAGCTATAAATATTAAAACGAGCCAGAGGAGAGATTGGAAATAGGGCTGTGGCAAGATAGAGCTCTGAACTGGGAGAGGAAATGAGAATGAATTTCTTTCTTCCTGCTCCTGCTTCAGTATGTTTATTGCAGGAGGCGCTGCAGATGATAAAGAGCTGGAAGCTGGGTTCCTGCAGGCTGGCAGGGGCGGGGGTTCCTCTGGGGTCACCTGGAGAGGGGGGAGATCGCACCACCTGGTCCTGGATCCTGGCATTCTCGGTGAGGCCCCCGAGGAGTCAGACCCCCTCCTGGTCTGTCTGGATGTCTGCTACTGGGCAGAGCTCTGGTATTCTGGCCCGGTTTCTCCATACAGGGGCGAAAACAAAAAATAAGGTAAAACAAAATTAAGTAAAAATACAAGCAAAAAAAATGCCCCTGTGTGGGCAGGTATGGGTGGTCTGGTTCACAGCAGGCAGAAGCCAGCTGACACCTGTCCTCCTCTGTCCTCTGTCATCCTCTCGCTCCACTCCCCCCACCAGAAACTTCTTTCCCTTCTTTTGCATTCTGGCTGCCAGCACCCCATGGGCACACCGTTCATCACCTCCCTGTCCAGTGATGACCACAGGCTTCTGAGGCGTCCAGCCCCCCTCCTTCCCTCTATCCCCCATCATCCACCTCCAGCAGATTAATTTTGAGAGCTGTTTTGGATTTATAACCTCTCTGGATAACAATCTTCTATTTGCACTGGTGGGACCAAGGCTGGAAGTGCTGCCTGCCGTCACGTCCCCCTTTGCACCGAGGCCTCCAAGGCCTGCCCCTGAGCACCCACCCGCCGGGCCCAGGTCACCCCAAGTGCTCCTTGAACCCTGGTCTTTTGCACACCTCCCCGCCCGGCAGGTCCTGAGCAGCCCTCCCTCCGTCTTATCCTGTACAGGTCCTACCCCTCCTGCTCCCAAACCCAGGTCCAATCTTACCTCTCCGCAAGTCCATCCCTGACAATTGAAGCCTTAAGTGCTTTCTCTGTCCTCTGAACTTCCACACAATTTTAGCCTGTGCAGTTCATTTGTTAATTACTCATGCCCTGTGCTGCCTGAGACTGTTTTTCCTTTGGTAGTCTTGCACCCACAGCTGACTCTTTGGGGGCAATTTAAATTTTGCTTGTCTATACCTGAGCTTCATGCGCCCTTGTGATCTCCTGGGGGGCAGATGCCATAACTGTGCCTCCGGCGCTCCCCATGGAGCCCAGCATTAAGCGGGGCCAGGGGGGGCACTGGGTGTCTCGCTGGGTCTCATTCTCGCCCTACAGGGGTCCCAGGATCCTGCCCTAGTTTCTCCACTCACTCATGTGCCGACATCTCCTCTGGGAGGGCATGTTTTTATGCTGGTCCTTAAATGGATTTCCCTGGGCTGTGTCCTGAGCCCTCTGCTCTTGTCGCAGCCCACTCTCACCCCGAATATCTCAGCCACATCCACGCTCTCTGCCACCACGTGCACGCTCCTGGCACTGGTGTGTCCGCCTCCTAGTGACACACCTTAATAGTGCCATCATGTCTACCCCCCCGCCCTGTAATTTGCGGTTGCAACCCATGACACAGTGCTACAGACTCCGTGATGGACGCTGACTCCATCGTCCTCCAAACTCACCATCAAAGTCCGTTCGTTCAGTCTTTTCATTATTGCTCCTCCCAAAACTCCTTTGCTAATCACCGCCCTCCACGAACTGTGAATACTAGAGCTGTCCTGCCCTTCTCGCTAAGCACTGTATGTGTGTATGTGCCTGCAGACATAAAGGGTAAGTTGTTTTACCACCCCAAGAGCCAATTTTGCTCTGTTTGGAGGACGTCACCCCTGTCAAGAACACATGGTCTGTCACAGTAGCTTCCCGGATCACTCCCTCCGCGGCTCTGCCCACCTCCCGTCACCCCATCCAGCCTTCCTACTTTTGTAAAACATTCCTACATTCATAAATAGGGACTGTGTTCAGCTAGCAACTCACTGCCCCCAGGATGATGTCCACGCCTCCTGTGTGGCCTCTGCTGCCCTCCTCTCTCCCAAACTTCAGCAATTCAGGGCAACCTGCAGCTCCCCAAATCAGGCTGCATTCAGTCTCTGTGCTCAGACCCCCTCTGCCTGCACTGCTTCTCCCCTTGCTTGCATTTTAATTTCCACTTACATTTCAAGACCCAGGGTGAGGGTCGCTGCAGCAAGGGCACCCTTCCCTCCCCCAGGAGACTGGACTCCGCCTTCCACACCTGCTGGACTTGGTCAGCTTCCATCATGGAGTCTGTAGCACTGTGTCACTCACTAGTGCCAGGCTCTCCGCCATGCTGGACTGTCCTGAGGTCAAGGACTCTTTCTCATCCATTTCTCCCTCTCCAGAGCCCAGCCCAATGCTTTTCACAGAGTGGAAGCTCAGGGAACGTTTTATGAATGAATGAGTGAATGAACGAATGGCTTCTCTGCACTGTTTGTCTATGGCCACGGCTCCCTGCTGCCAAGCACATCTAAAGGCTGCTCGGTTTCTAGCTGCCCACCTTCTCCTCCCCTTCAGAGCCCCTGTCTCCTTCAGCTGGGTGTCACCACGCAGGTGCCTTGGCCTTACTCCTAGTTGGCCCCTCTCTGTTTCAACTCTCCTCCAGTGGCCCCTGCCTGCTTCCCTCCCTCCCGTCTGTGTGCCAGCCAAGCCCCTGCAAAGCTCCCCAAGATACTCTACTATGCCCACCCTCTTTTTCTTCCCCTCCAAGCCACCTGCATATTCGCTCCAGCTGGATGGCCCTGCACTGGGCTTCCTCTCCCTGCTGGGTCCCCCTCCAGGCACCACGCCACTGGGCAGAGGTGGGCATGGCCTTCAAGAAGTGCCTTTAACCTCGGGTGGTCGGGCAAGAAGAGAGGGTCAACAAGATTCTGGGCAGGGCCTGGTGGGCTTGGATCCCCTGCACAGGGCAGATGGGCCGGCCACACTCTCCTCCCCACCAAGGGGATGGCTGTGGCTGTGAGGACAGCTGTCGCCTGGGTCAGACTTGAAGATGCCCAGCTGGGCCGCCTCTTCCAGGACGAGGTCCTCTAGGGTGGACCCCAGCCTGTACTGACTCACAGGGAGGGAGCAGAAGTCGAGAGACTCATGTGTAAACATCAGGGAAGCATCAGGACAAAGGCAAGTGGCCTTTTGGGAGGTGGGCGGTTGGCGGAGAAGCAGGAGACACGGGGGGAGTCTGTTCACTTGGGATAAAAATGGAAGATGTCCTAATTCCCTCTTCCCTTTGCAGATGCTCCAACCCTTAGGCCCTCCTGGGGGCCTGGCCCCTGGGAGCCTGGGCCTGACTCTACTTGGACAGACCTGCCAACACCACTGGCCACCACCAGTACTCCTCTGGCCTCTGGTATTGGCTTCCTGTGGCTGCTATAACAAATCATGACAAACTCGGTGGCTTAAAACAATAGAAATTCATTATCTCACAGTTATGGAGGCTAAATTCAAAAGCAGTTTCAATAAGCTGGAATCAAGACACCAACGGGACCCCACTCCGCTTGGGGGCTCTAGGAAAGAATCCCTTCATTGCCCCTCTCCCCGTATTCCTGGCCTGGTGGCCGTACTGTCCCATCTCTGCCTCTGGAGCCAAGTTTATTTTCCTCTTCTGTCTCTGGTCAAATGTGCCTGGGCCTCCTTTAGAAAGACTCTTGTGATTGCACTTGGGGCCACCCAGATAATCCAGGGTGATCTCCTCTTCTCAAGAACCTTAATTTACTCACATCTGCAAAGTCTCTTTTTTACTGTATAAGGTAACAATCATAGGTTGCAGGGATCAGGACCTGGATATCTTTTGGGGGCTGTTATTCTGCCTCCCGTAGCCCTTTTGGCCCCTGATTATGAGCATGCTTCTCAGTCAGAGGCCCACAGGTGGAGGTGGGGATCTGGTACCCGCCACCTTCTGCAGCCTGGCTCAGGCACAAATGGGTCAGACCCATTCCCTCCCCTTTTCCCTCAGTTTGGGCCCCACAGTACCATTTGGCTTGGAAACAGTGCTTTGCATCCCTGGATTAAGCAAGTGTGGAACTCTGTCCATCCATCGCTCCATGGGAGGATTCCACTGGGGCCGTGACTTTTTCAGATGGATGAGTTGCAGTTTCCCTGGGTGCTGAGGCTCTTTGTTGGACAGAGAGCTGCGCCAGGCTGGGGAGGGGCAGGGGGCTGGTCCTGGCCTCTTTGTCTCCCTGTGCACTCACAAGGGAGGGCACTGTGCTGACAGAGCTCCCAGACCTCTCAGGCCAACAAGACCACCTGATCCCCACCACACCCGCCCGGCTCCCCCACCCGCTCTGAGCCATGGAGGGAGGGCAGACCAGCTGGGATCAGGGCCCTCCTGCAGATGACCGAGGGTGGTGCTGGGTGCCAACGCTTCACTCCATGCTTGGGAACCAGGCTGGGCAGGACAGACAGCAGGGTTGGAGGAAGGAAGCGTCTGGGGAGGAAAGAATAGCCACAAAGTAAAGAATAGGAAGAGTACATGATTTGAAGTCAAAGGAACTTCAAGCCCCAATTTCTCAGACTCTCTGTGTAACCTTGGAGAAGTCACTTAACTTCTCTGAGCTCCTCCTGCTCGTCTGCCAATGGGAATTTAACACCACCTCCCCAGCAGGGTGACTGTAAAGATCAATGGGATAGGTATATGGATGAATTTTATAAATGTTCTTTACCTGCCAAGAACTTCTATTATCTCGATGTTTATATCCTACCTGCTCAAATATAAACCCGTGGAGAGATTTAGAGGCTTCCTGAACCAGATGAGGGTTGGCGACTCTTGCCACTCCAGGATCTAAGAAAATGGAGGTGGGGCTGTCAGGACAACGTGGGGAAACCCTGAATTCATTCACCTGTAATGAAGGAGCAGAGACTCCCTAATCTGGCTTTGCTGCTGTTTGTTATTCTTGGGAGGAAAATCCCCAATCTGATTCTGCTTGAAGCAGGTCTGTCCAGAGTGACGCCTTGGCAGGATGATAGATGGTGCCCGGGCACGGTTTCTGACACCAGAGCACCCACTCTGCATTCTACCCAGAGCTGCCGCTGGCAGAAGGCTGCAAATAAGCTCTCCAGTTACAGGGATTTCTGATGGAATTGTTATGGCCCCTGAAGACAGTCCCGCTGGGTTCAACAGCCAGGCCGGCTGGGGAGGTGAGGGGCAGGTTGGGAGTGGAGCACTGCGACTGGGGAGATTTCCGAGGCTCCCACACCGGAATTCCTTAAAGCCACCAGTCTGAGCGGAGACTCAAACCATCTCTGACAACCAATTGTCTTTTCCATTTGTGATCCAGGGAAATTACATGGGCCATGCTGCTGCCCCAGAGGCCGAGACCTCCCGGCTGGAGTCTATTTGGTTTCATTGAGATGTTAGGTCTTACCTTGGGGACATGTTGATGGGAAGCCAGCTTGGTTGCCTGGCTCATGTTTTTGGCCTCCAGCCGATTTATCAGGACCAGTTACCCTCTATCTACCCCTCTTGAAGATGTAGAAAAACTTGGCTCAAACCCTCAGTGCCATACCTGCGGCCACTCCTAGGGACGTTATCTGGGCAGACAGGGATACAAAACATAGTCCCCTGGCTGCAGGAAGTTTTCAAGTTTGGTAAGACATGAGGGATGCAGGGGGTACCTCCCCCCTGGCTCTGCCCTTTCTTCCCTTTCAATGCAACACTGCACCCCTCCCTGTCTTCTGCAGGGTGGTTCTTGCTCCAGCAGGCTCCAAGTCCCAGCTCCTACCTCAAGTGGCCTTACCAAGAAGGTTTCAAGGACAGGGGGCGGAAGATGGCGGCGTGAGTAGAGCAGCGGAAATCTCCTCCCAAAACAACATATATCTATGAAAATATAACAAAGACAACCCTTCCTAGAATAAAGACCAGAGGACACAGGACAATATCCAGACCACATCCACACCTGAGAGAACCCAGCGCCTCGCGAAGGGGGTAAGATACAAGCCTCGGCCCCGCGGGAGCCGAGCGCCCCTCCCCCCAGCTCCCGGCGGGAGAAGAGCAGGCAGAGCGGGAGGGACACGGAGCCCAGGGCTGCCGAACACCCAGCCCCAGCCATCCGGGCCAGAGTGCAGGGCCCTCGATACTGGGAAAACAGGGCAGCAAGAACAGTGAGCAGGCACTGGAGGCTGGGCGACAGAGGACATAAGAAAAGTGCGCGACCATTTTTTTTTTTTTGCTTTTTTGCTGCTTTGTTTTGGCGAGCGCTGTTTGGAAGTCTTAAAGGGACAGGGACCCCAATATTAGGGAAACAGGGCAGAAAGACCGGTGAGCAGAGGCCTGAGGCTGGCACCGGAGAATAAAGAAAAACGAACGACCACCTTTTTTTTTTTTAATTAAAAATTTTTTTTTTTTTTTTTAATTAAAAAAATTTTTTTTTTCTTGTTTTTTTTTGTGGTCGTTGTTTTGTTTTGGCGGGTGCTTTTTGGAAGTATTAAAGGGGCAGGGTGGGCCACTTAATCCAGAGGTAGGGAATCCGGGACCTCTGGGCACCCTAACCCCTGGGCTGCAGGGAGCAGGGAGGCCCCTTACGGAGATAAATAGCCTCCCAGCAGCTCCTGCTCCAACGCGACTCCACCATTTTGGAGTAGCTGCCCGAGCCAGGCCACGCCCACAGCAACAGCGGAGATTAACTCCATAGCAGCCGGGCAGGAAGCAGAAACCCTGTCTGCGCGCAGCTGCGCAGCACAAGCCACTAGAGGCCGCTGTTCTCCCAGGAGAGGAGGGCCACAAACCAACAAGAAAGGAAGTCCTTCCAGCCGTCACTCGTCCCAGTTCTGCAGACTATTCCTATCACCATGAAAAGGCAAAGCTACAGGCAGACAAAGATCACAGAGACAACACCAGAGAAGGAGACAGACCTAACCAGTCTTCCTGACAAAGAATTCAAAATAAGAATCATAAACATGCTGACAGAGATGCAGAGAAATACGCAAGAAAAATGGGATGAAGTCCGGAAAGAGATCACAGATGCCAGAAAGGAGATCGCAGAAATGAAACAAACTCTGGAAGGGTTTATAAGCAGAATGGATAGAATGCAAGAGGCCATTGATGGAATTGAAATCAGAGAACAGGAACGCATGGAGGCTGACATAGAGAGAGACAAAAGGATCTCCAGGAATGAAACAATATTAAGAGAACTGTGTGACCAATCTAAAAGGAGCAATATCCGTATCATAGGGGTCCCAGAAGAAGAAGAGAGAGGCAAAGAGATGGAAAGTATCTTAGAAGAAATAATTGCTGAAAACTTCCCCACACTGGGGGAGGAAGTAATCAAACAGACCACGGAAATACACAGAACCCCCAACAGAAAGGATCCAAGAAGGGCAACACCAAGACACATAATAATTAAAATGGCAAAGATCAAGGACAAGGAAAGAGTGTTAAAGGCAGCTAGAGAGAAAAAGGTCACCTATAAAGGGAAACCCATCAGGCTAACGTCAGATTTCTCAACAGAAACCCTACAGGCCAGAAGAGAATGGCATGATATATTTAATACAATGAAACAGAAGGGCCTTGAACCAAGGATACTGTATCCAGCACGACTATCATTCAAATATGACGGTGGGATTAAACAATTCCCAGACAAACAAAAGCTGAGGGAATTTGCTTTCCACAAACCACCTCTACAGAACATCTTACAGGGACTGCTCTAGATGGGAGCACTCCTAGAAAGAGCACAGCACAAAACACCCAACATATGAAGAATCGAGGAGGAGGAACAAGAAGGGAGAGAAGAAAAGAATCTCCAGACAGTGTATATAACAGCTCAATAAGCGAGCTAAGTTAGGCAGTAAGATACTAAAGAGGCTAACCTTGAACCTTTGGTAACCACGAATTTAAAGCCTGCAATGGCAATAAGTACATATCTTTCAATAGTCACCCTAAATGTTAATGGGTTGAATGCACCAATCAAAAGACACAGAGTAACAGAATGGATAAAAAAGCAAGACCCATCTATATGCTGCTTACAAGAAACTCACCTCAAACCCAAAGACATGTACAGACTAAAAGTCAAGGGATGGAAAAACATATTTCAAGCAAACAACAGTGAGAAGAAAGCAGGGGTTGCAGTACTAATATCAGACAAAATAGACTTCAAAACAAAGAAAGTAACAAGAGATAAAGAAGGACACTACATAATGATAAAGGGCTCAGTCAAACAAGAGGATATAACCATTCTAAATATATATGCACCCAACACAGGAGCACCAGCATATGTGAAACAAATACTAACAGAACTAAAGGGGGATATAGACTGCAATGCATTCATTCTAGGAGACTTCAACACACCACTCACCCCAAAGGATAGATCCACTGGGCAGAAAATAAGTAAGGACACGGAAGCACTGAACAACACAGTAGAGCAGATGGACCTAATAGACATCTATAGAACTCTACATCCAAAAGCAGCGGGATATACATTCTTCTCAAGTGCACATGGAACATTCTCCAGAATAGACCACATACTAGGCCACAAAAAGAGCCTCAGAAAATTCCAAAAGATTGAAATCCTACCAACCAACTTTTCAGACCACAAAGGCATAAAACTAGAAATAAACTGTACAAAGAAAGCAAAGAGGCTCACGAACACATGGAGGCTTAACAACACGCTCCTAAATAATCAATGGATCAATGACCAAATCAAAATGGAGATCCAGCAATATATGGAAACAAATGACAACAACAACACTAAGCCCCAACTTCTGTGGGACACAGCAAAAGCAGTCTTAAGAGGAAAGTATATAGCAATCCAAGCATATTTAAAAAAGGAAGAGCAATCCCAAATGAATGGTCTAATGTCACAATTATCGAAATTGGAAAAAGAAGAACAGATGAGGCCTAAGGTCAGCAGAAGGAGGGACATAATAAAGATCAGAGAAGAAATAAATAAAATTGAGAAGAATAAAACAATAGCAAAAATCAATGAAACCAAGAGCTGGTTCTTCGAGAAAATAAACAAAATAGATAAGCCTCTAGCCAGACTTATTAAGAAGAAAAGAGAGTCAACACAAATCAACAGTATCAGAAACGAGAAAGGAAAAATCACGACGGACCCCACAGAAATGCAAAGAATTATTGGAGAATACTATGAAAACCTATATGCTAACAAGCTGGGAAACCTAGGAGAAATGGACAACTTCCTAGAAAAATATAACCTTCCAAGATTGACCCAGGAAGAAACAGAAAATCTAAACAGACCAATTACCAGCAACGAAATTGAAGAGGTAATCAAAAAACTACCAAAGAACAAAACCCCCGGGCCAGATGGATTTACCTCGGAATTTTATCAGACATACAGGGAAGACATAATACCCATTCTCCTTAAAGTCTTCCAAAAAATAGAGGAGGAGGGGATACTCCCAAACTCATTCTATGAAGCTAACATCACCCTAATACCAAAACCAGGCAAAGACCCCACCAAAAAAGAAAACTACAGACCAATATCCCTGATGAACGTAGATGCAAAAATACTCAACAAAATATTAGCAAACCGAATTCAAAAATACATCAAAAGGATCATACACCATGACCAAGTGGGATTCATTCCAGGGATGCAAGGATGGTACAACATTCGAAAGTCCATCAACATCATCCACCACATCAACAAAAAGAAAGACAAAAACCACATGATCATCTCCATAGATGCTGAAAAAGCATTTGACAAAGTTCAACATCCATTCATGTTAAAAACTCTCAGCAAAATGGGAATAGAGGGCAAGTACCTCAACATAATAAAGGCCATCTATGATAAACCCACAGCCAACATTATATTGAACAGCGAGAAGCTGAAAGCATTTCCTCTGAGATCGGGAACTAGACAGGGATGCCCACTCTCTCCACTGTTGTTTAACATAGTGCTGGAGGTCCTAGCCACGGCAATCAGACAGAATAAAGAAATACAAGGAATCCAGATTGGTAAAGAAGAAGTTAAACTGTCACTATTTGCAGATGACATGATACTGTACATAAAAAACCCTAAAGACTCCACCCCAAAACTACTAGAACTGATATCGGAATACAGCAAAGTTGCAGGATACAAAATCAACACACAGAAATCTGTGGCTTTCCTATATACTAACAATGAACCAACAGAGAGAGAAATCAGGAAAACAACTCCATTCACAATTGCATCAAAAAAAATAAAATACCTAGGAATAAACCTAACCAAGGAAGTGAAAGACTTATACTCTGAAAACTACAAGTCACTCTTAAGAGAAATTAAAGGGGACACTAACAGATGGAAACTCATCCCATGCTCGTGGCTAGGAAGAATTAATATCGTTAAAATGGCCATCCTGCCCAAAGCAATATACAGATTTGATGCAATCCCTATGAAACTACCAGCAACATTCTTCAATGAACTGGAACAAATAATTCAGAAATTCATATGGAAACACCAAAGACCCCGAATAGCCAAAGCAATCCTGAGAAAGAAGAATAAAGTAGGGGGGATCTCACTCCCCAACTTCAAGCTCTACTATAAAGCCATAGTAATCAAGACAATTTGGTACTGGCACAAGAGCAGAGCCACAGACCAATGGAACAGACTAGACAATCCAGACATCAACCCAGACATATATGGTCAATTAATATTTGATAAAGGAGCCATGGACATACAATGGCGAAATGACAGTCTCTTCAACAGGTGGTGCTGGCAAAACTGGACAGCTACATGTAGGAGAATGAAACTGGACCATTGTCTAACCCCATATACAAAAGTAAACTCAAAATGGATCAAAGACCTGAATGTAAGCCATGAAACCATTAAACTCCTGGAAGAAAACATAGGCGAAAACCTCTTAGACATAAACATGAGTGACCTCTTCTTGAACATATCTCCCCAGGCAAGGAAAACAACAGCAAAAATGAGTAAGTGGGACTATATTAAGCTGAAAAGCTTCTGTACAGCAAAAGACACCATCAATAGAACAAGAAGGATCCCTACAGTATGGGAGAATATATTTGAAAATGACACATCCGATAAAGGCTTGACGTCCAGAATATATAAGGAGCTCACACGCCTCAACAAACAAAAAACAAATAACCCAATTAAAAAATGGGCAGAGGAACTGAACAGACAGTTCTCCAAAAAAGAAATACAGATGGCCAACAGACACATGAAAAGATGCTCCACATCGCTAATTATCAGAGAAATGCAAATTAAAACTACAATGAGGTATCACCTCACACCAGTAAGGATGGCTGCCATCCAAAAGACAAACAACAACAAATGTTGGCGAGGCTGTGGAGAAAGGGGAACCCTCCTACACTGCTGGTGGGAATGTAAGTTAGTTCAACCATTGTGGAAAGCAGTATGGAGGTACATCAAAATGCTCAAAACAGACTTACCATTTGACCCAGGAATTGCACTCCTAGGAATTTACCCTAAGAATGCAGCAATCAAGTTTGAGAAAGACAGATGCACCCCTATGTTTATTGCAGCACTATTTACAATAGCCAAGAATTGGAAGCAACCCAAATGTCCATCAATAGATGAATGGATAAAGAAGATGTGGTACATATACACAATGGAATACTACTCAGCTATAAGAAAAGGGCAAATCCAATCATTTGCAGCAACATGGATGGAGCTGGAGGGTATTATGCTCAGTGAAACAAGCCAAGCGGAGAAAGAGAAATACCAAATGATTTCACTTATCTGTGGAATATAAGAACAAAGGAAAAACTGAAGGAACAAAACAGCAGCAGAATCACAGAACTCAAGAATGGACTAACAGGTACCAAAGGGAAAGGGACTGGGGAGGATGGGTGGGTAGGGAGGGATAAGGGGGGGAGAAGTAGGGGGGTATTAAGATTAACATGCATGGGGGGGTAGGAGAAAAGGGAGGGCTGTACAACACAGAGAAGGCAAGTAGTGATTCTACAACATTTTGCTATGCTGATGGACAGTGACTGTAAAGGGGTTTATAGGGGAGACCTGGTATAGGGGAGAGCCTAGTAAACATAATATTCGTCATGTAAGTGTAGATTAGTGATAGCCAAAAAAAAAAAAAAAAAAAAAGGGCAGCTCCTGTGTGGTAACCTCCAACGAGTTCTACACAAGGGTATAAAGGGCATATAAAAGTGTAGGCAAAGGGTCTGTTTGTGTTTATACAGAGGATCAAAGCCTAATTGGGCTACCCCAAAAATCAAATAAGATACGATATGAAAAAGAACTTCCAACATCAGCACTCTCTGGAAGACTCATGCCAGAAGATGATCATCAAAAAACCCCAACAAAGATCCACGCACTGCTACAGCTGTAGATGCACTCATCCCACCAGTTCCTGGACCTGCCATGGGAATGAGAAAGGAGATATCTAAGCTGGCCTGTGCATACAGTAAAACAACAAAATTGGACTGGATCTATACTGTTGGAACTCAACCAAGAATTTGGAGAAGTGCAAATTGTAGCACTCCAAAGTCTTACAACTACAAACTATTTATTGTTAAAAGAACATATGGCATGTGAACAGTCCCCAGGAATGGGTTGTTTTAATTTGTCTGATTTCCCTCAGACTGTTCAAGTTCATTTGGACAATATCCACCATATCATAGATAAGTTTTCACAAATGCCTAAGGTGCCTAACTGGTTTTCTTGGTTTCACTGCAGATGGCTGGTAATTACAGATATGCTTTGGTTATGTAACTATACTCCTATTATGTTAATGTGTGTGTGCAATTTAAGTAGTAGCTTAAAACCTATACATGCTGAAGTTACTCTACAAGAAGATATATCAAAGAAATAATCAATCTTCCCATGTTTTCTTCCGCCTGCTACTTCTATAGCTTTTCTTCTTCCTTCCTAATTACAACCCTTAAATAGAATTCGTGCCTCATATCAAATTTACCGAGTATCATAATTCTTCCAAGTGGTAAAGATACCTCAAGACAAATGCTGGGCATAGAAGCCACAGGGCATAAATATGCAAAGAAGTAAAAAGCTAACTTTTTCAAACAATAAGGCTTCTCTCTCACTTACCAACTTCACATTTCCCTGTATGGCCCCGGAAGATGACTGGTTAGCCAGAGACGGGTAAGATTCCTCAAGGGAGGAACAACCTAAGACAGGCACAGTCGCAGGGGGGCCATCAGGTGAGAAATTGGGGATCAACAGAGGTGAGGCTTAGAACCTCACCCCCCCGTTCTGAGAGAAATCTTCTGCATACGTGGATGTTTTATTGCCCTGGTCTAGCTTGGATTAACACATAGTCTACAGGCACACACCTGATCATCTACATGTGCTCTCTTACAACACTAAACTATGTTTTCTACCTTTATCTTGTATCTACCTACCACTTCAGCATTTTATTAAAAATAATAATAATAAAGAGAGAAATGTGGTATCCACATATAAATCAAGTATAAAAACCAAATGAGTATTCATATTTGAACTGACTGTTTATAGTTCATAATGCATGAGCAAAACCGAAAGTTTCTGTGATGACTGCCCTTGTACTGTTCACTATGTAACTTATTCATTATGTAAGAATTTGTTCTCCATGTAAGAACTTGTTTGTTATGCCTCAGAAGATTGGAGACTGACAAAAATTAGGCTTGGGGTGGAATAATGATTGTGCATTGAGCATTGACTCCCCTATACAGAATTTTATTGTCGTTAACAACCATTTGATCAATAAATATGAGAGATGCCCTCACAAAAAAAAAAAAAAAAAAAAAGGACAGACTTCCAATGGTAAAATAAATTAGTAACCGGGATGTAATGTATAGCATAAGGAATATAGTCAAGATATTGTAACAGCCTGGTAGGGTGATAGCTGGAACCTAGAATTATGTATATAAATGTTCTACCACTGTGTTGTACACTTGAAACTCATGTAATGTAATACTGTGTGTCAACTACCCTTCAATAAAAAATAATTATTAAAAAAAAAAAAAAAAAAAAAAAAAAAAAGTAAGGCAGCTCTCTCTCCCCAAGAGGAACCTTGTACCAGTGCTGAGAGAGTAGAACTGCACCCATCTTGTGGGTCGTACTAAGAGCTAACATGCAGGGGTCCTGCTGTGAGCCAGGCCCTCTTGCCTGGGCTTTTCATGTATTGACCTATTTGACCTTCTCCGTGAGGTGGGTGCTGGGCTTACTCCATTTTACAGATGGGAAGCCTCAGGTGAGTCAAGCCCAAGGTCATGTAGTAAACGCAGGCAGCCTGGCCCCTGTCTTCTTGTCATGACCACTACCCTGGACACAGATGGACCCCCTAAAGCCCCCACCCAGCCGCTGGTGCCCTGGGAGCCCTTCCAGAGAAGGTGAGCCAGCCTCCAGGCTCCAGTCCCACCCCACTTCCCGTCAAGAAATTCGTTCCTGTTGCCCCAACATGGCATTGCTCCCAAGGGCATCAGCAGGGCAGGGGCAGGGCTGAAGGGCCTGAGGCTGCATCCTGACCTGGCCTGTGCTCCCTGCTCTGGCCTTGGCTAATTCCTTCAGGGGACAGCATATCTTCTCGGCACATGCATTGGAGATGTCCCCTCCTCTGGGATGAGATCATGCTGCAAGCGTGGTTTGACTTTCTCTGCCAGGCCCCAGGGAGCCTCCGTCCTGGCATGGTTAGAGCAGGACCTACTCAGGTGAGTTTGGGGTGCACACCCAAGAGCTCCCATTATTATAGCTTTGATTCAATTTGCCTTTCTGCCCCAATCCTGGAGACCTATCTGCCCTCAAACATCCCCACTGTCCTGGATTCTTGACTTCTGATTTGCCAGCTCTTCTACACCTTCTCTGACGTGGCAGTGCTCTCTTGCCTGAGAGTGACGGCTGTGAACCTCGGAAGCTCACCCTCCTGCTTGGGGACTGAACGTGCAGGGACAGCTGGTGCTGTGAGCAGGAAAGAGAGAAGACAGAGAGCTGGCTAGTCAGACATTCCTAGGTTAAAATCCCTCCTCCTCCACCTGCAAATCGTGATGCTGAGACTCAGTCCCCTTTCGGTGCCTCTGTGCACTCATCTGTAAATGGGGCCAATGATGACACCGTCCTCAAGGGCTGTGGTGGTTTGAAAGGAAGCACCCCGCAGCCCGACCGGTGGCAGGCTGCCAGTCCTGTTTCCTCCTCTCAAGCTGTGCCCACCTCCCCGGCCCCTCTGCCTTGTTCTCCTCTTCATCAGCAGTGCCTGGCCTCCGTCTCCCTGATGGAGCTTTCTCAAAGCTGACCAAGGTCTCCTGAGGATGGAAGCAGGCAGGAGGGGATGCCAATGACAACAGACAGCCTGGTGCCCCATGCCAGGGCCTCTGTCCCACCAGCCTGAGACTTGGGGTGACAGACACAGCAGGCCCTGCTCAAGCAGAAGGAGAAAGAGGGGTACCAGACAAAGCGTGAGACCGAAGTGGGGGCTGGCCTGCTTTCTGGCTGTGACTGGCGGTGCCACCACTCGGGGGCTTAAGGAGGGCCCCCTGAGCAGACTTCAAACCCCCTGAGATCTCCATTCTGTGCCACCTGTGTTGTATGTTGTCATGGAGCGAATTGCGTCCCTCCAAATTCATATTGAAGGGGATCGAGGCCCTGGACCACAGCACTTCAGGATGTGACTGTATTTGGAAGCAGGGCATTTAAAGGGATGATTAAGTTAAAAGAAGGTCCTTTGGGTGGACCCTAATCCCATGTGACCGGTGTCCTCGTAAGAAGAGGAGATTAGGACACAGATGCACACACAGGGATGACCATGTGAGGACACGGGGTGAAGGGGGCCCAGCACAGGCCAAGGGGTCGGGAGAGGCCAGCCATGCAGACGCCCTCGTCGCGCCGTGCCAGCCTCCAGCACTGTAAGTGAACGAATGTCTGTTGTTTAGGCCACCCAGCAGTGGTACTTTGTGGGGACAGCCTGAGGAGACTACACCTGCGTCAGCCTCGGCGACCCATCAGCAGACCGGCTGGGGCCGGAACAGCAGGATGGAGAGAGCCAGGCACCCGGGAGGGGCGGGGAGGCCCGTTCCGTGTAGCAAGACACAGGCTGGCTCCAGTCATCGGAATGAGAGCCCCGGAGAGGAACAGTGGGGCCCCGGGACCTCAGCAGGACCCGTATGGGCTGGAAAATCATTGTGCAATGCCGGCACCCAGAGCTGGCCCGGCCTCGCCCCTGCTGGGTGGCTCTGCTCTGCCCACCCCCAGGCCCTCCTCCCTCTCTCCTCCTGGACCTGTGGGAGAAGGAGGAAGCGAGAGCCCGTCTCCACGTCTGTTTCGCATGCATCTGGCTCTGGGAGGAGCTGTCAGCACAGCTGATCTGGGTCCTGGATAGCAGCCTCCACCTGGGTGGCCTCCCTGATTCCTCCTGCCTGGCTGCCTCTTCCAGCCTCCGGTCTCTTCTCCCTGCCGGCCTTCCCATAAGGGCGTCGGCCCAGCTCCCCACCTGCTGGGACTTCTGCTTCCTATGGGCGCATCTCTGGCTCAGGAAGAACCCGGATATATGAGATCAGTTTCCACGTGTGGGAATGTTTCTGTGTCCTTCCTGGGCTCGGGGGGGGACCTTAGGTGATCTACCTTAGGTCAACAAACCCCGTGAGTGTTAATATATAAGCTGTTATGTGGGTAGGATCAGATGTGACATTCTCTGTTTTCCATTTTAAAAACATACACGCATTCAGCAACATTCACACTGGTCTGGTCTCTGAAGAACTATGAAAGAATCAAAACATTTTTTTTATTTCCACTCCCAAATAATGAATTTTGGTGTCAATTGCTTTTGCTGTGTCCCATTCTTCCTCCTCCTTCTTTTTGGATATGTACCTTGAGTCAAATATTTTTTTGGAGGGTCAATGGCCCAATTTGGAAAAAGATTCTCCAGCTCAGCAAAACAGACAACTTGTTTCTCAAATGCAGCATCGGTGCATTTCCTGCTGGGGAGCTGGGAGAAGATGGAAGGGAAGCAGGGGGCTGCAGGAGCTGGGCCCCAGCCGCGCTTGCCCCCCCAGGGCCCTGGGTCCTTACCCTCTGTCCCTGCCTCCCCAGTGGAATCAGGTGGGAGTCTCTCCCGAATTTCTCATGACCCCGTCCCGGTCCTGGCCTCTGAGCCAGCACCCCCAGCGCCCCTGCTCTGACCTCGTCATCGGCCTGCCTTCCTCTATTCCCATCTCAGCTCTCGGTAGTCTCACCCCCTGGGAGCCCCTCCGCCTGGGCTGGCTCTGTGGCCTTCCACAGAGTCAAAGTTATCTCTTCCATCCTCCAAACTGCCTCCCTAGACAAGCAAATCGCCTGTTCTTCTGATTCCCTCCAAGCGCGTCCCAGCCTTCATTTTCTGGTCCTTAGAGGTGACTGACGGAAACTCCCATCTCCCCTGGTGGAGTTTCTACTGGGGCTGAAAGGGTTTCCTGCCCTTTTCCCTAGAACCCCGAGAAGAGGAGAGGCCGAGGAGGGCAGCACAGGATGCCAGCCTGGCTGCGGCTTTGGGTTCACCTCGGTGAGGACCACTGGGGACCTGCAGGGGGATCTTCCCAGGCCCGGCTGCAAGCCCACCTGCCCCGGGGGAGGGCACCCTCCTCCCCGCCATCCTCCCTGTTCTTCGTCACCATGCCCAGTCCCTCCACAGCCTGCTGTCACCAGTTCTGCACAGCACACACATTGTCACCCCAGCGCCTGAGCAGGGGATCTAATCAGGCTCTTGGCTATTAGTCCCTGAGTGGTAATTGAAGTGGTCTGATTGGACCTATCTATTAGGCCCAGGGAGCAGCGGGGAGACGGCTGTCCGTGCATTTCCTCTGCCTGCTAATCTATCTGTCTGGCATTTTATCTGGAGTCCAAAGCCTGTGCTTGAGCACTGAGGCATTTTATGGTGTTATCATTACTTAGCACTTATAATACACTTCATCAATGAGAGGGCCGGGCAGCCGCGGCCACGTCGCTGTGGATAGAGATAGGATCTCGCTCTGGCTGTGTAATATTTGATGTCTGTGTCTTTGGTCCCTTGTGATCTGGTTATTAGTTATGTCTCCTCAAGGAGAAAACCTACTGTCTTCCTCCTGATAAATGGGAGTTGGGTGGACCAGAGGCTGGGAGAGGGTGTGGGCCGGAGGAAGGACACACAGGGGAGGTCTTGGTGTGGGTTCCCTGGAAGCCCACAGGGCATGAAGTGGAAGGACTGTACTTGGGAGGCGGTGCTAGGAAGCACCAGGAATGGCAGGGAAGAGACCCGGAGGGGAGGGAGGCCAACAAGGGATGCTGTGCCGTGGGGCAGGTTATGCCCTCGGGCAACTCTGCCGGGGAGCATGGGGAGGCGGTGAGGAGCACCCCCGAGTTAGCCTGCCCGAGGGATAGAGCTTTCACCCTTAATTCCCACCTGGTATTGGCTGGGCAGTTCCCAGGGGCATCAGCTCCCCAGCGCCCCGAGCTTGATCCCTGCAGCTGGAGGGGCTCGGGCTGGTCCAGGGGCTGATGGGGGGGCAGTGGGGTCTGCAAGTGGGTCATGATCATGATGAGAGGACGTGCCCTGGGAAGGAGCTTCTCCCTCCCCTTCTCCCCTGCCAGCTCCGGCGGTCCTGAGCCTCCTTGCTGACTGTCCGGTTCTGCTCCTGCCCCGGGCGCGTTCAAGGAAAGGCACGGGGTGTGTTTCAGGTTCAAATGGCATCTCTGGCACCTCTGGGTAAGCCACTTCATCTCTCTGACCTGCAGTTCCTCGGCTGAGACATGGGAGCTGCAATGCTACCTCGCAGGATTGTTTTAGAGGACGGGATGAGAGATTGTCCAGAAGGAGCCTAGTCCGACACCTGCCCTAGAACAAGAGTCCAGGGGGGTATCCATTCCCCTCCCCTGTCATCCACTGCGTCAGCCCCACCCACTTCCTGTTTGGAGTATCTTGAGTTACAGGGATTTCCTCTGAGGCTCACCTTCCCAGAGGGAAGGGACTCCCCGCCTCTGGGACACTCTGCACCCATGCTGAGGGCAGGAGGTGCCCCTTCCCAGCCACTCCTGCAGCCCTCCTATGATGCCTGGGGTTGAAAAGATCCCCCAGCTCAGCAGGCCAAGGCAGAATGTGTACAGAAGCTTGAATATCTTTTAAAACTCCTTCCCCTTCCCTGCAATATGGAGTCAGTGGCTGCAGCTCGGGGCTCCAGGCTCTTCTTCAAAGGACACCCCTCTGGGCAGATGGAAAACTTGCTAGGAAAAGCTCTTTTCTTTTTTTCTGTACATATTTTTTTTTCCTTCACATAATTCTGACTCCCCCCTCTGCCCCTAACTTCCACAGAGCAATCAGGCAGCCTGTGGGAATCAGAGCTCTCGAGCCCCCTGGGGTACCTCCGGCAGGAAGCCTTCCCTAATTACCCCCACTGCCTTCTCTGCCTTCTCTTCTGCTCCTCTGGTTTGAGGGCTTCCTGGAAGCCATATGCTTGATTTGGGGAGCTTGTCTTTAAGGTCTGATAAGTATGCGTGTAGTGGCAAACTTGCCTGGTATCTCTCCAGAGGGCTGACAGCATCTCAGAGGACAGGAATCTGGCCCCGTACTTTCTCTGAGCTTCCTGCAGGGTCTGGCCTAAGTAAGGCCTGGGCCCAGGAACACCTGCTGCTGATTGGCCAGGGGGCAAAGCCGGATCTGTGCCTACCCCGAGGCTGCCTGCAAGGCGCAGGCAGGCTCTAGGCAGGGGCAGTGTCTCTGCTGTAGAGGGGATCCATCAGGCTAGAAGGCTTGGAAGTCCTTCATCATATTAAAGGCCAATTCAGGGCAGATTAAGAGGACACGGCATCCCTTCTCTTGGGCTTGGGGAAACCATCCATCCTCTTAGAGCCACTCAGGGGCAGGCTGGGGAGCTGTGAGCAGGGAGGGAAAGGACCCGGGTTAGTAATGTGCTGAGGAGTCCTTTACCTGTGCCTTGAAATGAGGCCCCAGGTGGCTGCAGTGCCAGATTTTGAAGGTCTGGTTCCTCAACCCGGTGCTAAGCACTGTGCTTCCTACACGGGGCCTTCTTTGCATCCAGAGTCCTGAACATCCTCAAGGCGCTCATTCTTTCTTACGATCAACTCATTTGATTTCTTCCAGGGCCAGGAGCCCACCTCTGCTGAGGGCACTGCTGGTCCCCTTCCTCCTCTGTCTGCCGGAAGGGCATCGCCAGCTGGGAACGAGGGATCAGCTTTCCTGTGGGGCTGGTAAGGACCCCCTCTGCCTAACAGGCTGGCCAGGGAGCAAAGAAAAGGGGACTGGGGAGGGGGCAGGGCTGCCCTATTTATAGCTCACTTCAGGGGAGGGCACCTTGGCAGCCTGTAGCCCTGGAGGCTGCTAGCAACCGTGTGGGGGCGGGGGCGTGAGCTGCCCGCTGAAGGAAGGGCAGACGGAAGGGAATGGGCTTTTATTGATTCCTTCTATGCTCCAGGCTCCAGGCCAAGCCCCTTTCATGCATTATCTCATAATGTGAATAGAGCGTGCTGGTCAAGAGCCTGGGCTCGCGAGCCCACAGAGCTGCATTAGAATTCCAGCTCCTTTGGCTTCTGGCTGGGTGGCACCTGGCAAGTGATTCAACCCACCTAAGTGTCATTGTGCTCATCTGCAAAGTGTGAACGATCCAAGTCCCCACCTCCAAGAGCTGCTGGGAGGATTGAGTGAGACCCTATATCTACAGTTCCTGGCAGCATGCCCGGCCCATTAGGACGCACTCCGTAAATGGTAGCCCCTTCTGTTATTCACAGCCCTGTGATGTAGAAGGCATTGCCTTTATTTCTGGTAGACACAGCAGCAGAGGTTCTGAGATATTAAGAAAGTTGCCCGAGGCCACGGAGTTAGAGAGTGGCAGGCGGAGATCTGGGCCCAGGCCCGCCAGGCCCCAAAGCCCAGCCCTCGGCAATCAATCTTCAGCCTCCACGGAAAAGGGATAGATGAACCCAGGCCTTGAGAGGTGCCCGCCGGCTCAACCACACTGGCCTGGCAGACAGGCATGGCCGCAAAGCCCCTGACAGCGAACGGAGCTGGGCAGGGACCTTTCCTTGGGGTTGGCTGAGAAGCTGCGCCAAGGTGGAGCCCAGACGTGAAGTCAGCTCAGCCGGGGCGGCTGCAGACGCCTTCACCTTGGCAGGGGCTCCGTCCTTCAGCAGCCTGGAGAGGCAGCGGGAATGCTGAGGGGAGGCTGGGGGCCGCCGCCCCTGAACTCACTCCCTCACGCGTGGCTGGATTGACTCTGGATAAACAATTACAGTCTATTTACCTCAGACCATATGGTGCCGGGGAACAGGTGTGCAGGTAATGAAGAGCCCAGCTCCAATTAAGCGTCTGGGAACCCGGCCGGATCCCTGCTGAATGTTTTGCTTGGGCTGGGGCCCACTCACGAATGAGAGCTAAAGGGAAGGAGGCTCACAGAAGCAGACGGAGGGCAGCAAGGCGCCGGAAGGGTGCAGGGCAGATCCCACCTGGCATTCTGATCCTGCTCAGCCCGGGGACCTGGTCCCGGCCTTCTCCGGGCTGGTGTATGTGGCAGTTGGGAAGGAAAACAGTTCTGGGCCCCTGGTCTGGGCAAGGCACAGTATGTCCCAGGTGGGAAGTTTGGAGGAGATGCCTGTGAGAATAGGGGGAGGGGCAGGGGCTTGTTGCTCTTTGCTGAAGTCCTTTCCACCCCAACCTTCCCACATGCCTCAGTTTCCCTCTGTCCTGATTCCCAACCATTTGACACCTATTTTTGAGGACCTACCATGCCTAGGTCCTGAGCTAGCACTGCGGACACACAGATGAACAAGATAGACAAAGCCCTTGGTTTCAATGGGTTTGTTTTAAGCGGGTGGAGACTTTAGACGTTTTGGGAAGATGAAAGGAAAACCAATGAGTTTCAATACGGAAATAAGGTCATTTCAGAAATTGTAAGTGCAAGGGCAGTGACCCATCCCCATCCCCTCGCAAACGCTGCAGGCCCAGCTCAATGGCCCTCTCTTCTGACACTGCCCAAATGCCTCTCGAGGTCAGCCACCACCTCCTTGGGGCTCCTGGGCATTTCTGCCCTCGCCCCTTTTACAGCACCAGGCGGTTTACAAACAGCTGCTTCTGCATCCCTCTCTGTCTGAATACTGACCTTCTCCAGGGTAGTGGGGGAGTCTGGCTCATTGCTATTTCCAGCGCATGGTGCAGGGCCAGGTGGACAGAAATGAGCGTTTTGTGAATGATGGAGCAGGCTGGCCCAACCCTCTGCCACCCCAGCCTCCCAGGAGACTTGTCTGGCCTGCTGAGAAGACGTTGTCCACTCTGGCCTGGCCTGAGACAGTCGGCAATATGTGACTTTGAAGCCCCCCAGCCTTGGGGAGTTGCCGCTATGCCTCACCTGATCAAAGAGCCAGGCAAGGTGCCCCTCACCAGCGATTTGGAGGCTGCAAGCTGAGCCAAAAAGAAGATGAACAGCTCCTGTCCCTGTGGAGGGCTGATGGGAGTCGAATGAGGGCACATGTTCCAATGAATCTCTCATGTCAGTTTTTATTGCAGAGTGATGAGGCCGCACCAAGTGGGGGAGGCGGGGAAGGCATCGTTTCTTCCAGGAAGCCCCAGCTTCTGTTGTGGAGAGGAGAGAGACGGCAACGGAGATTCTGCATGTCTCCTCATCTACTTAGTATTTTTGTTTTCTTTTAATCTTGGATTTATGCCTTGCCTTAGGTCTTGCCAAATCAAAAGTAGGGCCTTCCCCTCACTTCCCTGCTGGGAGAAGGGATCCCTGTGGTCCCATTCACCATCCTTCCTTGGGGATGCTGACCCCCCTCCGCAGGGCTCTCTCCAGGCTCTGTGATTAGAAAGGGGGTACCTTCCCTTGGAAATACACAGCTGAGCTCCAGGAAATGGGTAGCAGACAATTCCAGGGGAATTTCAGGATTTAGATGAGAGGCTTGCACTATTTCTGGGGGTGCAAGGTTTCTGGAGCCAGTTTCTGAAAGGCTCCAGCCTCCAGGCCCCCTTCCTCGCACAGAGGGCAGGAAGCAAATAAATGGGCTTTGAGGTGGGAAACAAATTGGATTTTCAAAAAATGCTCCAGTTCTAATGATCAGAGGGTTATTCATAATCCCAGAGTAGAAAGTGTGTCTTGAAATCTATGTTTTGCGTTGACAGCTTCTCCCTAATGGGCAAGATCTCACATGTGATAGGGCCATAAAACAGAGCTCCGGCTGGCCCTGATGCTTGTCTGATAAGGGAGATCAACAGACTCTCAGACTGACTCTCCAGCAGCAGATGGAGGGCACGGGGTCAGAGTAACCTGCTCCCAGTGGTCCATCAGCAGGTGGGAGAGGCAGGAGAATGAGGGTCCAAAGGCAGAACCCCGGATACCGCATGATCCTTGAAGCCGGAAGTGGCTGGAAGGTCAGAAGTTATGCTCTACAGCACACAGATCTCATGGCTGCTTTGAATGAAGTGTTCCACGTTCAACTAAGTCTCGGAAATGCTGCATTGTCCAGTCCCCTCCCAGAAAGTCAAAGCACCTGTTAAAACGGTCACAGCCATGAGGAGTCTTCCAGCAAAGAAAACATGTAGCTCTGTTCAAACCAGTGGTTCCCAGACTTGTTTGACCACAGAGCCCTCTTTCCACACAACCCCAACAGACATTCTGCAGAATCAACAGTCCCCAGAAAACCATGGTGGTGACAGCTGCATTCATTTGCTAGGGCCGCCATGTCAGAGAACCACACGCTAGGTAGCTCCAGTGACAGAAATTGTTTTCTCACAGTTCTGGAGGTTTGAAGACATCTGAGACCGAGGTGTCCACACGATAGGCTTCTTTTGAGACCTCTCTCCTTGGAGTGCAGATGACCACCTTCTCCCTGTCCCTCTGTGTGTGGCTGTCCAGATTTCTTCTTCTTACAAGGACACCAGTCCTATGGCATGAGGGCCTACCTAATGACTTCACTTTAACTTAATCACCTCTTTAAAGATCCTATCTCCAAATAGAGTCACATTCTGAGGTTCCCGGGGGCTAGGGATTCAAGATGCAACTTGGAGGAACACACTTCAGCCCGTAACAACAGCGATGAATCTCGGCATCATGACCGGAAATTTGGTCGTTAGTGGGAGCCTGAATCGGGGCAGGGTGGGGCCTGCCCCGGCAGAGGGGACTCCTGCTGCCGCCCATGGCCCTGACATAACAGTGAGCACCCGCATGAGTGAGGCACGTTAGGGATGCAAAGCGCTGTCCCACCCATCAATTGACTAATGTAATCCTCATGCTAATCAGTGAGGTAGAAGGTTTTGTCATTTTTCCCACTTTACATAAAGGACACCTACACTCAGAGAGGTTGAGACACTGGTTTTAGGTCACCCAGTAAATAGTGAAGTCAAGGAGTAAACCCAGGTGGGCCCAAAGAACGAGCGGCAGATGGCCCCCTGCAGCCTGAGATAGATGCTGCCATAGCTGACAGCAGAGGTAAGAGCCCTCGCGCAGAACAGCTCGGGGGCCCTGCCACTAGGAGCCTGAGCACCCCCAGGGGCCATTATCTTGATGCTTCTGGGCATGCGCCAGGCCCAGGCTGGCTTTGCCAGCTTGGAGAAGCATTTCCTGGAGCTTCCCAAATGGGTTCAGATAAGCCAGGCCTGCTGGATGCTCTGGGCATCTGCCCATTAGAGCCAGAAGCCAACCAGGAAGGCAGGACATAGACCACAGAGCAATGCCACCCCCACCTTCCCAGCCACACCTCAGTGGCGACTGAGAAAGAGCCTGGCCTGCTGGTAAGCATTCTCCAGGAAGGAGCAGTCAGAGCAGGAGGGGACTGAGTGAGAGCAGAGAAATCCTGCTCTGAAGGCAGGGGAGGGTGATGATCTAGCAGCACCAGGAGACTGGCAGGCTGGCTTTGTCCCGGCCCATCCTGGCCTAGACACCTGCTATTTGTCTCCTCGGGCATCTTGGTATGTTTCCATGATCAGGCAAGTCCCCTTCTCTCAGGCCGTAAGGCTCCTTTTCCATTAATTTTTCCTCTTGGTCAGAAGAGGTGACTCGTGGGTGCCTGGGCAAAGCGCCATGGTCCCGCTGCCCCCTAGACTCTTGTTGGACATGGAGGCAAAGATGCTTGGCCATGGAGAAGCAGCAGTTACCTGGAGGAACAGACCGGGATTCCAGGCCTGACCCCCAGTTCTGAGCTGTGGAGCCTGGGCAGCTGACTTGTTCCGTGAGACTCAGGTTCGTCATTGCTAAATGCGGCTAATGAATAAATGTGTCATTGTGAAGGTCCAGTTGAAGGCCATGTAAAACGTACTTTGCAAACTACAGAAGAGCTGTAAGGTGAGTTGTTGGTAGAGTCCAGGGGGTGAGTGAGAAGGAGGAAGAGTAGGAAATTCGCCAGCGACCTGCCACTCGGTGTGGCAGCAGGAGGCTCCTGGATGGAGCCTGGAGGGCCCCTGAAGGGGCCAACAATCAGAGGTCCACGAAGGGGCATGCAGGCTGGTGTGCTCTGCCTGGGAATACCTCCCACACTTGCAGAAGCCCCGCACCACCCAACTCCAGAGACGCTGACCACATGAACTACCAAGACTTGTGATGTGAATAAGGGGCAGTGGCTGAGACCTTCGGGGAAAGGCATTCTCTGCCATGTGCCATTTCTTCCCAGAACTCTCCCTGATTTGCATGAGGCAGGGACAGGGGCTGTGACCCCTTGCAACGTGGAGAGCATGAGAGGAATTATCTCAGCAGATGAGAGGGCGTCTACCCCTCACTTTCCCAGGCAGCCTTGACATGTCTGTGGCTCAGTTCTGGAAACTTCTCAAGAGGATTAAGTACAGACATTACTAAAGATGCCAGGCTTCTTTAGGGGAGGGTCAGGACGAGGGTGGACACTGGGAGGTGCCCAGCATGCAAATTTAAGGCAGTGCTTACTCTCAGGTGCCCACCCTGCAACTGTCGGAGCCCTAGAGTGAGGCTGCCTTATACTTTTCATCCTGAGTGCCTCCCTTGCCTCCCCCTAGTCCCAGCCCTGCTTTGGGGAAGCCCCTTTTCCAAGTGCTCTTCCTAAATGATACCTTCAGCCTACTATATGTCTCTTTACCCTAACAGATTAAAATGCATCAACTCCTCTGCCCCCCTGCTCACAGCCAGTGGGGGTCAGCCAGGCTTCAGGTGGGTCATGTTGAAGACCTGTTAATGGATGCTGATATTTGGTTCTGCCTAAGAGAAGATACCTTGAGAGCATGTCTTTAAATATTTGAATGGATATTATAGTGGGTAAAATTGTGGCCCCCAAAAGATTTGACCACATCTAACCTACCAGAATCTATCAATCTGACCTTATTTGGAAGAGTATTTTTGAAGCTGTCACTAAGGTAATGATCTCAAAACTCAGGGCAAGCCTTCAAGCCAATGACAGGTGTCACAAGAGAAAGGCCCAGAAGGATCTGAGCCTCAGACACACAGAGAAGGTGGCCCTGGTGAGACTGGAATGATGCAGCCAGAAGCCAAGGAACATTCCAGAAGTGGGGGAAAGGCTGGGAAGGTGTTAGGGACTGAATGTTCATGTTTCCCCAAATTCTTATGCTGAAATCTGTACCCCCAAAGTGATGGTATTTGGAGGTGGGGCCTTTGGGAGTTCATTGGGTCATAAGGGGGGAGCCTTGATAGTGGGAATAGTGCTCCTATAATAAGGGACATCAGAGCTTGCTTGCTCACTATCTGCTCTCTGCCATGTGCAGACAGAGCAAGAAGACAGCCTTCTGCAATCCTGGAAGTGGGTCCTCGCCAGTCACCACATATGTCCGTGCCTTGATCTTGGACTTTCAGCCTCCAGAACTGTAAGAAATAAATGTCTATTGTTTCAGACCCTGGGTCTATGGTCTTCTGTTACAGCAGCCCAAGCTGGCAATGCCAGGAATTCCCCCTAGAGTCTTTGGAGAGAATGCCCCCTGCCCACACCTTGACTTTGGACTTCTGACCCCCACAACTGCAAAGGGATAAACGTCTGTTGCTGTAAAGCCCCACTTGGAAGCAATCTGTTAGGACAGCCACTGGAAGCAGGCAGACATCACCTCAAAGGGTGAGGGTGTTCTGTGTGGTGTCAGAAGCTGAAGGAGGGGCCCTGGTGGGATGTGCAGGGGGGCGTATTTCAGACCAGTGAGCAGCGTGAAGGAGAGCTGCCCATAGGACATGGCTGCCGCAGGCATGTTATCAGACTGACACGTACTGGGAATCTGGTGGACAGCAGTCCTGCTTTGGCAGGGAGGCTGGGTTAGATCCACTGTTTATCCCTCTCCTCTCCCCAAAGGACACCCAATGAATGGGCCCACCAGCAGGACACACCTGCAGGGACATCTCAGGGACGCGTGCAGATCCCACTGTAATTCTCTCACTCAGAAAGCAAATCAGAACGCAAATATGTGCCAGTGACATCATGAGAGGAATAACTGTGAATCAGCTCTAATTTCCTTTTTTGAAAAAAATGACATTATTTGCAGATGTTGATACAGTAACTAGTATTAGTAATAATTCACTTGCAGGTAGCTCACATTTCCTGCTGTGACCTGACAGTGGCGAGAACCATGTGGTTTCCTAGGGGATGCAGGGCAGCACTTCTCAGACTCAGTGGGCCGCTACCTGGGGTCTGGCTCAAGGGCAGGTTCCCACCCTGACCTGCAGTTCTGACTACAGTTTATGCCGTGGAGCTTGCCCTGTTGCCACACACCTGCCTTAACTGTTTTCTGTAGTCCCCCCAAAGTTCCTCTATACGATTCAAGGATTCCATTATTGCTCCCTGTGCAGGTGATAAAACAGAGGCATAGAGAAGTTGGAGGCACATCGTAGGTCACACAGCTGGGAGTCAAACCAGCTTTTGGACCCTGGCGCCTGTGCTGTCGGATCATCTCTGTACTATGCGGCCTCCTGGACCCTGCAGGCTCCAGTACCGTGTCGGGGCCTCCTGGCGGTGCTCTTGCTTCCTGGGCCTAGCAGAGTGACAGGAAATCCAGGTACGGAGCAGGGGTTCCCTGGACGTGGCCTCCTCCCCAGACGGCTCCGCACTGTTACGTGCAGCCCTGACACTCTGGGGCAGGATGATTAGAAACAAGCTCTTCTTTAGCTTCTGTCACAGCAGGAGCTGCTGCCAGGGAGGAGGGAAGAATTGCCGCCCTCATGTAAGAACTCTCCAGCCCCTGCTGGGTGGTGGGGGAGGAGAGATATTGGGGTTCTGGGGAGCAGGGCTGCCTGAATACACATACCCAGTGTGGGCTGCGGGATAATCAAGGGTCAAAATGGACAAGCCAGTTTCTCCCAGCCTCCTCTCTGCAAACCTTCCCTTTGAAGGCTCTTCTCAAATCTCATCTCCCTTTCCAAGCCCTTGGCCTGCCCAGCACACAGCAGACCCCTGCAGCACCCACCAAAAAGCAAACACCCTTCCTGCTGCTCCGGAGGCTGGGAGAGGCCTCCACAGTCAGCTCTTTACAGCAAGAGGCGAGGACCTGGGATGGGGGCTCACGCGTGTGTAGCCAGGTCCCCGGGGCCAGGATGACTGGGTCAAGAGGAGCTCCACGGAGCAGGAGGGCACCTTCTCAGGCCACTGTTCTGTAGCTGGGGCTTCGGACCACGGATGTGTCGCCTGCCCAAGAAGCGGCATCAGGGCTGCGTCCCTGGTCCCTGGAAGGCCCCTGAAGACGGCCAGCAATGTCTTCTGAGAGAGACATATCCCAACAGAGGTCCGGGCAGTGGCTTCCTCCGTAGAAAACAAGGACAAACTCCAAGAGAAGCAAACAGGCCAATTAAGGGCCCAGCCCACTCCGCGGGCCTGGGCAGCGCCGGCTCTCATCCTGCATGGCTGGGGCAGCTGGGCTGCTGGGGAGGTGCCCTGTGCCCTCCCTACACACTCCCCAGCGGCAGCAGGTGCCGGAGGATTAAAGGAATCATACCCGGCAGCCCCGCCCCCAAGGACCAGCGCCCGCCACGTGAAGGCAATCATGGTACCAAGGGAGTGGTTAGAAAGATCATTTTCTCTGGGTCCTGCACCTGCCGCAGTCGCTTTTGCCTAGCTGCACGTCAGCATCGCAGCTGGGCGGCCTTGTCTGGGCTCCTCGGATTCATTTTCTGTCTTGTTGGCCCAGCTGAGCAGAAGAAACCAAACTGAGCATCTTTCCTTCTGCTGTCTCCCCTCCTCGCATGCACAGCCCTTCCTGATCCGGCGAACTTTCCCCACTTCCATCCCCTCGGTCTGTCTCTCTCTGTCATGATTTGCTAACTTCACTTCCCATCTTGTTTGGTCTCTGCCTCTCTTTTTCTTCTCCTCCTCAAATACCCATCAAATCTCAAGGAAAAGGAAACTACAGCAGCTTGTTTTCTTTTCTTTTCCCTTCTGATGAGCTTAAAATAATAACATCAACAGTAAGACCCCGTTCTTCAGCACTGATGCCTTGCAAGCCGTGTGCCAGAGGCACCTCTTGCATTTGCTTATTGGTCCCCTGCAGACGGTATCAGATAAGCAAACCGAGGCTCTGTGGCTCTGTGACTAGCCTCACGTCCCAGGCTAGTCAGGGCTGGAACCAGAGTCACCAGTTCGGCCCGGTGACTGCACAGGAGGCTCTGACCTGCTGTCCACCTATAGCCTGGGAAGGCGGCGGCGGAGGAGGCCGGGAAGGGACGTCTGAAGCCAGAGTGGGTGATCCCTCGGTGAGCAGCCCCTCCTGCAGAGCAGGCTGGACCTGGAGGGGAGAGGGAAGACCAGGGAGTCAGGACCCCCCAACTCCAGACCCTGAGACATGCCTGTCTGATGTGGAGAATTTCTGCTGCCATGGAGCCCATCTCAGTCAGCTTAGGCAGCCATAACAAAATACCACAGACCTGGAGTTTAAATGACAGATTTATTCCCCACAATTCTGGGGGCTGGCAGTCTAAGACCAGCGGCCGGCAGGTAGATTTCTTCTACCTCTCCTCTTGGTTTGCAGGTACTTACACGACCTCTTCTTCCGTGCAGCCATAGGGCAGCGTGGTGGGGATGGAACGGGCGCAGAGAGAGGTCCGCTCTCTTCTCTTAAGGGCACCAATCGCGTCATGGGGGCTGTACCCTCATGACCTCATCTAACCTCCCAAGGGCCCAACTCCAAATACCATCATGTTGGAGGCCAGACTCTGTCATGAATTGGGGGCACACGATTCAGTCCATAGTGGACCATCGCCCCTGGTGTCCTTTGGGCGTGCTAGAGCAGGGGGTGGTAGGAGACTCCCAGCCCAAACCCTCACTGCACAGGGAGGACTGAGGAGTCCTGTGCCTTGCCCAGGCTCATCTGACAGGATGCAACCAGAGCTGGGCTCCACCACCCTCCAGACTAGGGGTCTTTTGGCAGCCCTCTGCCCCCTCTGAATCCGCAGGGCCTTTGCCTAGAGCCAAGCCTCTGCAGAAGGAGTCCTGTGAAATCCTCTCTGTGCTGACAGTGCCTCTGTGGTGGCGAGAGGGGGCGTAGGGGTGGGCACTGGCCTTGACAACGGCTTCCATTTCTGGAGGCTTGTGATTTCAGGTGGAGTGTTTGTTAAAGTCACCTCTGAGGACTGTGGCAGGGGGGTGGGGCGGTGGAGGGGAGGAGTGGGGTGCGACACCCGCCTGCTCTGCCCCCTGCCTCCCATTTCATTCTGCTGCACTGGCAACTGAGCATCAGGGAGGGACTAGGGGCTTAAGAGGGTGCCTTTAGGGGAAAGCGAGAGCCGCCTGCGCCGGTTAATGTGGAGTGCCTCCATTACCGTAATAACTAACCACTTAATAACTGACTTCTCCACTAATTCTAATTGAAACACATAATGATATTTCCGGCAGAGAGTGGCAGGCTTAAGTCTGGGCAGACCTCTCCAGGGGCCCCCCTGGCTTCACATGGCAAAAACCGTGGGGCCTCCTTGGGCATTCTGTTGGAATGGACCGAGGCAGCAGACAGCAGCCCTTGTACGGCTGCCAGGAACCACAGCTGATGATAAAAGCCATTAAAGGTCAGCTGGGAATAGAAAACTATTTATGTTAAATGTCACAGATTAAGCCGCAGAATGGGCCTCGGGTGGGGAGCAGGGGGTGAGGTGAGAAACGCCGCCTCTCTGCGTGCCTCCTTAGGGGCCTGTGAAGGGGTGGCGGCCTTGAGTGGGGGTGGGTAGTGAGTGGGTGAGGGGGAGGTACTGGGTTTCCAGGCGCCCTTTGGCCTAGGGAGGCAGGTGGGTGTCTGCAGCCACAGGAGACTGGCCAGGCTGGCCGCCTGTTGAGGTTCCTGGGCGACTTGAGGTTCGGGGAGAGAGGACCATGCTGGCTCCATCGCATCATCACAGATGGGGACCTAGGGTGTGTCCCCAGGGCAGCTGGGATAGAAGCTGAGTCCGGATGACCCAGGGCAGCTTGGAGCGGACAGAGGCTGGCTCTGTGTTCCTGGGATCGCCCTGGGCTCAGCGTGGGTGTGCTTAATCCTAACTGAGGTCTGATGTGACCCTGCCAAATGGCAGGAGGTCGCAGAGAGAAGACAGCACAGTCCCCTGGCCAGGGTGTCTGAAGCTGGAGTTTGAAGGACATGGGAGTGTCTTGGCTGGAGGAACTGCCAGGGCGTGGAGCTCTTGGCAGGGCTTCAGGGCTTGGCGGGGTCCGGGCCAGGTCCTAAGGAGAACCAGGCACCCTGTAATCTCCCCACCACCTGGGCCGGAGCAGCTGGCGAGAGCTCACCATGTATCTTGGCTCCAACCATCCGTCAAACTCACCCAGAGAGATCGTTGGCAGGTGGAAACTATCCCCCGAAGGTAACTAAGGCCCCACTGAAAACATGACTGCAATTCTTGATGGCGACTGTTCATTTTGCAAGTTGAGGCAGAGGCTGCATTCCCATTTTTCAGCCACCCACCCAGCCTCTGGGCTGCTTGGCCATTCTATCAGTTGCTGTGCATACAAGAAATATATACAAACACATTTTAACACTGGTGTAAGACAATATAATTAGGAAGGTGGATCTAATGGAAAAGAAAAACCACATAAACACACACAAAATAAGTGAATAAATACCACCCCAAGCCCTACCCTGCAGTCTTAAGTAACAGGAGGGTGGGCTGTTGGTTTCCAGTAGCCATGTCATGGCTTTATTCCATTCATTCAGACGGACTGTACCATTCTAAGGGATGTCAAGTGGATGCTTTAGTCCCCCCACCCCTGTGACAGGGAACAGATGGGTGCCAGGCTTACCATCCCCCAGGAAGTCACTTTCTGTCTTTTCCTACATCTTATTTGGCTGCAGAGTGACAGGGATGGAAATGACTTGGCCCAGACAGACCCACGGCAGTACAGGAAGGATCAAGAGAGACCCCAGGAGACCCTAAGGGTCTAGGCATCTGGGCACTGGATCAAGAAGGTGGGGTGAGTGGGACTAGAGGATGGCTGGGCTCTGACAGACACTAGGAAGAGAGAGACCCATTCCTGTCGTCACTAGATATGTATTGGCAACCCCTCCACCCTGGCCCAGTGATTGGCACTGGGAATATAATGATGAAGGTCATTATCCCTGCTTCCAGAAGCTCTCTGTGACTGGGGAGGATCAATGTGTCCCCAGGCTTTTGTAGCATGTTCTATCGCCAGGAGAGAGGTGGGTACAGGGTCCCAGAGCACCGAGGGCAGGACTGACCACCCCAGGAGGATGAGGAGGGTGGGCAGTGCTCACAGAGATAACGTGTGAACAGGACCTTCAGGTTTCAAAGAGAAAAGCCAGTGAGGAAAGGGCTGGAGGCTGGAAAGGGAAGTTGGGGCCAGATGGTGAAGGGCCTGGGACACTGTGCTTACGAAGTTGATCGAAAATTAATTCTGAAGGCAGGAGAGGGTTGCCGGAAGCTGCAGGGAGGTTTCCGACGTTGAGCGCGTCAGAGCCCTGGGGCTTGTTGAGCCCAGGGCCGGGCCCTGCCCCCAGGTTACTCCCTCAGCACTTCTGGGCTGTGACTGGACAATGTGCATGCGATGCTGTCCGGGGACTGCCCTTGAGAACCGCTGTGTGGGAGGAAGGAGGGGCTGGACTCAAGGAGGCCGGCTGGACAGAAACGGTAGTGAAGTGAAAGACGGCGAGGGAGGCTTGAGCTACTGCTTGGCTGGGCAGGCGGACCCACGTGGTGGGGAGTAGAGCCGCAGGGCCCAGATGCGGGGAGTGGGCGGCAGAGTGGCGATGCGGTCTCGGATTTGCTGAAGCAGCGGGTGGTAGACGAAGGCAACAAAACGGAGAGAGGGAAATCGGAAATGGGACACGAGGCAGGCTTGAGTTCCTGGGAACAAGGCCAGAAGCCAGATATTGGGGCTCCCCTGCCTTTAGTTAGGCCTCAGACCTGGGAGGCAGTCGAGGCTGCAGACGAGCCTGGATTTGAAGGTCGGGAGTTTGCAAGCGCAGTGAATCAGCAGATCAGGCCTGGAAATGGCACAGGTGGGAAAACATCTGATTCACTGCGTGCGGCCATGCGCCAGCCCAGCCGAAGCTTCCTGTTGCTGGCCCCTGATTGGCAGCCTAGGCCCCAGAGCATCAAAACCAATAGCCTTCATCCTACACCAGAACCCCAGTGACACAGGCCCTGTTCAGACCCAGCCTCCAAGGCCCCGGGGCCCCAAGCCCAGGCGGCTGCCTGATTGCCTGCAGGGGAGAGGCATCTCCGAGGAAGGATGGAGAATCTGGTCATAGGCAGAGCAGCAGGCAGTTGCTTTCATTTGCCAGCAACCTAGCAGCAGGCAGGCAGGGGGGCTGGAGGGGAGAGTTGGGGAGCAGACCTTAGGAAGACATGGCCATGACCTTCCAGCGAATGGAGCCCACACAGACACCCCCACCAGCCTCCTGGTACTTGCGCTCTCTGTCCCCAAGGCCATGTCCCTGGGTCTGAGTCCTGTTCCCTCCTTCTCCATCGTGTTCTTGCCAGTCTGACCCACTCAGCAGTTTATTCAGTGTAGACAAAGTATTTCACTGCAGTTTAAGGGGAGCTGGTATCTGGACTCCATACCAGTTGGCTGCAGTTGCAGCACACACTCCTCAGCTCACGTTGGAACGGACTGACCGGAGGACTGGTGGCCGTGTATATGTCGGGCAGCCAATAATGTGCATGAGCCCTGGGCTGCGCAGGGGCTGCCCATCGGAGGCCCAGCACTGTTATCCTGGTTAAAACTGTTCCCCAGAAGCAGGCCCAGCGCAGTGGGGCGGCCTCTCTGGGGTCAGCTGCAGGATCCCATTGCCTGGGCCCACTCATCCCTGAGCATTTGCCCCACCGGGATCCTGGGTCCTGAGTTTCTCAGGCCTTCCAACGCCAACCTCCTGGCCCCAAGGCCCCTCGCGGTCAGCTCTGCTTTACTCTCCTGCTCACTGTCACAGCTAGGGTTTCATTCCCTCCCCCACATTCCAGTTGCACATCTGCCCCACGATGAGCAACTGGCCCTTAAGAGGGCACACACTGTCCCGGCACCAACATTAGCAGGGGCATCTGGGCTGTAAAGCTCGGTGACATTTCATCAACTGCTGCTCTCAGACTGAGGTTGCTCCCCAGCCCACAACTGCAGAGGAGGCTGTCTGGGTTCCCAGGGGCAGGGAGAGGTGTCTCTGGCTGCGTGGCTTGTCTGGAGGAGAGTTGGAGGGCAGGAAGCAGCCTAGGAAGAGGGGAGAATAAACCCAGAGCCCGGGACACGGTGCCGAGAGGAGTCTGAGCTTGCTCTCCAGCGCCCCCTGTGGGCAGCCTGGCTGGTGGCCATTCCCCAAAGAACAACACCCATGGCAGGCATGGGGCTGGCCGGGCAGGTTCCAGGCAAAGGGCGGCCGTTAGGGGGTGGCAGGCAGCTCGCCCAGGCCACTTCCGCCTCTGTTGGGTCAGCGTGGAGGCCAGAGAGGCTGCCGGACTGCAGAGCCCACCCTGTGGCTTTCCATGTGCTTCTCTTCGAAACTTCAGAAGAAGCTCATTGGGTCTCCAGAAGCACAGTCAGAATGGCAGATGGGATCATGACAAGTTTGGGGGGAAGAGGAGGGAGAAATCCTAAAACTTCCCTGTAAGGACTCTCCTGAGAGCCAGAACACTTAGTGCAAAACTCACTCTATCACCACCCCGGGAAGCTGCCACTCACTAAGCACTTTCTATAGATCACACTTGGCTTCACACGCTCCATCCCATTTTTCATCACCACGATCCTGGGGAAGCAATGGTTATTATCATCAGTTTGGAGACGAGAAAATGGAAACTCAGGTGCCTGGCCCCAGATCGCTGAACGAGGACCTGAAAACAGGACCCAAGCCTTCTCAAGGCCCAGATGACAACTACGTGGGCCTAGCGGCTCAGAGCGCCCCCGGCCTGTGGCTCCCTGGATGTGGGTTGCTCCCAGGGTTCCTTGCCCCATTGCACCAAGAACCACCTAGGCCAGTCACACCAGCTGCGTCCCCATCAGTTAGCCTGTGACAGAGTCTGCCAGCTGGCCCGTGGGCCAGATCCGCCCTGCCACCTGTTCTTCTCCAGTTGTATGAGGACACAGCTAGGCCCGTTCAGGCACATACTGTCTCTGCCTGCTTTCACGCTCCAAGGGCTGCCTTGAGTAGTTGCAACAGAGACCGTATGGCCCGCAATGCCTGCAGTATTTACTATCTGACCCTCCACAGAAAAGTGTGTCGGCCCTTGGCTTTTGATAAAACCTCAGGCTGGCCAGTGTCTAGCAGAGCCCAGCTGAGATGGTGATGAGCATGCAGGCATGTATGTGCAAAGGGGCAGGGGCCATGTCGGTGCTCTCCAGCATAGGTTCTGGCTTCCCTTCTTGGACAAGAAGGAGTGGGTGTTGGGTGGGCAGTGTCTCCTCTCGAAGGGAGCTGGGTTTAGAAGCTTTTATAGTCAGAATTCACAGCGGCTGCTGCCACTGCTGCAGAAATTTAAGTAATTTTCCTCTAATTAAGCAATTATCTCAGATGTAGCTGTTCCCATCTCCAGGAACATTTTTGTGGAGGTGGGGATAGGGGGATGGAGGTACAGGGTTTGGGGAGGCCCAGATATAGAAACAGCCTAACAGCAAGTTGGTCTGCAGATGAGCTGAGAGGCCAAGGCTGCGAAACAGTGTGGACTTCAAAGGCATGCTTGAAAGTGACACACCTGGCCCCCCAAAGCCACTGAGCCTGGAGCCACACACACACATGGCAGGAGACTCGTCACAGGAAACCTGAGTTCCAGAGGCTCCTGAGAACAGAACTGGAACCAGACAACTGGTGATGGGGATGTTTCTCTGTGAAACAGGGTCGACAGCACTGTTCCCATCCCCACTGCCAACAGAGGGCTGGACCCTCACGCAGATCAGTCCGTGAGAACCAGGAAGACAGAGACTTCCCTGTTCTCCACATGGAAAACATCGTCAGGGACCACAGGCCTTTGAATGCAAGCTAGCAGGCATAAGTATCCAGTCTGGGTGCCACGTGGGGACCCAGGTGGGTGGCGCAAGCAAGACAGAGATCATGCCAGGGCCGATTGGGAATGCCCTTCCCCAGCGGGCACGGAGACCCTGCACCCACTGGCCCAGCCTCAGTGCTGTGGCTCCACCCACTCCTGGGGTGTAGTTGGCTTACCTTCCAGCTGCTGCAAACTGCATCACAGCCCAGCCTGGCTGGAAAGGTTCGAGGACAGGGTGGGGGGTGCAGTACAGGGCCCACAGCCACTTCTCAGGGGCCGCTGAGGACCGCAAAGAGAACCGTGGCTGGTTGGTGAAGATGCAGGAGGCCCAGGCAGAGAGCTTCCTGCTCAGGTACACAGGGCGGTCCTGAGGACCCCCTCTCCCTGATTCCCAACGGAGGCAGGGCTCCTGGGTATTCCGGACCCCGCCCAGACCTGAGGACTACGGCTGATCAAGGTTGATAAAAGTTACACTGTATTTATTTATTCTCCAGAAGTGCAGAGGGACCTGCATAAAAGGAAAGGGCGAAGCGTGTAGAGACCATAAAGAGAGTTTCGTTTTTATGCAGTGGTTACCTGGGGAATTAATTCCTGGCTGACAGAGGTCGCACGACAGTAGCTGAGTTTTAAGCAGGCACAGAGAGGACCCTGGGGAGGCAGGAGAGAGTCAGCTGGGTGTGAAGGCAGAGTGGAGGAGACTGGAGAGAGGGGTGGGAGGCACCTGCTGGCCCCAGGGGGACCTGGGTACCACGGCCAGTCTCAGAACACAGCCAGGAGAGGGCTTTAGTGGCCAAACGCTCGGGGCTGACCTCATTCAGGCCACATTTATCGGGTACCTCCAGTGGGCCTGGACCCAGCTTAATGCCATGGGGATCATGACAATGGGTGAACTGAGTCCTGGTCCTCAAAACTCTTTGTCTTTTGGGGGTACCAGGAACTGCACTATCTGCAACCATTAGCACAGCAGAAAAGCATGGCCAGGGAACCAGACCCTGTGGGATGGATTGTACCTCCTCTACTATAAACTCTACCTAATCTTGAGCAAAATGCTTATAGAAAATAGACATCACCAGAGTAGCTACTTCCTAATGTTGTTCTGAGGATTTATATGAATAGCAATGGCCTGGCACAGAGTGCTTTCTATTGGGCACATTCTGAGAAATAGTTTAATTGCATTTGGGGCAAAGTACTATGAAGGTCCTGAGTGATTCATTCATGGAAGTGATCTGGGTAGGCTTCATGGAGGAGGTGACTTCTGTTCTAGATTTTAAAGGATGACTAAGACCCACGTGAGTGGAGAAGAGGGGCCAAACTTCTCACAGGGGATCCAGAACAAGCAAAATCATGGGGGAGTGACAGCAAGACTAGAGGGGCCTGGGAGGCTTGATGTCCTGGGTGTGTCTTGGCCAACTTTGGGGAGCTCCCCTTAAATATGTAAGGCTGAGATTAGGGTGCTGGGCAGTGGGTAGGCAGAGAGCACACCCGGGAAGAATGCTAGTCAAGAATATTTGCTCAGCTGCCTTATCTGCTGGGAACACCAAGTTGCCGGGTGGATCCCACTAAGTAAGTCAGACCCCTCAGGATGGGGAAAACAATGTTTGTTTGCTTGCTTGTTTTCAGAATTCAGCAAGGGAATACGCCAGGGCTGTCTAATAGAACTGCAATGCAAACCACATACCTACTTTTAAATTTTCTAGTAGCCACATTGAAAAAGGTAAAAAAAGATGAGATTAATTTTAATAGCATATTTTATTTAATCCAATCTATGCAAAATATTATCATTTCAACACATAAAAACTATAAAGGAAGTATTCATGAGACAGTTTCTTTCTATACTTGGTGACTGTAATCTGATGTATAATTTACACTTACAGCATGTCACTACCCCAATGTCAAGCACTCAACAGGCACGTGACTTACGGCCACCTTATTGACAGCACTGGAATAGAGACTCACACGGTGAAGCTCCTCCCTCTCGCCTCCAGGCCGGTCCATCTCCCTGTGGCCACCTCGGTGGGTTTCTCTGAACACCGGCATCTGGAGACAATGGCCAAGGGCTTCTTGACCAAGGAAGCCAGTCAAGTTGTGTCTTATGATGCTGGTTCCTGTCAATTGCTTTCATGCTGACTGGGCAGGGAGCCAGCTTCCTTCTGCTGGAGGTAACTGCAGGCTGGGCTGGGGCTGGGGCCACCAAGCACCCCCTGCACAAGCTGCCTCTGACACCCCTGCTCTTCCCACTCCCAGCACCCAGGCAATGGCTCTGAGAATGAGCTGAGAATGCCCCTGGCGTAGAGTAAGGAGACAGGGAGCCCTCCAGCTGGGAAAGCGGCAGCTTTGGTGATTGTGAGGAAGCAGGAGCTTGGAGAGGAGACCGCCCAGGCTTCCATCACATGTATATTTGAAAATACACAAAGTTAGAGCCCCTCTTTGCTCAACGCACAGAGGCACTCCCTGTCATCTATGCACATGGAAATGTGAATGCAGGGTCAGTTTATCCACTGCTGACCTGTGCACCAGGCACTGTATTTTACATGTGTGAGCCCACGTGAGCCTCCCAGCATCCCTTGAGATGGGTCCTATTATTACCTCCATTGTAAAGGTGAGGAAATGGGGACACAGAGAGGTTAAGCAGCTTACTGAAGTCACACAGCTAGGTGGGGCAGTCAGAATTTGGACCTGGGTCAAGCTTCATTGAGGTGGCAGTAGCTATGTACCATGGTCCTCGTAGCTCATGAGTCCACTGTCTCCTGGAAACTAAATCAAAATTAGGGGAGAAGCCAGCAGGGAGATGGAAAGTTGGGAGGCTGTTTGGGAACTGGCGACACAGAGGGGAAGGCTGCTGTCTGGCACCATCACGCAGCCCATCCCAGGTGGTGGAGAACCTACAATAACTGCCTGGCTGGGTTGGAACAGGATGGGGTGCAGACAGGCTCTGTGATGAGGGTCTTGCGCTCCACCCAGGAGGGAACTTAGAGGGAAGGGAAGCCTGTGACCTCACCGGTTGGGCCAACAGCCAATGACATCACTAGGAGGGCGCGGAGCCAGGCCCAGCAAGTTATTTATGGAAAAGGCTGGCGGCCAGGCACAGCAGTTCTGAGCTGTTTCAGATGTGGTTGGGCTAAAGCTTCCAGCTGGCCCAGTGGGGCCGCCAGGGCCAGGCAGGCGGATAAGGAAGGAGGAGGCAGTCGGCTGATAGGGTGGGAGGGCCCCACGGAGTCCCAGCCAGGGCTGGGGCGGGAGTCACAGAGCTACCACGCTTCCCCTTCTGGGAGACTGTGCATCCATCTCTCCCTTTGCTCTGGGTGAGCCTGGTGCCTTCAGCCCTCCCCTGGGGTCACTCATTCGGGACTGACAGGCCAGAAGGGAGCCTGAGGATTTCCCTGTGTGGGCATTTGTGAGCACAAGGGCATGTGCTTGTGTGCATGGCTGAGCTATGTGTTCCTTCTCATGGGATTAGATTCACTCTCTGGTTCCTTGTATGGTGGTGAACGGGGGATCATGTGTGCAGGTAAGGTTGTGAGTGCATGCATATGTGCATCTTTGCATAATGCCCACGTGTGTGTGTACGCATGCGCTCACCTGTGCAAAAGAGCAAAAGAGAGAGAGTGCGTGAGAGCTAGCAAATAGGGAGAAAGGAGTCACTAGGGGAGAGAAATCACTGTAGGAAGTTGGGAAATATAATTTCAGTGGAAGATACAGAGGCACTTATAGAAGCTTCAGCAGAACTAGACAAACCTTTCAATCCATTTATCAAAACTGCCTGCAGCTCTGCCGCCTGAGCAGGTGCAACAAGAATAAAATATTGAACAGAACCAGCAATTGTGGGGCTGGAGGAGTCCAATAAATAAGGGCTCACTGCGATGCTCACCCTGCCTGGCTGGGTCCGCTCCGCGTGGTCCCCCGCCCGGCATGCCTGATGGTCCTCCAGCTGCTGGCTGGGGCCCAAGTGCCTGGGCTTTCACTTTAGGGGCTTTCACTTTAGGCCTCGCGGGAAGCTGTCGGGGGATGTGGAGCCCAGAGTTGCCGAGCCCCACACATGTGTGGTGGAGCACAGGGACTCTGCTTCTGGTGTCTCTTGGGCTTGCTAACTGCTCCCCTTCCCTTAAAAACCCTCCACGAAGGGATCAGATACATGGGGCTTGGTACTCACCCTATGCACCCTGGTGGAGGAGCAGGGGGGTGAAAACGGGGCCAGGCAGTGACTAAGGGGCTCCCGAACCCATGCGCAGGCTGTGTCGTCTGCTGAGACCTACACCCCTAGCTCCATGTCTTGACAAATTGTGCCTTTTGAATGATGGGTACAGGGATGGATAGACATGTCACATGCAACTGAATGGGGAACCCCGTTTTCCAGTACTTCTGTACCTCCTTTTCCATGCCACCCTCTTCTCAATGCCAGAAAATAAAAAGTATCTCCACACAGGCATTTTCAAATACGCCTAAATGTAACCCCACAAAAAAGGATGGGTATTAATTGTTTTATATCCCACCCACATGGGTACTGGGCTCTGCCTTCCCCTCCCCTACCACACATGTGCACACAGGTGTACACATGCATGCACACCCACACATGGCCCAGGGAAGGGCCCCTGGGCCCACTGCCCCATCATTTGCTTTCCTCACCTCCCAGCATCCCCACCCATCTATACAGTCACCTAAATCTTTGTGACTTGATGCCAAGAACCAAAGGGAAGGAGACATGCTCAGGAGACCTATCCAGGCAGTGGCTGCAGGAGGCCATTCTCTGAGCCCTCCCAGCTGAGATGGGGGCTTGGGAAAGGTACAAATGGGTGGCTCTCTGGGTTGCCCGGCTGAATACCTGGCCTGCAGGAAACAGGATTAAAGCTCAGCAGGACACAGAGGGATAAAGGTTAATGAGGGAGGTGGAGTCACAGACCCACTGTTCCCAGGGACAAAAGGGCAGCATCGTGGCTGTGTGGGAACAGACTGAGGTCACAGGGTCAACCCCCCTGTTTTTGGAAACCCAACAGAAGGGAGCTCCACTTTTTCTAGAATGTTCTTGGAAAGCAAATGCCCTATCCACAGTTGCTCTTCAGCTGCCTGGATCACCTGCCTCATGGCAGCCTCTGTTCCTACTTTCTATTCCCCAAGAGCTTGGATTTTCCATGGTTCTTGTGGAGCCAGGCACAAGGCTCTCATCAGCTCTGACCCTAACCCTATCCTTCTGCCCCCACCCCATTGCTGTTTTCTCATGCATCCGGGGGACTTCAGGAGGTTCACCTTAGGACCCAGGCAAAATGCGACATCTTCAGACTCCTGTGACTTAGTAAGGGCACCAGATCTGTGGAGGCCAACGGCCGGCTTGAGCCTTCTCCTCCTTGCTTCAAAGGCACCCCTCTCCTTTGAGACAGAAGAAAGAACTTCCCACACTTCTCACTCTGGAATTTCAGGGACAACTGCATCTAGGAACAGTGACAGAAATGAGCAGGGTTTGGGGAGCAGCCCTCTGGTTCTCAGGGGTGTTACTGTTTTGTCTTACTCTTCTCGCAAACCTGCAAAATGCCACTCCAGGCTGCCGCTCCCAGAGCCCACCTCTCTCCCTGTTTCTCTCCAGCCCTCTTTCCAGGCTGAGTGGGCCTATGTGTTTGGGGGCAGGGTGAGGCAAGTTGCCAGGGCAACCGTCCCTTCTCTCTCCTTCCTCCGCCTTTGGAAATCTTTGAGGAGAGGCAAGGATCATTTCATGGGGTGATGGGGTGTGGCCCCACAGGATCAAAAAACTCTGCAAGGCACAGTGCCCAGCAGAAAGACCTGGTCCCTGCTGGTGGCTGCTTCCCAGCCGCTTGCATTAGCAGCTCCTTTAAAGACTTATATCCGGCTTCAGCCAATGCTCAGATTGCAGGGCTGACGGGCTGTGTTTGATGGGAACTAGTGGAGGAAGGATGTGCCATTTCTCCAACTTCCAGGGGGACCAGTTGCCATCAGCTTACTTTTTCACAGCCTTGTTTAAAGAGGAGTGTTAAATGATGAGGAGGAGGAGGCCTTTGCCATGTGCTTGCTCTCTGCCAGGGCCTGCGAGTGCTTTACCTGCGTTATGTCTTTTGATCACACGGTCCTGTGGAATAGGAATTCCTATCCCCATTTTTCTTTTGGGGAAACGGAGGCTGAGAGAAGCTATGTAACTTGCTACTGTCCACAGGTAGCAGGTGACAGATCCTGGACCCAAGCCCTGCAAGGGATGTGGTTTAAGGCAGAGAAAGTTCAAAGCCGGCCCGAGCCATTAGTTCTCATGGTGCACACAGACCAGAATTTACAGGCAGAGGCAGCAGAGCAGGTAACTCACGCATTTGCCAGGGATTTTTTGTTTTTGCACAGAAAGACTTGTGCCTGAGAACTCCTCAGTGCCAGGCAAACTGAGACAGTTGGTCCCCCTCGATGGGGCACACGCAGAGTGAAGTGTGGGATGGGCACTCTTGATGGCCTTGGAGACCCGTCTGCCCTGGGGGATTAAGGTAGTTTAGGGCTCAGCCCACAGGCAGGATGAGATCTGCTTGCCAAAGCCCTTCCAGCCGGCTCCTCTGTGGCTCTGAGGATCACCCGCCGGATCCCCTCCTTTCTCCCCTGCAAATGATGCCTAACCCCAGCCTTGCCATCCTCACCACATCCTAATCAGCTGCAAGTGTGCACCAAGCCCACGCCTGACCCTGGCCTTGACAGCCCCCTGAATCTGATTTCCCCAGAGACAGGAGACGAAAAGAGGCTGACGGCTTTCTCCGCCTCTTGTACCCCAACCATCTCAAGTCCCCATGAACCAAGCCAGAGAGGGATCACGGAGGGAGCTGAGCCTTGAGAAGCTGTGCAGGCAGGTCCCACGCTGCCCCAGGCAGGGCAGGGCTGCGGGGCCTGGGGAGGTGGGAAAAGGTGAGGGGAAGAGAATGAGGGAAAAGCAAAACTTGCAGCAAAAAAAAAAGTTCAATCAGATTTGTAAAGGGCACAATTTACAAATCCGTCACATATTTTACTAGGCTGGGATTTACGGATTAGCCTGTAATACTTAGGCAGCTTTTTGTAATAAAACCCTGAGCCCAGGCAGCCTTGGGGAAGTGAGGAGGAGGAAGGGGCCTCCCCGCTCTATCTTGCTTTCATTTTCCCAGCATTTTTTGATCTAGGCAGCCCCATTAATCTGTGCTTTATCTGCCTATGGAGAAGGATTGAGCTCTTTATTGGATTTTTGTCAAGAATAAATGATTTAGTTTGGGATATTGTGGAAACGATTTTTGTGGTATTACACCATCTAATAAATGAAACAGCAGGGATCAATTCCTTTCTTGCAATGTGTTCAACAGGCAGGGTGAAATATGCCCCACAATTATTTGGTATTGCACTCCATAGATACTTATAACTGAGTGTGAACTGCGTGCACATGGGTCTGCCCAGGCGTGGGCACCTGTCCGGCGAGATGTGATCCAGCTCTAAAGCATGAGACTTGGGACCCGTGTGACAGGCCGGTCAGAAGGGCAGAGGATGTTCACTTTAGCAGACAGGCCTGTGTTGGAGGGAGGGAGTCAGACCCGGGGGTAAGGACCGAACTTGGGAGATTGTATTGACCACCTTGGCTAGACTGCTTTTCCTGCAGGGATAGGAAACTAAGAGGGTGGGTCACCAATGCCACCGCAGGCCTGGCAGATGCCCAGAGTGCGGGGATACCATGTAGACATCCTGGGACCCATCCCTCCCTGTCCTCAGTGCCCTGATCCCTGCCCCACTGCCCTCCCTCCCAGGACAGCCCTTCAAGGGAAGATGTCTGGAAATACTTGCAGTAGGGAGCTGGCCTTCTGCCCAGGTAGGCTCATAAGGTTTATATCCCAGAAGGCCCACAAATATCTATTGAGAGCCTATTATATGACAGTGCTTAGCACAGGCCTGGCACAGAGTAAACTGTAGATAGATATTTGTTCACAGATTGACTAATAAACAGAAAGCTTTCAGGACGCTCTCCCCTCCCTCAAACACACACTGTCCTCGCCAGGAGAAACGGGCAATAGGAAGGGAGGGTAAGAGATTATCAGCAGGATCCAGTGACCTAGATTCTACTCTAAAGAATAAAATTACCCTGAAGAGGGTGGTGGGGGTGGGAGGGGCCGTCCTGGGCAACACGCCTCACACCCCACTGAGACACCTGTGTCAGAGGTGGCTGCTCATCCAGGCTTTGCACTATGGACAACAGCACCTCGGTGCAAATTGTCCAAAGTGGTCCCTTTGATTGCCTAGAATGTACCACGCCAACCTCTTACCACCAAGAGCTTAGTGCACTTCACTGGATGTAGAAGTGTTCGGTAAGTCTTCATCAAATGTCCTCCCAAAGGGGTGGAGATCAATATCTGGCAGGGTTCTCTGCCTGGGCTTCATGGAGCGGGCGGAAGCAGGGGCTGAAGACCACTGTCTTAGTCCATTCAGACTCTACGTCAAAGCCCCACCCATGGCGGGGCTTGTTAACAGCAGACATTTATTGCTCACAGTTTTGGCGGCCGGCAGTCTGAGATCAGGGTGCCAGTGTTGCAAGGACAGGCCCCTCTTCTGAGTCCCCGACTTCTCCCTGTGTCCTCACATGGCAGAAGGGGCCAAGGGAGCTCTCTGGGAGCTCTTTTCTAAGGGCACTAATCCCATTATGAGGGCTCCCCACTCACTACCTAACCACCTCCCACAGGCCCCACGCCCTAATACCATCACCTTGGGGACTGGGATTTCAACAGATGAATCTGGGGGAACACATTCGAACTGTAGCACCACTCATGGGTTCTGTGCTCTGCACTTAGCTGACTCCACGTATTCGTTGGGTTAAGGAACTAGAGCGGCTGTAGTTGGTTCCACTAGCAGGACCCCCCTTCCCCACTGGGGGATGGTGGTAACAGGGCTGGGCTGGACTGACCTCCAAGCCCCCCATGCAACTGGGTTGCACACCGTCAGAACTGGGCTTCAAGGCCATTGTTGGGAAGCCTCCGCCCCTGTTTGTGCACTCAGGTGTTCTGATCCCCGGGCCCTGATTTCCTGAGCCCGGTTTCCTTGACAGCTCTGCCTTCCTGCCGTATGCTCTGTGAATGTTGGCAGTGACAGTGAGACCCTACAGCTCTCTGTCTCCCTATCCTGAGCAGTCTATTTTCATCCTGTTTTGGACTGTCTTCCCTGGCTGTGTTTTCTCTGCCACAGTCAGAATTCTTGGATCTTGGTGGTGATGGGTGGGGAGTTTGAAGTGTCTTTGGTATGAGAGTGTCTTCCGCTTGGAGTTCACCTCGAGGATGGCTCCTCATTCCTCACTCCCTTGCAAAGAAATATAGATGCTCTCAGGGTTCCTGTGTAATCATCAGAAAATAATTGGCAACCCCCACTCACCCTGAGCCAATGGCAGCTCAGAGCTTGGCTCCTGGAGCAATTCCCATTTTGTGGGCGGAAGTAAGATGTGGCCAAGTAGTGGAGGCTGGGCTGGGAGTGGGTGCTAGGGTGACATCTGCCCAGCTCCCAGCCCCAGGGCAGTTAGGAGACGTTTCCTTCTAACTGCTGAGGCTGACGTTTATGACGGCACCTTGGGCGTTGGCCTTCAGCCCTTCGGCTGCTCTGAGGCTCCTGGGGACCTGCTCACAGCCTTCTGATCAGTTGGCTGTGACCAGCGTCAAGCCGTCATTATTGTTTCTACCACAGACTCCTTTGGAAGCCCTTTCTCATGGATATAACACCTCCTAACAAGACAGTTATTGTTAATCCAACTTGCTGTGCTGAGATTTCATCCTCAGAGGGGGCTGCCACCCTTGCTGGGAAACAAGTAAACGCTCCCTGCATCTTGGCAGAAGGCAAGGTTGTCCCGGTTAGTCCCTCGGGCCACGGCTCTGAGCCATCACGATGCTTCTCTTTCTCCCCTGTTCCATCGCACATTGGAAAATCCTGTTGGCTCAGCCTCACATTTTCCAGAATCGCACCACCAGTCTTTTCCATTGCCACTGTGGCCACCCTGGCTGAGCCACCCCATTCCTGGCTGGTCTTCCTGTTCTCTCCTTGCTCCTGGCAGCCCACTCTCCACACAGCAGCAGGAGAAAGCCCCCACTGCTCAGAACCCTGCAGGTTCAACTCATTGCACGGCCTCAAGGCCCCATGCGTGTGGCTTGAGTGACTGCCCTGGCCCCTACCTCCTGCTCATCTCTGCCAGCCATGCTGGCTCATTGCCACTGTGGCCAAATAACCTGACATGCTCCTGCCTCAGGGCCTTTGCACTAGCCACACTCTGTAAACACACAGATGCTTCTCTGCCCCACCCCCATCACTCTCAATCTCCTTCCTTGGCTGGACTTTTATGCTTACTAGGTTGCATGGATCACCTCTGTCTTACCACATCATTTCCTTAGCTCTTATGTTTATTATTTACTGCCTCCCCATCCAGGACTGCTAGAACATAAGCTCTAAGAGAGCAAAAACCTTGGTTTTGTTCACTGATAAACCCCACAAGCTTAAACCCTGCCTGGTGCACACTGGGCCTTCAGCAGGTATTTGCAGAGTAAATGAATATATTCCCTTGCCCCCATCTTATAACCATCTTGCTTACTTTTTGAAAGAAAAATAATGTTTTTCTGAGGATGTAGGTAAGGTGTGTAGTAGAGCCCCCACTAGGGGAAGCCCTGCATGGTGGACATACCATAGGGAGCAACAGGCACTTCTGAAATTCTGGGTTTCGGAGTGGGTTCCTCCCAAGCTGGCCCTGAGATAAGATGGGTGAATGTCCTACGGCTGCTGTACCCAAGTACCACAGACCTGAAATGACACAAACCTTTTACTTATATTTGTGGAGATAAAAAGTCTGAATGGGTCTTGCAGGGCTGCAGTGTTGATGACTGAGTGCCTCTCTGGACGCTGTACGGAAGAGTCTGCTCCTTGCCTTTTCCCGCCTCGAGGGGCTCCCTGCATCCCTTGGCTCAGGGCCCCTTCCAGCCAGCAATCCTGTCGCTCTGACCCCTGCTTCTGTCATTATGTCTCCTTCCTCAGCCCTCCTGCCTCCCTTATAAGGCTCCCTGTGCTTATGTCACAACTTCCTGCACAGCTCAGGATAATGGCCCCATTGCAAGATCCTAAACTAAATCACTGCTTCTTGTCTGCACAAGCCCTGTTACTGTGAAGACAAACCATTCCTACTTTCAGAAATTAGACACGGACATCTTTGGGGAGGCCATCGGTCTGCCTCTCACAGAAGGATTCATGTACAAGTCATTTATTTGATAGGTGAGCTCAGGAAACACCATCTCATGTGACCTTACTTACCTTCCTAAAGTCCCTATCTCCAAATATTGTCACATGAGGGATTAGGGCTTCAACATATGAATCTGGGGTAGGGGGGAGACACGATGCAGTCTAAACAGGGACTTATCTGGGGAGCTTGGTAAAAACACAAAGGTGCAGGCTTTGGTCCATTTCCAGGAGCTGGGCCTCCAGCTGCACACCAAATTTGGGGGACCACTGGGTAGAGCATGCCCCAGTCATCCCCAGTGAGGGGGACACTGGGTGAGGGCTTCCACGGTCACCCATGATGTGTCCTCCTTGGAGGAGCAGAAGCCCTGGCAGGGTGACCCTCTCTAGCACTTCTGGTCTGTGTCCACCTGCCCTCTCAATCAGAAAACCGTCTTTGAGGGGATGGTCACAGGTGTTTGCATGAGCGTAGCGTGTAGGGGTCAGAGCTAAAGGGCAAAAGGGTTCAGGATTCTACTCCGAATGTGAATTGCTTGTGTGTTCAGAAAAAAATGTTCATTTTCAGTAAGAAAAAAATTGTAATAAGTAACCTTTATGTCTGCAACATAAAATAATCTGAATAGTACATATACATGTATAAATTTATCTCATTATTTTCATTTTAGGGTTAAAATTCATATGTATATATATATATTTATAATATGTATAATCTCTACATATATGTGGACATGTACCCAAATGTCTACATATATATGCATAGGTGTATAGGTGTTATACATATATATTATATATTAAGCTCTGAAGACTATATGCTAAATGATGAATGGTGGTTATAGCAGCAAACAGCTATATTTCCACATAATTTGAATTTGTTTTTCTATATCATTAGAACTCATTTCTACATGGAGAATATCTTATTTTGTACTTTAAAAAGGTTTAACAATAAAAACAAATCTCAAACTAGATGGGATAAAAGCACATTGCAGGGAATGTGGAAAACCCAGACAAGTATAGAAGGAAACCCTTGGTGTATTTCTTTCTACTCTCTTTCAACATATATTATGTGGCCTCTACTGAATATGCAGTTCTAAGTCCTATTTTTTTTAATCAATATTATGTTGTGAGCATTTTCCATGTCATTAAATATTCTTTGCATACATATGTATTTTTAATGGCTGTATAATATTCCTTCATGGATAAGTCATCACTTATTTATACACCCCCATCAATTCTTATCTTCATTGCCCATAAATATCATAACTACTTGGATAAGAAATGGTGGCTCTCACCAGTCAATGAACGCATAACTGGAACATTTCAGAGAATATCAAAGTTGCTACTTCATTAATATAAAGAGGGCACAGAGCAAAGCAAATCAATATCTCCATGACGCGTCCCCCTCAGAAGCAGAAGCCCTTGGTGTGGTGAGGCATCTGCATCACCCCCATTTCCTGGCAGGTGCCTTGAGCAGAGCCAACAGGCCTATTAGCTCATGAAAAAATAAGTTTGGGATGAAAATAAGGTCCGTATACGAGCTTAATAATTTTCCAAATACAGACCTCCCTAGGCCTTGCTGTCTGTCCCTTTGTATGAGAATGCACCATTTTGCCCACTAAAGATGATTCATGGGGTGGACCAGAATTGTCAGGAGCTGAGGACAAGAAGAGTGAAGGGGGGACAAGAAATTCCTTTAAATGGAATTTCTAAGCAAAATACTGACACCTCCCTGCAGCTGCCCTGGTGGGTGAGGGGAGAGGGGCTGGGAAGGCAGGGGAGGGGCACGCCCAGGGACAGGCTTCCCTTGCAGCATGGCATTTAACATCCAGTTGGTGACTGTGACCAACTGGTGGCCCAGGAAGAGTGCCAACCCACTCTGGTTTGGTATCAATGCAATAACAGCAATAATCTTAAAATAGCTTTCCCACCTTTGGAATAAAACCTTTTGCATTGAGCAGAATCCAGGAGAAGAGGTTAATTGGGGGTTGACTCACAATCTCAGGTTTGCAAAAAAAGAGGGTTAAGTGGAACCCTTTCGCAACAGCTATTTATCCAGAAGCTCCGGCCTCCCCACTCTGTGGATTAAGCAGGCAAGGAGGGCTGAGCCCTGCCCTGGCCCCGTCCTGGTATGCAGGGAATGGGATGCTGGGAGTACATCATGAAAAAGCAAATGAGAAAATCCAGTCCGGTGTTTTGGAGATGTCCTCAGCCAGGGATGACTATCTTATTAGTGACAGGGGCCACTGGACTTTAGCATTTGACTGGGTTCAACTTGAAAAACACATATAAAGCTCGTCATTGTTCTGGGGACTACATGCACAGAGCTGGTTAAGACAGTCTGTGTGGTCCATGGGGGTTTTGGGAGGAAAATAGATGTGAGCATAAACAATTACTGGGTGGCGGGTAAATGCACTAATGTTTGTTCATTCACACAGCAACTGTTGTCCCCCGGCGCCATGCTATGTTAGGGTGGCCATCACGTGTCAGGACGGATACGGCCCTGGTACTCACGCAGCTCATGTATAGTCCCACAGGCAATATAGACATTGAATCCGTAACAACACAACACATCTTTGATTTGCATTTGTGGTAAATGCATTGAAGGAAGTGTAGAGAGCTGTGAGAGGAAAATACAGGCGTGTCTGTGGGCTTAGGTAATATCCCCAAACAGGCCTAGGACCCTGTAGTCCCCTCCTCGGTCGGCTGCATGTGCACACACCCACCTGCTCCACCAGGTCTGAGCCTTGACCCCAGAGGTCCTGGCTGCCTGCTGCTGGGGTAGGAGCCGCAGCGCCGCAAAGCAGGCCATGGGCACGTCTGCCTAGGTGGGGTTGGAACATCTGGCTCACGCATTTCATTTTATTTTCACTACAGCTCAGCAAAACCAGCCTTATTATTCCCACTTTTCCAAGACACCCAGACAAGGTACACAACTCCCCTAAGATCACGTGACTTGTAAGTGACAGAACCTGGTCTTGAACTCTGACCTTTGGTGTCCGTTTCAGGGCTCCACTTTCTCCACTGCTTTTTGAACCCAGTTTTGGGATACCAACAGTACCAGGAGAAACCTGAAGAGGGAGACACGCTCTGGGGAGGGTGTCTCACCGGCGGCAAGAGGTCGCATGTGAGGTTTATCGTGGTGATGAAACACACCCAGCTGAGAGGTCTGGAGGGCCTCGGCCGGCTGACGGCAGAGGTGGCACGGAATCCTCAGCCACAGACCTTCCCTGGGGGCTCCCTAGGGCCATAGGACCCAGATCTCAGTCCTGGGCAGCTCTCTGTGGCTCAGGATTGGCCCCCAGTGGCCTGAGCCCCCCAGCTGAGCTGGACACGGTGGGCTTTTTCTCAGCCTCTCCTCCATCCCTGCCCTTCCTCCTGGCAGCCCAGAAGACAGGTGTTGCCCATTAGCAAAAGAGCACTGATGTGAAGGGAAGACTCAGCAGTTAAGGCCTTGACACCATGCTGTGACTCTGACAAACAGGACACAAAGGCACAAGGTGCCAAGAGCCCCCCCCCCCCCCCCCCGGTCTGGTCCCAGCTGCTGACTCCAATAAGAGGAAGCAAGATGTGAGGACTTTGGTTGAGAGGAGCTGGGCACAGAGGGCCCCTGCCAGGCATCACTCTGCCAGCCTTTCATCTCCAGGGGCACCTGGAGACCTGCTGGCCTGGAGGAGGGAACGTGGAGCCCTGGCAGACCCCAGCTACCTGTTTTTGATCTCACCTGCAGGGCCCAGGATGCTAATGTGTTTGTGATGTGCACCCTGGGCCTGGAAGCGCCTCCCACCACCCCTTTTCCTCCAGCCCCTTTCTCTGCCGGAACACTCTGGTGACTGACCTGGGAGAAAGGTGTTGGCTTCTCTTCTATCCTGGGCCCTGTAACCCCCACAGATAGCACAGCGGAGCTGCTGGGGCAGGGGGTGGTGGCAAGGCTACAGGTCTACGGGGCGCCTCCTTCAGGGGAGTCTGATGCCCATGAGCAAGGTACTCAGCCCTTACCTGGGGATCTTGTTAAAATGCAGATTCTAATTCACCAGGTCTGGTGTGGGCCTCGATCCAGCATTGTTAACAAGCTCCCAGGTGATGCGGAGGTCCCCTCCTGCCCTTGAGTGGGAAGGCTTGCTGCTTGTTGGACTCAGCCGGCCACTTGGCCAGCCCTGCTGCCAGGTCCCACTCCCAGAGCTTCTGAATTAAGTGGTCCAGCCTCGACCATCAGGTGGTTCTACAATGCAGCAAGGCTGAAGGATGAGAGTAAGGATGAAGCAGTGATGGGCAGAAGCAGTGAATGACCAGATTTAGGAGGGGTGCTTGGCTAGTGGGGGGGAGGGGGGAGCCCACCCCAGCCCCACTTCCAGCCAGACAGATTGGGCATTAGGACAGGGTCTTTTCTGCAATGTGAGGACAGAAGGGATCTGGCAAAAGGCCTTTTTTTCCTAGTGAAAAAGCTTCATCACGTCCCTTGTTAATCAAGCTTGCTGCCTTGGCAGAGAAGGTGGAGAGGAAGAGAAAACTTTCACTCCCCAGAAGGGCAGCTGCCAGTTTCCCACTTGGAGACGGGCTTGAAATAGCTTTTCAGATCCTCCAGTTAAGCTGACACGTCTGGTCCCCCCGACAGCCCTCCCTGGGTCGCTCCCGGTATCACTTATCTCCATTCTGACTCCCGCAGAATGGCTCTATCTCACCACAGCATGCAGCTGCGTCGCTTCGCAGCAGAGACTGGCTCAGGCCCCGAAGACAGCCCCGGTGCAAACAGCACCAGAAAACAGGCTGGAGTGGGGGAGGGCAGGGCAGGGCAGGGCCACCAGCTGGCTGGGGCATCCTCCAGAGCCGGCAGCCTGCACCTAGGGGCGCCATGATGTCTGGGGACATCTGGGGACGTCTGGGGACAGAGGGGCTGGGAGTGATCTGAAGATGACAGGCTACAGAAGCATCCCTTGAAGGCGTGGAAGGCAAATGCCATGCCCGGGCCAGCTCTGCCCATGCCTGGAAAGGAGATAATGAATTACTACTCAGAGAAATGAAATTGCTAATAAATTCAAAAGCAGAGCTGAGGAAGGTTAAACTCCATTTTTAAAAGGGAGCTGGTGATTTATAAAGTGCCCTGTCTCCTTCCCTCCTGGGCTTCCTCAGCCTCCCAGTGCCTCCGTCCTCCGTATGGGCTGCTCCTGATCTGTGGACACATGGCCACCACCCCCACGCGCGGCTGCTCTTTTTCTGCCCTTTTTCTGCCCTTCCCTGTGGGAGCCGCTCCCACCCCGAAAGGGAAGATAAGCCCCAAACTGGGCTGGAATTTGAGCCAAATGGTTTGGAGAGCTCGGTCCCCAAGGAACGGCCACAAGGAAATCTGTCTTGCTATGAAGTCCATTCCAACCTTTGAGTCAACACATTACAGGCAGAAACAGCTCCCGAATAAGCAATCAGGCTTGGGAGCCTGGCGCCGGGCCGGGGGTGGCTCCTGCAGGGCGCCACAGTCAGCTGGGCCTTTCCGTGGTGCCCCTGTCTGGGGAAGCTTGTTTGTCCTCCTGGTGTCAGTTCTCATCCCTCCTGAGCTCCATTCCCCGGGCCCTGGCCCCCTCCATCTCCGCCCGCCTCCTGCCCTGCCTGAGGCCCTCCAGCCCCTGCTGCCTGACCTCATTGCCCGTTCCCGTGGCAACAGGCCTGTGGAGTCACCAGTGGAGGCCTGTGAGCCTTCAGGTGGCTGCGATGGGAACAGACGGTGCTCAGGAAGAGGTGCTCAGCCTCGTTCCCAACAAGGCTCTATCTCTGTGCCATCATCCCTACATTTGGAAATCGGGAAGGGCGAGTGGCAGTGGCTGCTGGCCCATTGCTACCCCACCTGCTTTGACCCTGCCTGAGCTCAGCTAGAGAAGGCAGAGAGACTACCCCAACCCCTCCCCAAGCTGCTGCTCAGGCCCCCCACTCCTGTCTGAACAGCTGATTTAAAAGCCTCTTGAGTCATAGAGGGACTCAGTTTCCCCAGATGGCCACTTTCCGCAGCCTTCCCCAGGCCTTCCAATGGTGCCACATGAAGGGAGCCTCACTCTGATCAGCTCATGAGCCCGCCGCCAGCAAAATCAGGTTCCGGGGCTCCCTCCCCACCGTCTGAGTTCTGCAGGAAGCTCCTCAGGGCTGCTATTCCAGCTTCCCTAAGTGTTTCTGGCCCTTTTTGTTCTAGCTGGGCACCAAAAGAAAAATGCAGTCTGGGCTTGGAAACAAAGGCTCCGCCCAGCAGGCTCTCCAGGCCCGAAAAGCCCCTTTTCAGGTGATTTGTCACCCAGCCTGAACCATGCAGGCAGGTCAGCTTCGGACTTCGGGTGTCTCTGCTGCCTGGGGTATCTGCATGTTTGTGAGTGATGGGGACTGAACACTAGCTCAAAGCAAGTTCAAAATTCTGACTTTGGGGGCTCCGAAGCCCCTCCTGTGCCCCTTTGCTTACCACCGGTGGAAGGTGGCACTGCAGAGAGGCTGTCCCATAACCACAGAGCAGGCCACGGAGGAGGTCCCTCCTGTCCCCCTGGTGCAGGGCCTTACCTTAGCTTCTCTTTTAGGATCTGCCAGGAGACAGAAGTAACCACCTAGCACCAAGTCCAAAGACAGAAGAAAAGGAGAAAATCTTAATTTATTATCGATTGTCTACACCTAAGGAAAGAGAGGAGAGAGAATTCCCGAGAGCCCAGCCAGGATGTGAAGAGTTAATCCTATAATCCCGTCTGCCAGAGAGCAAGGTACTGACTGGAGCTATTTTCAAACCAAAGTGTGCACACAGAATGCCTGATGCTTGGAGGGGGGAGCCCGGACACGGGAGACGGTTCACAAGCACCCACTGAACACGCGGGGTGCAGAGCCCTGCTCCCGAGGCCTGGCGAATTCCAGAGTTCACGGGACTCTCCCCTCTCTTCTCTTAGGGAAGCGACCACCACCCTGCTCTTGGTTTCTCCTATGGGCTCACTCCTCCCCACCCATGCGACAATTCCCCCCTGGGCTCAGTGAAGTACCTACCAAAGCCTGGTGACCTTTTCAGAGTTAGACCAATTACACTCCAGTGAAACAGTTTAAGAATTGCAAAGTAGTGCGGGGTGAATTCTTCTAGTCGTCTGAGTGAAAGCAACTGTGCTGACCCTGGCTGCACATTGGAATTACTGGGAGAATTTTTGAAACGGGGGGTGCCGGAGTCCTAGCCACCGAGGGTATGGTTTCACTGGTGCTGGAAGCAGTGACATTTTTTAAAGCTCCCCAGGTGACTTAAACATGCAACGAAGTCTGAGAACCACGAAGCGGGGATTTAGGATTTTGGAAGGGTTCAGTGGTCAGTCTTGGGGTGGAAACTGATCAAGTTTGGGACCCTGCTAATGGGATCAAGACACACTTAGATTCTATTTGCAGGTAGGCTGCCATCTTGAAACAATATAATGATGGCAAGCCTGTCATGTGGCCATAATCTTAATAGATTCCAATGAGACTTGGTACATGGATAGGAATTTGCACAGAAGAGAGTCTTCACTAAGCTGTCATTTAGTTGAAGGGGGGGTCAGCAGGAAGCAGTAATGAACATTTCTTGAGAGTCTGTCATACACCAGGAACTGTGCTTGGAAGACTCTTCTGATATTTCTTTCATTTTCTCTAACCACGTGCCAGATGGGTATTATCCTCATTTATGGATGAAGAAACTGAGGTTCAAGATCACACAGCTATTCAGTGTTGCGAGACAATTTTCCACGGGTCCCTCACATTTCTGTATATCTTGTAAGCAAAGATGCTGACTGCCTTTCTTCTGATCTTTAAAAGGATGTTTGCATAGTGAACAGCTTGGGAAGACATAAAGTCACCCTCTGGAGCAAAGAGTAGGCATGCTTACTGTCCATTAGAAAAGATTCAGGTTCCCTAAGCTCAGGGTTCCTCTCTTGTAACACATGCCACCTGTGTGCACAGGTGTCACCTGGCCCTCTTTCATTGCTTTATGGGAACTGTTGCAAAATCCATGATAGTCTGGCTCTTATCACCACTATTGCTGTGATAAGCTGTCCTTTGTCTCTGAGCCATGAGTCTCATTTCTTCCACCAGCATCAGGGAAACTATGGCAGGCCAGGCAAAGTTACTAACCTGTGGTGGATTTGACATCTTAACCTAAATCTGATTCCCTCTGAAACCTGTGCACCTAGGAGATGGTTGAGCAAGAGGTGATATTGCAGCAAAACAAAATACCCACTTCAGGTTAATGATTCCTTTTCCTTTAGATAAAAAATAATAACCCAAATTACCCTTTACCCTTTCTATGAGATGATTAAACCATCCAAGAAGAAATGTGAAACATGGCACAATATGGTACCCTGGCAATTCCAAATTCCATGTGATTTTAAGCTCTGCTAAGCTATGGCCCCTCTTCTCTCAAGAACATTCCAAAGATCCCACCAAAACAGCCTCTGGGCTTTGATAAGCAAAGCTGGGTCTGTCCTTGCTTCAGCATCTAAACCTGCTCACCCGATTGCTGTTAGAAGCCCCTTTTACCAACTTATTTTCCAAACTAGAAAGAAATGATGCTTCCTCTGGCGCTAGTGCTAAGGGCCTGCATGCCCCTTCATTTGTGACCATTTCTCTTTGAGGTCAGAATTTTTAAGAGACAGACTATAATCATACTGGGTTTCCTTGTCAGTCCTTTTCTTACCCAATTCTTTACTTAAACCAACTAAGGTACTAACCAAGCTTAATTTTGAAAGGATTGCTTCCTTTTAGTACTAATTACCTTTTCTTCTAATGACTGAGAATTTAATATGCAATGGTGATTTCTGGTGGCAGGTTCTGTATAATTTTCAGCTGTTAATTATTATGATTAAAATTATTAAAACTAACTACTCTTTATGTGCCAGGAACTTTTACAGTGCTTTATAAAATAGCTTCAATTTCTACTCCAACCCTAAAAGTGAAGTGTTTTCACTCAAAGAAGCTGACACTTCGAGATGAAACGTCCTGTACTGGAGCTGGTAAGGGTCAGAGCTGGGACTCAATGCCAGGTCTGTCCAGCTCCAAAATAAAACTTTTCCTTCTATCCCCAACCGGTCTTTTAAACAGCTTTACTGAGATTTAATTCACATAGCATACACAATTCATCTATTTAAAGTGTACAATTCAATGGTTTTGGTAGATTCTCAGATAGGTGCAACCATCCCCATGGTCAATTCTAGAATGTTTTCATCACCTCCAAGAGAACCCTGTATACTTCAGTGATCAGCCTCCACCCGCCCATCCTCCCTTCAAGCCCCATCCAAACCCTTTCTTTCCTCCATGTTAAATACTGGAGTAGATTTATATGCATTTGTGAATCGTTTGTCTCTTTGGGTGGGTCCCTTCAAGGTAAGAGTTGCCAAACAGAACAAAAAAACTCGGTGCCTTCTCTCTGATATTCCCAGGCTGGTTATTCTTTTGTCCTTCTGCCCAGACACCACTAAGGAGAACCTTGGAGAATCACCAGGAGCCCCAGGTGGCTTTGTCACTACAGTTTTGTAGCTGGTCCCAGAAGGTAGGTGTTGGGTCTGGGTTGACAGTGAAAGGGATGAGGACCCCAGAAAACTTCTTGCAGCCTCAGACCTCGTGGGCAGAGAACAGCATCCCCTTCTCCTTTCAGACACAGCTTCTCCCCTTGAGGAGACCCTTACTAGTCCCTCCAAGGCGGGCTGGCTCCTTGGCGAAACGGCCTTGCCCAAGGAAGGTTCGTGGGCATTGACCTTGAGACAGCAAGACTTTGCAAAGGGTCTGGTGTGCATGTATGCTAATTTGGGTTCTCCTGGAGGATTCAAAGTGCTTGGAGTTTGGTTGGGAGGTCCAGGGACCTCTGGAGGGGGTGGGGAGGGCATGGGGAAGGGGCACAAGGAGGGGAAGGTGACTTAGTGAAGTGGTGTGGCGTGAAGCCAGCAGCCCTGTGGGAGACTGGCTCTGATTCTGGCAGGTAAACTCTAGGGGACACTGGAAAACACACACCTCAGAGTCAACCCACCCGGGGATGAGGTCACAGGATGTTAACCACTAACTTCCTAGAGTCCTTGGTGAAAGGCTGCTCCCAGGGGGCCTTGATACTTAGCCCTTCTGCTGTGCTCTGCTCCTGTGGGCAGAGCAGCCTTCTGCAGTTTGGGAAAAAGCCCTCAGGCGGAGAGATGCAGTTGGAGGTTGGGCCGCTTACACAAGATGGTCAGTCTGAGGGGTGAAAGCGGGCCCCCCAACATGCAGGTCCACACACACACACACACACACACACACCACGAGCAGGATGGGGCTACAGAAGAGCACGTCCCTCCAGCTCTGGGCTCCACTCTTGCTGACAATACTCACAGCTCACCTCTCCACAGCAACGAGTTCATGAAGTGAGCTTTACCAGAAACCGGCCGGTAAAGATCTACATGTTTTACCTCTGAAGCCAGAGAAGCTGCAAACTAAACTTTGCAAAGAGCTTGGAACTCCAGACAAGATCCCTTGGGGAGTGGCAGTTGCTCCAGGAAAAAGAAAGAAGCTCCGTCCCTTTGGAGAGGTTTGCAAAGCTCATCAGAGAGGCCTTCCTTAGTTCATCCTTCCAAAGCCCAGCACCTTTGGGGCACCTCTCCTCCAGGAAAGGAATGGAATTTTGGAGTTCTGGGAATCCCAAGGCCATGTCTACCTTGTTGCTAGTTGGCAGGATATTCATGCATTCATTCACTTATTCATTCATTATCACTGTGGATGGGGGACTGAGGGTATCAAGGAAAGGAGACACGGTGACAAATATGCAAACAGTTCACCTCCTTGTGGAGACTTCAGAGTGCATGCGAGTGCAGCCTAGAATCCCCACAGCCTCCTGAGCAGCCCTCTTCTTCCAGCTCCTCACCACCATGGGCTTTTGCTCTGTTATGTCAGTAGGCTATGAGCTGGGTTGGCAGAGAACACGTGGTCCTGTCCACACCATACCCTCATAACGCGGCATTGTCCTGGCACAGAGGGAGCACTGGGTAAATATTTGTGAGTGAATGGATGGATGTGCGCCTTCAAGACAAAAGCAAGTACTTGTACATATTTTAATGTGTTTCTGTGTCTATGTGTTTGGGTATCATTGCACATGTTTCTGTGTATGTGTCATTGTTTTCATGCATATATAACTGAGTGTATGTGTTTGCATGTGCACATGTGTATGTGTGTGTGTGATTCTTAACAGACACAGTCTTCCCTTCACAATACTTTGAGAGAAGGAATTTTTACACCCTGGTATCCGACTTCAAAACCCAGTCTGCATTCTCCACACATGTACAGCACCCCAGGTTTTCAAATATTTATACTCCTATATTTAAATTCCGTGAGATCGCTCTCTTTCTCACCCCTTACCTGTGAGGCTTGTGCTCTCTCTCCCTCCCCTACTTCTTCCCTCCCACCTTCCCTCCCTCTCTCCCCCACTCGGGGCCATCAGCCTACCCTCTGCACCTTATTTTCTCTTTTTTCCCAAATATTGTATGTTGATGAAGAAACTCCCAGACTAAGCCACACTTTTCACTTCCAAGTTGGGGTCACAGAGGAGCACATTTGAGCCACTACTGTGGCTTTAGGACCAATCCAGGATGCGGAGCTCAGCCAGGGAGGGGCGGAGAGCCCCTTCCCCAGACCTTGGGCCTCCTGCAGAGAGTCTGCCCTCCAGGCACGTGTGCTGAGGCTGCAGCCAAGCCATTAAGCAGGGGGCAGTGATTGGTGTTTGCCCAGGGCTTCTGAGAGAGAGAGAGGCGCTGGACAAACGCTGGCATCGCCTGGGGCTCTGGAGGCTTAGGTCTTACCTTTGGGAGGCTATGGTGTCTTACAGAACTGCCCTAGAGGCAGGGGAATCCCCCAGACTTTCCCTGGCTGAGACAGCCCATGACCCCTCTCCATGCTAAATTCCCAGCTGAACCTGACCAGGGAAGATCTACTGAGAGCATCACCGATCAATGGACCTGGTTGATGAGGACCCTGAGAAGCCCTAAATCAAGTGAGGGCCTTTCTACTTCCAGTGCGAAATTCTGATGCTCCTGTTGTGACTGCCTCTCCCCTGGATTCCCGTCTGGGTTGGAGACTGTTCCCTTCCTTCTCTCAGCTTCGGGTGGTCACAGCCCCATTGCTTCCAGCCCGAGTGCCTGGCCTCTGCCCTCACCTTGGACCATAGTCCCTGTGAATAAATCCTCCCCAAATCATCTAATTTGAATGTGTTTCCAGTTGGAGCCATAACTAAGAAATTAAGGGCAGATAAGGGAACTTTCTTACCTTAGACTGAATTTGTTAAGGGCTTTTGTGCCATCCTGTTTATCTTCATTATTGCTAGAGTGTAGGTGAGTATAGGAATTCCGTCTCTACCACTTAGAAAGGGTCTATTTACTACTCTCCCTAAAACTAAAGATTTAATAGGTTGCTCGATACCCTGTAAACCTGGTTTCTCAAACCAGTAATTGTCCCAGACAGGCAGGAGGGATATAAACTGGTTATTCAACTCTTCATCACCTCGACAACCCTTTTTCATCTCGCGGGGAAATCTGACGAGAACCTCAGGTAGTCTGCAGCTCCTATTGACCTGCCCTGACTTCTGACTCCATGGAAAGAGTTGGTTATTGGCCAACAGTTATGAGCTTAATGTAGGTAGCTTGGTAATAGTCTAAGTGTCAGACATGACATGAATAGTCACCCAGCAGGTCTGGTGATAATTCTGCAAATATAAAACAAGACTGGGCTCTGGCCTCTTTCATTTGAATATGTATCTTAATGAGTTGATACTCTTGGATTCTCTCGATGCATGCCCTCTTGTTACAGAAAATAGAAACAAGATCATTAGCTTCCTTTCTGTTGTTTCACTGCATTCTCACTGTGTGGAAATGGACTCCGCTGATTGTAGCTTCTATTAGTTAACTACTGTCACAATGACTGGCTTAAGAATAATTACTCTAAAACAAAGCAACTTGTATTGGGTAGATGCACCTACCACCCACCCAGCAGAATGGGTTTATATTCCAGCAGTTCTATATTACAAGTTAATTTATTTTGTTCCTTAAAGAGGCATGTTATACCTGCCCAGTAGGTTTTATTAGTAGCTCTGTCCCTTAAAATCAGATGCACCATGATCTTCACTGGGGATTTATCTATGACCATAGTGAGCCCCTGGGAACTCCCACTTTGAAGCCACACCCAAGTCGCCCTGTTAAACCTTGGAACCTTTGAACATTCACCCTGCCAGGGTAGAGCCAGATTTAGCCAGGACAGGATAGGTTATACTGCTATAACAAATGACCCTGAAAACCTTAGTCACTCACAAACACCAGAGTTTATGTCTCCCTCCGTTTACATGCCAGTGTAGTCAAGCTGGGACTCAGGCCCACATTGCTGCCATCCCAACCCAGGAGCCCGGCTGCCAGGGTCCCTGCTATGTGGGACACTACAGTCTCCACCACAGAAGGGAAAGACACATAGCAAAGGACCTGCCAACCCTTAATGCTTCTGACCCCAACGTGACAGACATCACTTCTGCTCACATTTCCTAACCACAGCAAGTCACATGATGTGACCTAATGGGCGGGATATACGATCTTACCAAGTTCTTGGCAGGGTGGAGAGCCCAGATGTTTGTAAGGAGCCCCAGTGACTACAGCACTGGCGGCTTCTTAGGAAGAACTCTGACCCTGCACCTGGAGTACCTGCTTCTGTAGATACATCTGCTTCCGTGGGATACTGTCTATTCTGGTAACATTTTTGACTGGGAGCCTTGCTTTCCACAAAAAGACTGTTTTAGTGTCTAAGGGTCATAACAAAGCACCACAAACTAGCTGGCTTAAGACAATAGATATTTATTATTTCACAGTTCTGGAGGCGAGAGTTCTCAGATCCAGGTGTTGGTAGAGCCATGCTCCCTCCTGAGCCTCTGAGGGACGTTCTTTCCAGCCCCTCCCAGCTTCTGGTGGCCTCAGGCCATCCTCGGCTGGTGGAGGCATCATTTCCATCCTTACCTCCAATCTCCATATGGTCTTTGCCTCTGTGCATGTGTCTGTGTCCAAATGTCCTTCTTATAAGGACGCCAGTCATTGCATTACGTCCCACCCTCCTCCAGGTGACCTGGTTTTAGCTCACTTCTATCTGCAGAGACCGTATTTCCAAAGAAGGTCGCATTCACAAGGTATTCAACATATCTTTTGGCAGGGACACCATTCACCCAAATAAATACCATGCTTAACATCGAGTCGGTTGGTTTTCTCAAAATGTAAGTCCACAGTTCGGTCTGGTTTGGTTTTCTGGTGTGTTGCTCAAAGCACGCAAATCGTCCTTATTCAGCAATACCAAAAATCCACCTCCTAGAGCCTCGCCCTGTCAGAGAACAGATGCTGGCACCGTCTGCCGCTCAACTTCCATCAAGAGCTGTGCTGGGAAGAACACCATTCACGGAGGCTCGTTGGGATAACGTGTGGTTCATTGTCTCAACCACTGGCTTTAGTATCTGGGGGGGTGGTTTGCTTTTGTTTGCTGTTTTAGTTATCGTGTTAGCTGAGGATACACTTTTTTCATTTGAGATCTGGGCTGGGTGATAAGTTAAAGGGAGGATCAAGGCATTCACGGTTTGTCCCAGCCCGGAAAGCCATCTGCTCAGCCTGCAGCATCCTCAGCCCTTCTAATAGCCAAGGCGGGGAGCCCAGGGGTTACCCAGCAGCCTCCAGGACTTCTAGAAGCATCCTGGAGCTTCATGGAGCAGGTTGAGAATCCCTGGGTGGAGATCAATGTTTGTCAACATTGTCAGTGGATCAGAAACTGCTGGGGAGCTTCTGAAATGTACAGATCCTGGAGCCCCGCCTATGCCTACTGTGGGGGCAGGGGGCTAGCATCTGTATGTCGGGTGCTTCTGATGTCAGCAGATTGAGAACCACTAACCCAAACATTCTGGGCTTTAGCGGTAGATGAGATGAGATCACGTTCAGACAATGGGATTATCCGGCCCCTGAATTGCCTCTTGGCTTACATTTAGAGGCCCTCTGAGAATCATCCCACACAACTTCTGTTACTGAATTTTTTCCAGAAATGGTGGAGTTGGTGATATCTCTCATTATCTTGCTCAGCATCCACCATATGAAGATCTATCCCATGAAGACATTACTTTCTTGGAAAATGAGGTATGAAGGACAATGAGAATTTCATAACTGATTATGTTTGTCTTTCTGCATCAGCTGCTCAGATGTGCAGAATTAAATGTGTGGTTCGATTTTGGTGACATATAAGACCTTGTCACTCCAGCAGCTGCATGTTGCCTTTACCTCTGACATTAGGTTTCTCTATTTTCCTTGGTCCCAAATTTTTATTATACTTTACTGCTTTGGGAAATTAATTATGTATAAGTGCCAGGAATCCTTTGGGGGATGTAGTGGTGTATGAATACACAAATAAACAAGCAGAGGCAGTGAATCTGATGAGGATGATGCCTATAGCTGAAGGACAACATCCATGGGTTACAGGGAGCACCTCTGGCTTTTGCCTTATGTGCCACCTCCTCAGGGAAGCCTTTCCTGATTGCCTGGACCAAACCTACAGTCTCATGCTAAGTGATACAAACTCTTCTTTATTAAAATGACTTAACATCTATCTTCCTCACCAGACTGTAATTTCTACATGGGCAGGAAGCATGCCTATCTGTCTCAGAGGTGTGATCCCAGTGCCTATACACGGCTGCTGCAGGATAACCATCTGATACATATTTCCTGGATAAGCCAGTGGAAATGACTACCAACCTACTGTTCAGGGAATACACGAGAAACACAAAAACTATGTGGTAAGAAGGTGACTTGTAGAGCAAGGAGATAGAAGGAGAAAGAAAGTAGGAGGGAAGGAAACAACAGGTTAAGAAGAAGACAGAGGTGTCCTTCCAGGCTTAGAAGATAAGAGCAGCTACGTTTTACCAAAATCTCACCTGGAGACTTTACAAACAGAATTCTGGTATATTCCAAAATACCGTTAACATTCGTACAAAGCCACTCAGCAACATGCACTTTACAGATGAGAAAACTGATGCTTAAGAGTCTAAACTGCCTGAATTCCACAAAACCCCTAAGTAGCAGAGTTAGATTTGAGTCAGAGGATCTGTGGCTTCAAAGCAGAGGCTGTCCCGTGCAGCGTAATGGCAAACCCACAACTCCTAAAGCGGCCGTATAATACAGGGCAGTTCTCACTCTGCTTGGGCCCCTGCCCATCTGCCCTAGAACGGGGTTCACAGTGAGTCTCCTTCCACGTGGGCTGCTTGGTGAGCAGCCGTGTGGGGGTGAACGGAAAAGCAGATGCAATGATAACTTCAGTTTTAGCCCTGAGATTCAGTGAGAATGAAGCCCCCAGAATATAACCAGGGGCAGCTGGGGGTCAGAGCAGGGAGGAACAGCTTGCCCCTCACCTTGCCAGAGGCAGTGGGGGGAGGGAGGCCCGGGAGGGTTTCTGCTGTTCCCATTCCTCCTCCCCAGTCTCTACCCCCACCTCCTCCCAGAACTGGCTGCAGAGGACCCAGCCAGGCTGAGCTAGAGGGTGTCAGGCTGGGATGGCCAGGGGCCCAGAGGGGCGGGCACCAGCTGGGGATGTGATTCAGCAAGGCAGCCAGAGCTGCACCCACCAGGGGTGGGGGCCCCTCTTCTCTCCCAGCTGCAGCGGCCGCTCAGCCAGAAGTTGTCACCGGTGGATTCTTGCCATTTGTAATCCAGTCTCCATGGGTGGGAAGAAGCCAGACACTCCGACCCAAGGAGTAGGGTAGTGCCAATGGTGCCCATGGGCAGAAGGGCCCTATTTGCTCTCCACGTGTCCTTTGATACGGGGACTCTGTGGACATTGGCCAAGATACATTTGATCTGAAGCCTTTGCTTCCACTCCAGCTTTCTCAGCCAGTATCCAGATCTTAACTCCTTATATGAAAACAAAAATGGCAGTGAGAGAACAGAGAGCTTGGAGAAGTTGCCCAGAACGAACAGGCTCGAAAGCCCCAGAAGGCACTGTCTGTTCTGAATGACTCTCCTGAGTCAGTCTGTGCAGGATCCTCTTCCGGGCTTGGAGTCAACACCTCTGTAGCCAGCACTGCGGACTCGGGAGGGTCTGAGGGTCGATCAGGACAGGGAGAGCCGTGGGCGCCCCGGGGTCAGAGCTCTCCACCCCCAGCTGCTTTTCCGACTGCTCCAACCTGGACCCTGGACTCTCAGCTTCTGCTGCAACTAGACTTGTCTCGGCCAATTTCTCTACATCTGCAGAATCTGAGCATCTTGGATCCACCCATTTGGTTGGATTCCTGGATCCACAGTCCTCCCTGAACCTTGTCAACTACAACTCAGCTTTGCGTCTACTCCAAGGGGGGCAGAGCCACACATGATACACTTCAGTTTTTGCAGGATGGATACAGATTTCAATCGGGAAGAACCTCTCAAAGAGAAAGTCCCGACATGGGTGATCACCTACAGCCTCACACACGGTCTCCAGAGATATTTAACCTCTGTGTTTATTAAAGTCGTCCACTTGGGAAAAGAATGGAGCCGGTAAATATCCATGCTTCTTCTTGGCCCTTGGATATAGAGAGCCCACAGCTTTGGCTAAAAACACAATGTGGATGACTGGCTGCTTCCAGAGCAGTTTCTCCCCACTTTCTGGGATCAGAGAAGAGATGCTTGGTCAGACACATTGTCAACAGGCAATGTCAGGGCGTCGAGGAGAGAGGATGCATAGCAGTGATGTGTTCACCCAGAGCCAGAGAACCGTGAACCCGTGAGGTCACACACGAGGACGTTCAGCTAGGCACCAATCCACCTGCTCCACTGTAAATTAACTTTGTCCCAACCAGTTCCTCTCTGAGGATCCCACACCGCTGTGCATCCCTCAGACTAATCAAGATCAGAAGGACATTTGAAAGTCATCCTGAGCTGTGGCCACTCTCCAGGACCCCACACTTCCTATTCCAGATGGACTTAATGAGCACCCAGGAGCACAGCTGTTTCCAGGCACCTGGCATGTCTTCAGAACCTCTGATCTTAATGGCCATCTGGCCCAACCACCCAGGGCAGGATGGAGTCCCCTCCCAAACACTCCTGCCTGCAGTGTTCCAGGGTCACCTGCATGCTCCCAGGGAGGGCCAGGAAGATTCCAGGAAGATGCCATGGTCCCTGCCCCTTAGGAGCCCATAGCCTGGGAGGGGGCAGACTGTGCACAGCTCCCACTCCAGAACTGTGTCAAAGCGTGCAAGGGATCTGCAGAGGCTACAGACTGGATGAGGCTACAGACAGGGGACTCGTAGAGCAGCAAAACTATCTCATGGGCCTACGATGGTAGGTGCCTGACAATGAGCATGTGTCAAAACCCATAGAATGTACAATATAGAGTGAACCTTAATGGAAATGATGGACTTTAAAATAATTACGTATCAGCATCGGCTCATCGACTGTAACAGATGTACTGCACTGGGGACGAGGTGTTAATAGCAGGCGAAGTGGGGAGAGGGAGGGAGAATTGGGAGATCTTTGCAATGTTCACTCCATTTTTCTGGAAACCTAAAACTGCTCAAAATAATAGCATCTATTAGTTTTTTTTTAAAGTCCAAGGTAAAGAAATGATAAGAGGAGTGAAATCATTTTGGGACGTTTCCTTGAAAGGGGTGAATGATAAAAAGTGGGAGGGTGAAAGGAGGAGGAGGTGGAAGGTTCCAGGCCACTGAGGCAGGGGTGGGGCCAATGCAATTTCCCAGAATTCCTTGAAGACACTCCTCCACACCCAAAGCCCAAATATGCTTCCTTTTTGGACCCAGCAAAGAGACTCTAGAAGAAGCAGAGGAGCTGGAAGGGAGGGAAACGTGGCGAAAAGGCCAGGGAACAGTCCTCTGGTACAGGAGGCACAAACCACAAGTGCAATTAGTCAAAAAAGAACTTGAAATTAAAAAATGATTCCAGGCCGAGGAGGGGAGTACATAAGTTACTGCAGCCCCAAGACATTTATGAATAATACAAATGCCGCGAGGTGGTGGAGCCCGAGCACAGTTAATTAATATGTACAGGAGCGGAGATGCACTTGGAAAACAATAGTGCTCTTTCCCCCTCGCTAGGAGTAAAAATATTTCCAGAAAGACTGACACATTTATTATTTTCTAACATAATTACCTTATTGTGGAGCATTTGTAATGGAACACATTAGGGACGCTAAGCACCTGCCCGGCTTCCCTTACTGCAGTCTGGTTCTGTGGTGCTGGGGAAGCAAGGGAGGAGGCGGCTGGCACGGGGCAGGGGCAGGGCCCCCTGGGAGAGCCCGGCAGCTCCGCTCCCTGATGCCCTTCCTCTCCCACCCCTGCTTTCCCTGCACCAAGCCAGCTTCCTGTGTCCTCCTCCTCCTGTTAGCCTACCAGCCTCCCGGAGCCCACCGCCACCCATTCTGGGTACCTCTGTGAGCTGCTGACAGCCTGAGGGGCAAGGACACGGAGCCCCCTGAGCGCCCAACCAGGCTGAGAGGAAATGGAGGCCGTGGAGGCAGGAGAGGCAGGAGCATTCCCGTGCTGGAGGAGGAAGGATGGGGGGACTGGCCCCAGGACCCACAACAGCCTGTTGGGGAGAGACATCAGCCTTGCAGGTGGTCTTGGGACTTTTGTGGGGAAGCGGGGCAAGAACACCAGCCCGAGAGGCTGGCACACGGATCCGGGTCCTAGCTCTTTGGGACCAAGACCAGACATCCTTTTGCCTTTCTGGATCCTCCTGTCCTCACCTGTAAGGTGGTGCTAGCGCAGAGCAGCAGGGACACTGGCCTCCAGTGCCCCTGCCACCCACCCTTCTCCACACCAGACAGGAGGTGTGCGTGGCAGCACATCAGCCCTTTCCCTGCACAGTTGGGAATGCCTGCTTCAACGGACAGATGGCCAAAGCCAGTTTCCCTGGAGAAGCGTGCCTGTCTGCTCCCTCCCAGTGGCTCCCCACCCCTCCCTGCTGCCACACACTCAGTGGAAACCAGAGCCATCCGTGCACTGGGTGGTGTGTGTAGCCCTGACCACAGCCCGGCCCAGTCCCCATGCTTGGCCTCCGGCCACACTCCCAGGTGTCCCCCGGTTCCTCCGCGCCTCTTCCTCTGTTCCTCTCCGTCCCTCCACCCCGAACACTGACTCTCTCCAGGACTCGGCCTCGGGGCTCCTCGCTGCCCACTTCTAGCCCTCTTCGGGCTTGATGAGACAGATACATCTCCTGTCTGTATTTAAAGCCCAGCCCTTCCTTCTGAACTCCAGAATTTGCCAATCCAGGTGGCCGTAGGATGTCTTCATCTACTTAAAAATCACGGTGTCCCAAATTGAAACAGTTACCTTCCCCTAAACCTCTTTCTCCTCCAATCGTCCGTCTCAGAGACCGGCACCCCCTGTTCCCATAATTCAGGAACCCAGGGACTTTCCAGAATCCCTCCTCTCCATCACTCACATTCAACTGGCCATAGAACCAGTCTTACCCTTTAACCATCCCAGGGCTCCTTTCTATCTTCATGGCCACTGTCCGTCTTGAACAGATGCGTGGGGAGGCTCCTGCCTGCCCAGCCTCCCTGTGGGGCCGTCCCGGGTGGTTCTCGGGTGGAAGGTAATAGGTGTTTGCAGAGTGAAGACGCCTCATTTCCCTCCATTCCATTGCCCACATTGCCACTGGCTCTGTTCCCAAAATCTAAAGATGATGATGTTTTTCTCCTGCTTGAAAGCCTCAGGAACTCCTCATGACACACTGGATAAAGTCCCACCCCTGTGCTGTCCAATCTCGCAGGCCTTCCCCTCTCCCCAACTCCCTCCTTGACAGCCACCAGCTTCTGTGGGCCTCTCATCATAAGGATCATCTCAAGCTTTTGTGCCTCGCATGTGCTATTCCTTCTGCCTGGAACACCGTCCGTCCACCATCTGGTCAGCCTCTACAGGTCCTTGAGAACCAGTATTCTGCTTATCTATTGCTATGTAATGAATCATGCCAAACTTAGTGACTTCAAACAACAGCAATCACTTCATTACTATATCTCACATTCTGGTCTTGACTAGACTCAGATACCTGGTTCTCATTCATGGTCACTCATGCGGCTGCAGTCAGATGACATCCGGGGCTGGGGTCACCTTGAGAGCTCTCACATATCTGAGGATTGATGCTGGCTGTCAGTCTCTCCGTGCGACCTGGGCTTCCTCCCAACGTGGCGGCCATGTCCTTGAGCAAGCATGCCGGGAGAGAAAGCAGCAGAAGATTCACTGGCCTCTTGTAACCTAGGTTCAGAAGTCATGACCATCACTTCTGCTATACTCTACTCATCGAGGTTGACACAAGGGCCTCCCAGGTTTACGGGGCGGGAAAATAGATCACACCTCTTAGAGAATAGCTAGCAAGGTTCTGAGAGAGTATGTGGAACAGAAATGTTGTCACGGCCACTTTGGGAAAACAAAATCTGCCTCCAGAAAGCCCTTGTGCATCCCTCTTCGTCCAGCCTACTCCTGTGTCTACCTCTAGCATTTGCACCATATACATCACAATTATTTTTTTATTTTTTGTCTGGTTCCTTGAAGGCACAGTCTGCGTTTATCTTTGTATTTGGTACACAGTTGGTGCTCATTAAATATTTTCAAAGTAATGACTGAATGAGAGACTGATCATGACCCTGCCACCCTGTAGGGAGAGATCACCATTCAGAAACAGCCTTTTCCACCCAAGGTCTGTGACAGCACGTAGAATCAGTGCAATCAGAATCTGGCATTCAGACCAATACCACCTCCACCCTCCAGCTTCTATTTTAATGCTTCCAGCAGTGGGAAGCGAGGTGGCCCTGGGAAAAGTTCATAGGGGGAACCTTGGAGGGCTGGTGGAAGGCTGACCTTTCCTTCTCCCTCCCACAGCCGCTCGTCGGCCCTCTGGAGCCTTGGAGGGCTGAGATACCCCTGCTCACTGCCCAACACCATTCCCCCAGCTGCCTGGCCTGGATTGCTAGGCTTTGGGAGCTATTGTTTGCTGAGCCATTCAGCAGAGCAGCTCCCTCGTGGGCACCCAGCCCCACGGCCTGACAGGCTGTGTGCGAGGGGCCAGGCCTGAATGACTGTAATATGAACCATGAAAGTGGATATTAAAGGCTTTATTACAGGGTGAGGACTGCTAATTGCAACGTTCCTTTCAGGAAGCTGGAGCTGATGAGTTTAAGCAGCGGCACCCAATTATTATAACTCTGTCAGCGCGGAGCAGGGGAGCAGTGGGGGAGGGGAGGGGAGGAGGCGAGCTGAAGGCACAATTACCTGAACTTTATCCAAGGCACACACCGCGGGCCTGGAATTGTAAAGGGAGATTGGTTCTGCTCCCCTCTTCTGCCCTGTCACAGCCGCGCTGTTGATTCCTAATGCCCCAGCCCTGCCCTCCCTCTCCCCAGGCTTCTTGTGGAAGAGGTGGCATTTCTGAACATCTATCTGACACCCAAGCCCTCCCTGGTCCCCGCTGGTGACACGGCCCCCGCGCTGAGATGGGAGGTAGTCCAGGGCGCCTCAGGATCAAGCTGCCCGGCCTTTCACGTTGCAAATGAGAAGGCAGCTCTGAGAGCGCTGGGACCTGCCCCGGTTACCCAGCTGGTGAGTGGCAGAGCAGGGCAGGGCCCTTCTGCCCTCCTGAGATATGCCAGGTACATGTGGGAGCAACAAGAGTCTCCTTAAAACTCCTTCAGACGGGCAGGGTGAGCCATTGCCCATCAGGTCCGGGGTAACCTGGCTATGTCTTGTGATGAGCACATGAAAAAGTGGGGTTCTTGCCAGGGAGATGGGGAGGTAACTTCAAAGAGCATCATCAACACTCAGATCACCATGTCCTACTTAGTGCTTTACAGTTTACAAAATGCTTCCAGACATTCATGCATTCAAATGTCATTAAACACTACTGGGTGCCGGGCACTGCAGGGAGGCACAGGGATGACAGACGATGTCTCCGTGTGCAAGGAGCTCACGGCATAGCATGGGAAGGCACCCAAGCCAATCGGCAATTAGGACACTGTGTGGAAAGTGCTAGACAGAGGTGTGCACACATGCATCACCTCCTTTAATTCAGTCACATACATATAAGTGATTGCACATAAAAAGCTAAACTACAAGGTACCATCTGCCCAGCGGCAGCGGGGCAGTGCAGACAGCCAAGGCTGGAACTGTTCTGGAGTGGGCAAGATCACTATTGCACCCAGTGGTCAATGGTGGGTTCACTAAAAAGGCAGGCTCTGATAGATGGGAGAGGGGAGAGAAGAGGTGCTTTCTTTCCTGTGTCAAACTAGAAAAGTCAATACTGAGAATACTGACTCCATGTCATCCCCATGCAGGAGCATTAGGTTGTCTGTGCCACGGGGAGGCAGACCAGTTAATGAACGTGCTGGCCCATGTCCCAGGTATTCAAGGTGCCCCAGAACAACAATGAGGACCTGAGGGCTGGAAGCCCAGTTCTTCCCACCTGGGACTTCGTTGCACCCAGATGAAGAACAGAGGGAACAAAGCCATGGAGACCTCACCCCCTTTCCCCGGACCTGCCCAGTGTCAACCTGCTTACCAATGTTCCCAGCCAGGGTGCTCCCCCCAAAGAGGCCTGCTCAACCAGGAGATGTTTCCCATTGACTGAGGTGCAGGAGGTCAGGGAGCAGCAAGGTGGGGAAGGGGTGGAGGCAGGGGCTCCTCTTCAGACATGTTTGAGATGCCTGCTAGAGAATCACATGCAGATGGGTGGGTCTGGGTGGGCAATGTTGAAATTCAGGAACAATGTATGGGCTGGCAATGGAATAATGTGGGTGTCCTGGGCATGTGGATGGCATGTAAGACCATGAGACTGGAGAAGACACCTGAGGAAGGAGGAGGGAGGCAGAGAGAGAGACTGAGGAACAGACAGAGAGGAGGCCACAGGCCAGCTGAGGCAAAGACAAGGGAATGTGGTGCCCTGGGAGTGAGGAAAGAGATGGTTCAGGAAATGCAGTGTACAGGGTGGGCGAGACCAGGTAAAATGACTGAAAGCGGCTTCGTGATTTGTCAACAAGGAGGGTCCTGGGAGCCCTGTCTTGGATGGCAGTTTTAGAAACCAAGTAAGAGAGGTAGAGAGTCGTGATGACCTCATAACAAATAAATGAACCTCGACCACTGCTTCACACTGCACACTGCTCATTTGGCACCGAGGTGAGATCACACCTTGTAGCATTAGCCTTTTATGTGCAGTCACTTACATCTATGTGATTAAAGGAGGTGATGTGTATATGCACACCTCTATCTAGCACTTTCCACACCATATTATAATTGTTGTTTGGCTTATATGTCTCCCACATTAAGCCACGAGCTCCTTGAATACAGAGATGGAACCTGTCATATTTTTATTTCTAGTGTAACTCAAAATGGATCATAGACCTGCATATAAAATCTACAACCATAAACCTTCCAGAGTAAAACATAGAAGAAACTTTTGTCATCTTGGGGTAGACAAAGATTTCTTAGGACACAAACTGAAGGAAAAAAAATTGGTAAGTTGTACTGCACAAAATTTTTTTTTAATTCTTTTCTTCAAAAACCCCATTAAGAAAATGAAAAAGGTTTCAGGCTGGGAGGAAATATCTACAACATACATACAAGACAAAACACTTGTGTCCAGACTATAGAATTCTTACAGCTCCATAATACAACAATTCAATAGAAGAAAAGGGGAAAGATTTAAGCAGACATGTAACAATAAAAAAAGCACATGAAAAGATGCTCAATATTACTAGTCATCAGGGAAATGCAAATTAAACCCACATTGAGATGCCACTATATGCACCTACTAGAATGGCTACCCACACCAAGTGTTGGTGAGGATGTGGAGCAACTAGAACACTCATGCATTGCTAGTGGGAGTGTAAAATGGTCCAAACACTTTGGGAAACAATCTGGCAGTTTCTTATACACCTCAACATATATCTAACATGGACCAACAGTCCCACTTCTGTATATTTATTTACCCAAGAGAAATGAAAACATACATCCATACAAAGACTTGTATGCTAATGTTCACATCAGCTTTATTCGTAAAAGCCCCAAACTAGAAAGAACCCAAATGTCCACCAACAGAATTAATAAGTCGTGGCGTATCCATACAATGGAACTCTGCTCAGCAATAAAAGAGGAGAAATTGCTGGTATGTGCAACAATCACATGAACCTCAAAACATTATGTGGAGTGAAAGATGCCATATACCAAAGTGTACATTCTGTGTATGATTTCATTTATATGAAATTCTAGAAGAGGTAAAACTAGCCAGGGTAACAGAAAGCAGATCAGAGGTTGCCTGGGGCTGGTGATGAGAGCAGAGACAGATTATGTACAACCTGATTATGTACACAGTCATGAGGACAGTTTGCATAGCTCTGTGTCTTTACAGGAGTTGTGGTTGCATGGATGTATTTGTCCAAACTGATGAAACTGAGTACATTTAGTTGCATGTAAATTACATCTCAATAAGGTTAATTTTTAAAAGTGAATGGGACATCCCTGTAGTATGATGTGTTTTCCATTTATGTGCAACTGTACACATTTCCACATAGGTATATGGAGGCACAGAAATTTCCAGCAGGATACAACCCAAATGGCTGTATTGTGGACCTCTGGGGAGAGGTTGGGAGAGGATTGTGACTGAGGTAAGTGGTCAAAGGGATTTAACAACAGTGCTTTAAATTTTCAGCAGGAGCATGTTCACATAGTACCTTGTACTTACATTTTCTGAAAGAGTGAACAGTAGAGGTAAGCAGTTTGTCCCACCATCAAACATCAATCGAATGTCTTTTACCTGGGGGGCCAGCCATTTCCTTCAATTATTTATTGAGCATCTACGTTTCTAGCAACCTAAGATGAGACAAGACTTTTCCTTTCTCAGCTCTGACTCTTCCTGCAGCTCACACCAAGGAAAGCAGAGAGCCCAAGATTCAGCGCCCATCATTTACTAGCTAGGAGACCAATTTACGCAAATTTTAAGCCTTGCTTTTACTGGATCATAAGAGCACCTGCCACATGGAGCTCCTGAGGGATTCAGTGAGAAAATAGAGGCAAAGAACCTGCCTTAGGGCTTAATAAATAAGAGCTGAGATTAGTATTTTATCACGATTACCATATTTTATTGATGCTAAGACACAGCTTTTTCGTATTTTAACATTTCTGGAATTGGACGCACTTGCAATCAATGTAACAATTTATTTGGCAGCATTCTTTTTCTCTCAGTACATAAAATAATGATGCACCTTGCGATCGGTAGCGTTAGATTGTATGAAATATGGTGATAGCATCTTGCTCATAGCTTTCCTCCAAGTCCCTGTCGATATTTAACCAACATTAGAAACAGGGAGTAAAGCTAATCTTCTTACCAGCCTAGGGAGAAAGAGAACAGGCAGGAATGATTTAATTAAACCATCACTGCCACCACCCCCCAAAGCTATGTTCCATCTGGTACAGCTTCTTAGTTACCACTTCTGTCTACTTTCCATTGTATCACCTCTTCCCTACATGGCCAACACTGGCCTCTTGCTCTTCGGCCAGGTTACCTACATCAGCCTCTTAAGCTTCTCTACCTGCGGGCTTTCCTCTGCAACAGCATGTCACAAGTATCCTTGGGGGGCCCTTTGCCCATTGCCTCTGTTGTGCCGTGGCTATCAAAATTCTGATGCTGCGATCCTGGTATTCACGCATTAGGTATGTTTTTGGTGCATCAGAAGGTTGTCAATAGCAAGCCACAGAAGCCAACCCTGGCTAATTTCCATGGAAAGAGATTGCTTTGAAAGAAAGCAGAAGGCTCTTAGAAGCGACGGGAAAGGTGGATATCAGGCTGGGAAAATGAACAGGAACCTGACAACAGGTAGAACAGAATGGCCAGGTGCTGCTGCTCGACCTCCGCTTACCACCCCAGCCTCAGGACCCTCTCAGCCATTGGAAACAGAAGTGTTGGTCACCTGCTATCCACCAGGGCCCACAATGGGGAATTATTGTCACTTAGGAAGGGAGTTCAATTGCTCTAGACAGCTGAAAAATGGCCAATGTTCACAACATTTATTTTTAGGAATGCTCGTGTTTTCATCAGCAGGGATTGGTTCGGAAGCCCACACACAGAAATATTACCTGGTTGGTATTTTGTCTGTAATTCAGGCAAGCTGCCCCCAGGGAAGCAGAGACTTTCTGGGCTCTGTGGGCCAAGGAGCCAGGCTCTACATAGGCAGGGCTAAGAGAGAAATTAGACCCCTGTCCCTCCCAATCAGTCTTCCTTAAAAAGTAGAAACTATAGTTTTTCATTAAAACAGGAAAAAAAACCCACTTAGAATTATGAATTACTGTATGTCCATAGTGATAGTCAACTATTAAAAAAAATAAAGACATGAGTGAACTTTCTTAATTTATGCTGAACTTCCTAATCACAGTTACAGTCAGTGGTTCTCAGAACTTGTTAGAAAGGCAAATTCATGGGCTCCTCCCCAAACCCAGTGAATCAGACACTTGGGAGTGGAGCCCAGCAGTTTAACAAGCCCTCCAAGTGAATTTGATGCTTGCTGAGGTCTGAGAACGGCTGGCCTAATATTAACCTTGACCACACATGAGAATCCCCTGGGGAGTTTTTCAAATATTCAATTCCTGGGCTCTACCCCCAACCAATTAAATCTGCCTGGTGAGGAAAGGGGCTTTTTTTTTTAAGTTTCCTAGGTAACTAATGTACAGTCAGGGTTGTCAGACACAGATTTGTGTAACTCCTGATTGTGCAGACTATGTCTTACCTTCTGCAAACCTCTGAGCTCCCTTTGAAAGCAGTTTCTTGGTATTACCTTGAGATTTATTAAACCGTTGCTGAGTTTCTCCCCTGCCTATGACAAGCACTCTCCTCCTAAACTGATCCATCTCAATAAAGGGAAAGCCAAGCCATCCCAGGACAAAAGTTGCAACAGCTGAAAGTCGCCATGCACCAACTTCCCAGCGCAGAATTACAGGTGACCATGTACTGTTTAAAGACTTCTCCTAGAGCACTTTGTTAGTAGGCCCTCGTGGTTCCCTCCACTCCAAATCACTGAGAATCAGAACTGCTAGATGTTGCTTGCGCTAAAAGCAGCTGTTGTTATTGTTTAAGTCAAGAGATGGAGAAGGGTCTTAATTCAGGGTCTTGTCTGCCTACGGACTTCTTTTTCTTCTAGGGCAAGTGGGCTTTATTTCTTGCTGCAGAATATGGCCACAGGAAACTTTAGGATTATCCCATTTTCAAAGAGACCCAAGAGGAAAGATGGGGTCTCTCACCCAGCCTCAGTATGAAGATCTCATGGTTTAGCCTGGCCTCTTAGAAAAGAAGCCAGGACTAGATCACTCAGGTCCTATAGTCGGACTGCAGCCCATGACCAGGCTGTAAGTAGAGGCTGCTGAGCAGACACACCAAAAGCTGGCACAGGTCGATTAACCCTCTCACCACTTTTCTGTTAATCCAGTTTTCATGTTTGAGTCAATACATGTGTTTCCTGTTGCAGACTGCCTTCCTTGTGAAGGTCAGACTTAGAAGAGCTTTAACATATACTGCCACACAGAAGAACCATTCAAGAACATTTTAAGAAGATCCAGGATGGAGACAACCAGGGTGGGGAGGGGCTCAGAACCATGTCGTCTGAAGAACTATTGTACATCAGGGTGGTTAATGCAGAGCGAGAAGCCTTGCGGGACCTACTGACTCTTGCTAATATCCCAGGCTCTCAGGTGGGAGAATGTTAACTTGCTTCCCACAGCTTCACAGGCAAAATTAGTCCCCCACTGGCCACAGGATGAGGTCCAAATTCCTTTACGTGGAGTCCAAGACCCTCATTCACTTTCCAGAGCCTTCTCTGACCTCATCTCTGTGTTCTAAAGGAAGCCAGGGTCAAAGGAAAACAGCATGGACTCTTGTTCAAGGCAAGAAGACAGATTTTATTCAGGTGATTTCCCCAGTATAAACTGAGCTCAACTCCAGGTAAGACAAAGGTGATTGAGGAGTTTAAAGAAAGCAGAGAGGGAATAAAGGGGATGCAGGAAGTTGGAAAATGCAGAACAAAGTTGGGCAGCATTGCATTTTCTTGAGCAGAAAGTCAACACCTTGAGCAGAGGTCACCTTTAGGGACATAGACTATTGCAGGTACAAGCCAGGCTGAAGTTTGGTTGAGTCTCTTAAACACAGCATTTGGGCAAGTCCCTGGTGTCACATGTGAGCTCATAGTTCACATCAGGTAGAGGCAGCGAGGGGCATGGGTGAGGCCCGGGGAGGCCTGAGCCGAGCATGGTGCTCAGTAGCAATGTGTGATGAGTGGACAAATGAAGGCATGCATGCAAGAGCACTGGGGTCTCTCATTGCCCACCTGGGCACCCCTGCCAGGGCTAGACTTAACCAGTCCAGACAAATGGGTCAAAGGTAAGACAGTGAGTCCAAACAGTGGTATGTTGGAGGCAGAGAGACACAATGGAAAGAACATGAGCTAGATGGATTTCAGGCCTTGCTACATCACACATGTGCAACTTTGAACAGATTCATGAACCTCTCTGCATTTACTCAGCTCTAAAATGGGAATAGTACTAATGTCTAGCAATTTGGGTTGATGGAAGAACAAGTGAGATTTCACAGACCAGGCATCTAGTCCACCCCAAGGTATGACGCTTAAGAAAATTTACTTCCTGTTTACCCAAATGGTTGTAATTTTTGTTCTGTTGTGTCCCCAAGAATGAGTCAATGCCAAATGTTTTGGAGGACAGGGAGTATGTCTCAGCTGTACAATGTCATTTATGATTTGAAAACCCAGTAAAGGCTCTGCTTTCTGATGACCAGGAGTTCTGAGGTCACTCTGGTCCACGTGGCTGCATTAAAACCCATCCCTCCTTGCCTGGACATGTGCAGGCAGGGTTTCCCCACGAGGGATATCACCTACTCCAGGGTCACCAGAGCATCTGAATCAAGTTGCTTTGCTTGACTTCCAGGCTCTGGGCAGCTGGATGTGAATCAGCCTCCTGAAGCAAAGCTTATGCACGCTGAATTTGGGGTTGAGGAATGGGGCCCAGAATTCTCTACCAGAGCAGAAGTGTCTCTCACCACCACCAGCCTCAGTGCCTGCAGACTTATCTAATGCCCCAGAATCAGAGGTCACCCACAATACTGCATTTCCAGACCGTAGGAAGAATAACAGAACAGCAGCCATCCTCCTAACACAGATCTAGGGAAAGGCTGTCATGTCTTTCCGAGGCTACAATCCTCTCCTTCCTTGGGCTTCCCTCCCCTTAACTTCTGCAGGCCTCAGATTCCCCATTTGCTAAGAGGCAATCAACATTAAATTGTATTTCGTGAGTGACCATCTGGTCCTGGTTTGCCCACTGAAAATCCTGAGCAGCACCAGCTTAGCTGATCACCCCCCCTGGCACTTAATAGGTGCTCGTGAACCTCCAGTCCCTGTTCTCTCTGAGTAGGGTTGCAGCAAGGGGGGATGAAATGATGTTTGTAGACCCTTGCTTCTCACCCCAGACCTACTGACCCTGGAGTTGCACCTAACAGCTGATTCATTCCCGAGTGGCTCATTCTCAGGTGAAAGTCTGAGAAGACCTGGCTTGGTGTTCAACCAACAATAGTTCTTTGTACCCATCCCCTAGCAGACCTTACAAAACAAGCGCTTCTTAAGGAAGGCATAACCCATGCAGGTCCAGAACAGTCCAGAAGCAACTGCAGTGCTCCCCGCCCTGCAGCCGAGGCTTTCACACTTCTGTGTTTCAAGGAAGGAGTTGCTGGCTGAAGGTGGAACCATGGAAAGTTCTAGAATTACAGGTTTCAACAACATGAGCAAAGGTAGTGTTGATTTAATCATGGTGAGTACTGTGGACAGCCCCACTCAATAGACTCTTAACGTAATCAATACTTTCCGGCCCTGGAGTGAGGGAGCTCACCGGAGTTACTCCCACTCATTCTGGGACTATGGCGTGATGAGCCATCAAATCAGCCTCAACCCATCACCACAGTACCGCTGGCAGGTCTGCCCGTGGTCCTGGGAATACAGGAACTGATGCAGTGGGAGCCCATGGGCGGTGACAACCCACTGACAGAGCACAGGGTGTTCCCACAATGCCCCTCAAGGTCAGCGGGGTGTCTCCATTAGCATATGGCCACTTTCAATCCCCAACCTGCAGGTGGCAGAGAATATTCAATTTCCATTTTCTGCAGAGGCTGGGCCCTAACTGAGGCTTTGGTGAATTAGCCCTGCAGGGCTCAGAGGAAGTGCTTGAGAGAGATCCTGCTCCGAGTAACATGTAAAATTTAATTAGGAAGGCTTGGGCTATCTCAACGTTTCGAGCCATTTATGAAGCCTGGGAGCTGTAGAGCCCTCCTACTCCTGTGCCCAGAGAGGCCGGGCTGCTCTTTGATCATTAACCACTGAGAAAAATATCAGTTTGCATATCAAGGTCTGAAAATTATCCCGTCACTTTCCTCACTAAATGGCCAAAATACTCATCTTGCAGAGAGAGAATAATTCTAAGTCTCCAGGAAGACAGGGGGACCTCCAGAAGCCACCTGTCCAGGCTCCCATCTCTAAGAGGCTCTGTAGCCAAATTCAATTGTCAGACAAAGACCAAAGGTGGAGTGAGACAAAAATCCCTATCCTTAAACTAATAAATGAACAGGGAGACAGACATAAGTAGTGCCAGTAAATAAATTTCAGTGCAGAGGAGGAGATTGACTCATGCCTTAGGAGTATTCCTGGAAGGCTTCCCAGAGGTGGTGGCACTTCCTCAGGATTTTGAAGAATAAAGAGGAGTTATTCTTGCAAATAAAGGAGTAGGTGGATGCGGGGAAGGACATTTCAGGCAGGAGTCTGCTGGCTCTGAAATTTGTAAGAACGAAGCTTCTTCCATCCAACTCACTTCTCTCTGGAAGATTCTATTGTACTTCACTTTATGTGGAGTAGGAGAACTGATCGGCACCCATTCCCTAAAAACTTTAGACTGTAAACTCCTCGAGGGCAGAACTATGTTTCTTTTAGGCTCCCAGCAGTATCTGAAAAGGGGTGAGCACACCCCAGCTGAGCCCATAGAGAACTTGAAAGCCCAGCTGGAGCCCTTAAACCCCCATTTCCAGGACCTTCTTTTTTTGTTTTGAGAGGGCATCTCTCATATTTATTGATCAAATGGTCGTTAACAACAATAAAATTCTATATAGGGGAGTCAATGCACAGTCATTAATCAACCCCAAGCCTAATTCTCATCAGTCTCCAATCCTCTGAAGCATAATGAACAAGTTCTTACATGGTGAACAAATTTTTACATAGTGAATAAGTTCTTATATGGTGAACAGTGCAAGGGCAGCCATCCCAGAAACTTTCGGTTTTGATCACGCATCATGAACTATAAACAATCAGGTCAAATATGAATATTCGTTTGATTTTTATACTTGATTTATATGTAAATCCCACATTTCTCCCTTATTATTATTATTATTATTTTAAATAAAATGCTGAAGTGGTAGGTTGATGCAAGATAAAGGTAGAAAGCATAGTTTAGTGCTGTAAGAGGGCAAATGTAGATGATCAGGTCTGTGCCTGTAGACTAAGTATTAATCCAAGCTAAACAAGGGCAACAAAACATCCAGGACCTTCTTTTGCGTGAGCAAATGTTTGCCCAAATTCAAAACCCCAGCTCCTTACCTCTATTCAAAAGCATGATTTCTTTTTCCCAATCACTTTAATCCTCGCAGAATTAAGAGAATGAGGCAGGATGAGTGGATTTATGGCCTCCAATGACTTTCAAGATGAATAAGAACAATCACAATTAAAATCACATTTCTGAGAGAGGATCTGATCTCTTTCAAGGAGAGAGTGGGCCCGGCCTTGCCGGCAGCCATAGCAGCTCCTTAATGGGGATTTACACACTCTGAGGCAGAGATTCAGGCATAAACATCTGGGAAATGCCACCGCCTTTGAAGCTAATTTTGTGACAGCTCTTTCACCCTGGTACCACGGAGACCAAACACTGTTTTTAATTACCCGAAAAGCATGAAAAGGTCCTCTCCTCTGACACGCCTCTGCTATTCTCCTGGCTCTTACTTGCCATCTTCTCCCCTGGAGCTCTCCCTGCCCCGGGGGTGAGTCAGCTATTTTTCCTGTAGCCCAAGTGAGGATAAATGAGGGCTCCAGGAAATCAGGGATTTGTTCATAGTCAGTTAGAAAAAAACCAAGGAGCTGCCAGACATCAAGCCCCATGCCAGGGGCTTTACACACGTTTTCTCTGATCTTTGAACTCCCCAGGTATTATTAGCAATGTGTTGTAGATGAGAAATCAGACTCAGAGAGGTTATGAAACTGGCTGAAAGTCACACAGCTGGTGGGTGAAATTCAAACCTGCTCCTTCTGACCCCAAAGCCTGCTGGTTTCTGTCTGCCACCTTGACGCAGGGGTCTGAGGGGGACAGTGTGCACAGAAGCTCAGGAGAGGAACAAGAGGGAGTCCAGGTCTCTGGGAACTTCCTCTCTACCTCTTCCCCAACCTTTCGGAATATTCCTTGGGATCTTCAGAAACTTAGTAGGCTCTTCATGAGTCCAAAAGTTATGGCCTTCTTCTTCAGTTACTTTCTCACTACAGTGATGCCAGAGTGGCCCAAGGAGGAGGTCCATGAAGAAATTTTCTGTGTTAACCTGAAGAGCTCACCTGTCTACTTCTCTCCCACTCGGGGCCCCAAAGCTAGAGCCTGTAAGACCTGAGATGATTCTGCCTCCCCCAGGGGACGTCTGGAAATGTCTGGAGACATTTTTGGCTATCAGATCCCAGATGGATTGGTACGCCTGACATCTAGTGGGGGGAAGCCAGGGATAAATATCCTCCAGGGCAGAGGACAGCCCCCACAACACACAGAATGAACCAGTCCCAACGTCAACAGTGCTATTGTTGAGAGGCTGGGCTGAAAACATGCTGATCTAAGGAGGAAGAGGACGGATGTCCTTAATTTCGGTGCCCTCGGCTTGTGGGCTGCTGACACCCCCAGGCAGGACTGGCCTATAGCTTGTGTTTGGGGAGGGGAGGTAATGTAAGATGAAAATGCTGTTGCTCTTGAAAAAGCAATTTAAAATTTCAGCGGTGCCTTATACCCAGCGAGTGCCTGTGTAAGTCAGGGGACTAGGTGCAACCGTGCAGGTGGCCTACCCATGAGGCCAAGGAGAGAGCCCCCTGCTTCTCCCAGGAACCCCTGCCCGTGTGCTGCCCCGGGAACTCAGGCTTGCTTTCGCTCTGACATGCACGGCCTGTCTGAGGCAGTTCAGGCCCAGAACACAGAGAGGGCAGCACCTGCTGAGAATCTAAAGTGACAGGCTCACCTTCCCTCCAAGGAGAAAAAAGCCACTTGGCCCGCAGGGAAATGAAGATGCAGAGCAGAGTGGGTTCCCGGGAGGCCCTTCTTGTTCCCAGGTCTTCCTTCTTCCTGAGCAGCACCAAGGGTCACGGCGCTGGGAGCGTTTTCCAACATGAAACAAGAGGAGGATCAGAAGAGAGGGAAGAAGGGAGAAAGAGAAACAAAGACAGAAGGAGAGAGACACAGAGAGAGACTTTCAGCTTTCTGAATCCTTCCCTAAAGCCAGGGCAGCAGGCTGAATCATGTGGCTTCTCCCCTTCCCAAGACCCGTTATCAGCAGATAAACCCCACCTCAACCCTGCCACCCCACCCCCCCGGGGGAGAGGATGGGGCGCAAACACGGCTCAGCCTGAGGGTGGGGCCGCCTGGGTTCCCCTCCGGGACCCTGGAGATCCCCTCTCTTTCCAAGCGCAGTCCTTGCCCGGCTTCCCCCCAGCCCCCAAAGACCTCTCTTGTCACTGCCATTTGTTTCAGTAACACTGCCTTTCTCTTAAGCATTTTACCATCATGCCATTCTGCTGTGCGGAGGGTGTTTCTGCAAACCACCTCACGTGTCTTTAGGGAAGATGGCGGTGGGGGCTGCAGGGAGGTTGCAGAGGCGAGGAGCGCAGGAGGAAGAGAACAGCCTTGTTGTGCACCTGCACAGCACCCAGGGGAAGTGAGCACTATCCGATCCTGCCACTTAGGGGACCAGAGAGCAGGACCTGCCCAGAGCTGGTGGCACCTCGAGGGGAGGAAGGGGCGGAGCTTGAAGAAGGCCCACAGCTAATGACAGGTCAGAGCCACCATCTGCCACCCTGCAGCTGAGGTCTCGTGATAATGAGCATTGGTATGTGAACAGCTGGGCGCTTGTTGCCTTCTGGTGTTGGATGTCCACGTGGAATGTAAGAGTTAGCGGGGACCCTTGAGCCAGACCCTGGGTTCGAATTTCACCTGTACTGTTTACGAGCTGTTCCTTTGTGATCAGTTTTTTAATGTATAAAATGGGGATCCTACCTCATCAGGGTCACTATGAATGGCCTAACTGCGCAGCGACTCAGTGCAGTGTTAGCAACACCCATGCCTGGGCCTCACCCCCAGACCAAGTAAATCAGCGCTCAGGCTGGGCACCAGGCATCAGCGTTTTTTAAAAAGTAATGAAAATGTGCATCCGTAGTCGAGAGCTACTGCTTCAGAGTTGGAGAACCACCGGGTAGACCTTTGCCAGGAAAACAGGAAGCAGAGGACTGGTATCCGCTGGGACCACCCCGCCCCCGGGGCCCAGGTCCCCAGGATCCAACCACCCGCTGCCAGACCAGCTCCACCAAAGGCAGGGAGGGAAGGGGGTTGCATGCCCCTGGCTGGCGGCCAGGTGGGGAAAGCCTGGAGGGCATCAGGCCTGGCCAGGGAGTCCGGCCACTGCCCCCAGAGGAGGCTTATGCAAATGAAGCAATTAGAGAGCTGTGTGAAAGAGAAAGGGGACTGGGGAAGTGACAAGCTAAGCTCTGGGTCTACCCAGGGAGCAATCTTCTCTGGAGGACTGAGAAGCTGGAGGTCAAGGTCTTCAGTCTGCACACTGGCTCCTTGAGACCAGAGGCGAGGTCTGGAGAGAGGCTGGTGGTCACAGCTGGGGCGGGCTGCCTCCAGTGGGTAGAGGCCAGGGATGCTGCTAACCACCTTGCCCTGCACAGCACGGCCCCCCCATTGCCCAGAAGGACCTGGCCCCAAAGGCAGTGGTGCAGAGGGGAGGGAGCCTGGCTAGGGCAGAGCCGGCTGTGGGTGACAGGGCCATCTGCTGGGAGGGGAGGGCCACCCAAGCTCAGTGGGGTCCCAAGTGAGGAGGCTGAACCTGGCACTATGAAAGGAGAGGTTTCTCAGAGTCTAACTGTGCCCAAAGGATCAAAGCACAGGAAGGGGGTCTTAGGGGAGGTGGGTGCAAAGGACATGGCCAGTGGGGGAACTAAAAATTGAAGCTAAGTGTCCTGCTGTTTGGTAAGGGGCTGGAAGGCCCTTCAGGAATGATCTGTGGACCTGAGACCTCAGCCAGTCCTGCCTGTCTGCCAGCACATCTAGAGGAGAGAGAAACCAAATCCTTGCCCTCAGGAGGAAAAGGGATCCTTGAGCCACCGGTGAAAACAGTAGCCCTAATGGCAAGTGCAGGTTGGTCACAGCTGGCTGGAGAGAGTCTCTGTGGACAGGGGGCAGGAGAAGCCTGGGGAGGCTACCAGCAGGGATGGAAGGCTGGGACCAGGGCCAGGCTAGCAGGTGCCCAGGGCACAGGATTTAGGAAGGCACCTCCCTCTCAGGGCAGCCCCGCGGGACCCTCAGTGTCAGTGCCCCCTTAAATCCTGTGCCCTGGGGCTGCCTCTTTGTGCCTTCCCTCCCTGCCAGGGTAGGCTCTGAGTTAGGAGGGAGGGGTTTCCTTTGCGTTTTCCAGACACAGTCTCTCTGAGATGAATAAGCCTGTTCTCAATCTACACCCGTGCATAAAATACACACATAAGAAAGGCACCTGTGGGTTGGAATGACTTCCTGTCCTTAAGGGATCTGCCTGCTCAGGGCTTCTTGGAGCCACTGTCTTTCTCCCCTAACCCGCCACCCACCCTGGGTTGTCAGTCTTAGCTGATGACTTGGCCTCTTTCTGCAGTGAGTACAGAGGATGCCTCTCAGACATATCCCCCATTTTCCTCCCCTGGGTCCCAAACCACCCTGTTTACATCTCGGTCCCCATCAAAGCTCCCCACCCCCACCACACACACAAGGATCCTGTCCGTGGGCTCTCAAGGGACCTTGATCCTTCCCTGTCTCCCACGTGAAATGCCTCGTCTCCGTCTGCCTGTGCACTAGCTCTTGGGAATCCTTTCCTGGCCTCCCCACCTCCTCGAAGTTTCTGCTCTCCTCTCTGCTTCCTTTTAGAGCATAACATCTCAAAGAGTGACCCTATACTAGTCTCCACGTTGTCAATTCTCATCCACTTTTTAAAACCTATTTTTATTGGTTTTAAAATTTACCATTTTAATCATTTTTAAGTGTACAATGCAGTGATATTATGTACATTGACAATGTCCAACAATCACCACTGCCAATTTTTAGAACTTTTTCATCTTCCCAAGCAAATTCTGTATTTATTAGGTAATAACTCCCCATTCTTCCCTCCCATTAAACCCTGGTCAAGTTTATCCTAGTTTCTCTATGAACTTGTCTATTCTAGAAACTTCTTACAAATGGAGTCATATGGTATGTGGCCTTTGGGGTCTGGTCTCTTTCATTTAGCATAATGTTTTCAAGGTTCATCCTTGAAGGGCCGAACACATATTAAAACTTCTTCCCTTTTTATGGCTGGATAGTATCCCATCGTATGGACAGACCACCTCTTGGTCATCCACTGATGGGCACTGGGGTTGCTTCAACCTCATGGCTGTCATGATTGTGTCTTCTCCAAGCGTGGGTGTGCAAGCATCTGAGTCCCTTTTAGCTTTTGACTCATTTTAATCTGGCTTCTTTCCTCACTATTGAGATCACCCTAATCAAGGCCTTTAACAACCTCCACATTGCCAAACATATTGGGCACAGCTGTGAACCCTAACCTAATGCTCAACTCACATCAGCATCACACTGATTACATCCTGTCCTTTCAGCTTCTGAGATCCCGTATTATTTTTTCATCGAGACTATATTTTTTTAAATTAAAGTATTATTGGTATACAATCTTATGTTGGTTTCAAATACACAACACAGTGGTTCAACATTTACCCGTATTATCAAGTCCTCACCCCCTCCAGTGCTGTCACTGTCCGTCAATGTAGTAAGATGTTACAGAATCATTAAATGTATTCTCCGTGCTGTACTACCGTCTCCGTGACCAACCTATATTGTCGTCTTGCCAATGGGTTTCAGCCCCCGGCAAGTTCCCTACAGATTCAGTGTGACCAGAGAAATGACAGTCGAACATTTCTTTGGGGTGAAAGGGCTTATTACCCCGCTTGTTTTCCCAGCAGCAGGTCGAGCACTAGCGTCTCTGCCTCCGCCCAGAGCACTGGGCTGAGCCCTCTATATAGCGCAGTGATAGTTCATTGCCTACAGGTGTGGAAGCACTAGCCTAGCAACAGGCCAGTTACATCATCAGGTGGTTTAAGTTCAGTGAGGATCCTGGCCATAGGAACCCCAACTTTCGCAACTGTGATTGCTAATTACTGTGCCCCTTAACCCCCTTCCCTGTTTCCCCCCCTTCTCCCCAACCCCTCCTCTTTGGAAGCCACTAGTCCCTTCTTGGTGTCTATGAGTCTACTGCTATTTTATTCCTTCTGTTTTGCTCTGTTGTTATATTCCATAAATAAGTGAAATCACATGGGATTTGTCTTTTTCCACCTGGCTTATTTCACTGAGCATAATACCCTCTAGCTCCATCCATGTTGTTGCAAATGGCAGGATTTCTTTTCTTTTTATGGCTGAGTAGTATTCCATTGTGTATATGTACCACATCTTCTTTATCCATTCATCTATTGTGGACACTTAGGTTGCTTCCATATCTTGACTATTGTAAATAGTACAGCAATAAACATAGGGGTGCATATATCTTTTCATCTCAGGTTTTTCTTCTGGTAAATTCCAAAGAGTGGAATTACTGGGTCAAATGGTATTTCTATTTTTGGGTTTTTTTTTTTGAGGAAACTCCAGACTGCTTTCCACAACAGCTGCATCAATTTACATTCCCACTGAGAGTGTAGGAGGGTTCCTCTTTCTCTGCATCCTCGCCAGCATTTGTTATTTCTTGCTGAGACCCCATATTCTTACTTCTCTGGATGCATTCTCAGTCTCCTTTGCTTTCTTCTCTGCTTCCTCTACCTGACCTCATAATACTGGAATGCCCAAGTCCCCTGAGTTCTCTTATCTTCTTGCTGAATATTTTCTAGGAGATTTCAGCCAATCTTGTTGCTCTAAACACTTCTACATACAATTTCGTTTCTCCAGCCCACAGATTGTATTCTCCTCTATAGTTCATTGTCTATCTGACATTTTCACTTGGGTCGTTTAAAATTTAGTGTTGTTGCAGGAAAAATGGAAGCTCCCATGGCCAGGATCCCCACCTGACCCTAATCTACTTGCCCACTGCACAGGAGCAATGATAATAATGGGCCTGTCACACAGGTGTATGCTTACACGTGCGTTGGCAATGAGCCATTACTGTCTGTGTTGCTATATAAAGACCTCCACCCAGTGCAGAAGTGGAGGCTGAGGTGGATGTGATTCTAGCACTCAACCTACCACCATGAGAATAAAGCTTGGTATAAGACCTTTCACCCCCAGCATTCCATGGTCGTTATTCGGTCTCACTGAATCCAGAGTGAACTCTCCCAGAGCTGAAATCCTCCGGCCCTACAATGTTCACATTCAAGCTTTGATTGTCCCACCCCAGTCCCACCACATTCATCTCTTTAGCTGTCACCCATCCCCCAGCCCTAAACAACCACTAAAATACTTCCTGTCCCTGTGAATCTGCCTGTGCTGGACATTTCCTATAAATGGAATTACATAACATGTGGTCTTCTGGGGCCGGCCCTTCATTTAGCAGGTGTTGCCAGGTTCCTTCATGCTGTGCTATGTGCCAGTCCTTCGTTCCTTTTTACAGTCACATAGCGCTCCGTCCTATGGCTCCACCATGTTTTATTCACCCACTCATCAGCCAATGGGCATTTGAGTTGTTTCCACCTGTCGGCTCTTCTGAAGAGTGCTGCTGGGAACATTCATGCGGACAGGCGTTCCCACCTCCCCTGGGTGCCCACTAGGAGAGGGCTGCTGGGTCACACAGCACCTCTGCGCTGGAGCATTTGAGGGGCTCCTCGCGGTTTCCCAAAGTGACTGGCGTTCCTCTACTCTTGCCTCTTCCCCATTCTCTTCACATAGCACCTGATGGGGTCTTTAAAAATGAACCCCCAGTCATGTTTCTTCCTTCTTTTAAAATCCTTTGATGATGCCCCATTGTTCTTAGAATTAAATACAAATCATTACCATGGCCCACAGACCCTGCGGCTAGGTAGGTACCAACCTCATGCCTGGACCATCTTGGCTGCTCGTCGGCTCCCCACCCAGTTGCCTTTCTGCTGCTCCAACAGCCCCAGCAACTTTTTCCAAAGGCGTCTATACTCTCCCCCTTCCGCCTGGAATGCTCCTCCCGCTTGGTTAATTTCCTGTGGCTGCTATAACAAAATGCCACTACAGGGGACCTTGAAACAACAGAAACGGATTCTCTCACAGTTCTAGAGGCCAGAGGTCTGAAATCAAGGTGTCACGTACCCTCCGAAGGCCCTGGGTGGGGATCCTTCCTGCCTCTTCCAGCTTCTGGTGGACGCTGGAAATCCTTGGCGTCCGTGGTTCGCAGCCGCACCACCCTGATCTCTGCCATCATCACAAAGCTGTCCTCCTGTGCGTGGCTGTGTCTCTTCTCCTTTACTTAGAAGGACACCAGTCCTGTTGAATTAAGGGCCCACCGTACTTCATTATGACCTCATCTTAACTAATTACATCTGCAACAAGCCTACCAAATAAGGTCATAGTCTGAGGTTCTGGGAGGAACATGAATTTGGGTGACATTATTGAACCTGGTACACCCCTGTTCCTCATGTCTCAGCTCAAACCCTCTCCTTCCCACCCCAATTCCACCCCCACCCTGGTTGACCTCTCCAAACGATTTTGTATTCTGAGCACATCTACCAGTTGTGATTGTTTACTGATGCATTTCCCCACTGGTAGGAAAGCTCCTGGAAGCAACTTCCTGTCAACCTTGCTAATCACCCTCACACTGAAACCCACTGCCTGACTTCAAGCAACTTTTAGGAATTTGGAAGGAGAAAGGAAAGACCCAGGGCCTGCAGGGGGAAGCCCAGACATGGGCCATGCAGGGGCCAATGCCTGGGGCATGACCATCGATGCCCCAGTGCCTGGGTGCTTGGCGGTGCCTGTTCCCACAGCCCATCTCAGCAGCCTCAGTGACAGGGCCAGCTCTCAAGGGCGGGGTTCAGCCATCCAGCCCCTTCTGCACCATGCTGAGCATGGACGCCAGATGGGTATTTAGAAAAGACATGGGCTAGGACCACAGGAGCTACAGTCTGAACTCCCAAGAGAGAAAGCTTCCCTCTGAGATGCCTGTGGAGTGAGAGCGAGGCACTGCCAAACATCTTCTCCAGCACGATGACTGAGTCAGTCCAAAGATGTTCTCTGTCCTGTGCACAGGGGACAGTCTGGGGCAGGGGTCTGGTCTGGTCAGCTCGGGCCGCTTGGACCCGAGGCATTGAAGGTGCCATACCTAGCATGCAGGCGGCCTCAGTCTCCAGGCTGGCTGCCTCCTGTTGTCCCTTTTGAGTTGGAGGCAGTTCGGAGCCAGATGTGGTGAGGAATCGGCAGCCGTCGGAGTGTCAGTCCTTGGAGACGCACCTCCTCAGGAGCCTGGGGCAGAACAGCACCCACTGGGTGTAGTGTGTGTCTGGCGCCTGGCATCCTGTGGCTGCTCTTTGGTTTAAGTACCTGCCAGGAACAGAGCGGGGACTTGTAAACCGAGGTGCAAGATTGCAAACGTGGCTCCATTTCTCCCACCTCCCCACATCCTCACCCTTTACAGTGTGACTTTACAGTGAAAAATGGAGTCGTCTCCCACTCACCTTCAATTCCTAAGGCTGCTGTAGCAAATTACCATCACCTGGATGGCTTAAACAACGGAATCTGTTCTCTCACAGTTCTGGAGATGGAAGTCCGCAGTCAAGGTGTCAGCAGGGCCATGCTCCCTCTGAAGGCTCCAGGGGAGAATCCATCCCACACATCTTTCCTAGCTTCTGGTGGCTACTGTCAATCTTTGGTGTTCCTTGGCTTGTAGCTGCGTCTCTCCCATTTCCGCCTCCTACTTCATGTGTCTTTTGCAATGTGTCTCTGTGACTTCTCCTCCTCTTATGAGGACACTTGTTGGATTTAGGGCTCAACTTAAATCCAGGATGATCTTATCTGGAAAAATCTTAGTTACATCTGCAAAGACACTATTTCCAAATAAGGTCACATTCTTAAGTTCTGAGTGGACATGAGTTTTGGAGGGACACCATTCCACCTACTATACCACCCTTTGAATCTGAACTGGCCTGATGTCTTGCTTCAGCCAACAGAATGTGGTAGAAGTGACCATGTTTAGTTCTAAAGCTATGAAGCTTCTGCTCTCACTTTCTGAACCCTGAGATCACCTGTGGACAACCCTAGACTAGCCCATGAAAGATGAGATGCAACAGGAGGACAGGGGCCTCAGTGATTCCAGCTTGACCTAGAGCCATCTTAGAACAGCTGGCTGCCCATCTGACCCTGAGCTCTTCTCTGAGAGCTACTGAACTCAGAGAAGCCTGGTCCACATCAGTAGGAGCTGATGCCAGCTTAAACTGGCAACCTGAAGAATCAAGACCGCATAAATGATTGTTGTTTTAAGCCACCATGTTTGGGATTATTTGTTACACAGCAAGAGATGACCGATTCACAAGATACGATTGGTTCTGGCCAAGTGGGGGGAGGTGGTGCCATTTCTGGGGGCTGCTGGGTATAACAAAAACTAATGGCTGAGACCTGGACCGTCCAGTAGGGACCTGACAGTGTGCACATTTTCTGCACCACCCTGATGCTCCTGGAACCCCCGGTGCATGCACACCCATATAGTAGTCCGTATACACAGCAGTGCATTAATGTGTATAATACATTCATGTGGGCCCACAGACACAATGGTGCTCCAATAAAGGCATGGAGATGGTGGCAGTGATCCTGACAGAGGCCAAGGTCAAAGCACCCAGACTCAGGAAACAATGAGTCACTGCACCCCAGCTTCTCCATCTTCGCTCACGTGGAAAAAGGCATAGTCCTTCTGGGCCTCAAAGTAATGTGACAGCCAAGAAGTTGCCAGTTTGAAATCCCCGAGATGGGACCCCCCACCTGGCCAGGGCCACGGATTAAGAGTTCAAGAGCCAGCCAGCAGCAGGAACCTCGAACACACTGACTGAAATTAATCACTTGCCTTGCAAGGGTGCTTATTTTCTCCTTTATACCTGGAGAGAAATGGGCCCTGAACTGGAAATTTCCAGAGCAGTTGGCTGAACTTTTTGCCTGAATAGGAACAACTTTCTTTTAAAGTGCAACCATTTGCTCTGCTCAGTTCCACCATTAAAGGACAATGGCCGATTTTCTGTGGACCTGGGATGTTGGGCTTTGTCTAAAGAGTGAGCATGTGGGGAATTTACTAACCTGCCTGTGATTGCCCATGAAAACAGGTTATTTAACAGGATTTAAATACTGTGCTGTGAACCTCAACAGCAGTGAGGAGACAGCTGGAGAATCGGAGTAGTGTATTTCCCTTCTAGGTCTTAATGAGAAGAGGCAGGAAAGGAGAGAGTGAGAGATAAGAGACAGGACAGAACTAGGGCCAAAGGTGGGTGGGATGACCCCAATCAAGAGAGAGTGCCTGCTCTTTTTAAGGTGATAGTGAAATAGGTGTGGATTCATTCAATCACTTTTTCACAAGTTTCATTCAACAAGTGTTTGTTAAAGGATCAGCTAGGCTCAAGGGTCTCAGTGGCATTAAACTAAAATGGGCACTAATCTTTGTGGACTTCCTGGAGGAGGCATTTTGGAGCCAATTCTTAACCTAATATTTTGATGCTCCTACCAACTTCCTGACTTCCCCCACCTTGCTGGCTTGCTAAATGAAGAATGAGTAGATTTTGGGGATTAGAGTCAGGAGGCTGGTTTTTTCATATACTGACTATAATCTTGGGTTATTGTATAGCCTCAGTTTTCTCATCTAGAAAATGGGAACCATACCTAACTCAAGCGATTATCTTCAGAATTAAAAAGTGTACGTAAAGTTTCTGGCACAGTACCAGGCACACAAAAGATACGCACAAGTGTCCAGTTCCTTTCTCTCCCCAGTTGGCTTTGGCTAGGCTACATTACTCTCCTTCTAAAAGTCTTCCCAGGAGTTTGTCTCTTCCAGAAAGCCCCCCTCTGCCTGGACGTTACTGCGTTTGGGGGTGGCTCTGCCCTTCACGGCACTGTGCCCTGTCTCCGAGTGAAGGCTGGGGTCAGGCCTCACGATTCAAGTCTCGGCTCCATGACACACCTACAGTGTGCTATTGAGGGAGACACTGACCCCGTTTAATTCTCCATTTCTCGTTAAGAATGAAGAACACGCTTCACAGGGTTGTTAGGGTCAAACGGGGCAGCCCACGTACCAGCACTTTCCCAGGAGCCAGGCACATAGTATGGGTGCAGTAAGTGAGGCTGTTACCCGTCATCATGACCTTGAATGAGGCGGTCTCCCAGAGAACCCTAGTCTATTCTGCAACTGCCCTTGGTAAAGGAATCTTCTTATTTGAAAAACAAAAACAAAAAGCACCCAGCTCGAGCCCCCCGCCTAGGGAAGGTGCTGGGCGTCTCCTCAGCAGAGTCCTACACCCTCCAAGTGGAAAGATGTTTATATCCAGACTGAATTTGCCCAATTACTGCATCTGCTCACAGCGTACAGTCCCCTCCAGTGCGCACAGAGTCTTTGAAGATGACCGTCCTGGGTGAGGGAACAGAAAACACTCAATGGTCTATACAAATGGCAGGGAACAAACACTCTTTCCCATTTGGCTCCAGGATGTATTACACGGCCTCTTTGTGGGGCAGCCTTACCTCCTCACTCAGTTTTGCTTACTCTGATGTCGAAATGACTTTTCATTTCTAGCAATAGCACCGTCTGAGATAAATGGGCACGTTCATCTAGGGTGGGGTGGGGGTGGGGGGAGGGGGAGGCAGCAAGAGTGGATGAACAGTATAGTACCCCAAATCAGGACCCACAGCCTGAGAGGATTTGTGTGTGAAAGTATCTGGGAGATGGCAATCTGGGGGACGTTGTTTGGTTGCTGAAATCCTGGCATTTCAATGCTTTGTGGGTACAAAGGAGTAGAATTCTTGAAATCAGAGCTGTTCAAAAAGTGTCTGGGGTGTATGGTAACCATAGTAGGTGCAGGGAACCTAATCTTGAATGTTAAGTTTGCAGAAAGACGGAAAACCAGAAGCAAGTAATGAGTCACAGTGGCAGTCTACGGGCACCCACGAGGCTGGGCTTGCCACGGGAGAGGACGTTCTCTGTCAGAGCCGCTCACCACCCTGAACATCAATTCTTTGTCACTATTATTTATTAATTAACTCTCATTAGTTATGGGCCTTCTATTTGCCTAATGGGTGTCCCCGCAGCTCTATCCTGAGCTCATGATAGCAAGGGCTATGCAGTGTCACGACCTCAACAGATTCTTGGTATGTTTGCTGAATGAATGAACAAAAGTGCATTCCTGGAACATGCTCTTTATCTTGGAAGGAAGGGCCCGGAGAGTCAGCACTGAGCCTTTCTGTCTGGTTGGACCCATGAGATGTGCTCTCTGCTACCCTGGCCACCATACTGGAGGAGTCCAACAAGAGCTGTGGGCTGAAGCAGGGGCCCAGCACAGCCTACCCCAACCCCACAGCCGGGCACACGCTGAACTCCATCTGCTTCCTCCTGGTTCCAGCGATGTAGTCCAACATGTACAGAGTCCAAAATGTTGGGGACCAGGAGTGTGGACCCCGATGTAGAGTATCATCCATGCACTGCCCCACTCAGACCTCTTTGTACCCCATGGAGCCACCCCTCCCAGCAGGAAGCCAGCAGAGACAGTGCTGTCCACCCCAGCCCTCTCCCTCGTGCCCTCTTCGTCCTGGCCCCTGGGTCGTATTAACACCATTGCTCCCTCCTTCGTCTCAAGCCTCCAGAATGAGTTGTCAGTGTGAATTAACAGCAATTCCCCAACCTGCCCAGGTGGGGGAAGGGTGGGTCTTGAAAGTGGGCTGAGAAGAGGGAGAAAAGAGAACAAAATACATAGAATTATAAAGGAAAGTAATTATACCGAAACACAGTTACCAAAATATTAAAAAAACCAAATCTGTAGCAATCTGAAGTTTCCAGACTACATATGTGGTAATTCATGTGCTCTTTTATTAACACATTAAAACACAAGATCTAGCTGCAGGTCTGAAAACGACCACAATTTCAAACTGGTGATGAGCATAAGCAATAGTTTGGGGTATCTGCCACAACAGCAATATGGTATGAAATTATCTGTGTTTTCTATTGGGGCAAAGTCTCAAGTGCTGCTATTCATAATTAAAGGAAATGACCCATTTTATTTAAGGTCAATGCAAATAACAATTTTTTCCCCCCACTCACCTTCACAGACCCTGAATTCTATCATGAACCCCAGGACATAAGCCCGTGTCAGGTTAGCGTACCTTTTGTGGTTTGTGCCAGTGTCTGTTTTCTGACTGGTTCCCAGTCACATCATAGAGAGCCCCCTTAGCCTTGGGGGCTGCAGGAATGTGTGTGATAAGCATTCCCACCGTGGAAGAGTAAATGAACCCCTCAGGTTATAGTTTACCTGCTTGACTTAAAATAGATCCCAAGCACCCAAGGACATGGGCTGCTTGGATATCTGGTCTACCCCAATGCAGCATGAATACTGTTCTCCTAAGTCCAGGGCCACAGCAAACAGTGAGAGAGGGGCCTCCCTCTGTCTCTGTCTCTATCAGCTTCCTCACTGGCTTCCTTGGGACCCTCCTTTCCTGTGAACCCCCACGTCCTGGGGTTTCAACACCCAGGGAGATATGCTTGAGTTTTCTTGCATTCTTCATACAGTCACTCCCATGTCACAGAGCCCTCAACCCCTAGAGGCTCCGGGCTAGAGAAGACCTTAGTCTCCTTAGTTGGCTCTGTCACCTACACCCAGGCAAGCCTGGGCCCTGAAACACTGAGAGGCTTGCCCAGGTAATGGTGGTCCCTCAGGTAATGGTGGACATGAGCTCCAAACCATGTTCCATGGTGCCCCAACCAGGGCTCTTGCCACTCTGCCTTTGAGAAGCTGGGAAGACTCCTGAAGGATGGAGGGTGGGCAGCCTGCCCCTGCAGAAACCAGCCCTCAGCCCTTCCCGACGTGCTCCTGAGGAAGGGTGCATGGACGTAGGTCACCAGGACAGTAGGAGAAGCAGGCAATAGGAAATGGCTGCCTGGCAGGAGGTTCTGGGCAGTCGAGGACCCAGGGCTGGAGAGTGGTGGGAAGTGGGGACAGTGCCAGTTGAGCTTGGCACTGCACTGGAGCAGAAGGACAGAAGGGTGAGAGGAGTTCCGGGCAGTTGGGCATGTCACATAATTACAAGAGAAAAATTAGGCCAGAGCCCGGCTCTCTCTTCCTCTGTCTGAGTGATCATCACCCTTATTATAAAGCAACTAATTATTAGCCTGGTTCATTAACAATTATAAATCTCTAACTCTAGAACTTCATTAAAAAAATGACAAGTTAGCACTTAATTATTTTCCCAACTGCCTGGATCATGCATAGCGTTAATATACCAGGTTGCCATGGCTCTTAGGAGCCCTGATACTGGGGAGGGGTCCCTGCTTTGCATCCCATTCAGAAACCTGGGTGTCTCAGACTGGCTGAAATCAAATATCCTGAGATGTGAGAAGTGGAGAAATAGTGGTGAACTGTCTTCTCCTTCTGCTTTTCAGTAAAAATAGAAACAACACATTTACTGAGCATTTCTGAGTGCCAGGTGTTTGACGTGCCTTATCATATTTAAATCTCTCCATAGTCACACGGAGCTGATATTGTTAATCTCCATGTTACTGATACAGAACATGAGGTCATGACGCTTGTCATATAGGTCACAGGGAGCCAACATAGGACGTCCCCAAGGTTGTCCAGACTCAAAGCCCATACCAGTAACCACTACTGCACGTTCAGCCGCAACTCATTAGTGGAGAGGCTGGCTCTGATGAGTTAAGAGCCCTGGGTAGGTGATGGCCAGGACCCTCTATAACCAAATGCTTCCTAAGACACGCCTGCTGAGGGAAGGATAGCCCATTGGATCCTGGTGGGTCCTAGAACGGGGCTGGGCAGGTGGATGGAAGAACGCTTCCAATTCCTAGAGCTGACATTGTTGCTAACCCTACAGCTGTCACGCCAGTGGCTTTCCCAGGAGCCTCATCCTCCCCCAGTATAACATAAGGAATATGTGTTAGACGATTCTTGCAGCTCTGACACTGCTTTGGGTGGTCCAGTAAAGAACCTTCTGGTCATCACAGACAGCAACTCTACCTACAGCCTGAGGTTCACAGCCCTAGTGAGAAGCTAACACTATAAAATACCCAGACCGCAAAATTTAAAGAAATGAATGATTTACGTGACTTGTGCATTTGAACCCATGTGATTATGTGGGAGTGGGAGGTGAGGAGAATGGGAGGTATTCATAGGATGGAAGAACAGGGGCTAGTTACTCACACAATCTTTGTCATGGGTTCAAATCCCAGGCCTATAGGTTATAAGGACTCAAAAAATGGATGGCTTAACAAATATGATCAAGTCCCATCAGGATGAGAACATGGAAGCCAGAGAATGCGTTGTGGGTGAGGCCCATTCCTTCCATCCTACAGACCTAGGAAGGCTTCCTGAAGGAGGGGAACCCTTCAAGTCAGGGCCAGGTGAGCAAGCAGGTTGGCTAAGGAGGGCAAGTGTCCAAATGCCAACCCACAGGCTCAATAAAAGTCAAGGGAGAAACCCCTGGGAGGGTGGGAGGAATCCCTGGACAAGCAGCTTGGGGAGGATGTGCACAGCTGAGCAGCAACGATCCTGAGAGTGGTCTTGAGGAGGACAGTGTGGTTCTCCACAGGACTCGTGCATCCTGAGGGCTTGTAAGTCTGGGGTCAGAAACAAATAGCCAAAAGCAGTCATGATGTGGACTGACACTCATGAGGGACTCCTGAAATGCTTCACATGTGTTAGCTCATTTAACTTTCACACCAACCCAAATGTCATCCCCACTGTGCAGATGGGGAGACTGAGGCACAGAGCAGTGGTCCCACAGCCTGGAAGCAGAGGAGTCAGGACTTGAACTAAATAGTCTGGATCCAAGACCGTCTGATCTTAACCACTAGACTGAACTGCCCTGATGAAGAAGTTGAGCCCCTTCTAGGAGGAAAGGAAAAAAAAGATGCTCTAACAGCAAAATATTGTTTCCCACTGTGCTAATGCAGGCTGCTATCTGCCGGGGCACCCACATCTTCGTCGGAGCCTGCTGCCCTCCCATGAGGTGCACTTGGTGACGACAAGGGGTCCCAGGAGCAGTGAGCTCCTGGTGGGTCCGGGCCATCCCTTAATCCCCAACTCCCAGCAGTGCCTGGCACCTCCTGGGGGACTCCTGAGGACACGAAGCACAGCGTCCTCTGCTGGCTGGAATGAGAACACACCCTGGAGAGAAGCCCAGGCCAGAAGGAAGCCCAAGTTAATTGGACCTTGGGAACAAGATTCTTTTAGAGAGAAGCTCCAAGCAATTCCTGGCATCGATAACAAGGAGAAAGAGGAAAATTGGATAAGGACAAGATGACTGCACTGACCGTCAAACATATACCCTACGTTCAGGACTGCAGCCGAGGAGGTCATCCGGAGTCGGGGCACCCAGACTGGGGGTCTGAGGACATTCTTGGCGAGGAGAATCTTTGTTTCTCAAACATAAAGACTAAAGGAGAGGTCGACTGTGACTCCCCTGGGAGGGCCAGGAGGGGGTTCTTGGTGCTCACAATTGACCCTTAGAGCTTGGCTGAAGGCACACGAGTGACCTTTGAGCATTAAAATGACACCAATGAGTGAACACTGCAGAAGAGACTCCAACCAGCCAGGATCAGCTGAGTGGGGAAAGCGGAAATGGGCTGCCTTGCCACCCAGTGAGCTCCCTGCCCACCAAAGTATTCAAGAGAGTCTGGGTGACCCCCTGGTAGAAATCAACCTCTAGGATAGGGATTGACGACATCATGACAACCAACAGCCTGATGAGACAGGTCCCATTTGTAGCTCATTTTCCCTAAGGTCCAGAGAGGCTAAGAAACAGTCCAAGGTCACCCAGGGCCAGGGCTTTCCCCAGGCTGACCCCAGCTGCAGAGCGCATGTGTTTATGGCCATCCTCTCCACCCCCTCTGTAAGACAGCCCACCCCAGGTCAAAGGGCCTGTCCTGTCCTGAGATGCTGAGGTTCTGCCAGGAGACCCCCATCGCCTGGAGACCCTGGGCCCAGTTAGAACACCCCCTATTGCCCAGACCCTAGCCCCTTGCCTCTTCCTCCCTTAGCCCCTGCCTGGCCTCTGGCCAGGCTGACCTCACTAGGGAAAGCCCTGACACGGGGCTAGTCAGAGGCCAGCCATACGCTGCCCCCCTCAGCTCATCCCTGAAGCTCTGGGGACACTCCCCTCCAGCTGACCACGGCGCGCCCCTCCCTCCAGCAACCCACACTGTCAAGCAGGGCTTACAGAGACCGTGGCAGGTGACTCCTTCCTGCCTGGGAACAGCACCTCTCAGCAAACTGACAGGTAATTGGCCCCTAAATCCCCAGGGAGACGTGGGGAGGATGAGGAAAAATTACGGCTGTGGAACTGAGTCTTAAAAACTATATCACCTTTGCTGACAGAGTAATTACTCCTTTTTCTTGAGATTTAGTGCAGATCTCCAATCCTTAAACAGTTGAGGGGTATTTTAAGGGCTCTTCTTTTCCATTCTCTCCTTCCCCTTGGCCTGTGGAGGCTGGATTCCTGGCACTTGCCAGCTTCTCCACCTCTCCTAGGAAACAAAAGTTCCCTGGGCTGCCATGTGCCAAGTGGGGGCAGGATGGAGAGACACCAGGAGGAAGGGGCCTTGACCCAGGACTCAGTGACTGGGCGAGCCTGGGGCAGGAAGCAGCACAGTCCTGAATGACCCCTGGCCGCCTATTGGGACGTACAGGAAGTCCCCCTGCTTGCAGGGGCCCACTCCTAGCCGAAGGGGCAGAGGCCACCTGCAGGCAGGCCCCTCCTGGCCCCAGAAGACAATGCCCAGAAGGGGATCTCTGGCATGGAGCAAGCTGCAGGACCCCCAGAGCAGCTTGCAGCCCAGGAGCGATGGGTCAGTGGGGAGAGACCCCAGTCCTGGCCCCCAGGTGATGAACCCCAGGTGCCCAGAGCAGTCACCCACTTACCCACTAAGGCACCCTTACCCCAGCTTTCCTTCTTCCTCGTTTCTGTCCCTGCCCCCTCGCATACTTCCCAGGACCGGCCCCCAGACAAACTACTGCTCCCAAATCCTCCCCTCAGGGCCAGCTTTGGGGGAAGCCCAAACTTAAGACCCCTCCGCCAGGGCCTGGCTGCAGGGCCGCGTGGGCACTGCCTTCTGTTTGGAGGTGGGTGTTCTCTGAATGAAGAGAACACCTCCTGGACGGTTGGGTGTCCCCAGGGCCGCCACCCCAATGGCTGCAATGTTCTGGAGAGGCAGTGCCCCTCTCCCAGAAGTAAGGAAAGGGGTTTAAAGACCTGAAGTCTACAAGCCACAGATACCTGTGTCCCCAAGAGTGGGACACTCTTACTCCTGCCTTTGGGTCCACGGGAGGGTCCTCCTGTGATAAATACCTAGGATGCGAGAAGTCATGTGGCCTCCTTAATGTCCCCTAAGCTCTTGGGAAGAGCTGACCTGGGACTCGGAGCCTGCAGTCACACCAGTCCTGCTTCACCACCCAGTGGGATCACAATCAGAGCTACAGGGTTTATCTTTTTTTTTTTTTTTTTTTTTTTTTATTTTAATAATTATTTTTTATTGAAGGGTAGTTGACACACAGTATTACATTACATGAGTTTCAAGTGTACAACACAGTGGTAGAATATTTATATACATAATTCTAGGTTCCAGCTATCACCCTACCAGGCTGTTACAATATCTTGACTATATTCCTTATGCTATACATTACATCCCGGTTACTAATTTATTTTACCATTGGAAGTCTGTCCTTTTTTTTTTTTTTTTTTTTTTTTTTTTTTGTGAGGGCATCTCTCATATTTATTGATCAAATGGTTGTTAACGACAATAAAATTCTGTATAGGGGAGTCAATGCTCAATGCACAATCATTATTCCACCCCAAGCCTAATTTTTGTCAGTCTCCAATCTTCTGAGGCATAACAAACAAGTTCTTACATGGAGAACAAATTCTTACATAATGAATAAGTTACATAGTGAACAGTACAAGGGCAGTCATCACAGAAACTTTCGGTTTTGCTCATGCATTATGAACTATAAACAGTCAGTTCAAATATGAATACTCATTTGGTTTTTATACTTGATTTATATGTGGATACCACATTTCTCTCTTTATTATTATTATTTTTAATAAAATGCTGAAGTGGTAGGTAGATACAAGATAAAGGTAGAAAACATAGTTTAGTGTTGTAAGAGAGCACATGTAGATGATCAGGTGTGTGCCTGTAGACTATGTGTTAATCCAAGCTAGACCAGGGCAATAAAACATCCACGTATGCAGAAGATTTCTCTCAGAACGGGGGGGTGAGGTTCTAAGCCTCACCTCTGTTGATCCCCAATTTCTCACCTGATGGCCCCCCTGCGACTGTGCCTGTCTTAGGTTGTTCCTCCCTTGAGGAATCTTACCCGTCTCTGGCTAACCAGTCATCTTCCGGGGCCATACAGGGAAATGTGAAGTTGGTAAGTGAGAGAGAAGCCTTATTGTTTGAAAAAGTTAGCTTTTTACTTCTTTGCATATTTATGCCCTGTGGCTTCTATGCCCAGCATTTGTCTTGAGGTATCTTTACCACTTGGAAGAATTATGATACTCGGTAAATTTGATATGAGGCACGAATTCTATTTAAGGGTTGTAATTAGGAAGGAAGAAGAAAAGCTATAGAAGTAGCAGGCGGAAGAAAACATGGGAAGATTGATTATTTCTTTGATATATCTTCTTGTAGAGTAACTTCAGCATGTATAGGTTTTAAGCTACTACTTAAATTGCACACACACATTAACATAATAGGAGTACAGTTACATAACCAAAGCATATCTGTAATTACCAGCCATCTCCAGTGAAACCAAGAAAACCAGTTAGGCACCTTAGGCATTTGTGAAAACTTATCTAAGATATGGTGGATATTGTCCAACTGAACTTGAACAGTCTGAGAGAAATCAGACAAATTAAAACAACCCATTCCTGGGGACTGTTCACATGCCATATGTTCTTTTAACAATAAATAGTTTGTAGTTGTAAGACTTTGGAGCGCTACAATTTGCACTTCTCCAAATTCTTGGTTGAGTTCCAACAGTATAGATCCAGTCCAATTTTGTTGTTTTACTGTATGCACAGGCCAGCTTAGATATCTCCTTCCTCATTCCCATGGCAGGTCCAGGAACTGGTGGGATGAGTGCATCTACAGCTGTAGCAGTGCGTGGATCTTTGTTGGGGTTTTTTGATGATCATCTTCTGGCATGAGTCTTCCAGAGGGTGCAGATGTTGGAAGTTCTTTTTCATATTGTATCTTAGTTCATTTTCGGGGTAGCCCAATTAGGCTTTGATCCTCTGTATAAACACAAACAGACCCTTTGCCTACACTTTTATATGCCCTTTATACCCTTGTGTAGAATTCGTTGGAGGTTACCACACAGGAACTGCCCTTTTTTTTTTTTTTTTTTTGCTATCACTAATCTACACTTACATGACGAATATTATGTTTACTAGGCTCTCCCCTATACCAGGTCTCCCCTATAAACCCCTTTACAGTCACTGTCCATCAGCATAGCAAAATGTTGTAGAATCACTACTTGCCTTCTCTGTGTTGTACAGCCCTCCCTTTTCTCCTACCCCCCCATGCATGTTAATCTTAATACCCCCCTACTTCTCCCCCCCTTATCCCTCCCTACCCACCCATCCTCCCCAGTCCCTTTCCCTTTGGTACCTGTTAGTCCATTCTTGAGTTCTGTGATTCTGCTGCTGTTTTGTTCCTTCAGTTTTTCCTTTGTTCTTATATTCCACAGATAAGTGAAATCATTTGGTATTTCTCTTTCTCCGCTTGGCTTGTTTCACTGAGCATAATACCCTCCAGCTCCATCCATGTTGCTGCAAATGATTGGATTTGCCCTTTTCTTATAGCTGAGTAGTATTCCATTGTGTATATGTACCACATCTTCTTTATCCATTCATCTATTGATGGACATTTAGGTTGCTTCCAATTCTTGGCTATTGTAAATAGTGCTGCAATAAACATAGGGGTGCATCTGTCTTTCTCAAACTTGATTGCTGCATTCTTAGGGTAAATTCCTAGGAGTGCAATTCCTGGGTCAAATGGTAAGTCTGTTTTGAGCATTTTGATGTACCTCCATACTGCTTTCCACAATGGTTGAACAAGTTTACATTCCCACCAGCAGTGTAGGAGGGTTCCCCTTTCTCCACAGCCTCGCCAACATTTGTTGTTGTTTGTCTTTTGGATGGCAGCCATCCTTACTGGTGTGAGGTGATACCTCATTGTAGTTTTAATTTGCATTTCTCTGATAATTAACGATGTGGAGCATCTTTTCATGTGTCTGTTGGCCATCTGTATTTCTTTTTTGGAGAACTGTCTGTTCAGTTCCTCTGCCCATTTTTTAATTGGGTTATTTGTTTTTTGTTTGTTGAGGCGTGAGAGCTCCTTATATATTCTGGACGTCAAGCCTTTATCGGATGTGTCATTTTCAAATATATTCTCCCATACTGTAGGGATCCTTCTTGTTCTATTGATGGTGTCTTTTGCTGTACAGAAGCTTTTCAGCTTAATATAGTCCCACTTACTCATTTTTGCTGTTGTTTTCCTTGCCCGGGGAGATATGTTCAAGAAGAGGTCACTCATGTTTATGTCTAAGAGGTTTTCGCCTATGTTTTCTTCCAGGAGTTTAATGGTTTCATGGCTTACATTCAGGTCTTTGATCCATTTTGAGTTTACTTTTGTATATGGGGTTAGACAATGGTCCAGTTTCATTCTCCTACATGTAGCTGTCCAGTTTTGCCAGCACCACCTGTTGAAGAGACTGTCATTTCGCCATTGTATGTCCATGGCTCCTTTATCAAATATTAATTGACCATATATGTCTGGGTTAATGTCTGGATTCTCTAGTCTGTTCCATTGGTCTGTGGCTCTGCTCTTGTGCCAGTACCAAATTGTCTTGATTACTATGGCTTTATAGTAGAGCTTGAAGTTGGGGAGTGAGATCCCCCCTACTTTATTCTTCTTTCTCAGGATTGCTTTGGCTATTCGGGGTCTTTGGTGTTTCCATATGAATTTTTGAATTATTTGTTCCAGTTCATTGAAGAATGTTGCTGGTAGTTTCATAGGGATTGCATCAAATCTGTATATTGCTTTGGGCAGGATGGCCATTTTAACGATATTAATTCTTCCTAGCCACGAGCATGGGATGAGTTTCCATCTGTTAGTGTCCCCTTTAATTTCTCTTAAGAGTGACTTGTAGTTTTCAGAGTATAAGTCTTTTACTTCTTTGGTTAGGTTTATTCCTAGGTATTTTATTTTTTTTGATGCAATTGTGAATGGAGTTGTTTTCCTGATTTCTCTCTCTGTTGGTTCATTGTTAGTATATAGGAAAGCCACAGATTTCTGTGTGTTGATTTTGTATCCTGCAACTTTGCTGTATTCCGATATCAGTTCTAGTAGTTTTGGGGTGGAGTCTTTAGGGTTTTTTATGTACAGTATCATGTCATCTGCAAATAGTGACAGTTTAACTTCTTCTTTACCAATCTGGATTCCTTGTATTTCTTTATTTTGTCTGATTGCCGTGGCTAGGACCTCCAGTACTATGTTAAATAACAGTGGAGAGAGTGGGCATCCCTGTCTAGTTCCCGATCTCAGAGGAAATGCTTTCAGCTTCTCGCTGTTCAATATAATGTTGGCTGTGGGTTTATCATAGATGGCCTTTATTATGTTGAGGTACTTGCCCTCTATTCCCATTTTGCTGAGAGTTTTTAACATGAATGGATGTTGAACTTTGTCAAATGCTTTTTCAGCATCTATTGAGATGATCATGTGGTTTTTGTCTTTCTTTTTGTTGATGTGGTAGATGATGTTGATGGACTTTCGAATGTTGTACCATCCTTGCATCCCTGGAATGAATCCCACTTGGTCATGGTGTATGATCCTTTTGATGTATTTTTGAATTCGGTTTGCTAATATTTTGTTGAGTATTTTTGCATCTACGTTCATCAGGGATATTGGTCTGTAGTTTTCTTTTTTGGTGGGGTCTTTGCCTGGTTTTGGTATTAGGGTGATGTTAGCTTCATAGAATGAGTTTGGGAGTATCCCCTCCTCCTCTATTTTTTGGAAGACTTTAAGGAGAATGGGTATTATGTCTTCCCTGTATGTCTGATAAAATTCCGAGGTAAATCCATCTGGCCCGGGGGTTTTGTTCTTTGGTAGTTTTTTGATTACCTCTTCAATTTCATTGCTGGTAATTGGTCTGTTTAGATTTTCTGTTTCTTCCTGGGTCAATCTTGGAAGGTTATATTTTTCTAGGAAGTTGTCCATTTCTCCTAGGTTTCCCAGCTTGTTAGCATATAGGTTTTCATAGTATTCTCCAATAATTCTTTGCATTTCCGTGGGGTCCGTCGTGATTTTTCCTTTCTCGTTTCTGATACTGTTGATTTGTGTTGACTCTCTTTTCTTCTTAATAAGTCTGGCTAGAGGCTTATCTATTTTGTTTATTTTCTCGAAGAACCAGCTCTTGGTTTCATTGATTTTTGCAATTGTTTTATTCTTCTCAATTTTATTTATTTCTTCTCTGATCTTTATTATGTTCCTCCTTCTGCTGACCTTAGGCCTCATCTGTTCTTCTTTTTCCAATTTCGATAATTGTGACATTAGACCATTCATTTGGGATTGCTCTTCCTTTTTTAAATATGCTTGGATTGCTATATACTTTCCTCTTAAGACTGCTTTTGCTGTGTCCCACAGAAGTTGGGGCTTAGTGTTGTTGTTGTCATTTGTTTCCATATATTGCTGGATCTCCATTTTGATTTGGTCATTGATCCATTGATTATTTAGGAGCGTGTTGTTAAGCCTCCATGTGTTCGTGAGCCTCTTTGCTTTCTTTGTACAGTTTATTTCTAGTTTTATGCCTTTGTGGTCTGAAAAGTTGGTTGGTAGGATTTCAATCTTTTGGAATTTTCTGAGGCTCTTTTTGTGGCCTAGTATGTGGTCTATTCTGGAGAATGTTCCATGTGCACTTGAGAAGAATGTATATCCCGCTGCTTTTGGATGTAGAGTTCTATAGATGTCTATTAGGTCCATCTGCTCTACTGTGTTGTTCAGTGCTTCCGTGTCCTTACTTATTTTCTGCCCAGTGGATCTATCCTTTGGGGTGAGTGGTGTGTTGAAGTCTCCTAGAATGAATGCATTGCAGTCTATATCCCCCTTTAGTTCTGTTAGTATTTGTTTCACATATGCTGGTGCTCCTGTGTTGGGTGCATATATATTTAGAATGGTTATATCCTCTTGTTTGACTGAGCCCTTTATCATTATGTAGTGTCCTTCTTTATCTCTTGTTACTTTCTTTGTTTTGAAGTCTATTTTGTCTGATATTAGTACTGCAACCCCTGCTTTCTTCTCACTGTTGTTTGCTTGAAATATGTTTTTCCATCCCTTGACTTTTAGTCTGTACATGTCTTTGGGTTTGAGGTGAGTTTCTTGTAAGCAGCATATAGATGGGTCTTGCTTTTTTATCCATTCTGTTACTCTGTGTCTTTTGATTGGTGCATTCAACCCATTAACATTTAGGGTGACTATTGAAAGATATGTACTTATTGCCATTGCAGGCTTTAAATTCGTGGTTACCAAAGGTTCAAGGTTAGCCTCTTTAGTATCTTACTGCCTAACTTAGCTCGCTTATTGAGCTGTTATATACACTGTCTGGAGATTCTTTTCTTCTCTCCCTTCTTGTTCCTCCTCCTCGATTCTTCATATGTTGGGTGTTTTGTGCTGTGCTCTTTCTAGGAGTGCTCCCATCTAGAGCAGTCCCTGTAAGATGTTCTGTAGAGGTGGTTTGTGGAAAGCAAATTCCCTCAGCTTTTGTTTGTCTGGGAATTGTTTAATCCCACCGTCATATTTGAATGATAGTCGTGCTGGATACAGTATCCTTGGTTCAAGGCCCTTCTGTTTCATTGTATTAAATATATCATGCCATTCTCTTCTGGCCTGTAGGGTTTCTGTTGAGAAATCTGACGTTAGCCTGATGGGTTTCCCTTTATAGGTGACCTTTTTCTCTCTAGCTGCCTTTAACACTCTTTCCTTGTCCTTGATCTTTGCCATTTTAATTATTATGTGCCTTGGTGTTGCCCTTCTTGGATCCTTTCTGTTGGGGGTTCTGTGTATTTCCGTGGTCTGTTTGATTACTTCCTCCCCCAGTGTGGGGAAGTTTTCAGCAATTATTTCTTCTAAGATACTTTCCATCTCTTTGCCTCTCTCTTCTTCTTCTGGGACCCCTATAATACGGATATTGCTCCTTTTAGATTGGTCACACAGTTCTCTTAATATTGTTTCATTCCTGGAGATCCTTTTGTCTCTCTCTATGTCAGCTTCCATGCGTTCCTGTTCTCTGATTTCAATTCCATCAATGGCCTCTTGCATTCTATCCATTTTGCTTATAAACCCTTCCAGAGTTTGTTTCATTTCTGCGATCTCCTTTCTGGCATCTGTGATCTCCCTCCGGACTTCATCCCATTTCTCTTGCGTATTTCTCTGCATCTCTGTCAGCATGTTTATGATTCTTATTTTGAATTCTTTGTCAGGAAGACTGGTTAGGTCTGTCTCCTTCTCTGGTGTTGTCTCTGTGATCTTTGTCTGCCTGTAGCTTTGCCTTTTCATGGTGATAGGAATAGTCTGCAGAACTGGGACGAGTGACGGCTGGAAGGACTTCCCTTCTTGTTGGTTTGTGGCCCTCCTCTCCTGGGAGAACAGCGACCTCTAGTGGCTTGTGCTGCGCAGCTGCGCGCAGACAGGGTTTCTGCTTCCTGCCCGGTTGCTATGGAGTTAATCTCCGCTGTTGCTGTGGGCGTGGCCTGGCTCGGGCAGCTGCTCCAAAATGGTGGAGTCGCGTTGGAGCAGGGGCTGCTGGGAGGCTATTTATCTCCGTAAGGGGCCTCCCTGCTCCCTGCAGCCCAGGGGTTAGGGTGCCCAGAGGTCCCGGATTCCCTACCTCTGGATTAAGTGGCCCGCCCTGCCCCTTTAAGACTTCCAAAAAGCACCCGCCAAAACAAAACAACGACCACAAAAAAAAACAAGAAAAAAAATTTTTTTAATTAAAAAAAAAAAAAATTTTTATTTAAAAAAAAAAAAGGTGGTCGTTCGTTTTTCTTTATTCTCCGGTGCCAGCCTCAGGCCTCTGCTCACCGGTCTTTCTGCCCTGTTTCCCTAATATTGGGGTCCCTGTCCCTTTAAGACTTCCAAAAAGCGCTCGCCAAAACAAAGCAGCAAAAAAGAAAAAAAAAAAAAAAAAAATGGTCGCGCGCTTTTCTTATGTCCTCTGTCGCCCAGCCTCCAGTGCCTGCTCACTGTTCTTGCTGCCCCGTTTTCCCAGTATCGAGGGCCCTACACTCTGGCCCGGATGGCTGGGGCTGGGTGTTCGGCAGCCCTGGGCTCCGTCTCCCTCCCGCTCTGCCTGCTCTTCTCCCGCCGGGAGCTGGGGGGAGGGGCGCTCGGCTCCCGCGGGGCCGAGGCTTGTATCTTACCCCCTTCGCGAGGCGCTGGGTTCTCTCAGGTGTGGATGTGGTCTGGATATTGTCCTGTGTCCTCTGGTCTTTATTCTAGGAAGGGTTGTCTTTGTTATATTTTCATAGATATATGTTGTTTTGGGAGGAGATTTCCGCTGCTCTACTCACGCCGCCATCTTCCGCCCCACCCCTACAGGGTTTATCTTTAAGTGGCTGTCAGGGCAGCCTTGAGAAGTAGAGGCAGAGGACGCAGCAGATTATCCTGGGCCAACACTGGCAAGACCTCAGGAGACAGACCACAGAGTCCACGGCCGAGGAGTCCACGGTTCAGGGAGACAGGAAAGCGAGCTCGAGCCAACAGCTTCCAGACAGCTTCAGAAAGCACTCTTGGCAATGCCAAGTGCCAGGGTTTGCATGAGACTTTGTGCCAGACTCTGGCACTCATGAAGACACCTCGGGGAAGACAGAAGTGGGAGCTGAACAGAAGTTTATTTCCTAAGGCAGCCAGGTCTGTGCTGAGCCACTGGGCAGAACCTCCCACCTCAGGCCTTGCCGTCTTGGAGTCTTGGGGCCCCGCACAAGCAAGCTGGATCCCCCATCTCAGCTCCCTGGCATGTCTGTGCAATCTCATCGCACACCTGCAACACGACGGCCATCCCTCGACACGGCGCCATCCTCTTTCCTATAGGAGAGTTGTGATAACTGACATTCTGGGTACCCAGTGTTTGCCCAGCAGTGTTCTGATCATTACATATATTAATCTCTCAATCCTTCAAGCAACTCTGTGAGGAAGGTATTGTTACTCTCTCTGTGTTGGAGACAAGGAAATGGAGACACACAGAGCTCCCCTCACTGGCCCACAGCCGCACGCCCACTTGATGGCAGAACTGAGGCAGTCTGGTGGCAGAGCGGGCTTGTCACCACGAGTTGAGACACCCTTGACGTTGATGGCTAAGCTCAGTGTAGGAATGGGATCTTGGAAAATGGTATCTCCGATCTCTCCTCCTTGCTTCTCCCTGCTTAGATCTTGGACGTTTTTCACCAGGTAGGTGTGATGGTTAATTGTGTGTCAACTTGACTGGGTCACTAGCCCAGACATTGGTCAAACGTTGCTCTGGGTGTGTCTGTGATGGCCTGTGAGGATTTGAATCAGTAGCCTGAGGAAAGCAGATGGCCCTCCTAATGTGCATGGGCCTCATCCAAGATCTAAATAGAACAAGAAGACTGAGCAAGAGGGAACCCCTCCCTGCCTGACTACTGAGGGGGGACATGGGCATTCCTGCCTGCAGATTCAACGGAAACAGGGGCTCTTCCTGGACTCGAGCCTGCTGGCTCATGAACTACGACTTGCGCCTTCAGCTCTCCTGGCCCTCAGGCCTCTGGGCTTAGACTAGAACCACACTACAGGCTCTCCTCAGCTTCCAGCTTGCTGACAGCAGGCCATGGAACTTTCGGCCTCCATAATCACATAAGCCAATTTCCTATGACAAATTTCTTTCAACACACACATATGTATATGCATCCTATGGGTTCTATTTCTCTGTAGAATCCTGGCTAAGAGTGGGGTCATGCACTTTGCTTCGTGAGCACCAAATGCCCTTCTTTGGGGACATCATCACTGCCCCGGTCAACGCAATGCCACTGGCAGAGGCCGGCCTCGGAGAGATGTGGCAGGAAAGATCAGCAGAAGGTCACCTGGAGTCATCACAGGGTGGTCTGGTCAGAACTAGCCTGGACACAGACAGCACATGAAATAGCTTTGGGTCTTCTCCAATTCTGGGGACAATGGGACATAAAGGTACTGGATATCGGGGCCATCCAGAATCCAAACCCCCTCCCTATGTTTGGGAGAAGTCCCTGATATATAATTAAAGCATGCCAGTAACTCGCCCTGCCAGCCTCCCTGACCCATGACCAGGCTTGGCAATCAGATGCATCCTGCCGGGACTTTGCATCTGCATCTGGCCACACAGATAAGCAGCACAAGTGGAGAAGGTGTGGTAGTGGCAGCAGTTACCGTCCAGTTCTCAGGGACAGCAGCTGTGGCAGCTTCAGTGGCACCCTGAATGCAAGGTCGGCAACCCGAGGCCCCTGGCTCTCCACGGAGATGTGGGGTCCTTGCTGGGCCAGTCCCGCACCTAGAACACTGACTAATGGAACCCCCCATGGGCCAGGTGCTCAACATATCACCCACACGCTCTTGGTCAGCCTTCCACAGACCTTTGAGGAAGGCAGCCTTATTGCCACAAAACTGAGGCTCAGAGAGGCTGAGTAATTTTGCCCAAGGTCACACAGCTTTTGGTGGAGCTTGTATGCAAACCCGACTTAGAGTGACTCAAAGCCTGTACAGTTAGCCGCCAAGATCCCCAGCCCCTTTTCCCCTTGGGTTCTTTCCCCACCGCCTTAATTATACCAATAAGCAAGGAAGAAAGACAAGAAAACCCACCGCGCCGAGACGGGCCGAGGAGCCAAACCATTTCTGAGCTGGATGCTTTACTCCCAGCCTTCCAAGAGGTGTCAGGGGCTCTTTAATTTCCAGTTGCAGCACGAACACAGCCCTGATACATATTCACAAGCTGGCGATGGCAGCTGCACAATGCCTGGCCATCAACCCTAACCTAGGCATTCCGCGAGCATCTGACGATCCACTTTAATGCAGAGGCACATGAGTGCTGAGGAGCAGACACTGTACCCCAAATCCACGGCTGAGGGCACGTGGCACCATCCACCCTCCCAGTGGCCACGTCAGTATTTTGCGACCGCTACAGCGGCGGCTGGTGACACATGTATTAATAGGTAGCCCAGGAGCTATAGGACACGCAGCCCAAGGGAAGACAGAATGTCAGGGATTTATGCACTCCAGCCCATCCGCCCTGCTCCTGGCACCGCAGGTGGCTGAGTTGAAAGCCTCTTTCCTGGTGAAGGTGAGCAGAGATGGTCGTTTTTCTGGCATTGATCCGTGGGTTTTTCATTTGCCGGATACTTGCAGGTGGCAGCCAAAGGGAGGGCCTTCCCCTGATCTGCCCAGGAGGAGCCAAGGGAGGAGCGGGCCCAGGGGCAGGAGGAGCAGGGGGCTCAGGGCTGTTAGCTTCACAAATCACTGGAGCCCCGGGGAGGTGCGGGAATGGGGAAGCTGTGGGCCACGTCCAGCCCCACAGAGCTGGAGCCAAAGCTGAAAGATTGAGGTCAGTGCATCCGGAAGCACTTGATATTCTAGCCACGGGCCTCCCGAGGCCCAGCCTGGCCCCTGGCTCTGCCTCCCCGCCGCCGCCTCTCCCCTGCCAGCCTCCAGCCCTCCAGCGCTCAAGGCTCACCCACTGCTCCACTCAGCCCTCTCTTCTGACCGCCATTGGCTGCAGTTCAGTGTCCTTCCGGCAGGTGCCTCCTCTCTGGACGTGGGAGGCCCCCCAGAGATTGGCTCCCAGGCCTCAGCTGGCACCCCCACCTCCTGAGCAGGCCTGTGGCCCACCTGCCTCCTACAGAAAACGTTTTGGAATCCAGCCTGAGCGCACATTGGTTCTCTGTTGTTTTGCGGCAGTGAACCCTGGGCACGTTACTTAGGTTCTCTCAGCCTTGACTTTGCGAATGTGCAGTGAGCAGCAGCTGCCTTATGGTGTTGTAATGAAGTTAAATAAAACTATAGCTTCAAGTGAGAGATTTCCCCCAGGTATAATCCTAACTGTTTCCCACGGAGAGGCCTCATACCACAGAGGCCCTTGTGTTCCAGCTGCCCTGATGGGTCAGGAGACACGGAGATGGGCCTGGAGCTAGCACGAGTGCCTGGGTAACTGAACTCCTTGAACAACAGAGGAAAACGTAGAGCTTTTGAGATTGAGGGATGGAGAATAAGAAAAGGAGCCATCAAGATGCAGAGAGGAGGCCAGGGCACCGTCAGGGACATGATGGCTGGTGAACATTGATGTTGTCCTGCTGGCCACAGCATCTCATGACCAGGACGTGGCAAAACTTCTCTATTTCTCTCCAAAATACCAAAGATTTTGAAAAATTAAAGGAGGTGGGAGGGGTGGTTTTGTTTTCTTTGGTGGGAATCAAGAAAGGGCCTGCCTGGGACAAGGACAGTATGCATGGGATGTTGGGTGGGCATTCAGTCCAGAAGTGAGGTCAAATCCACCAAAGCAGGATTCCAGAGCTGGGGTGGGGGTGTACCACGAGGACATGGCTATGTCCTCTCTTGGGTGTGAAGGGGACACAGGCCACTTTAGAGGTCAGGGGACAGGGCGATTCCTTCTGAGATCTGCTTATTCATCAGCCCTGCTCGACCCCTAGTGGGCTCCCAGATGTTGACTCACTCTCCTTTCCTCCCTGAAATGCAGTGCAAGAGGTCCGGGCACAGACTCGAAGCCCTTCTACGGAAAGCCCACATGACCCTGAAGTAGGCCAGGAAGGATGGGGGCTGACCCCCTGGGCGCCCTGCCCTCAGAGGACCAGCTGCCTGGGCTCATGACCCCCTGTCTCCTTCCTGCCCCCAAGCCCAGAGCCACAGGCGAGTCAGCTGAGCAGGCCACACAGGCCCCGGAGGAGAAGCTGGTTATGGCTCCCGCTAACAGAGGATGACAATGCCCACTGCAGAGCCGCTGCCAAATGATGAGCTGATAAATCAGTAGTTAAGCTTGTCGAATTACTCAAGGAACGCTCAGCTCTGGTCACAGCGAGGCTACCCTGGGGACCTGGAATGACCTACTCCTGTCTGAGGGTGCTCAGTGGAAAGGCCGGGGAACCCCATTCTGCCCCACCTACTCCAGGGCCCGCAGCTCCATGGGATCCATGAAGACCCTCCTGCCCTTCTTTCCTCCTTGGCTTTTCTGCCTGCTCACTACCTCTGGAGCCAGAGGCTCAGGCCCGCATCCCACCATGTAGCCCCCAGGTCACCTTGTGCAGATTATTTAAACTCGTGTCTCAGTTTTCTCATCTCTAAAATGGGAGCAGTATAAAAACCCACCGCCTGCTGCCTAGGCCTGTGGAGAGGATTAAATGAACTCACTTTTGTAAATTGCTGGGAATAACACTCAGGCACAGGGTGAGAGCCCTGGAACCCGAGGCCACTGCCCTCGTCAAGACCACCACTGCCACAGGCCAGGCCAGACTGTTGCTCACAGGCAGGGAGGGGACATTTTGCTGCTAATCTTAGGGCCACCTCTGACTTGCTGTTGGGCACAGACTGGACCCTTAGCTTCCCCTTCCTATTATCTCGGGTGCGTCTTGGCCACAGAGCTGGACATATAAGAGCTTTGAGTTCTTTAGGGGGGAAAAGGAGGATCGAAGTCAGCCTTCTATTTATTGCTCACCATCCAGGAAGGAATCCTTGCGGCAGAACATGCAGGAGGGGGCAGAGGGGAGCTCGGGGACGCACTCCAGTCTATGGGCAGGCAAAGGACAGCAGTCCACCTGCTCTGTGAACATACTCCTCCTGCCTTTCACACACTTTGAAGAACTTTCCTCTGAATCCATCAGGGTTCTGGTTGCAAGCAACAGAAACCTATGGTGAGGGACGATTCTAGAAGGATATTGGGGTGCACAGCATCAGTGGGAGAATGAAGGGAAACTTGGAAAGTAGGGAGCAAAGAGGTCCTGGAAGCTGGGCAGCAGGATCTGTCTGGTTGTGGGACTTGTGCCGCCACGGTCACGGAACCTGGCTGCTACCCCAAGGCATCACTGCAAACTAACTCTAACTGTCCCTACCACCAGGCACGGCAAAGTCAAAGCCAGAATGTGTGATTGGCCAAGCTGGGTCACCTGACTGGGGTCTGCCTGTTGGCATTAGCCACGCCTAGTCATCTGGCTGTTGGGATTGGCTACGCCTGGTCACCTGACTAGATCATGGCTGTCAGGATGGCCAAGCCAGGTCACCTCGCTGACCAGGCAACGAGGGGAAGGAGAGGAGGGTCCCTCCTTTAGGCCGAGGAGAGGGTGGAGCCGAGCTGTATCTTGCAACACTGCCCACAGCGGGGGCTACCCTGGATGGGAAAGGGCTGCTGCCCATCCTTGAAGCTTTTCCCCTTACCTCCTCTCCGGTTCACCCGCTGGCCTGGCCAGGGTCGGTACCACATCACAACTTCCCCAAGTCCTTCATTTTAGGGCAGACACATTGGAAAACTCCCTAGAGGGGGAGAACGGCAAGGATGGGCTCTATTACAGAGCAATATTCTGAAGGAGAAGACAGCCATTTGGACGGAAAGAGGGAACCAGTGAATTTGGCTTGTCTCCTTGCATCGGGGGCAAGATTGATTTTATTCATAAATACTCTCAGTGATCTTGAGCTCCAAAGCAGGCTGCTAATGAATCCCTCTGACCTTCCCTCCACCTGCCACCACCGCCGTGGCTGCTGCCCCACCCAGACGCTGCCCCTTTCTGCCTAGTTTATCAACTTTCTGTGTGTAACGGAGGGACTCCTCAGCGACGTGACCCTGAGAGCCAGGGCCAGAACCCCTGAGCTTGGTGAGCACCTCAGCATCCCCAGCCCTTACCAAGCCCTTTCAAACGACTTCCCATCTCTCACTCAACCCCACTGTGGGGGCCCCTGCCTGCAGCCTGGGCAACGGCCGCTGCCCTCAGCGTTGTGCCTTCCTGCTGCGGCCTTGGCCTCCGAGTCCCTCCCCGCAAGGGAAGGCCGAGTGTCCCCACCGCAGCCCAGGCTCATCACAGCCCATCCTGTCCCCATTGACTGATGAGAATAATCGGTGCCTGTCCTCCACAGACCCTCTCGGTGCAGAGCTGTAGACAACGGATTTCAAATTGATTTAAAGCCTGTGTCATGCTGGCTTAAAGAAAAATCCCCACAGAAATTAACTAGTTTAACATTTGGGGAGTGCTCTGCCGAACCTGTGCTGGGTAATTAAGGGGAAATGAGCCTTTTCCCTGGGGAAGAGAGGCGACCCAGAGGTGCCAAGGAGGTTTCAGTGCCCTCTCCGGAGGAGGGCAACCAGTGCTCCCAGCGTAAACTACCCAAGGGCACCAGGGCATCGCTGGCACTGGCCTCTGAGCGCACCTCTTCTGAGATGGGGTGAGGCTGGCTCCTTGATAATCTGCCCTTTGCTCCCTCAAGCCTTCAGCCATCAGCCAGGTGGGCGCCCAGCATGCGCTCAGCCCGGCCCTCATCATCTGCTGCCTGATGGTCTCACCAGCTGCCTGCATGACCATCCTGTGTCCAGTGGCTCCCTCATCCCATCCACCCTCCACACTGCCCAGGGTGATCTTCCTCGACACCAAGCTAGTAAGTCACCCTCCCAAAGAAAGCCCTAGAACGTCCCCATGTTGCCTGTAAAATATAGGTCTTTGCTCCCAAGTGAGACATGAAAGGCTCTTGCCCTCTGGGCACTGCTGAGGTCTCCAGCCCATCTCCCCAGCTCTTGCTCATGACGATTGTGGCCACACTGATGTTCATGCCCTCGCACATGCTGTTCCCTCTGCCTAGAACACCCACTCACTCCAGAGCTGTTGCCAAATTTATTTCCCTCCCCAAACCCCCCTGAGCATCACCGCTTCCTTAGGGCCTCCTTCAGAAGGGGTTACTCACTCATTCATACATGTGATCTCAGTACCTTTGTATGCACTTGGCCCACGCACGTTTGGTCACCGTTAACCTGTAACAGCTGGACAAGCAGGGGTTGATAAAGACAAGGCCCAGCCTGCACAGCCCCTGGCTGGTGGCCGTGATGGTGGTGAACCATACGCAGCAGGCTGCAGATGGACATGGCAGCCACAGCCCTGCCCCGAAGGGGCTCACCTTCTCCCTGGAGATGGGGCTTTGATTGCACTGTCTTCCGACTTACCAGGTAGCCCTGATAGGTACCATTTTTGTCAGTTCACCAACCTTGATCTATTCAGTACTTATTTTGGGTGGGGATTTCGTTAGGCACCCTAGGGACATGCCTTTATTTAATCCAGCCACTCTGGGAACTTGCTGGAAATGCAGATTTTCAAGACTTTCCCCACTGAATGAAGGCCTCGGGGGGGGGGGGGGGGGGGGGGGGGGGGAGGGGCAGGCCCAGCAGGCTGTGTTTAAAAGTCCTCAGGGGATACTAATGCCCCCTCAAGGGCACAGCCACCCCCCGAGAAGTACTGTTCCAATTTTCAGGGGAGGCAACTGAGGCTCAGCCATATCAAGTGATTAACCTGGGATCCAGCAACGAGGTCACCTCTTCATAGGAGGGTGTGGTAGGCAGAAAAACAGCCCCTAAAAGAAAGCCATGTCGAATCCAGACCTGCAGGCGTGAACTAATGTGGAAAGGTCTTTGCAGATGTCATGAAGGATTTTGAAATGAGATTATCCAGGTGGGTCCTAAATACCTTCACAGCTGTCTCCTAATGAGAGGAAGGCAGGAGGAGCTTTGACACCCACAGGGGCGAGAGAACAATGTGACGACAAGGCCGGGACTGGAGGGGTGTGGCCACAAGCCAAGGACTGCCCGCAGCTGGGAGGACAGGGAGGGATCCTTCCCTAGAGCTCCTCACGGGGGAGGGACCTCGCCCAAAGCTGGATTTCAGGCTCTAGCCCCCAGAACTGCGAGAGAATGAGCTGCTGTTGCTTTTAGCCCCCAAGTTTCGGGTAGTTTATTACAGCAGCCCTGGGAGATGAATGCAGAGAGTCACAGAGGCTGGTGCCAGTCTTGGGAATCTGGGCAGACCCCACACTCAGTAATAATCCCCCGGGAGGAGCCTTTCTCTCTGGCATCTTCCAACCCAGAGGGAGAGGTCTGCCGGTTCCTCTTGGAGAGTAGGTCCCGCAGGAAGTGGGTCCTGTTTGTCTTTTTATCCCCAGCCTTTTATTAAATGGTTGATCAAATGATTGTTGTCATCTTGGGGTTCGACCTGCAGGAAATGGCTGGGATTTCAGAGCTGGTTCTTTCTCTCAGGGCTCACGTTTTCATGCAGGAAGAAAATCTCTGTAAAAGTTTCCCAGGCCAGAGGAGGTACTGAATCACTCCCTCTGAGAGATGTCTTCTGCATGTTCATCTCTGAAGTAGCCAAATGAATGGAGCTGTCGAAGTGTGCTTCTCACACTTTAATGTGCCCACGAAGCCCCTGGGGGTCTTGTTAAGAGGCAGATTCTGATCCAGCCGGCCCGGGCTGGGCCTGAGAGCCTACATTCCTAACAAGCCCAGGGGCTGCTGGGCTGCTGGCCTGTGCACCCGGCTTGGAGTCACAAGGCCACAGACTGTCGGCTCTGGAAGTGACTCTAAAGTCACCTGCTTCAACACTCCCAAGATAAAGAGAGGGGAACTGAGGCCGACAAGGGGCGGTGGCTTGCCCAAGGTCTCGGAGCTAGATATCAATATTTGAAGCCAACCTACGCAGTGGGCCCTGGCTTGTCCAGGTGGGAAAGAGGACAGAGGGCCTTCCCTTTGGGGTAACAGGCCCCCTCCAGACCCCCACCCCAGCCAGCTCTGCTCCTGCTCCTCGCCCTCCTCCAGACTTTAAATCAAACGTCAGCTGCCAGGCTGATCGATAGGCCTGCTCATCTGTGAGGTTTGAGGCTCTCTCCACAGATGTAATCAGGGCTCCGGAGACGTCCTGGCAGCGGGCATGTGGGGAGGGAGCACAGTAATACATTTAATCAAGGAACAGATGGAGAGCTGATAGAGTGTGTAGAAAAATCAGGTTTCTGTGATAACATTCTCTTCCCCCACACAGCCTCCACATCCCCTGGCTTCTCCAGCAACAACTCCCAGCGCCAACACCAGCCCTGCCCTTTCAAAAGATGTTTTTCCCAGGAACCTCAGGGCCCCTGGAGATGCGCACCGTGGAAGTGGGGTGGAGGTTGCTGCCTGCTGGGCCTGTGCCCCCAGGCTCCCTCCTCCTCCTTAGCCTCCTCCTTGGGGAGCCTGGCCCCCCTCTCTAACCAAAGCCAGTGGAGACTGGGAAGCGGGAGAGCTGACAGGCCCAGCGCGAAATACTCAACACAGAAGGCTTCTGAGATGATGTCAGGCACAGTGGTACCTTGTGGAGAGGAAATCTAGCTCTTTTAACTGCTTGCCCACTGCCAGGTCCACAGATCTCTGCCCCTCGTTTCGTCCAGAAAATCTGGGTCTGAGGATACGTATCAAGACTCTACAGTAGTGGTTCTCAACCAGGATGACTGCCCCCAGAGGACATTCATCTGGCAGCGTCTGTAGACATTTCTGATTGTCACGACTCAGGGAGGGTCAGCCTGGCATCTAGTGGCAGAGGCCAGGGAAGCTGCTAAATAGCCCACAGGGCACAGAGACTACCCCCCACTCGCCCCACCCCCCACCCCAACAGGCTGACCCTACCCACATGTCAACAGAGCCCCAGATCTTGTTCCCCAGAGAGCCAGATGCCAACAGGATCTTTGCTCAGACCAGGCAGACCCACCTGCAGGTGGATTCATCTGGCTTTGTCCCCATCTGCATTTGGTCCTCAGGTGAGCGCATTCACCACCTACCTAGCCAGGTCCTGCCGAAACCCACGTGCGCGCACACGCCTGTGTCCAGTCCAAACGCTGTGGCACTCAGTGAGTGGGTCGCAGTAGGGTTGGGGACTGACTGGGCAGGCAGGGTGTTTACCTCATGGAGTCTCCTGCGCTTACCATGACAATGGGGCTCAGCTTGCGGGCTGGTCTAGCAGCTGTGTAATTGAAAGAGTAGGTAGATGGTAAATAAATAAATGTATGAGCTAATTTCCCCCTCCTCCTTGCAGGCCTGACCTACTTAGTCCCTGGAAATCCACTTTATAGCAGCAGAGTTAGGGGGATATGTCAGTCTCCCCCATCCCCACCGCGCACTGGCATCTTTCTGTGACAGGCGGGTGAGGCGGGTCTGCGCCATCTCCCTTAGGCCTGCCGACCAGCTCCATCCCTCTCTGGTAGGCAGCTGTAGGGGAGGAGGCCGCCTGCCTTGAGGTGACTGCCTGTGACAGCAGCCTTGGGACCCTGTGCCTCTCCCTTACTGTGATCTTCCCCGTTAGGCCTTGACATCAATAGTCATAACTTGAGCTCTCTTATTTAGGGAATGTTTGGTATATCCCAGATGCTGAGCTCAACATGCCTAACTTACAGTGCTGAATCTTCTCGGCTGTCCTATAGGACACTGTATTATCCTCACTTGACAAATGAAGAAACTGCATCTCAGAGAGGTTAAGTATCTTGCTCAAGGTCACAGAGCCAGTAGGTAGCAGCATCCCCAGGACTTGAACCCTTGACTGACTTCAAAGACCATTCCCCTAGCAGCCCCATGCCCCACAGTGGTCCCCCAACGCCCCCTACCCTCTCCCTCCTCCTCTGATCCTCAAAGCTCCTCATCACCCATGGCTGGCAGCTTGTTAGACAGGCAGAGCCCCTGCACCAACCCAGCAATGACTCGGAATAGGCACTCACATTAAAGACAATGGGGTCTGGGGGTGCATCCCAGGGCCCATCCTGTAGTTCAGTGACCTGCCAGCCCTCACTACCTACTCTTGTCCTGGCACTAGTGCCAGTGCTGCTAGAGAAGGGACATGTGTCGGAGGAGCTAAGAAGCCGGGAAACCAGCGGGGCAGGTGTGGAGTATGTCTGGGCTTTGGTCTGGCTTACGGCATGCAGTTGCGGACCCCCAAGGCTGGGTGTCACATCCCGCCTTCTCTCTGGATCTTCAAGAAGGCTGACTTCCCACCTGAGATGCAAGTGAGAAGTCCCCCTGCTTCCCCCTGCTGGGCCCCCTCCCCTTCCCTGGCCCCCACGGGTGCAGCTGGCTTGGCTGCCTTCCAGCCAGGCAGCCCACTCTCCATCTCGAGAAGAAGCTCTCCACTGTAGGAGACTTCCCTCTGCCGCCTCCTGCATTCTTTTTTTCCGTAAGAGTCATTCTCTCTCATTTGAAACCCCTTCATCTCCCCATTGAGCTGTCACGTGGGGCTCCTTCTGGGCATTTGAGGTGTTGTTTCTGTTACCAATTAGAATATAAAAGTACAGCCATTTATCAAAGGTACACATAAAGCAATCCACGGACTGCACTGTGGTGAGGCATGGGTCTGCAAACCCAGACACAGCCTCCTCCAAAAGCAAAATCTACCTCCGGGGCTCAGCAGGCCAGAGACGCATTTACAGCCATTTCCCTGTAACCCCACAGGTCGTGGTATTACTTGCACTTCACATCTGAGGCACACGGAAGCAAGTGGCTCCCTTAAGTTCTTGAGTAAGTGGGTGAGTAAGCCAGGAAAAGGCAACAGTGCCTGCTTTGATCTGCTTCTTACCTCACTCAGTGTGGCGAGGATTAGCTGAGAATTCAAACTCCTTATTGGGTGTGGTAAGTTTCAATGTATCCAGAAAGGTCTGTGAACAGGTCGTTCTGATGAAAGATTGTGGTTCACAGTGAGCATACTTTAGATTTACGTTCGCATCTCAACAGTGTAGCTGTTGAACTCAGAGACAATGAAACTGAAGCATATCGTTTAGGGGAGATGACTCCATACAATGGAAACTGCTAGAACTAGCTGTGTTAAGTTACCATTCTAACTCTTGGTGAGTAGGCAAGGATCTTCACAGGTTTTTAAAAGTTGTCATATTGAAAAGGGGCAACTGGAAGAGATTTCTTTATTTAGAAGAGATTTATTCTAAATTGCTAGAATTATAATAGTTCATAACAGTAAGAGCTAGCATTCCTGAACACTTAAAATGTCTCATGCACACCGGACCCTTCTCCTACCATTAAGTTTCCACCACTGTCTAAAAATGAGAACCGTCCTAGACCTCCCGACAGGGGTGCATTGGGGAGGCAGTCTTCACCCCTCCCAAAGGAGGAGAAGCTGGACCCGATTGGAAGGAACCTGATCTCAGCCGGGCTGTGTCCCCAGTCAGGGCACGTGCTCCCTCTCTGTCCTGGCACTACCCGCCCACGGCCTGATGAAAAGGGCAGACCCTGGCCTGGCTTCCTGTGCCTGACCAGTCAGCGCGCGCAGGGCCAGTCCAGGGCCTGGGCTCCCGAGGCCAGTCTGGAAGTCGCCTCTCTACCTCCTGGTGCCACCTCTGCATCCCACCTATGACAGGATCCGTCAGCGGGGCAGCCAAGGTCTCCCCCAGATAGAGCCTAAGCTCTGGATTTTGAGTAGGAGGCCCCGACATTCTCCAGTCCAGCCCAGCAGCCCTGGACTTGAGAGCAGGGATCTGCAAACTTTTCCTACACAGGTCCGGAGAGTAAATATTTTTGCCTTTATGCCCCAAAGAATCTCAACTGCAGTGAATCAACTCTGCCGTTGCAGTGCAAAAGCAGCCACAGACAATAGGTAAACAAATGAGTATGTCTGTGTTCCAATAAAAGTTTATTTACAAACACAGGCAGCGGCAGGACTGTTGGCTAGAGCTGGCCAATGTGCCTTAGGGTCACTGTGCTTCCATTGATAAGGTGTTTGCTCTAATTCCCACTTGGGTCAAGGAGCTCAGAGGGGAGGGTGGATGAAGATGGGTGAGCCTTGAAGATGTCTCATTAACCTTAAATCTTCCAAAAGTACCACTGCTTCGATTATCATCAGGTTACAGATCTGGAGACAGAGACTGGCTTGGCACCTTGCCTGAAATTCACGCTGGTGGTGGCGTTCAGGTTGGAGCCCCATCTATGGGCTCTGGAGCCCATGTTAATGCTGCTAGTTGTGTTTTTCTGAGAAAATGGGCTCAACAAGGAGATGCATGGGCCCAGGGGGGACTACAGCTCAGAGTGGGCATCCTCTCCCTGTAGCAAAAGGGGGGGTGCAGCCTGGGCTGGGCGTGTGGGGACCTGCTTCCTTCCGGGCTCCGTCCAGCTCTCTGCTGCTGGCAGGCTCTGCATAAGAGCAGTGGCTGGGTCGTCACTGGCTGGTCTGCTGCTCTGAAAATACAGCTTTCTCTTCTTTTATTTGCTCTCTCTCTCAAGCTTCATTCCACCTATGCTCCTTGAGGCTAAGGACTGCTTGGTTGGTAGTCATGGCCTGCCCCACAGGGGACCCATGAGGGAAGGCCAATAAGAGGGCACTGCCACTACAAAGTCCTGGAACCCCGAGGCAGGTGGCTTCCTTTAGACAGGGAGCCCTGACCCCCTGAGGATGGAGGCGCCAGGGGAATCTTTGTGTTTTAAATTGAATAACATGCAAATCGGTTGTCCGACTCCAATACTCCCAGCAGAACATCCTGGCACACCCTGCCGGTGCCAACAGGGAGGAAATGGTGACAAATGCCACTGAGACAATAGTCACAGTGCAGCATCTGAAGGCAGGAGCAGGGACCTGGGTGGCATAGTCAGCTCTCTTTTCCTGGGTAGGGTGGAAAGCTCATGAACCACCAGAGGTGGGAGACCCCTGCCATTTCCCAGATGTGGGCACAGGCTCTCCAAGTGCCAACAGGGCAGGGTCATCCCAGAGCCCTGGATCTCTTAGCAAGATCACAAACATAGAGCTCATTCTAGAATTACCCGAGAGACAGGTGTTCTGTCCAGCTCATTTGCAGCTATATCCAGAGGGTGTTGTACAGTGTCGGGTAAGCAGTACCTGGCACGTAGTTTCTTCCTTTCTGGCCCCAGCCAAGACTAGAGTTACATCTGCTTGGCTTAGAAACAGGACAATCTAGGGACACAGACATGTGCTCTGTGAGTTTCTGATCCACCTCCTACAAGACAATGGAAAGGACTAATAAGTTTAAAGCCCACATAAGGTACCAGCCAGAGGAGCACCACTCATTTACAAGCCTGTGTGGGCCCAGAATTTTCCAAGGGGACCATAATCCAGTACAGTGGGAGCTTCCGAAGGGCCAGACCCACTCCAGGCGGCCCCTGCAGGGCAGTGGCCGGGACAAAAGCAGGGCTGGAACAGGTGTCTTCATGGGACCTTTTGGCCAGAGCACAGTGCTGCAAGATGGCCAGGGAGCAGGACCAGGCCTCAGTGACCGACTGTCCCCAGTCTGCCTCCAGGTCCCAAGTCTGGTGATGCCAGCTGCAGAGCCTGGCACTTCATCCATGGATTGAGGGTGGTACCTCCTGTTAGTCTGCAGCCTCTGGAAACAGGTCTGAGGGGGCCAGAGCTATCCTGCTTGGCTCTGAGCGCTGACACTGGCTGCATTTTGGCTTCTACGGAAACCTTGAGTTAGGAAAACGGCTTTCACGTGGGACCGACATCACATCCTGACTTGGTCACCTCTTACCCACTGTGCTTGGGAAAATTATTCAGCCTCCAAGTCAAAATTTCCTCATCTACAAAAGAGATAATATATGTAAAGCCCTTAGAATATTGCCAGGCAAAAAGCAATCAGGCAAAGAACAGCCTGCTGATATTATCACAGATTAACTCCAATATTGGTGCCATCAACAAAGGGGACCAAACAAGAGGAAAATCCTGATCATTTCTCTGGGGTCTGGTGGCAGGGCCAGGTGCAGGAAAGCCCCCTCCCCGGAGCCCCCTGGCAGCCCACTCCCCTTCCTCCCCCCTGCCCCCCACCCCACTCACGTCTTACCTGGAGAAGACATTTCTCTCTTCTTTTCCCTTCTCCTTTCCAAACCTCTTAATTTCCTGTTGCCGGCTGTCTGAGGAATTGTTTGCCACCATAAACCACAACACAATTCCATAAATACGTTATTTACCCTTCCTATTATTATTCCCCATTATTTATTTCTGAGACTCTATTATTAAATCTGTAAAATGCTCAGTGATACACTGGCAGTGAGACACTATATAAAGGCAAGTTTATTATTATTATTACCCCGTGATTAAAACAGGGAAGAAAAATGAACCGTAGAAAATCAAATGGATTCCCTTTCGCCTGCAGGGGTCCCTGCTTGTAGGGGAAGGGTGCGCCCTCAGGGCCTGGGTGGGTGAAGGGCTCTCCTCCAGATTGGCGGCTCTTCCTGCTCCTTTCATAGTGTCTGTCGGTGTGACACTTGGGGGAACCACAGATTTGCAGGAGGCTCCTCACCGTGTGGAGTTTGTTCTGGGCAAAGGAAAAGCGATTCCGTTTGCAATCTTACTTTTCGCCATCAGTCACGGCTGGTGACATGGAGAGGTAATAGAAGTACCCGAGAATCCTGCATTTTATTTCCACTCGACAGCATTTCTCTTGCAGGGGAAACATAAATTCCACCGATTTTTGTGCAGATTTTGCAAAATTAGGCTCTCTCCTACTTGCTCTGTGTATGTACCCGATGCCGAGGTGGAGGGGTGGCTCTGCCCTGCAATAGGAGGTGGTCTCACAGAGGAAGCCTCATCCAGGAGAGATGTGGGAAAGGAACGGGAGGCCCCACCGAGAGACACCTGGTCAGCATGCAGGTGTAACAAGTTAGGGAGCTGGGCTGGGGAGGTTTTCTGCATCCCCCGGCCACATCCCTCCACCAGGTCGGTGGTTCGCAAAGTGTGGTTCCCTGGACCAGCAGCCCCAGTATCATGCAGGACCTAGACATGCAGATTCTCAGGCCCCCCAGACAACTGAGTCACAGACTCTGAGGGTGGGGTCCAGGGATCTGTTTGAACAAGTCCTCCAAGTGATTCTGACACACTCCTGGGTGGGAGAATCATGCTAAGTACACTGGACTCAAAGTGTCACACAGCAGCAGCAGCTGGGAGCCTGTGAGAAATGCAGAACTAGAAGTTTCCCCAAGACTCACTGAATCAGAATCACCATTTGCACAAACTTCCCAGGTGCTTCTGTCAGCCATTAAAGTGTAGGAAGCATAGTCTTAGTATTTTTGCCACTCTGTTCAGGTCTGGCACACGGGGCAGGAGAGAATTCTGAGGATGGGAGCAATGGGCTGGAGCTGTGGGTGATGGAGAAATGGGTGGGGCCCCGAGGGATACAGGATCCGGGGGCATTTGGGGCTTGGGGGTTTGCTAGAAAGGCTCAGACAGTTGAATCCGCCTCGAACTTTTCCCATGTCAGAGCTAAACACAAAAATCATCTCAACGGGCTGAACCTGGGATGTCTGACTCCTTAGGAACCAAACTGACATCTTGTCATCAGTGCCAAATCTTTATGACATCTCCAAGAGAAGGCACAGCAGAGCATACGATTTGATTATTTTGTGATGGCCTTCAGATAATTTTATATACTCTGGGGTGTCACAAAGTCAAGTGTACTCATTGCCAGGTTGGGGTACGTGGCTATGGAAACCATTGGAACGAGAGTTGAGACTGGGATTTCGGACCCCACCCCCACTCCAACCCACCGTGTGACTTGAGGCAGGCCACCCCACTTTCCTATAGCCGACCCCCACTTCTCACAATGGGATTTTGTGAGTTGTTGAGTCTGTGTATTCATGGCGGGGAAGGAGGGTCCAGGGCTGTTTCTTCCACCATCTTGTTGATGTTGCTCAGCAACCACGTTTTAAGTGCCTGTTCTGACCCAGCCACCAGGATTCTGATTTGATCTGCTCATGTCATCAGCCCCATTTTATAGGAGTGGGAATCGAGGCACAGAGAGATTGGGAATTTGCATACAGCCACACAGCTCCTAAGTGACTGAGCCAGGGTTCAACACCAGCCTGAGAGTTTTTAAAACCCACTGTCACTCATAACGATAGACTGGATGGCCATTATTCTTTCCTGCCTCAGTTTGTCTTGCTGTGAAACATGGAGAAGGATGTCCATTTTTCATTTTCCTTCCCAGGTTTGTTGTAAGAATGAAACTTGATAGTTTTTAAGGGCTTCTGGCCACAGGGAAGGAAGGGTCCCGTCCCAACCTCCCTTCTGCCCAGGCCGATGTTTGGCAGGGGCAGACTGGTGCCCTACTGGCTGGTGGCCTTTCTGATGGGCCAGCCCCTGGGTCTCCCAGGTTGCCAACTGCTCGGAATATCACCCCTGCCCACAGATGCAGCTGGCTGGGTGGATATGAGGATGTGGCTCAAAGTTTGCCTGGCAACTTTCTGCCTTAGCACGAGCAACTATTAGCAGCGGTGACACAGAGAGGATGAGAGAGCAGTGATAAATGGCGCCTCTAAATCACCCCAGGAACGACACTGCCTGATTAAGCTAAGTACTCTTTGTGGCACCTCAGCTGGCAACTCCTCATTTATTTATCTTAGAAGAAGAACTGAATTTTGCACCCAGATGCTTCTTCAAAAACTCCAAACACCTCCCGCTCAGCGCAGCCCGGACACAGCCACCCAGGGACGCGACCTTTCATTGCCTCACGACACCTGCCTGATTCTGCTCCGTCTTCACACCCGCTGCAGGGACCAGTGGGACTGTGAGGAGGCTCACAGTGTGCGCACCCCGAAGCCACAGGGCTGGGCTCAGGAGGTCATTGCCAAGGTCACTCAGAGGACTGGGCTCCCCCGCCTTCAGGACCTGGGACCCCTCAAGGCGTTTCAGGACAAGACTGGGTGGAACTGACTCACTCTCGCTGGGAGGTGAGGTAAAATGGCAGGAAAAGCGGTTCTGAGCCCACTGCTCTGGGAAGGCAAACAGGGTCCTGGGTGGCCACTTCTGGAGAGACTCTCCGTGCCCCTGTCAGTAGCAGCTTCTCCACACCAGGAGCCTGACTGACGGTAACAGCGGCCACCCTCACTGAGGAAGGTCCTGGGCCCTGAGACGGCCGAGCCTCAGACGCAGCCCCCACCCAGCCCCGAAGGCGCGAACTTCCTCTGGGGTCTGCTCAGCCTCTGCTCATCCCTGCGGGAGCCACGGGATCTCACTGCTGGGCGGGGTCTTGCAGGTCACATGGCCGCATCCCAAACCGAGAGAACTGACTTGTTGGCGCTCGCACCTGGCTCATGTCAGACCTGGGTTTAAACTCGGACGGTGGGATGTGCCTGTTGTGGAACTGTGTCCAAACCAAGCACAGTGACAGGCAGGATCCTCCCTGGGGAAGCCCTGCCAAGAGGCACCAGCCACCTGGGAAACAGCACCTGCACAGCAGATGAGTGCATCTATTCATGCATTTATTCATTTCTCAACAGCTATTTGCGTCCTCCTAGGTGCCAGACAGCCGGAAGCACAAGGGTCAATAAAACCTGGGAGGGGACTTGCCTAGTAACTAACTAGCCCCTGGGGGGTTTCTGCCCTGAATGACCAGCACTGTGGTCCATCTCTGCTCTCTCCCTCTTTTTGAAACTAGACTTGAATTTCCAGGCACTTGGTTTTCTCACCCCCTGAGAAAACCTTCTCCCTTCCCGTCAACTATCACACCAGGGAATTTGGCATGATCCGTCATGCACCCTGCCTGGCACCTCTTCAGTGCAACTCCAGGTTCACTGAGGGGGATCATTTATTTCCTCTCTGGAAACGTCTGGGTTGTCGGAGTTAACCATGAGTTATGAGGCTGGGGGACCCTCAGCTTTTCTTGGGCCATATTTCAAGCTGGGCAGCTCTGGAGCAGGTTGCCATGCGGCTGTTAGGATATTCCCCATCCCTGTGGGCCACCTCTGCCAGGAGGTACAGGATGCTGGGGATAAAATCCCAGGAAAGAGGGCCCTCTCCTAAGTCCAGCCTGAGGAGTCAGGCTTTGCTAAGTGCCTGGGAAGCAAGGGTCTGAGCAGCAGAGTGGTCAGCCTACTAATGAATGTTTCTGGCCTCTGCCGGACCCTCTCCCCTGGGACCTGGGACCTTGCTGATGACCACGGGGTGGGAACTGTCTCTCCCAGCTGGGCCCCTTTGGAGAAGAAGCATCTGGGAAGGGCAAGCCCGTACCTCAGGGATTGTATCAAGTCTCCTCCCATTTGCCTCTGAGTTTGCAGTCTGTGATCCACCTCAGGGCCACTGCTGCCTCCTTTGTCCCCACCTACTGCTTCTCCACCAAATTCAGACCCCCTCGCTTATTAACGCCAACCTGCAAAAACAGCCAAGTGGTTTCCAACCCCTGCAAGAGGCAGATACATAATGACAGAGCGACTTGGTGCAGCCGTAACAAATTGTCCATATGATAGCACTTTACATCTTGATATCCATCCTTCTCAACAGGCTTATCTGTAAACCAACTGAATTCACACTGGGATGCTAAGAAAATAGCTGTCATATAATAGATGGGGTCTCCCGGAAAATGAACATTTACAAATGGCTGTAGCATTTACTTAAAATGTCATGCCAATTGCTTGCTGTTGTCTTTATGCAGTGAGATTGATTTTACTGCTCCTTCGAGTCTTCAGCCTTGATGGGTAGTTTTTAATGCAGCAGGGAGATGCATTTTGTTTTTAATCTATAGAGACAGCATGCAAAGTCGTGGGATCTTTCAGGTGCAGCCTTGGGAATCATCCAAGACTCTTTTTCTGGGATCCTCCTCTTTTCTCCTCTTCCTCCTCCCTCTGGGAGAAGTGGGACCTGGGAAGGGACTGAGCTGATCTTATTCATGTATTCAAATATATGCAGATGTATGTATTGTGTTTAACAAGCTAATTCATTTGCCAGGCCAGGCAGTTAGGGGTTTTCACAGTGCAATACCCACCCTTGATTCTCCCTTGCACACCCGATTATGTCCTGGAGTTTTACTTGCAGAGAGTTTATAGAGTTGGAACCCAGAATGCGGCAGAGAGTACTGGGGTGGGAGGGAGGGCCAGCCGGCTGCCTGCAGAATATGACTCTGAGGTCTCCTCAAAATGACAGCAACGGCTCTTCCCAGCCCCCCCTGGTGTCACAGCCAGCCCCAGGAAGACATTGCTTAGGAGGTTCACCTCTCTCCTTCCCCAACCAGAATATGGCTGCTTTCTCTTCCCAGATCTCCTGAAGAGAAATGGTTGCTACTTACAACCATTCTTTGGCTGGCAGCCCCGGATGGGCAAACAACCCCCACCTGTCCCCAGCCCCAGTGTTCTGTGTCCCCTACAGAATGCAGCCCCTTCCATCCCCAAGACCCCTGCCAAGTTTTGCACCTTCCTCTTTGAGCTGAAAGATAGAACCTGGAAGGGAAGAACAGACGGAGTCATCACCAAGGCTGGACAGAATTCTCCCTCCTTCAGGGGGAAGATTTTCCACAGCATTTAGGAGCCTTGATATCAGCTTTTCCATCTCTAGAAACCTGGCTGCACCTGCAGGGGCTTCATTCCAGTTGTTCAGAGTTTGCAGATTCTGGGTAAGATTTGAATTGCCTTTAGATGCTGGCTTCTCCTTCAACCCAGGAGTTGGAAGCACCTGGCTGCTTATCATCATTAATGGAAATAATAGCTCTTTTCCTGGTGTGCCGTTCTACAGGGGTGCTTGCTCATACATCATGCTACCAGATCACAAGAAGCAGACAGGGGTGCTGGCATGATCTCTATTCATTTGTTCAACAAATATTTATTGAGTACCTATCCCAGGCCAGGGGTTGTGCTAGGAGATGGGGACAGAGAAGCACAATAGACCTGGTCTCTGCTCTTGTGGGCATCTACGTTCTGGTGGGGATGGAGACATGGGTACTGCAGCTCTGGCAGGCCTGGCACCTGCCCCCCAACCCCCTGAGCCCATAGGTGGGCTGCTTCACTGTCTTGGCAGCAGCAGGTGGGGAAGGAATCAGGGCAGACTTCCTGGAAGCTGAGGCCTGAGGGATGAGTGGGAGCTGGCCAGGCTGGGATTGAGGAAGGGCAGAAGGTTTTCCAGCAGAGGAGACAGTATTTTCCAAGGAAGTGAAGCTCAGAGAAGGCAGAGTTTCCCAAGTCACATAACTGGGAAACAAACGCAAGACCAGTTTCTTTAACCATCCTACCTTTGGGTCCCAGGTGGGAAATTTTTCAGGTGGGGAGACTGAGGTTATGGTCAAACCCTCTCCTGACTCAGGCTCTCCCTTCCTCTTTGTCGGGTGAACAGCAATGGGCCAGCCCCTTCCATGGGAAGTGATCGCCTCTCAGACAGATTGGACAGCTGTGGTTATCGATGCTGGTCTGAAAACATGATTAGACAGCATCTAAATAATGATTTAGATTAATCATTGGCAAATGACCCTCAACAGAGACAAGGAAATAATAAAGAAAGCCAATGTGTTCAGAGTGATATTAATCAACACTCTGAGATCTAGGACCTCGCATGTTAATGTTCAATAATTGGTGAAGGGCAAGCCTCTCTCCTGTTCCCTGTGCCAAGGAGTGACACCCTCACTGTCAGATTCAGAGCCTACAAGCAAAGTACGGTCAACAAAATGGACTCATAGAAGGCGGAAGCCAAGAAACACCTAAAAGTTCACCTTGTCCAACCTGCTCCTTATGCCGAGGGGAAAACCCAGAGTTGAAGATGCTGCCTTAGCCTGTTTGGGCTGCTGTGACAAAACACCAGACACTGGGGGGCTGAAACAGCAGACATTTATTCTCACAATTTGGAGGCTGGAAGTCCAAGATCAAGGCGCAGCCACACGCAGCGTCTGGTGAGAATCCCCTTCCTGGCTCGAGACAGCATCTTCTCTTCTCTGCTGCATCCTCCCAGGCAGCAGGGCCAGGGAGCACTCTGGGGGGTCTTTTATAAGGACATTAACCCCATTCATGAGGCTTCCCTTTCATGACCTAATCACCTCCCGAGGGTCCCGCTTCCAAAAACCATCACTTTAAGGGACTGTGTTTTAACGTGAACTTTGGCGGGACACAAACATTCGATCTAGAGCAGATGTGTCTAAAATCATAAGACTTGGTGCTAACAGAAGGGCTACAAAGAAGAGCTTTCGATTCTTCTGCACTGGTCACATCTCGAAAACCAAGTGTGCTAAGAAAAGCAGCTACAGGAGCTTGTTTGAAAAGTCCACTCCCACACCTTGTGCAGCAGCCCCAGTTACCCTGGCAACCACCCACTGGCAGGGGGTACTGCGCTCTCACCGGAGGCAGTTAGGGGTAAGCCAGGCAGAAGGAAGGCCGGGAAGGGGCTCCACGTTGGTTGTTGATTGTATCCATAATCTATTACTGGCTAACAAATCACCTCAAAACTTAGTGGCTTAAAGCAATAATCACTTTATTATCTCTTGTGGTTTCTCTGGTCAGGAATTTGGACAGACCACAGTGGAAACTTGCTTTCTGTTCTCTGATGTCTGGGGCTGTGGCTGGAGAGACTGGAAGGTAGAGGGCAATTTAACAGTGTGAAGAAGGAATCTTCCGGAGGCATCTTCACAAGTCGGCTGGGACCTCAGCTGGGCTGGCAGCCAGCCCACCTACGTGGGATCTCTCCGCGTGGGTTAGTTTGGGCTTCCAAACAGCCCAGCAGCTGTTCCAAAAGCCAGTGTCTGCAGGAGCCCAAGGGGGAAGGGCATAGTGTTTTTATAGTCTAGTCTAGTCATGTGGGGTCACTTCCACAATACTCTCCCTGTCAAGATAGCCATTGAAGTCCTCCAAGGTTCTGGTGGGGAGTGTCAAGGTCAGACTGTAAGGGAGCTATTCTGGAGGCCAACTCTGCAAAATGCAATCTGTGCATAAATGTTGTCTATGTAATCTAATCAAATCTTACGGAAAAACATATTTATCGAGCGCCCGTTGTGTGCCAGGCATTGCATTAGGGGCTGTCCTGTGTCTCCTCTTGGGGAGCTTGAAGAAAAGCCCACAGCATGTGCAGAGGTACCATGAGGAGAAGCAGACAGAAGCTGGAGCAAGTCCCTGACCACTGGCCTTTCCCACAGAAGCACTCCCCTCTTTGCACAGACACATCTGTCATTCTTCACCCCCACCCCAGCAAGGACAGGGTGAAGGCTGCACGGCATTGACACGAAAACCCGGGGTGAGGCCGAGTCCATGCTCCTGCCACATGGTGAGTGCGGCCCCAAGTCCACGTAAGGAAGAGAAATTCTGTGCCATAGCTTCGCATGGATGGGGGCTATAGGTCGCACTGGCCGCTCCTGCCGAGTGCAACCTTAACACCACCCCTCGTTCTCCCCTTGCGCGTCCCCAGCAGAGCCAGGGATCCCTGTTGCTCCTTCCTCCCACTCACAGAAGCTGCACCACGGCTCCTTCTGGACCCAGTATCTTCCTGCCAGTCCCTTCTGCAAAGGGCTGGAACTTCCTGGGGGCACCTGGATTTGCTTCTCCCCTCCTACCCAAAGATTTCTGATCTGAAACTGCCATCTTTATTTTCAACGAGCACCTATTAATTCTCAAAGGCCTCTGAAAGGCCACCTGATACTTGAATATAGCCAGCCACGGGCAGCTCACTCCCGCACATGTCGTTTGCAGAGAGCTGTATCCCATAGGAAGTTCTGCCATCGCATTCTGAGCAACACCGAGCTCATCTGTAGCTCCTACTGTGACAGAAGCACCTCCCTCCCCCCACCCAAATAATTGCCGATTAAGGGATCTCCCAGGCAAGGCCTGCATTCTCATTTTCTATATAAAGAGGGAGCCTTTTAAGAAGTTAATTGTGGTGTGGATGATGGTGGAGAAGTCCCAGAGAGAGTTGGGGGTGGTTTTAATGAAACCAACGCACACTGTGAACCCCTGAAGAGGAAGGGGACCCTGCAGCAAGGGTGGACTCTAGCTGATGGGTGGGGCAGGGGAGGGGAGGGAGGGTCGGGTATTTCCAGCAGGAAAAGGAGGTCACGGGGAAGCTGGGTAATTTGTTCCAGAGCAGATCTGATGAAGGACAAGGCTAGGAAGAAGGGCAAGAGAAAGTAAATATGAAGCCATCAGAGGCCAGGAGGGCTTCAGGGCAATTAGGGGGAGGATGGCCGCCAGGATAGCTGTGTTCAGAAGCCAAGCTGAGGAGCCCTGGAAGCAGAAAAGGGTCTGCTCCTCCCGAAACCTTAGGCTTAACTGGGTAGTACTGGAGGGGAGGGAGTGAGGGCGGCATGGCAACGAAAGCTGTAACTTTATTCACTCATTCATTCATTCATTCACTTATTCAGCAATTCCTTGCTGGACTTCTACTCTGCATCAAGCCCTGAATTACTCCCCGACCCCCGGCCCCTGGGGGCTCAGGGAGGAATCCAACCATAGCCCTGCTCTCAGGTGGATGGAAGAGTTGACAACAGTCAGAGGTCGGCGCAGTAGGCAGTAAGGGAGCCCCGAGAATGCCAGCTAGGGGGCATTTCATTGTGGGGCGTTTGGAAGCCAAGGAGGGAAGGTGGCTCCTGATAGAGTGGGACCATTGCCTCACCCGCCGCTTGAACAAGCCCAACCTTTCAAGCCCCAGCAGCCCCTAGTGTTTCTGCATCCTGTGCACACCCCTCACTCTAGGGCTCAAAGTCCTCCGTGCATTTCACCCTCCATTTGGTGCATCTCTTCAGTCTCTCCCTCCCTCTGCTATCTGAGCCTCTTTGGACCCACTCTGGGCCAGAACTCCTCCTCTGAATCTCTGCGTCCATTCAGGGCAGTTACCTTGAGGTGGGTGGGGGAAAGGTTTCCCAGCCTGTGTCTTACCCACAACACTGATAAGAGGAGGTAGGTCTCCGTGACTCAGCGGCTCTCAGCTGGGACGATTCCACTTGTCTTGGGACATTTGCAAATGGGGCAGGGGTGGTCATCACAGTGACCCTGGGCTGCTGCCGGCATTTAGAGTGTGGTATGCCTGACGACCACAGTGCCCTGAGCAGACCCGCGCCCTGAAGAACCTGTCCCCCATCCCAAGGCACCTGCCGAGAACACTGAAGGGGAGCCCTCCCTCCTCTCCTAACCCTCACTCACTGCTCCAGGTCTGCCAGGCTGCTGGTGATGACCCAAAGACGCATGCCAAGCTCGGCCCCCTCTGGCCCACTCTTTTTCTGACCCACAGGAAGTTTACCATCCAACATGTTCATCCCTGTAGAGAACCCATGGGGTGGTATTTCCTCCTCCAGGCCCATTATGGCTGCCATTTGGGATATTTTTGATTCAGCTGGGACCGTGTGGAAGCCCACTGTGGCCCCACACCCATGCCAATCCAGCTTGGATGGGAAGGAGGCTGAGCTTTTGTACTCATCCTCTCTGATGCCCAGCTGGTTCCCAACTAACAGGCAGGACCAGGGTTGGGACCAGCTGTCACTCCAAACCCCAAAGAGGCCCTGCTGTGGACGCGGCAGGTCTGGGCCCAAAGTCTGCAAACCCGACCAACAAAATCCGCCCCCTGGATTTTCAGGGATGGGCATCCCCTGCATCCCCACTACATGCCCCCTTCCCTCGTGCCCTGGAGATCAGATTTATGCAGAGACCAAGGGTGTCTTGGGTACAGTCCTGGAGCCACAGTGCAGGGGATGCGAAAGAGATTCCTGTTCCTTGCATCTAAGGTTGGGTGGGAAGGACGGGGCCGGGCGGGGGGGAGGCTGAAAACAAGTCTTTGTTATATATCTGATCAATGTGAGAAAGTTCTTATTTCATTTTTAAATTGCTCTTGGCCATGAGGAGCCCTGCACCCCATGCACCCTTTACAGTTCTGCTTTCGGCTCCAAACCAAAGGAAGACAGATTCATACCCAGGCCAGAGCTGCCTCCTCCGACCTCGGTCAAGGACGAGGGTGGAGCCCGCCTGCCCTCCTGGCCTTCCCAGCCCCTTCTGCCCCTTCCTGGTCTGCAGCAGAGACTGCAGCTCTCAAGAAGCCGCCTGAGAAGAAAAGGAGCCTGCCACGGGCCCGCTGGCAGAGCGGGAGGCCCTGCTGCCCCAGGAAGAGTGAGGAGGTGGCCGTTCACAGCTGCTCTGCCCTCTGCCAACTGCCGGTGACTGAGGAGAGGCCCCTCCCTCCTTTAGGGTGGTTGAGGTCACCATTTGAAAGTGGACCTTGTTTCATCAAGCAGGCAAGTGACCCTCCGTCACCTCCCGTCCACAGGGATCTCTGGCCCACGCTTCCAGCTTGGGGAAGCTGATCCAACCCTGTTTCCAGCACAGCTTCCGAAACACAAGCGTCCACCGTGCCTCCCATACAGGTCCTGAGGGCAGAGCTCCGGCCCCGGCTGCCCTTTACACGCCTTGCTCCAGCCCAGCCCACCTGGCCTGAGCGGACACCGTCTGCAGGCAGGGAGGAAGCCCCCAAGGGGATAGGTTATTTCAGGATGACAACCCTGGTCAGGCTGCTTCGGCTACGTTTCCAACCCCAGTGGGCGCTGGCCAGGAGCCACTGAGCCCCGGGCAATCCTTTCAAGGGAAAGTCTCGCTTCCCCACTCTTCCCAGTTCCTGCGCTTATTTGGGTAAAATTGCAATATTTCCAGAATCTCTCTCCTGGCCTTAGTGCATCTCCATATCAATAGGTGATTACAAGGGTCCGGAAGGGAGGGTATGTCTGTAGGGGAGCGGTTCGGTGGAGTCCCTTTTGGCAGCCAGGTCCCGAGAGACACATGCAAGCGGAAGTGGATGACTGCTTTTAAACGATAATTGGGTTTCTCCCACTCTATTTCTCCCTTTGACTGATTTCAGCTTCAAAGGTCACTTGGCCTGGGCTGGGAACTTATTTTCCCCCCAGAGTTACAGCTTAGCAGGGTGAAGCGCAGAGGGAGAGCTGGACTTCCAGATGGACTCCTGATCCAATGAAGGTATTCAGCCATCCCTGGGCCTGGAGCTGCCCCCAGCCTATTAGGAAGCTTCTCCAAGTGCACCTTCCTCAGCAGGGGGACGCCGATAGCCTGGCTTCAGAGGGTTTCCAAGCCACCAGCCCACTCAGCTGAGCCAGCCCCTCCATGCTTCCCGTTACGAGGCCGGAGAGCCCACCGGAGCTGGCGTGGATGTGAACTCCTCCCCCGGGCGGCTTCTCTCCCCTCCAGCTGGCTCCAGCGTTTGCTGCTCTGGTGGGTGGGGAGGGAGGAGGGGTGGCTGGTGGCTCTGTAGGACCCCAGAGACATTAGTCTTCTCATCTTTTCCTCCCCACCCAGCTCCAGTCTCCACTGCAAACTTCAGCTCTAGGGGGGCCTGGACCAAAGGAAGCATTTCACAAGGTGTGAATGCTTTCAGAATATAATAGGATACAAACTTGAACAGGGTTGAAAAGGAGAGTGCCTGCATGTGCTCCCCTGCACAACTTCCCATTTACGTGGCATTTGGCAAAAATCAGATGGACAGGCATCCCCAAGGCCAAGGAGAAGGATGGAAGGATCGGGTTAACAGGCTCTTTGGCATGAGTGCAATATAGCAAGATAGGCTTCATCTCTAGCTGTGAGAGAAGAGGTGCCCAGCACCCAGGTGGGGAACTGTGAGTCACAGATTCACCCTTTCCTGAACAGTCTGCAGGCTGCTGGGGCCGCACCCCAGTCTCTGAGCTTCCCTGTGGACCCGTGGGAGGCGGCCTGCAGGACTTGGACTCTACAGGGCTCTGGTGGAGCCCACCACGCAACTCCACACACTACTCGGCAGAAAGGGCCATCGAGCTGGGACCCCTGGAGCGGCAGCCCACCAGACCCCCTCTGAGCAGGTGACACCCTGGGCCTTAGGGAGGAGATGATCTGTGAGCTGGCACAATGGATGGGGACAGATCTAGTCTGAGAGTCTCCAAAGATGACATTACTCAGAAGCCTTATACTTTTCATCTGGAACTTATTGGAAAACCTTGCTAAGGGGATCAGCGGCCTCCAGGGCTCCTAGCTCCATCCAATTGGCGTTCGGGCCCTTTAAAGTATTACTTCTCAACACCATGAGCATTGTATGCTCCTGACAGGATAAGCCCACCACAAATTAATACCTGAGGCAGATCCTAAAACACAATTCTTTCCGGCTGCAATAATTCTAGCCAGCCCCTCTGTCTGAGTTGACAGATGCAGTAAATCTTTCATTGTTGGAATTCATACATTGTTTTTTTCCTCCAGTACCCAGAATGGCCCAGACAATAAACTTTACCTCCTGTTATGGTTATCGATGTGCTTACGGGGTGCCCACGCTACCTGCACTGCCAGCAACAAGCCAGGGCTCCCTTAGCTGCCACAGGGAAGCCCTACCCCAGGCTGTCGGCTGCGCTTCGTCCCCGTGTTGGAACTGGAGTCAATGAGCTGGCATCTGGGAGACAAAGGCGAGGAAGGCTCCCAGTCTGGGCAGCTGAGGGGGTTCGAAGGGGAGGGGAGCTCAGCCCTTGTCACACAGGAGAGAACAGGGCATCAGCTGGGTGCCAATGAGGACAGGGGGAGAGCCCCAGGACATGAATGCCATCTGTCTGTCCTGGTGCTGGCCAACGTGGGCAAGATGGAGTAAGGAGCCCGTTGAGGAGCTGGGCCCGAGGGACTCTGGGAATCACCACACATCCTGCCTCATTCCTCCTCCTTTTTGCCTAGCGTGACACAGAAGGCCAGAACTGGGTCCCAGCCCCATAGGCCTTTATTTCTCCATCTGCAAAATGGGATTTGTGGCACTGGCCCTGCCTGCTCCACAGAGCTACTGGAGGCTGAGGAAGCAGATGGCAAATGGTGAGAAGCCATAGGGATGTCCAGGTGCCCCGAACACCCCCAAGGGCAGTTGGGACCAAACCTGACCTTTAACACATCAGCCCTCCAGGGCTTTGTGCACTGGGTGCCTGTTTCCCAGAGCTGCTGCAACAAATGGCCACAGACGGGTGGCTTAAAGCAGCAACAACTGATTCTCTCCCAGCTCTGGAGGCCGGAAATCTGAGATCAAGGCGGTGGCAGCATCGGACCTTCTGCAGGCTCGGAGGAGAATCTGTCCCATGCTTCCCTCCAGCGTGGGTGGCTCTGGCCGTCCTCGGTGTCCTCGGCGAGCAGCTGTGTCGCCCCAACTGCTGCCCATTCTCATCTGGCCTTCTCCCCAGGGTCTCTGTGTCCTCTCCTCTTCTTTAAGGACCCCAGTCACCCCATTTCAGGCCTGCTGTAATCTGGTATGACCTCATCTTAACTAATTACATCTGCAGAGACCCTATTTCTTTTTTTTGAGAGGGCATCTCTCATATTTATTGATCAAATGGTTGTTAACAACAATAAAATTCTGTATAGGGGACTCAATGCACAATCATTAATCAACCCCAAGCCTAATTCTCAACAGTCTCCCATCTTCTGAAGCATAACGAACAAGTTCTTACATGGTGAACAAATTCTTACATAGTGAGTAAGTTCTTACATGGTGAACAGTGCAAGGGCAGTCAGATCACAGAAACTTTCGGTTTTGATCACGCATTATGAACTATAAACAATCAGGTCAGATATGATTATTCATTTGATTTTTATACTTGATTTATATGTGAATCCCACATTTCTCCCTTATTTATTTATTATTATTATTTTTTAATGAAATGCTGACATGGTAGGTAGATGCAAGATAAAGGTAGAAAACATAATTTAGTGCTGTAAGAGGGCAAATGTAGATGATCAGGTCTGTGCCTATAGACTAAGTATTAATCCAAGCTAGACAAAACATCCATGGATGCAGAAGATTTCTCTCAAAACAGGGGGGTGAGGTTCTAAGCCTCACCTCTGTTGATCCCCAATTTCTCACCTGATGGCCCCCCTGTGACTGTGCCTGTCTTAGGTTGTTCCTCCCTTGAGGAATCTTACCCAAGAGACCCTATTTCTAAATGAAGGTCATGTTCCAAGATGCCGGGAAGACAAGAATTTCAGGGGACACTATTCAATCCACTATAGTAGCGAGGGGCCAGTCTCTGCCCAAGATTCTTGCAACAGTGCCCACCTCCTGGTAACTGCAGTGTCCCCCCAGGGGCATTCTGTCCCATAGCAAGAACTGTTCAGAGGCCAGGGACATCAGCTCACCCAACTGTTCCTCAAAGACGGGGCTGCGCAGGAGGCTCTGGCCTGGGAGCACTCCAGCTCCTGGTCACCAAAACGCAGCTCAGCCCCTCCGCATCTTGGTCCGCGTGTCTTACAGAACTAGCACCTGCCTGCCCTCCCCCAGCCCCCAGACTGCCCCTCCAGGGCCTTTTCACCCACAGTGGAGAGCCTCCGCTGCCGCCCTATGGAAGCCCACGCTCAAATTGCACAGTTTAAATTATACATTAGCTTTTTAAGCGGCACTTTAAGCTGGCAGGGAGACAGATTTTTATCAGTGGTGAATGCCCACCTCAGGCGGCTAGATTTCATCTTGGGTTCATGTGACAGGTAATAACTCTCACCTCCCTCCCTTTATTAAGAGACGTGGCACTTGTCTCTCCGTGCAGAGGGCACAGTAGCGCACAAGCCGCGCCTGGGTCCCAGGGAACGCCTCCCCTCCCAGGGCCTCGAGCCCACCTGCCACACCTTTTCAGCGGTGGCGACCACCAGAGGGACCAGGATGGCCCCACAGGGACGCGCCACCCACCTGCGGTGCCCGGGTCCTTCTGCCTGGAGACAGGAGGACGTCCACTCTGCAGGGCGCCCCCTCCCATTTAGTTGCCAGCAAGAGGTGCTCTGGTCCCTGCTCTGTAAGTAAACAGCCTCCACATTTTCAGCAACAGGCTCTTCTCAGAGGGGCAGAGGGTTCTCCTGCAGAGGGGAGGCCAGGGTGCTCTGCAGACTGGCTGTTCAACCCGCTTCCTGGGCACCAGCCTTTCTGAGGCTGTCCCCACACTGCTCACTGGGAGAAGCCTTTGTGTTCTTAGCCCGCTTCTGAATCTCCCAAGCTCACGTGTCCTGGATGGTTTCCGTGGGTCTGAGGGCCTCCGGGGGTGTCAGGTTGTCAGCAGCCAGAGCAACGGCTCTACCGCCCTCTGGGTGTGGGGCCCTGGCTGAGACTGGACTCGGGCCACGGACCTTGGCACCGGAGAGGACGGGAGTCTGGCGGCTGTGCCCTCACAGACAAGGGTGCCCCTGGCTGTCTACGACGTGGGAAGGCTTCTGTGAGACTTCTCTGTCCTAGACAAGTTGTTCAAAGCCCAGGTCAACTGGCTTCTGAAAATAAGGGGGATCAAGAGGCACGGTGCTGTCTGCGGAGGAAGGTGCGCATCCTGCTCCCTCCCGCAGCCCGCCCCTTGCCCGCCTTATTTGTATCTGCTCTCTGTTCCCTGACTTACCCCACTGTGTCATTCTGGAAGGGACAGGACTTGCCAGAGGAGGACCTACATCTGAGGGAACTGGGTGTGTGGTCCCTATGGGCGTGGGACATCGGGATGTGCAGTCTCAGGAGGAAGTTCCCCCGGCCTGTGGGTCCCCAGCCCCCCTTCCTCTGCCTCCCCCGGGGCTTTAGCCAGATTCTGGCAGCTCTCCTGAGCCCCAGTCGGGTCACCTGCCACTCATCCTGAACGGTGGCATGGGGAGGTTGCCAGGGACAGCTACCAGGAAGCCCACCGCCCATCTTAAGTCACATCTCTACCCTCTACCAGGTGTGTATGTGAACTTGGATGTGGGTGGTTAACCCCACCAAGCTTCAAGGTCCTCATCTGCTCATTAGGGATGATGAGAACCTACCTGGGTTATATTTGACACAGAGTAAGCTCCCAATTAATAATATTAATAATAGCCAACAAATAATCAGGCACTTATAAGTGCCTAACACTGCTCTAAGCACTTTATCTGTATGAATTTATGTAATCCCCACCACAGTCTCAGGATTATCTACCATTATTGTCTCCCTGCTCGAGAAATGAGGAGTGAGAGAGGTCCAGAGAGGTCAAGTAACTTGCCCAAGGTTGCACAGCCAGTAAGTGCATGGCCAAGAATTGAACCCAAGCAGGCTGGGCCTACTACTCGTGGGCTTCACTTCTGCCATTATTATTTCTTGTGCTGGGTCAAGCTGAGGGCGGGGATGCGATGTCCAAAGAGCACCGGTCCAGCCCTTGCCCTCAAGAATCTTCCCCTTCCTCAGGTGTCTGCAAGGTGCAGAGAGAGACTTCAGGCCTCCCTAGGGTCTTGTACTGGCAGAAGCGCCAGCCACCGAGGATGATTTAACCTCATCAAGCCTGTTCTGCTATGCTCAGTGGCTTCATTTGGAAAATGATGATGGAGTAAGATTTAAAAGCCTGGAGAATGGACTATTATTCTTACCGGTGCCAATAAAGGTGAAAGCATTTTATTTCCTAGTGAGTGTGGCTCAGCCGACAAGACATGCCTCACCCCGCTCCTCACCAGCCTTCCTCCCTTCCTGGCTCCCAGATCTTCCGAGGTTCCCCAGGGCCTGTGTCCCTAAGACCCTCACCCCTCCACAAACCTCAGCTCTCTGCAGAAGTGGGGTGCATGGGCTCCTGTGGGTGATTCATTCAACACACGTTCAGCGCTTGAAGGCTCTGCCCTGGGTGCCCGGGATTCCATAGTGAACAAAGGAGAGCTCCTGCCCGCGCACGGCCTGCATTTTAGCAGGGGAGAACAACCACAGAAATAGACTGATAAATGTATAATGCAGTGTAAGGCAGTGATCCATACTTCAAAGCAAAATGAGCAGGGTCGGGGGTGGGGATTGTGGAGAGGAGAGGGCGTCAGTCAGGGATGAGGCAGGAAGCAGAAGGGTCCTTGGCTGGCATAACAGAGGAGGCTTCATAAAGGGATGAGGATGTGGGTAGGGTCAAGAGGCAGCAATCAGGGAGGGTCGGTCACCCTGGGTCAGCCAGTGGGAAGCCAGGCAGACCGCTCCTAGGCCTAAAGGAGCAGGGGAGAGAGCAGCTGTGGTCTGCTAAGGAGAGACCTGATTTTCCTTCCTCCTTCTGGTGGCTTCCATTAGTTGAACCCAACTAGAAGGCAGAGGGCAAGGGGGCCTTGCTGATGCCCAGTCTGCCTCCTGTGACCCACAGCAGGGTGGGCAGCAGGGACATGGGTCTGGAGGGCTGAATGGAGAAGAGACAGCCGGCGTTTTATATAGGGTGTAGACCCTTTCTGTGACATGGGAGCAGAAGCCTGAAATGCACTCTCCCCCTCCCACTGACACTCTAGCCGCCTTACTCTGCTCTATTTTTCTCCCTCATTGTGACCAGCCACAGATCCATCCTTGTGCCCCTGAAAGAACCAGGGGGGTGGGAAAGACATGGGATTCTGGCTTTGCAGGGCATCTTGGCTGCCAGACACAAACACTTCTTGGACCAGGGGGAGTTTCTGAGGCACAAGGGTCCCCACCACCCTCCTAAGCAGTCCCCACTACCTGCGTGGAAAGGATAGGGAGCCACTGGGAGAAACACCAGAGCTCAGGCCACTGCAGCCCCTTCTTCTTGGGTGCATTTGTAGAGAGCCGTGGGTATGCAGCTGCACCCAGAAGATTCTCCTTTGCTCCTCTGTGCCCCTGGAGAAGTCCCACACACAGATCTTGCCATTACATCTTGCACAGACTTGTCTACACAAGTTGAGTCTACAAGACCACAAAATACCACATAATCTCAGGCATTTCATTGGCTCAAGAAATTACACATACACACACACACACACACACACACACACACACACACACACACACACACACTGATTTTCAACCCAGACTTCAAAATTTGCCCAGGGAAAAATCAGGGTTTTCTGGGATTCCTGGGACAAGGGACAGTCCTTGGAATGTCACCCATATTCTGCTCCTCCACCTGCCATCACAGGCCCCACTACAGCCACCAGACACCACAGTGCTTTCCAGTTCTGCAAAGAGAAAAGGGTCTCAGATTCTCCCCCTTACCTTAGGGAGAGTCTCTGTACCCCTCATCTATCATTTTTCTTTCTCCCCAGGGACCTCTGAGCCGGTTCTCTAAGAGCCTCTTTGCCCAGAGTGCACCCCGGCATGATGAGTGGGTTTGCATGGGTTTGGTTTAGATGCTCTGTGTGCTTCATGCTCATCATCCTTTTCCTTGGACTTGGAAATTGAGTGCAATCAGCGGCTGAATTCACTTGCTTTACTTCCATCGCTCTTGGAATAAATGTCCAGTTCCTCACAGTGACCTCCAGAGTCCTACATAATGGTCCCGTCCAGCTCCCTTGCAGGACCCGCTCCCTCTGACTCACTACTTCCAGCCACAGCAGTCTCTCCTTTTTGTTCCTTGAACTCACCCAGCCTTCCACACTTTCATCCTTGCTGTTCTATCTGCCTGAAATGTTTTCACTCAAGCTCTTAGCATGCACAATAGCTCATTCTTATTCTTCACGTCTTAACTTAAAAGTCACCTCTTCAGAGAAGTCCTCCTTCTCCACCATAATAAGGAAGGCTTGCTCTGCTCTTGTCTTGGCACCCTGAGAAATATCCCTGACTCTCTTTCACAGCACCTATGACCGTCTGTAGTGATATCATTGGTAAGTTATAGTTGGTGGTGATGGTATGTGTGTGTGTGCTGACCTGTCTTCCCCGCTAGGATGCATACTCCTTGAGGTCATGAACCCAGTCTGTATTTGTTCAGTAAGGAACAAACCTCACCCAAAGAGAAGTTTGACCTTTGCCTTCAGCTCCTAGAAGGTCACCTCTAAATCCTTAGAATGTCTTACCTGGTAAGAATATCTTCTTTGCTTACTTGGAGGCCTTGGGCCAGCCAGATACTTCAATGTGATCTATGGTGGGAGTGGAGGGGCCTTAAGCCTCATGGTATCAGCTTGACTTCTGAGGGGCTGGAGAACAAGGTCAACCATGCAGGCAGTCAGCTCTGGAGCCAGATGGCCTCGATTCAAATTCCCAGCTTTCTACCTCGGGCCTATGCAACCTTAGGCAAGTTACTTTGTATCAGTTCTCTCATCTGGGGCCAAATAGTGTTACCAATCTTGTAGGATTATTGTGAAGATTAGATCGCACATGGACAATGCCTAGAGCACTGGTAATATTCCTAATATTTATTACTATGGACAATGCCTAGAGCAATGGTAATATTCATAATATTTATTACTATCTGTTATAGCACCTATCTATTGATGATATTTGTTATTCTAAACCATCAAGGCTTAAGTTCCCATCTCCGTGAGCATGCATGATTGATCACAGGCCGCCCGCATGACCTAGTCGTACTGCAAGCCCATGGAGAGAAGGCCCTGGGACAGAGAGCAGCCTTCCACACCTACCCACCCACACAGCCCAGAATGCCAAGGTCTGGTCCCGTGTCCTCAAAGCCCACCTCCTCCCCTCTGCCAGCATCCTGACTAGCCCCACTTTGGCACTAAGGATAGAGTTGCACACACAGAGCTGATCATTCCACAGTTTGCAAACACATTTACAAGCAGTCAGGATCCATTCCCCCTGATTGTTAAGGGGAATTCAATACCAAATCATTACAATTAAATCCCATTATGGACAGTCGGAACATAAAACAGTCCTCAGCAGGAATATGCGAACGCAGTGGAAGGCCATGGTTCCAGCTGCCACCAGTGCTCATGGCTGAGGGTCCCGCCAGCCTGGAGGCCTCCACTCTGGCTCTCAGCAGCACAGCCACCCATGTCCAGGAAGGAAATATTTTGGGGGTAATCTCTGTGCTGGTTTAGGGCAGCCTTGCTCATGAGAGTTTGCTCTGGAGTTAGGTTGGTTCCTTCTATTGTGATCACCACTCTCCTCGGGGTAGCTTGGCCAATCTCAAAGGTGTGTGGTGCTTAGAGCACAGATGCTTTGTGGGTAGTGATGAATTGTGCAGAGAGGGGAGCTGGAGAGGGGGGCAGAGACCAAATAAGTTTCCATCCCTCTTCTGCAAGGGCCTGAGGACCTCCACTTTAGTTTCTGTACCTTAGGGATTTTCCCAGCGTGCTTTGGGAAGTTTGTCCCACCTGGAGCCAAGCTACTGCAGTGTGAATGCAACTGGTGAGACTGTCTGCTTGCCAGGTATGGATGCTGGGGCTTGGATCAGAGAGAAAATGAATATCCCGTATGACAGGATAAGAGGGAAGAAAGCATTCTAGAAGCGAGAGTCCAAGCACAATTTATGTCCTGGGCCATGGAGATCCTGTCACTGGCTTCTCCTGATAGAGTTTGACCCCCATTTACTTTTTTAAATTGCTTGTGGGCATGCAAACACTTCTGAGGATTGGTATCTCTAATGTTTCCTCCTGGGCCTCCCCTGGGATAGGAGCCTATGAGCCTTTGTTCTTCCATTCCCTCAAGGTGATGGTGCAGAGAGGGTAGGAAATGAATGAGGCTGTGTGCCTGTCACCACGTAAGACCTCATGTGCATGTGCATGTGCATGTGCATGAGTGTATGTGCATGGATGAATGCCTAATGAGCATCAGTAGACATCCTCGGGAAAATAGGATGCAGCAATTGCTGTCAGAGCTGTGCTTCTGAAGAGCTTTCTATTCCCAAAGCTAATTGTCAAATTTAATAGGCAACTGCCATTTTTTGTAAACATGTTTGAACTTCACAAGCCAAGTGATTTATTTTAGTAGATAGTCAGATACCCAGAAAATAATACATTTTGTATCCTACCTACTCCAATATCCCATCTCAATCAAATGACAAAGTTATGGAGAGGAAGACTAAATAGAAAGTGCAATGCACAAACTTAGCACCAGCCTTACACCGGAGGCAGGAATTGCTTTCCACTAGATGAATGTGTTGAACCTAGTGTGAGCAGAGAACAGCATGATGTGCACAGGTACCAAATATCTCTCCCTAAAATCAAGGGCATGCTGAGGGAGAGTCAAGGTACAGAGGCAGAGGAGGCTGTACCCACGTGTGGGGCTCAAATCAGATCTGCATTGTGTGTGAAGTCTCCAGGAGGTTATGTTCTTTGTGGTGAGGATCTCGGTAGGTTTCATGCCACGTTCAGTGGGATATGGGATTAAACAGGTTTGCGGCTTGTTACCTCTGGCTTCCCACAGCCTCCGTGCTGTGCATCTGCAGCCAAGTAACTACCAATAGAGCAAACATCTGTAGTTTTGCAAGGAAACATCCCACCTTCCTCACTGTTTATCCACTTACCTGTTCTTTAATGACCAGGACACTAAACTAAAGGGTGGTACTGAGAAAAGGGGTGTATTAGTTAGGAGAGGATAGGTGAGGCTCCTATAACAAACAACTCCTGAATCTCAGTGGCACATTCAAAGTCCAGTTCTCCTGTATTTCCTTAGGCTCTCTGCCCCTGCACTGCCGTTGTCCCTGCACTGGTATCCAGGCTGATGGAGCAGTCAACACCAGGAACTTTGCCGATCCATGTGGCAGAGGGACAAGAGAGCCATAGTGGGTCTCACATTAGCAATTAAATACTCTGCCCTGAGATGACTCTACTCATTGGTCAGAAGTAGTCACGTGGTTCCATCCAGCCACAAGGGGCTGGTTAGCACAACGCTGCCATGTGTATAAAGTAGAGCAGAGGCAGAATAGTGGCTGAACGGCACTTAGGACTATCACAAGGGTAAAGTGGCCCAAAGAGATTCACTAATGAAAGCAACAAGGAGGCAGATTTGAGTCTATTAAGGAAGAAACTTTCAAACTTCCATAGACTTCTTTGGGCAGAATGGACTACCAGGGGAGGTGGCTATATGTTGAGGTGGCTGCAGCCATAGTTAGGAGTGCAATTAAGTCCTTAAGATCCCTTCCAAATTGTATGAAATCAGCCTCCGTCACTCACCTGGTTTTAAATAATCATTGTCACAAGGTTTTGGTCATTCAGATGCTTGCAGGACTAAGCAGTCTAAAGGAAAGGCTGAAATCCAGTGATGGGTGAGGTCAGAGACTGAGGTGAGGTCAAGTGCAATATGCAAACTGCTGTTGTGGACTTAGTGATGCCTCAGTTAGCTCCTTGTTTTTACCATGAGGTTGGGGTTAAAGTTTTAGTCCCAAATCTTTCCCCATTTGACCCTTCAGGTAAGATGCCAGCCCTGGCCAACACTTTGATTTCTGTTTGTCTGAGACCTTGAAACAGAAGACCCAGCTGACCCATATCCAGATCGCTGACCTACAGAGACTGTGAGATAATAAATGTGTGCTGTCTGAGCCACTAAAGTTTATGGTAATTTGTTATGCAGCAACACAAGGCAATGAACTGGAAGAGAGGGGCACACACATTAGTGTTGGAGGTATGGGGAGGGTCTAAGTCAGAGAGGAGAGCCAGAGCATCTGGCTCAAAGAAACTTAGAGAGCAGCTCCAGGGGCTTAGGCAGAGGTTGGTCAGACCATCTGCTGAGCCAGGCTGGGGGTCCCTTATACATTTCCAAGATGTCACCAAGACTGAGAGGTCTGAGTTAAATCTCAAAGGCCAGTGAGAGTCTCACTCTTCCTACTTACAGCTGGTCAGTTAAGTCAACTTCAAATATAAATTCAGAACATTATATCAGGTGCTAAAAATAGCTGTCATTTACTGGCAGCTGCTCTGACCTAGGCTCAGTTCCTAGGCTCCGTTTATTCTCAGGATGGCTCTAAGAAATATGTGTCATTATCCTTATCTGAGAAGTAGGAAGCTAAAATTCAGAGAAGCGAGTAACTCCACAGTGCATTCAACTAATACGTGACAGCCAGATTCAAACCCACATGAGGCCCCAGAACCAGTCCTCTTTGTACTGCAATCTTCCCCACCCCAACCCTCCAGGTGAGCAGAGGGGCCTTAAGAAAGCTCCACTCCTTGCTCCCTTCCTTCCATAATCCCCAAACCTGGAAAACCACACCAACCATCTCCGCAGTGAAAGATGGCTGACCCCTTCCACCACCCGTCACAGCCAGGGTGAATCATCCCTTAGCTATCCTGCTCATAAAACCCCATTCCTATTAAAAAGTTTCCTCACCCATCAGCACCCTGATTGCTAAATATAACAAAAACACCATCTTTTGCTTAGTTTAAAAATATTTATGTCACACTTTGAAATGTCAAATGTTTTCATTAAAATCCTCTCACACTTGGGCTGACAAAAGGATGCCAGGATCTTTGGGAGACACTTTAATCTCAATCAATTAGGGATAAAGTAGTTCTAGCAGTATGGCAATAAAAGAACACTTTAATTTTAGAGCTAATTAAATATCAACAATTGGAATGCAGCAGCAGACACTTAACCTGCAGTAACCCATTATTTATTAGAAATATAATGCCCTGACTCTGGATATGATGTGAGAGTTGTAGTCATTTTAATATCAGCTGTCATAGCCGAGTGACTCCCTTTTGTTTTGCTCCGGCACAAGCATCTCCCAGGCCCCGCCGGGATCGTGCTGGCTCCTGCGCTAGACACAGGATTAATTAAGCTGGAGCCACACACTGGACTGACTGGCACGAGGCTGCTTGGCCCTACGCAACGCAACGTGTGACCAACAGAGGGCAGCATAGGCAGGTAACAGGTGACAGGTTGGTACAGGCCCACCTGGACTAAAGGGCCAAATCTGAGCCTTGAAATGGACCAGGTAGGATGCTTTTGGCTGCAAGTAATAGGAAAAGTAAATAAATAACAACTCTACCTCTAAGGTACTTTAGCAACAAGGGCTTATTATTTTGCATAAAGAAAAGGCTGGGGGCAGGCCGGTGGCAGAATTGTATGACGCGGAGGTGTGAAGATACTGTCAGATGCACAGGTGCTCTCTTCTCTCACTGCCTGGCCGCCCTTAGCAGGTGACTGATGCCACCCCTCATGGTGCCAAGATGACCCACAGCTCTATCACACACAGGATAAGATCTTGCAAAGGGGAGGAGCCTCCCTTCTGGGCCTCTTTTTTCCCCCATTGCCTTTTTACTAAATACATATTTCAGATTAGCATAAATTCTGATTTACTGAAAAGTGGCAAGTTAGCACAGAGAGCCCCTTTCCACTCCCCACCCAGTTTCCCCAATTATTAACCAAACTGCAGAATTTCTTTGACTCGCCCTAATTTTTCCGACCCAAAGTCCCATCCGGGACACCACTTTGCATTTAGTCATCATTGTGTCTTCAGTCTCCTGGGGTCTGGGACAGCTTCTCAGTCTCTCCTTGTTTTTGACTATCTTGAGAGTTTTAAGAAGAACTGGTCAGGTGTTTTACAGGATGTAATATTGTAATATTGATGTAATTCTCTCTATGGGGTTTTTCTCATAGTTAGATCGGAGTTACAGGTTGAAGGGAAGAAGACCTCAGAGGTGAGGTGGCCGCCTCATCATGTCATGTCAGGGGTACCTGATATCATTTCAGAGCTGATGACTTAGGACTGATGATGTGGGTCACAGGGCAAGGTAGTGTATGCCAGGCTTCTCCATGGAGACCTCATGAGGAACACCTTCCCCGAAGCCTCCTAGCTCGCGTCCCCTTGGTCCCGTGTCCATGTCTTAATCAAGCACCAGTAAAGGGAATCAGATAGGCTTCCATCCATCATAATCCATGTCCAGGGCTTTGGGTGCATGGGAAGATAGGAGGATTGGTGGGGGTGGGGGACAGAGGGCCAACAGCAGTTGGGCAGGCATCCAATAGCACCCGCCTCAGAAAGCCATTTGTGTGCACTTTGCTCCATGTCCCAACCCACTAGCCTCTCAGGCTGGCTGCTGTGCAGTATGGAAATGAATGAAGGGTGCTGTAATCATCAGCAGATATAGGGACATCTCCACATGACATCCTACCTTGTCGTGGTAACAGTGCAGACATGGAGCCTGCCTGTGTTGGTTCAAATCCTGGCTCTGCCACTTACTCTCCATGGGACCCTGGGCATGTCCATTATGCTTCCTGTGACTCAGTGTCCTCATCTGAAAAATAGGCATCATTATAATGGCCACTTCATGAAGCCATGTGTGGCTTGAATGAACACACAGTAAGCCTGTGTAAGTGTTCGCTTGGATTCCATGTATGCTGAGTTCAAAACCATGGAAAGCAAAACAATTGACTGTTAGGATTGCAAATGTGTGCCACACAACTACACAGAAGAGGGATAGGATGGTGTTCCCAGATGTCGGCACAGGGTTTATCCCCTAGGGAAGAACTCCAAAGGGGGCAGACACCAGGGGTCTCCAAGCTATTGCCATATTCTGTTTTGTATGCTGGGCTCATGGGAGTTCATTTTGTTGATTTTTATGACATGCACACATTGCCCATTCTTTTTGCAGATATAAATCCTTTCATATTAAAAAATAATGACCCATCAGTTACTCTGCTGTTTCCAGAGGTGAAGTGGAGCTCGGTGAAGTTGGAACCAAGCTGAAACTCTGTTGGGAGTTGAAAGGGAAAAGCCTTCCAGGGACAATCCACAGAGATGACCTGCCCTCTGGGTGTGGGTAGTCAGCAGGGGCTGGACTTGGAGGCAGGCCAACTCTGTCACTTACCAGCTGTATGACCTTGGCCAAGTCACCTCTCCTGGCCTCTGTCATCCAAAATAAATTGAGAAAAGAGGCCTTGCCCTCCTACTAATCCGGGTTTGGGGGAAGATCTATAAACAAGATGGATGAAGTGCTAGACCTTGAGTTACTGTGTTTAAAGCCCCAGTCAGTGGGCCTGTGGGCTGGCTTCCAGATCATTAGTCCAGACCCTATCTGAGTTCCTAAGTCACCTTGCAAACATGAGATCCCCTCCTTCCATGACAGTGCCCAATCCGCCTTTCGATCCGCGTGTCTCCTTCAGCATCTGCAGCTCCTATTCCTCAGCCTTGACCTGGTGCTCCTGGAGGGGAAGTCTTCAGTTCTCTACCTCCCTTGCCAATGGCTGATTAGGGAGCTAAGTGATCATTCATTCCCTGTGGGATCTGCTGGACGCCTGTACATCTCAGGAAATTCTAAAGAAATGGAGAAGTAGGACCAGAACATAAGGCTCGCCTCTTATTATGTGGGACCTGGGACGGATCTCATCTGTACAATGAACACTGCAATCACTACTTGGCAAGAATCTTTGTGACGATGGCATGGAGTCCTGGACAGAGAGTATTTAAAGAGCCTGGGGCAGCCTGACACATTGCATAGCTGACATATATTAGGTAGTCAACAGCACTGGTAACTATTAAAATATCCCATAAACATAGTTTCCATTTTAAAAGAATTAGCTGAATTTTTTCTTTCATTTCTTTTCCATTGATTTTGACAAGTAAATGAAACTGAGGTCGTTAGCTGATGACATCACCAGTTTGCTGGGAGCCAGTTGACTATATGCCTAGGCCTTGATCTGTGGATCTATAGGTCTAGAAATCGCTACAGGGGAGAGAAAGAGAGGCAAGCGGTAACAGTTTACTTAGAAGATTTCAGGAAGAAGAAATTAGCTGGACTGGGGGCAGAATGAAAGTTGCCATGATGTCTGATTCTCACAGGAAAATATGCATCTTCCTAAGGGGAGGAAAAAGCATGTTCAAACCGAGCCTGCCCACTCTGCTCTGTTTCCTGCTCTCGTTGATGAGCCCAGGGGCCCCAGCTCTGGAATGGAAGCCATGGACACATGTGGCTAAGAACCACAAAAAAAAAACCCTAGGATGGTACCTTTAGAGACCATTTACTCCATTTCTCTACCTGGAGGGAGAACTATGCCTAAGATACCGCCAAGAGGTCTGTTTTGGAGACCAAATCTGACTGATAAAGGAGGAGCACGGTGTTGAGAAGGATTCTGAAGCACACGCCCAGCTAAGCTGTAAAGAAGGCCGTGATGAATTCGTTCTGTCTGCTCCGCGGGAGGGGATCACAGTAGCACTTATGGGTCTGTGTTTGCCACCACCTTGACACTTTCCTGCTTCACTTTGAATTTTGGAACATGATCAAATCTCATGGTCGCAGTAATACAATCAGACGTAAAAGTGGCAGGTATCAAACAAGACAGGATCCAGCTGGAGACCTGGTAACCCTAGAAGAGCTCCAAACACATAGCAACCTTTCTGTAACCAAATTACATGTTCTGTGGCTCTTGCCCAGAAAGGCCAACTGGCCTTATGCCATGCATGGTGTGAGGTGGGGATTCTAGTGCCCCCACCCCATGCCCAGCTATTAGCCTAATCATTTCATCAGAATCTGGACGTGCCAGAGGAGTCCATACTCAGCTCCCAGTGTCGGCCACTGTGCTCAGAACCTAACTTTTACCCACAGGTGTTCAGGGTTCAAGGGCCTGAAGTCACAGACTGAGTTTTATGCACTGGCTGTTCAACCTTCAGCCTGTTACTTCATCTCCCTCAGCCTCCGTGTCTTCAGCTGTAAGATGGGGATAAAAATACCTACCTCATAGACAGAATGACCACGTGATGTATTGTCCAGACTTGGACAGTTATGGGGGTTACTTTTAATTGCATCAGGTAATAGGCCTAATCAAGAACCATTCCAGAAAATCCTGGACGTGTGGTTACCTCCCTAGGGGGGCATTGTAAGGATGCAAAGAGGATGTGTAGATCGCTATGGAACAAGCCCCTGCTCCTGTAGGTGTGAGGCTTGCAGCTGCCATCATCCCCCACTCCCCTGGGTCATTTCCACCAGCACACAAATGCACACTCTGAGCTCTAAGGAGAAAAACACCGCTAGCTTCCCCAGCTTCCTGGCCCCTCTGGCTGGAACCACATCTATCTGCTCCTCTTTGTACAAAAACTCCTCCAGAACAGTTTCCACTCTCAAACTCCATTTCCCTCCCAGCCAGGCTTTCTCCTCATTCAGTGGCAGCCAAAGTCCTCCCCATGGTCTCCGTGCCCCAGGTGATCTGTCCCCAAGCCAGCCCTCTCCACGTGGCCAGCTCTGCTCTGGCACAAAGGCTTCTGCTGTTCCTTGGCTATGCCGAGCTCTTCCCCACATTGGGCCTCCACACTGGCTGTTCCCTCTGTCTGGAATGCTTTTCCTTATGTTTTTGCATGACTCACCACCTTCCCTTCACTCAGGTCTCAGCTCTAGCCCCTTCTCTACATGGTTCTTCTTAATACTTCTGCATTCTAAAATTAGATCAAACATTAATTAATTGGATCGGGTAGGATTTTTGGTTGCCTTCTCTGAAAAGGAAGTTCCAGAGGGCTTGCTTGCTCCCCAGTGTTTCCCTGGAGCCCAGAACAGTCTCTGCGTCTCCATCACATGCGCTGAGCAGCATGGGCCGAACGGTTTGCAGTGATTCCCAGTGACACAGTGTGCGTAGAATGGACTGACCAGGCTATCCCAGAACGTCAGAGATGTTTTCTGAGCTGATTCCCTATGCTCCCACCCCTTCTGCCAAACTGTATTTCATGGGCAGGTGTTGTCCACCTGGGAGGTGCCTCAGCCTACAGGTTTCCAGATGGACTCATTCCGTCTCCCAGGTTCCCAGCTCCTCTGATGAGATCCCCATCAGCAGGAGCAGAAGCACAGGCTGAGATCCCTGCGCACCAATGAAGGCTGGAGAGGGGCATTCTGCTGTCTGTCGTCCTTGGTCAAGACGCATCCTCTTCCAGCTTCCGCTGGGCATTAATTATGCAGCTAAGCTGACCTGGGAAGGCAAACTCCAGGCCAGAGGATGCCCACTGTCTAAACGAGGGATAGACGAGGGCAAAGGGAAGCCTGCAGACAGGGATCAGGGCCATCTCAGCCAGGCTGGCCCACTCAGGCTCCCGGGGTGGGCGTGGCAGAAGCCGAGATCTCGGGCGGTCATTCTCCAGCCCAGAGAGGCTGAGTCGCGGCCGACAGGGCTGCTGCTGAATGGGGTATGAAGAACTGCGCTCCCCCAGTAACCCCCAATTGCCTCGGTCCTCTGCGCCTGCCCCCCTCACTGTCCAGTGTTAAAATGGAACAGACTGGTCTGTCTACCTCGCCCTCTCCCCACACAACTCTGGCTCCTGCGCCACCCCAGCCCGTCCCACTGGGGCCCTTTAAGGCCCTCCTTTGCTGTAGAGCTTCACGAACAAGGCTGAACTGAAATGAACTCTGTCTCTTTCCGGTTCTGTAACTTTGAACAGGCCGTTTAACCCAAAGGTCGGCAAACATTTTCTATAAAGGGCTGGAGAGTAAATATTTTAGCCTTTGTGGTCTCTGCCGCCGCTCCTCAACTCCAGTCACTGAAGTTGTAGGAAGCAGCTGAAGGCATTATGTAAATGAATGGCTAAAGATGTATGCTAATAAAACTTTATTTACACAAACAGGAAATGGGCCAGATTTGGCCCCATAAACCATAGTTACTAATCCCTGAATAACCTTTAAGACTCAATTTTTTCATCAATAAAATAGGAATAATAACACCTTAAAAGATTACTGAGAGTTGATATCGACAAACGTACTTAAAACTGCACAGCAAATGCTGTTTTTATTTTGTTTCGTTTTGATTTTTAACAGCAAAACACCCCTGCACACAAGCGCAGAGCAGCCGCCCCTGGGCTCCTGGCAGGCTCCAGCTGTGCCTTAGTGGGCACGCAGCCGGGCACAGCACTTGGACCTCTAGTCTGGGAGCTTGCAAACCTCGACTGCCTCTGTTATTATTTATCTCGGCGTGGCTATTGTGCTTCTCCACTCGGGGCTGAGTCGCGGGGATGGGGCGATGGCGCGCGGCCTTTCCCAGGAGCTCCTGATTAGTCTGCGCGGGACACAATAGAGGCGCGGGCGGACCGCGGCCCCCTGCCTCCGCTTCATCTGGGCTGTTTTGTGCTTGATTTCCTTCTCTGCAGCCCCATTTGGCTTTCTCTCCTTTCTTCATTTTTCGCATGCCCCCCTTCCCCCGCTCCTAATCTGCTTAACAACTTGCCTCGCTCCTGCCCACTTCCCCCCGCCACCCCTGCCGCTTCGTAGCGGCTCGCCAGGTCCGTAATAGCGCGGCGGCTGCAGCATTTAATAAGAACCGCTGACAGGGACACCCGGGCTAACTGAATTACTTCCTCATTAGAGAGGCGGGCAGATTCCTGGGCCCTGCGTGCTCTGCCCTCCCGCCTTGCCCCGCCCCGCTGGGCGCACCCTGATGGCTGCAATTAGGCACAGATGCTTTGGGCGGAGGGGGCCTGGGTCCTGCAGGCGGCTGGGAAGGGCTGTGGGCTTCTCTCCGGGGCAGTTCAGGGCTCTGCGTCTCTTGCTTGACGTTCAGTACACCAACCAGGCAGCTCCAGGCCCACCGGGAGGACAGGACGAAGGAGGTGACTCGTTCGTTCCAGGTTACCCAAGCCTCCTCCGACTCTTTATCCCAAAGGGGCTGCTCTCTTTGACCTGGAAGGTGAGCCCGTGATCCCCAGGATCTGCCTTTGGCTTCAGAGAAGCCTGTTTCCCAGCAAGGCTGTGAGATTTCGACCAAGTCGGCAGGATTCCCCCAAGCAAAGGGCAACAGGAGCTGGACTCCGGGAATCCACCCTGCCACCTCCTGCCCACCTCGTGGAGGCCGTGTTCTGTGGGACAAGAACCCCCCGGCTCTCCATGCCTGCATTTACTCAGGCTGCCCCTCCAGGTCTCCCCTGACTGGTGTCCGGGCTGCCTCACCTGCCAGTTGGCAGCTACCAAGTTGACCAGAAATGGTTATTTTAAAAGCTGGCTGCATTATGAGCCTTTTACTTGCAGGCCTGGAAGATTTTGCTTGTTGCTTGTTTGGGAGAACACCGTAGTGTGCGGTTAGCTGTGGGTAGTCGACATGGGAGAAGATGGGGACACAAAACATTGACTTGCTCTGCATCAAAAACCAACAGGAAGTTTCGGTTCCCTGAACTGCTGGGAATGGGGGTGGAGGGACCGGAAAAGGCGTCTTGAGGGGAGGATGGGAAACGAGCAGCCGGTAACAGCCCAGCGGCCTGGATGCTGGGGAAGAAACAGCTTAGACCACAAAACCCACCACTCCTACTGAGTCACAGGAGATGCTGGCTGGGGTTGGGCACCCTACAAATTTGTAACCCCCAGCTCCTGTCTTGGAACCAAGTTCCTGCAAGAAACCACTGCTGAGGTTAGGACTTCTTAGACAAAAGCCGCTTGGGAACAAGATCTCTTGTGCTCCAGGCCAGCCAGTTAAAGTAGTTCAGGGCTGCAGGCTTGGCATCCATGACCCAGCCTGATGCTACTTGATAATAACGCAGTAGTTGGAGTTCATGGACTAATGCTGTCCTTGCACTGAAATGTGTAAGAGGCTTTTAGCATCTGGTTAGGATGGACTAGTGGGTGATTTTTGCCTGAGGAACCCCAGGCCCAGGATGTGGTGGCAATACAGGCCCCTGCTACTCTGGCCGCACCCTTGGGATCAGGCTAGCCCAGTCGGTCCCTTCAGGAGGGGGCTGTCTCCCTGGGGCACCTGTTGGGGCCTCTTGACCGAAGTAATGAGCTTCTCTGGCCAGCCAAGAGAGGATCCAGCTGTCTGGGGTCTCTTCTGTCAGCACAGTGCCTTTAAAGAGATTCAGGACATGCCATCCCAAAATACGCCGCTTTGTCATATTGATTATTTTGAGCTGAAGGCGCTTGAGAAACAGCAGATGCAGGAAGGGCCCTCTGGCCTTCCTTTGTCTGCCCAAAAGCAGGTCATAACATTTCCCATGAGAAAGGTGTCCCGCACCAGGAAGGGAAGAGCATTCTTATCACCAGAGACCAGAGTCAGTGCCAAAATGAGCGTGTACAGACTACTGAAATAACCCTGAACATCTTTAATTTCCCCCAAACATTTGCTAGTCACAGGCCCACAATTTACTGTACCTAGCCCCAGCCCCTTTGTCTTGACACATCCCTATGATCTATCATTCTTTATTTAAAGAGGTATATAAGCTTTGGGGCCTAATTGCTTCTTTACATCTTATTTTCCTTATGAAGAGTCCTGTGTGTGTGTGTAAAAATACTGAATAAATCTTCTATGCTTTTCTCCTGTTAATCTCTCTTACGATAGTTTAATTCTCAGACCCAGTCACAGAACCTGAGAGGGTAGAAGGAAGTTTTTCTTCCTCACGCCTGGCTCCCCCCAGCCCTTATTGCCACATCCCCTCCCCTAACTCCGATGTCAGCAGGCCTGAAGCCTGGGGAGTTTGAGAAACTGGAGCCCTTGGCCAAGTGGCGAGGGACATCCTCCTCTCTTTTCCACTGGGCTGCAGGAGGACAGAAAGTGAGCTCAAAGCTTGCTTGAATTCTGTTTTGTCTCTTATCCATGGGCTTGAGTCTCCAGCTAAAGATTGGCTTATCTAGAGGAGGAAAAGGTAACTCTGGGCCTTGAGAAAAATCATCCTTTTGTCAGAGTATACAAAACACAACAAAGTTACGTGAAACCCACACATGGCTTTGCTCTCCTCTCTTACCTTAGGATGGGTTTCCTCAAAAGGAGACCCTGAGACAAAAGAGCTGGATGCAGGTAGCGTATTCAGAGGCTGGTACCAAGAAGCATAAGCCGGTGGGTATGGAAGATGAGACAGGGAGGGGAGAGATCGATAAAGGGGCACCACCACTGTGTGGGTGTGATGGTTAATTTTGTGTCGGCTTGACTGACCAGACATTTGGTCAAATGTTTTTCTGGGTGTGTTTGTGAGGGTGAGATGAGATTAACATTTGAATCAGTGGACTGAGGAAAGCAAATGGCCCTCCCTAATGTGGGTGGGCCTCACCTGATTGTCATGGACCTGAATTGAACAAAAGGGCTGAGTAAGAGGGAACTCCTGCCTGACTGCTGAGCTGGAGCGTCAGGTGTTCCTTCCTTAGGCTGAACATGGGCTCTTTCTGGGTCGCAAGCCCGCTGGCTTCTCACTGGAACTACAACCCGGCTCTCCTGGGTCTTCAGCTTGCCAAGTGCAGATCTTGGAACTTGTCAGCCCCCATTATCATGTGAGCCAGTTCCTTATAAGAAACGTCTCTCTCTCTCTCTGCATATATACATTCTTTCACTTGGTTCTGTTTCTCTGGAAGGACCCTGACTAGTACAGCAACCTCTCCAGGGCCCAGCAGAGGAGCCATGGACAATGTGTTCTGGGATTGCCCCAAGGGATGGGGAAGCTGAAATATTCATCCTCTGACTCCTGTCCTGCACTGGGTGAGGGTTACCCCTGGCACTTCTGGGCTGCCGCCATGCATGAGCCGCATGGGTTATACGAGATCCTGAGGCACAGGGGAAAGATCTCAGGCAGAAAAGTAGGCAGCCATGGAGCTTGAGGTTGGAGGCCAACAGCATAGATAAGAGCTGCCCAGCACTGCTGCAGGGGAGTGGCAAGGTAGGCTGGGAGGTGACAGGATGGGATATTAAAAGCACTTTTTGTAAATCCCTCACATCCCCAAAGCTGACCCAAGGGAGGAGTTTAAATCCTCTAGTGATGCAGAAGTCTGAGTAAGTTCGAAGAGCATGTTCTCATGCCCTGCTTCTTTAGGTATTCCTACACAATATTTAACAAAGAAACAAATGCCTGGAGAATGAATTAAGACCCATAGTTCTAGGATTTTTCAATGGAGTTGTCCATCTGTCTAAGAGGCAGGGACATGATGAATTTGGGGAAATTTGGAACATATAAGATAAAGAGTTTATAGCTATGATATATAAAGACCTGATGTATTCAATAAGAAAATGATCACAAGCCACTAGAAAAAATAGTCAAAATATACAAACAGGACCTCACCAAAACTGACATGTAAATTGCTAGTGAATATCTCAAAGTATTTCAATCACTCATAATAAAAGAAATTAACACTAAGTTATTTTTTTTTCCCCATCAGATTGTCAAAAAGCTTACAAGGTTGACACTAGCCAGAGTTGGTGATGGTGTGGAAAGACAGACATTCTCCTGCCATCCTTCCTGTCTTTTTCAAAGACGGTTTGGTAACATGCATTAAAAATGAAAAGTGAGATGACCTTTGACCTAGCAGTTCCATTTTTAGGTATGTATCCCATAGGAATATCACCATAAATGCACAGAGATAGAAGTTCATTTTAAGTAATAGTGAGAAAATCTGAACCAGTCTAAATGTGAATAGAGATGTGGTAAATTATAAGACACCCATGCCCTGAAATACTATGGCAGCTGTCAAAAAGAGTGAGATAAACTTGTCAGAGGTCCATTAACAAAAAGAAGTAGGTTTCAGAACAACATTTTATTGTTATTCCATATTTGAAAAACAAAGAACTCTATTTATATTTGTGTGTGTATGCATTAAAAAATATCTGGAAGGAAATACATCAGGTTGTTAACAATAGTTTCCTTGAAGGAATGAAATCAAAGTGAAGACACCCAGGGGAAGGGGCCAAAGGGGATGGTACAGTAAAGTAGAATTTTTGACTTCATATACTCTTATTTAGTCTGTTATCTTTCTAATGAGCATGCATTATTTATGCAATTTGATGAAAACTGATAAAATCTAAAATGTTGGAGTAAGTAAAATTTAAAAGGATCCTAGCAATTCTCAGTGCCAAAACTTGATTTTTTGGCTCCTCATAGAACATTCCAGGCCCACTTGTGAGCTTGAGCATCAGAGGTACAGTTTGAGCTTCCCAAGGCTTCTCATCTTCTAGGGTCCAGCCTGGCTTCTTTCAGGCTGGTGTTTGGAATGGCTTTAATGTATAGATAAGGGATATGTATCAGTTAGCTATTGCTACATACCAAGCATCCCAAATCTTAGTTCTTAAAATGACAACCACTTATTCTTTCTCATGAGTCTACAGAGCAACTGGGCCAGGTTTGGCCGATCTCAGCCAAGCTTGCTCATGCATTTGTGATCTGCGTTGGCCAACTGGTCCAAAATGACCTGGACTGTGACAACCTGGCTCCCCTTCAGTAGCTCCCAGCCTCCCAGCAAGCCAGCTGAGGCATGTCTCAAGGTGGAAGTTCTGCTGCATGGTGAAAATGCACAATCCTTTTTTCAAGCTCTGCTTGAGTCAAGGTGCGTCTGTCCCATTGGCCAAAGCATGTCATACGTCTGAGTTGAGACTTGGGGGGTTGGGAGGTCACTACCGAAGGGCCTGGATGCAGGGAGGCCATTCACAGAGCCATTAACGCGATCAAGCTACTACAGAGACCTGCTCGGGACCTTCTGCAGGCAGCGATGACTGGAGGCCCCCACTGTGTGGAATCCCGGCTGCAGGGAGCCCACGCTCTGGGTGAGTTATTGGTGACTGCAGCGTCCCCTGCCGCCGGCTCAGCCTGGGGACTAAGAAGCCCAGTCTTTCTGCTGCAGAAGCCAAAGAGAAGCAGCTCCAGCTGTGATTCGCTGGGGATCAGGCCCTGGTGATTAGTCACCTCTTAACCTCACCTGGGGCTCCAGGGCTACCGGGAGAGTGAAAGGGTTGGGGAGGGGGTAGGGAGGAGTCAGAATACCTGGGAAAACCGGAAAGGTTGGAGTTCTCAGCAGTGAATTGGTCCTAGGGATTCCTCAACAGCCTCTTTCCCCGGGCACCTCCTGCGCCCCTCTTTCTATCCCCCACCGCACCCCCCACACCCCTGCCTAGTGAGTGTGTTGGGCTGGGAAGTGACTGAGCAGAAACTTGCTTGGTTTATTTTCACTCTGGGACCAGCAGGAAGTGGGATGTGGAGGTGGGGGCTGCAATGCTGCTTTGCCCCCCGAGAGCGGGAACTGACTTTGCCTCAAGCCCCCGCTGGTGTCCTGGTCCCGTTGCTGCCCCCGCCCTCTCCCCCCTGGCCCCGGCCCCCACCCTGACCCGTGATCCTGCTCCATACACTCTGGCGTGGGCAGGTCCTTTCGTGGTCCGTGGGGACTCCCGGGCGGAGTGATAGATTCTGCCCATCCCCGTTCTCAGGAAATATTGCTACTCACTGCGCATTTGTCCTGCCCTCATCACCCCGCAGAGACCGAGGCTGGGGCCGGCTCCTGGCCATCCATTATCTGCCTCTGCCGGAGGAGGACAGGCTCGCATTGGGACTGCCTGGGGGTGGGCTGGGGCTGGGGAGATGGAGCTCTCATTCAATCAGCCACAAATATTTATTGAAGGACTCAGCTGTGTGCATAGAACTTCAGGTATTGGAAGGAGAGAAATGGTGCCACGGCGGCTGGGAGACACTGCCACTCCCACCAGACTCATAACGTGGGCATAGCAGCTGGACCCTCATGCACCACTGGCGGAAGCAGAAGTTGGTACAACAGTGCTACAGGGCAATGTGAAATTGGGGATCAAAACCTACGTGAGCATGCCCTCTCATGTCACATCCCACTTGTAGGAATTCTCCTAAGTGAGTAAGTGTGGACAGAGATGAGTGTGCAAGGAGGTTTCTCAGAGCACTGAAGTTTATTTATAGCAGAGAAATCACTGGAAAGCACCTAATAGGAAAGTGGTTCAGCAACCTATGGAACATCCATATTGTGATATACTATGCAAACACTAAAATGTGTATGATAGAAAAATATTTATTGATGTACTAAAAAGCCCATGAATTATCATCAAGAGATAATTTCCAGTATGTTGGTATATGTAGTTCTGGCCATTACATACACACACATTTTTTTCTCCAAATGAAATAATATGCTGTCTTGTTACTTTGCTTCATCTCCCTTCCCCAAAAGCTCCAGGGAACTTCAGGCAACAAATACTGGATAAGAGTCATTGAAGTTAGGGGGTGAGGGATCCGTGAACCCAATGGTCCCTCGAGGACCCACATTATTACATAGGCCTCTAGTAAATGATGTTCATCACGAGGACGCTTAGAACTCATTGTCATTTAGGAAGGCAGCTGCACGAGTAAAATAATTTAGGGGGAAAAATTTCTGCTCAAAATGGCCCCCCAAAAAAGCTGTGATAGTTAGAGATGGGGACCCTTGTTATTGAAAACTTACATAGCTGGAAAAGCTCATGTTGCTTTTGGGTGACTATCTGGGACACCTGAGTGTAATCAGGGCCTCTTACCTTCCTGTGAGAAGCGTTTTTTTTTTTTTAACCTCCGTCCCTGGCTGCAGACACCACTGGGAAAACCCCTAAATATCATCGCCCTGCTGGGAAGCCCAACACTTTGAAAGGAAGGCATCATGATGGCAGGAACATAAAAAATCTTCCAGGGAGTCTGTTTTGGAAATTGTGGGTCGAAGGCTAAAACACCAGCGTGGGGTGACTGACTGAGAGCACAGACTCTGAGTTCTGGTGCAGACGAGGTGGGTGTGGGCTCCGGTGATGCTCAGGGGCTTTCTGCAAGACCTGCTGGGCCTGAACATTGAGGACAGTTTCCACAGGCAGATCAGCAGGGCAAGCAGCTGAGGTTCAGAGAGGTCTGTGACGTATGCCATGTCACACAGCCTAACAGGGAGCCTCGAGCTTGGATGATGCTGTGGCTTCTGGAAGACCACATGTGCTGCCCGGGGCTCCTGCGTGTCTGGCAAGAGCCTGGCGAGGCGTGGGAGACAGCCTCTCAGCTTCATTTTGATGAGGCATCTCAAATGCAGTTATCATGTGCGGATGCTATGGAGGGAAGTCCTGCGCCCCACTCAGCTCATTTGCATGTGTAAATGTATGTGTATATATATTGCTTATTAGTGTCAGCGGAATTTGCATTTTAAGTGGATTGGTTTGTGGGGCATGTTTTTTAGAGCCCTGGACTTAGGAAAGGAATTTACCAACTTCAATGTTGTTGTTCTTTGTGCAATAAACAAAGGACTCTCTCTGAGGGGCTGATGAGAGGTGGATAGATGCGGTGTCGGGGAGGGAAAGGGTTGCTGAGCTGAGTGTCAGCACTCAGGGTCTACCCACAGCTTGGCCAACAGTGACTGTGGCCGTGCTTTGGTCTCCTCATCTGCATCAGCTTCCCTGCTCTCTTCACAGGACTGACTGAGGATCACAAGGAAGCTAATTGTCACAGTGAGTGGGGGCTGTGTGACTCTGCAGCTATAGACGTTATTATCATTTCTGCAAACCAAATAACGACTGTTTGTTCATTCTCTGCCGCCTTTGTCTGCACGTGCTGTTCTGTCTCTGCATCTCCACCCAGACACAAGACCCAGCACGTCTTCAAGACTCCCCCCCCACAACTGACTCCCCACACAACTTTAATGAGCAATCTGGACTTCTCTGGAGAGGGGAGATAGAGGGTTGCATTGAAGTCCTCACAACAATTAAAATAGTCCTTGTTAGACCTTCCTGTTTCCCAGCCCCATCTCTCAGGTCCTTCGTTATGTTCAGCACACATCCCCATCATCCCCAGGTATCTCAGATTTTCTCTGGGAACTTCAGTTTTCTTACTTCTTACATACTGAATGGTTCATCTCAGCTCCATGTGTGCTTACCCCAGCCCATCAGAATGCTCAGCCAAACAAAAGGTCCTCTTGTTAATCAGACTCCCCCATGCTGTGCTGGGAAGGTAGTTAGGACTGCACATCACAACTTGCCCACTGTTTCAATGCTATTATGTCACTTCCGCACTGGGGCATTGACTTGTTCCCCAACCTGTCCACTCGGCTGACCCAGAACCCTCATTGTCCACCATAGATTGGACGACCAGAAATCTGGCTCCTAAACTCCCTGAGGGTACACCCATCGTCACAGAGAACCTGTGCAGGAATGACAGTGACAGGGAGGTATAGTTAGCCAGTGCTTTTTGGGGTCCATCTGCATCACCAGGGAGCAAGGAATGACAGCACTGAGAGTAATGCGAAGTGGGAGAAGCAAGGAGGGACAGGGGACAGATAGCTTTGCTCCTGATCTGCCTGAGGAGTGTCAGTAAGTGGGGGAAAAAGACAAACCTCCCAGGCTGAAGAATCCCAAATTATTTATGCAACTACTTTACCCCCAAAGAGAAAACAGTAAGTCCCCACCCTTGCAGTAGACTGTGCACAGTGACTTTCTTCCAAGGAGGGCAGCATGGACAGGGAGAAAGAGAAGAGTACTTGACAGTGGAGAACCCCAAGAACACTACCTGTGCACACCCTTGATCTGATATGAGGAGGGTGGCACTTCACCTTGTGGTCTTCCTCCCCCCCAGTCTAATAATGAGAAAAATATCAGATAAATCCCAGTAAGAAATGTTCTACAAAATACCTGACCAACACTCCTCAAAACTCTCAAGGTCATCAAAAACAAGACAAGTCTGAGTCACAACCAAGAGGAACCCAGAGGGACATGACCCCCCAGTGCACTGTGGCATCCTGGAGCAGAAGAAAAGACATTAGGGGAAAACTTAAGGAATCTAAATAATGTGTGGATTTTACTTAGTAACTGGTTCATTAATTGTGACAAATGTGTTATAGTCATGTTAGATGTTAGTCATAGGGGAAACTGAGCATTGGGTGTAAGGGAGCTCTCTGTGCTATTGCTATAATAATTCTGTAAGCCTGACACTGTTTGAAAATAAGAGATTTATGGGGAAAGGAATTTAGATCTCGGAAAATGACCAAAATTTGTTACTACATTCATCTCTCTCTGAAACCAAGCCAAGTGGATGTTTGTTCTAGGTTCCATGAACCATCATCGTTGATATTGGCATCACCAGATTGTCAAATGCTAAACAGCACCTTGGAGAGGACTGGCAGCAAATCCATCTAGCCTATAAAATCTAGTCTAGGCCAATGAAAAGCTATTTGTAAGAAAAAATTTGATAGATTGCCCCACAGTGCTGTCCACCTTCTCACATCTGATAATGACTGAAAACATGCTTCCTGAAAACATATATCTTGGCTTCCAGTTATTGTGTGACCCTGCACAATTTAATAACTCTACTAGGCTTCAGTACCCCCATCCATCTAGTATAAGAAATTCATACCACTATAAGAATAATACCTGTATTAGAAAAGAAGATGTGTTTCAAGTCAATTATCTAAGTTTTGACTATAACAAACTGTAAAAAGAATAATTTGAATCCAAAGAAATCAGAGGGAAAGAAATAATAAAGAGCAGAAACCAATAAAATCAAAAGAAAAAAACAATGAAAAGTTGGTTCTCTGTGAAGGTCCCTAAAATGGATAAACATCTTGTCAGACTGATAAGGGAAAGAGAGGAGAAGACACAAATTGGCAACAATGGGAGCAAATAAGAGACACCATTACAAATCCTACAGACTTTAAAAAGATCATAAGGAAATATTATGGACTTTAGGGCAAACATTCAGTAACTTAAGAGGACATGTTTCTTGAAAAATATACATTACCAAAGTTCATTCGAAAAGCAATAGATAACCTGAATGATCTTATATTTATTAAAGAAATTAAATTTGCAGTTAAGTTCTACATAGTTAAACACTATCCCACAAGGAAAACTATATGCTGAGATGACTGCATGCACCCAGGTCAAGTTCTTCAAACATTTAATGAAGGAATAACACTAGTTCTTAAACACTTCTAGAAAATGAATAGAAATGGGCACTTCTCAACATACTAGATGAGACCAGTATTAGACCTACACTGAAACCAAACATATTTTAAGAAAAACAAAAAACGAACAACTATAGACATCAGCCAATATCACTAATGAACAAAGATGCAAAAAATCCTTGACAAAATATTAGCAAAATAAATTCAGCAATATGTAAAAATAATAGTACAGCATGATCAAGTTGGAGTTTATCCTAGGAATTCAAGGTTAGTTCAACATTCATGAATCCATGTAATCCACTGTCTCAGCAGATTAAAGGAAAAAAATCATATGATCATCTCAAAAGATACAGAAGAAAATTTGACTAAATTTAATATACACTCACAATTAAAAAAAAAGAACTAGGGGGAAAAAGGAAATTCTTCAACATGATAAGGTTCATTTATGAAAAACCTACATGTTATATTATACCTAACGTTGAAAGGCTGAATGCTTTCCATTTAAGATCAGGAATAAGAAATCGATCTTCACTACTCTTCTACAACATGTCAGAAGTCCTTACAGTACCATAAAGCAAGAAAAGAAATAAAAGGCATACAATTGGAAAATAAATAAAAGTGTCTCTATTCACAGATGACATGGTTGACTACATATAAAAATGCCAAAAATCTATAAAAACTACAACTAACTCTAATAAGTTAGTTTAGAAATTGCACAGGATACAAGTCATTAAATAAAAATCAATTCTATTTTTTATGTACTAGTAATGAACAAATGGGAGTTGAATTTTTTTAAGTTTTTAAAGTATCATTGATAATATTTCTGAAAACAATAAAATATATATGCAAGATGTCTATGCTAAAAACTACAAAGCATAGATAATAGAAATCAAGTAAGACCTAAATAATGGGGGAATATATTATGTTCATATTACCAAGATGTCCATTTTTCCCAAACTGGTCTATAGATTTGCCACAATCATAATCAAAATCCAAGCAGACTTCCTTGTAGAAACTTATAAGCTTATTTTAAAATTTATGTGGAAAAGCAGTGGTACTAGAATAGCCAAGAGTAATGGAAAGGTGTTAATTAACTATAAATCTTATTCAGCCAAGTATGCATTTAAAATAGCTAGAAAAATCACTAGAAGACATGCATAGAGCACATAATTCCCAGGTAAGTAGATGGGGAAAATGGAATAATAACAATAATAATAGAAATAAAGAAGTCCTTCCAAAAGAAGGGGAAACAGAAAAAAAGAAAGAAGAGAGGAAAACAGGAATCCAGACAAATAAAAAGCAAAACATGGTAGAAATTAATCCAAACACACCAAGTCATGATAAATGAGGATGAATTTGATTTTCTGGTTAAAAGACCAAGATTATCAGACTGTTTTGTAAATCTAACTAAATGTAACTTAGTGGAAACAGAGGAAAAAAAACCATGAAGTTTGAAAGTCAAATGTAAAAGTTTAAGAAAAAGAGGACAATATAACAAAGAAATACTTTAAAAAGTGCTGGTGAGGTTATAAAACACTTTTAGGCAAAAAACATTGCTAAAAATAAAGAGACTTTCTACATAATGATAAAAGTTTCAATTCACCAAGAAAACACCAAAATTTTAAACGTTTACCAAACACAAAGCCCAAAACATATAAAGCAAAAGATTGACAAAATTACAAGAAGGAATAAAAAAATTCACAGCCATGGTGAGAGATTTTTAATATTTCCATCTGTTATTAATCAAAAAATTACCAAGAATATAGAAAATTTGAATGGTACCAATAAGAAAGTTCCCATGATCCTATACAGAATGTTACACCCAGCAACAGAAGGATGCACATTTATTTCAAAGCATTCATGAAACAGTTACAAAAATTAACTATGTGCTAGGCCATAGAGCTACCCTCAACAAATCCCAAGAACCCATATTCCCTGGCTCTAATGCATTCAAGTAAGAAATTTGATTTTATAAATAAGTATTAAAAATCTATGTATATATCTGGGATTTTAAAATATTAAACATTCATGGGTCAAAGAAGGAATTACCATGGAAATTAGAAAATAGAAATATAAGTAAATAACTGATACAAAATTATTCCTTTTAGAAAATGTAAATATACAACTAAAGTAGTATTTAGAGGAGAATTTACACCTTTAATTGTAGGTGTTAGAATTCAAGAGACTCAAAATTAAAGACTTCAGCATCCGATTTAAGAATTCAAAAGTCACAGAGTAAATCCAATGAAAGCAGAAGGAATAAAATATTAAAGTTTAGAGCAAAATTAAAGATGCAAAACAAAGTACAGTGGAAGGACTTTCCAAAGCCAAAAGAAGCTTTTTAAAAAGACAATTCCCTAACATCATTAATCAGAGAAAATAAATAGGTGGTAGGGCGTGAGAATGAAAAATATAAACAATATTAGGAATTTTAAAGGGGTCATAACTGCAAAGGTTGCAATGCTTAAACAGATGAAAGGTTATTATAAAAAAAAACTTTGTGATAAATTTTAAACTTAGACAAAATGGATAAATTCTTATTTAAAAAAATACACCTTGCCAAAAAAGCAGTAGAAAACGTGGAGAGTCTAATGACCTTTAAAGAAATTGAATCATTAGTTAAAAATCTTCCCAGAAAGAAAAAACTGGGTCCAAATGATTTATCAGCAATTTCTACCAAATGTTCTAGGAACCACTCTTCCAGATAATAGAAAAAGAAGAAACATGCACAGATCATTTTAAAAGGCTAGCATAATCTTAATTCCAAAACTAGACAAGGACAGCAGCAAGAAAAATCAGTCTAATCTTGTTCAGAACCAGCGTTAGTCAAGAGACAATATATGGATTTTGCAGAATCACATCCCCAAATCTCTGCACCGGAAGGGTTTGTTTCTCTCCTTCGCCTTAGTTGGCTGCAGGGCAGGCAGCTCTGTTCCAGGCACTGATGCAGGGACCCAGGCTGCTGCTTCTCTCTGTGGCTGTACCTCCTAGACTACATGGCTTCCAAAAAAGCCTTCCAAAGGGGGAGACATGGCTGGAAAATCATGCGGGGTGATTTTAAGGCTCAGAAGTAGAAGTGACTTACACTATTATTATGGGCTGACTTGTGCCTCCCCCAAAATTTGTATGTTGAACTTCTAATCCCCAGTACCTCATAATAGGACATATATTTGAACATAGAGCTTTTAAAGTGGTAATTAAGGTAAAATGAAGTCATATGGGTTGGTCCTAATTCCTTATGATTGGTGTCCTTATAAGATAAGGGGGTTGGGACATAGACCCACGGGGCGCACATGAAGACACAGCTGGAAGGCGGCCATCTGCTGGCCAAGGAGAGAGGCCTCAGAAGAAAATAAAATTGCCAATACCATGATCTTGAGCTTCGAGCCTCAAGGACTGTGAGAATGTTAATTCCTGTTGTTTAAAACACCCAGTCTGTAGAGTCAACTAACCAAGGACACAGAGCGTCTCAGCTGTCGGTAGACCCTCGCTAGCACTCAGATGCCTGCAGCCTTCAGTCACCTCCTAACCTGCTCCCCCTTCCCTAGCCTAAAAGAAGCTTGCAGTCAACCCCGAGCGAAGCTGGGGCTTTAGAACGTGAGTGTCATTTTTCTCGGTCTGCTAGTGTTCTGAATAAAGTCACCTTCCTTACCCCAACACCCTGTCTCTCAAACTACTGGCAGTCATGTGGCGAGTGGCAGGAGCTTGGACTGGGGATCAACATGGTTCCAATCTAATCACAAAGGAGGCTGGGAAATGTCCCCTTCCTTATGCCCAGGAAGAGGAAGTGGTGTGATGAACACTTTGCATGGCTCTGCCACGTGAGCAAAGATGTAAAGGTCCTAAGCAAAATATCAAAAAATATTGAATCAATTAGAAAAAAAGACAACCAACCCAAGAGAAAAATGGGCAAACACATTAGGCATTTGCTAGGATAGAGAGCATGATGGTCCATAAAGATACAAAAAGACGGGACTCCTGGCTGCTACTCTAAGAGCAAGAGCATTGGCATCATCCAGGAATATGCTGAGAATTAGGAAAGTGATAAAGGAATCCACACTGAGACACCATTGCACACGGCTTAGCAAAGATTAAAAGTCAGTCCCAGGAGCTGATGACGATGTGGGGCAACAAAATTCTCATCCTCCTCTGGAGCAGACGGGAATTGGCGTAACTACCTCGGAAAACAGTTTGCCAGTTCACCGTAAAGCAGACTAGGTGCCTGCGCTGGCACACGCTTCCACTGCGTGCCTAGAGCAATGCTTCTCAAACTTGAATGTGCTTCTGATTCTTGACACAATGCAGATTCTGACCCAGGAGGTCTGGGTAGGACCCTGCATGTCTGCATTTTAACAAGTTCCTGGAAGAGGTCAACACTACCCAGCTGAGGACCATGCTTGGAGCAGCAAACAGGAGTTGCAGAGATTAATATTTACACCAACACTCCCATAGCCCAAATTCCAAATTTTCACTGGCAGTAGGCTGGGCAAAAATAAATTGCAACAGCCTGCAGCATCTTCATACACTGGAAGGCTACTTAGAAGTGAAAATTAATAAATTACCACTATGTACGTTAAAAATGGAAGAAGCCAACACATGCCAGGTTGAGCCCAAGAAGCAAGGTACCGAGGAAAATGTACAGCATGATTCTGTGAGATAAAGTTCAAAACCCAGGCAGAGCTAAATAATACATTGTTTAGGAGAGCATACACACCCAGTAAAACTTTGTGGAAAAAAAAAAAAAAAAAGGAAATGATTGACACTAAACTCAGGATAGCAGTTACCTGTGGAAGAAAGGGAGAGGGATGTGATAACAGATAAACCCTCAGGGGCTTCTCAGGTACCGGTGATGCTCTATTTCTCATGCTGAATGGTGACTGTTCGGGTGTTTTTTTATTATTTTTTTTAAGCTGCATATATACATTTTATGAACTCTTTTGAATAAAAAAGTAGCAGGAAAGCCTTTCTGTATTCAAGTCCCAAGTGACTAGTAAAATCAACCTAGTGAATTATAAAAAATCTGAATTTTGAGAATCGTGGTTTTCTTGCACCTCTGAAACAAAACACACACACGCACACACACATACCCAAAATTTGCAAGCCGTACTACATTAGAGACAGGAGACTCCAACAGGAAAACCTCAGAGACATGCTGCCTCTTTCAATTAAAGATTCTCGACCAGATAAATGTGTGAAGGGTGTAAAATGTCCAGTAAGTACAGAGAGGGAGCGCCATCCATGCGTTGACTGGGTCAGACTGGTAGGATGAGAGGGGTGAGACGGATGATTCAGGGGAGAGTCAGGGGAGAGAATCAGGGGAGAGTCAGGTCCTGGGGAAAGAAAGGGCTAGGGACCATCATCTCTCACTTTCTTAGTTTGGGCAGCATTCTGGGGAAGCCCACCTTCCCTTTCCGAAAATCTCATCCCATCTTCCTCTCCTGCCTTCAAAGGAGCACCCCACCAGCTGGCTATGGGGGCCACAGCAAGCCAGCTTTAACTCTTGAGCCTCTGGTTCTCTGGCTCCAAGCCCTCTGGCTCCCAGACAGGTGTGGTACCTGGGCCAGACTTCTCCCGCCTCCACGCCTGGTACTCTCCCTCCATGTACCAGCCTTGCTTGCCTCTGACCACTCATGCAAGAATGATGATGAGATTGAATTTTAGCTTGGGGAACAGCAAGATATAAATACATCTTGGTATATTATTAATGTCAGTAATATTAGTGCAATTATTCCCGGACTAGTCAGATTCAATAAAAGTGACAGTAAACAAGCCTGGAGCAGCCACCAGGTGAGTGCTGTGTACCCTCCCCCACCAACACCCCCACAGCTGGCTGCCTGCAGAGAACACCTTGCTTTTGCTGCTGTCACTTGAGCAGGGGGGACTTGGTGTGTGGCTGCCCCTCTGCCGTGTACCTGCCCCCACCCTCCCCAGGTCCTGATACTTTCAGGTAATTGAGATGGGCAGCCATCTCCGTTCAGAGCAATGACTGCCGGATATGCAAAAAAGAGGGACATGCTACCAGCCTTGGTAGATGAGGCACCTGCCAACTCAGAGCTGAGAGTACAGTCCAGCTCCCAGACCCCTTCCCCAGACCCCCGGAATACTGGCTTCCCTTCTAGCACTTCCACATCTGTCATCCCACTGGACTGAATGCTCCGAGCACACGGATCAAGAACACTTAGCGCCTGTGACAGCAGCACTCCGTGAACTCAGGTAGTAGAAATCCGGAGGGCTTTGGCTTGGCTGTTTGGAAAGTGAGACACTTTAGTGGCTAAGAGCAGGTAAGGAGGGAAAAGCTTCAAATCCTCTTAGGTTCTGTGGCTGGCCTAAGAATTAGACTGACATACTACGGAGAAACAGGAGAAAAGCACACATATTTATTTAATATTTTTACGTGGAAGTCTTCCGAAGGAAAATGAAGACCTGAAAAAGTTGTTAGCCCAAAAATTTACATGTTTTAAACAAAGGCAAAGGGGTTTGGGCTAGGGGCAGTAAATTGGGGGACAGTGACTAGGTCATATATGGGGGAAACTACTGGAAGATCAGGATTATTTTAGTAGGCTTTTCTGTACACGTCCATTTTGGCATTGCCTCCCAGTCTCTGGTGCTAAGAATGCTCTTACCTCCCTGGTGTAGGCGGACACCTTTCTCACGGGAGACGTTTTGACCCGTTTTTAGGTAGAAAGAGGGAGGTCAGAGCCCTCCGGCATCTGCTGTTTCTCAAACGCCTTCAGTTCAAAATAATCAATATTTCCAAGCGGCACCTTTTGGCATATGCTGAGCCCTCTGAAATGCAAACGTGAAGTGAGGTGGGCACAGAGTTAAAGGCCTTTTCTCTTATTTGTTTCCTTTGGGTAAGTTATTCGACCATTCTGTGACTATATTCCATTCATCTATAATATGGAGATAATCGTAATACTTGCTTCACGGGGTTGTCATGAGGACAACCAGAGAGGACAAGTCCCAAACAGAGCGGCGCAGCCCCAGACACACAAATGTGCTTCGTAAGCGTATTGTTACCTTGTTATCATTTAATAAGCATGTTATTTATTATCTATGGTTATTAGGGAGGCAGTGCAGTGGTGTGGGTAAGAGCCAGACTCCCTGGCACGGTCCTTTTCTAGTTGTGTGAATCTGTGTGATCTTGGGTGAGTGGCCGGGACCAGAGGCAAGTGAGGTGTAAAATTCAGGATGGCACTTCACTCGCCTCCCCCAGGCCTGTCCCTGCTGAGCAAGCCACTTGCTTCTCTGTGCCACATGGTAGGTAATACTTGAATATCAGTTACTTTTATCCCTGAAAACATCGTGGGGCAGCTGTCTATGTAGCAGACTGTCCAATGTGTTATGAGAAGAATAACCCTGAGTCTATCAGGGAACGCAGAGGGAGGAAGCAGTTCAGAACTTCCAGTGGGGAAGAAACAGAGGCGAAGAACAAAGACCTGGTCGGAGTGCCTCTGTATTATCCTTCCAATCAAGACATCTATTTGTCTGGCTTTCTCTTGAATGGGAAGCTGGGAATCAAATGAAAGAGGCCTTGAAGGCCGTGTTAAGAAGTTTGGTTTTGATACTCCCTGGCTGCCCCATTTCTGACACAGCCAGTGGCCCCCACCGGGGTAATCACGCGCATAAAGGCCTTTGATGCCCGGCTGCCTGGGTGATCTGACTCCCCTTTTCTCCCTACCAGGCTTCATCCTGGCAGCAGAAGTCGAAAGAGAAGAGAGTCAACCGCGACATACTTATGCAGAGACCATAAAACATCCGCTGACTGGTTCCTCTCCCATCAGAAAGAGATAGTGTCCACTTTATTCTTAAAAAGGATAAAGTGTTCTCCTTCCCAGCAGCTGCCGACCTGGGACTTTAAACAAATTTGCATGGAACGTTCCCTTCGGCGGCATCCTGGCAAATGCCTCCAGCTCGCCTGCTCTCCACAAAGGCCTGTATATCTTTCCCTTGGTCCTTTCCAGCTGACTTTTAAAGAGGGTTTTAGAGGGCATGTCATGACAAGCGTTCTTCAGAGTCTTCTAAATCATAACACATGGAACCAAAAAGGCCTATTTCTTTTCCCCAGAATGACTTGCCCACCCTGCTTCTGGGCATCCCAGCCACAAGCTAAAAAACCTTGCAAAGAAATGCAAAGCTTCCCATCCTCAATTTTGCCTCCCCAAGAAATCGCTCTCGATCTTTCTGCCTCCCTTCTCTCCCCTCCCTTTCTCCTCTCCCCCTTCTCTCCATCATAAAATAATAAGGCAGACCCAAGTGCATCTAAATCCTTCGCAATAGCTGGAGAGGGGGCCGGTCAGACATATTTACTACTAAGTGGATGCAAATTCACTTACCGCTGATTTTCAAAGAAATGAGACGTCCCTGCCACAATACCGCTTTTCTCATCACCAAATGGGGCCTTTGCTTTGTAATTTGGCAAAGCTGTCAAAACAATCAGACCTGGGAGGCTGAATGGTGTCTGTGTTCTGCCATCCTGAGAGATGGATCTCAATGGCAGCCCCAGATGCCTCCACTCAGATATGTTGTGGAATATATAGGATGCCAGGGGCGCAGGGACAGCTTGCCTGCAGGGTCCTCAGCAGGGGCAGCCCCATCTTCTGGGCCCTCCCAGGGGCTGAAGGGAGAAAGGCACTGGCACCCGTGCTCAGGCAAGCCTGTTCTCCTTCCTGGGATTTCACAGACCACTGGCCCTTGCAGCCTGTCCATGGACACCAGATACAGAACCCATGATGGGTAGAAACTCATCTACTGCCCCCAGGCAAGTTGTTTGCTCTCTCTGAGCCTTGCTGGAATTCTTCATTTGCAGAAGGAGAAAGTTGGACAAATTGGCCCTGATGTGCCATCCCAATCTCTAGTGTTTGATCTTTAGAGGGGATGGACATGAAAGCAAGTTAGAGCATCTCACACTGGGACTATACTGGAAAAGATACACCATTACTCCTGGGGCTGGTGTACGAGTCAGGATTGCTTGGTTACAAATGATAGAAAATCAACTCTAACACAAGCTAATTTGGTTCTAGCAACCAGGAAGCTAGGTGTATTCATTTTCTACTACCATTGTAACAAATTACCGCAAATCTAGTGGCTTAAGACAACACAAATCTGTTGTCTTACAGCTCTGGAAGTGGGTCAGAAGCCTGAAAATGAGTTTCCATGGCTAAAATCAAGATGTCAGCAAGCCTGCTTTCTTTCCAGAAGCTCTGGGAAGTAATTCATTCCTTGTCTTTTTTAGCTTCTAGAGAATGTCCACATTCCTTGGCTCGTGGCCCCCTTCCTGCAATGGCATGACTTTGACCTTTGCTCCCATCATTACATCCCCTTCTCTGACTCTGACCTTCCTGCCTCCCTCTTATAAGGACCCTTGTGATTACACTGAGCCAACCCAGATAAGCCAAGATCATCTCCCCATCTCAAGATCCTCAACCTAATCATAAACAATGTCCCTTCTGCCAGGTAATATAGCACATGCACAGGTTCTAGAGACAAGGATGTGGGCAGTTTGGGGAGTGACTATTCTGTCTGTCACACTGAGGAGTGGGCTTAGGGCATGGAACGATTTAGGGGCTTGAACAGAATCACTCTGCTTCCTTTTGGGTTAGTCTTATTCTCCATGCCATTTCAAATGGTCTTCCTCCGGTAGCCTAGAAAAATGCTGCCCATAGCCCTAAATCATGGCATTTCTGATGAGTGGCTGCTTTGGGAAAATGTCATTTCTCCCTGCCTTCCGTTTCTCCCCACCTCCAGCGGTCCAATCACCAGTTTCTGTGTAGACCCCTTGAATTAAATAAGACTCCCTGAGATTCTTGGGAAGAAGGATCCCAGGAAGGGAATAAAACATCCTGAGATAGCCGGCTTGGGGCCTAGTCACTAAATTTGTGTAACAGGCATATCCCCAGTTTATATTCTGAGCCAGTGATGCTGGACACATCAGCTACAGTGTGCCTGCACAGCACAACCTGGTCATTATTTCCATCTTCTCAAGACCAGGCTGACTGCACAGAGGCCGTGGGCAGGTATCCCAGGCCTGCTCAGCCCAGGGCATTGGCAGCTGTGGTTAAGCAGAGCCGGTGGGAGCACAAATCCCTCTTGGCCTCACCATGTGTCTCTACGGCCTTGAGGCAGAGAGCCTCCCCCTCCTGGAGTGGTACCATAATTATGAGTAATTTCAGTTTGCTGGGCTCCAGTAACAACTGGAGTTCTAGATATGTTAATAGTCAAATTTGCATGGAGAAAAGAATGGAATTTAGAATGTAGACCTCCACTGAGGGGCTCTGGCTGGTGTGTCCCTACTCCTAGGTTTGCAAAGGACAAGCCCTGTTTGTACCCTGTATAATTAGTAATACCTCTCCTTTTCACTCTCCAAAGGGTGCCTATGTAAATGGTAGATGTTCCGGGTTCCCCAGCAGCAGCAGAGGTACAAAGGAGATTGATGACCCCCCCTACGGTTCTGCTCCAGAGCCTGGTGGGCCCCCCAGGGTGGTAGCGATTCCCTTCCTTGGGCGGCTCTAACCAAGGGACAAACCAACCCTTTCCCTGCGTTCTGGGGGTGGGGAGCCTGAGGCCTGGGCGTCTCACAGCTTTGTGGTCTCCAGCTGTCCCTGGCCTCTGCACGGGTGCCTTTAGAGTCCACGAGGGCCCTGTTCTCTCCCCCTCCTTCTCCCAGATCTGTGGGGTAACAGTCCAGTGGCTCCAGTAAAAGAATCTTGAAAACTTATTTATATGAGTGCCTATCCCTTTATGTAAATGCATAAACATGGTCATATGCATGGGGTATGTGTGTGTGTGTGCACGTATGCATGCATGTGTGTATGCATATTTTTATTTCCCTTATTTGTCTGATTCCCCTTTTTACCTCTCTCTCTTTTATTCACATAACCACCAGAGACCCATGCTAATATCCCAGGAGGAGTCCTTCTGTATTGTCCTTCATAACCATAAACACTAACCTATACATTAACATGCACATATGTATGTAACTCTTTATACATACCCACATACATACACTTATGCAAATATATAAACTTATTATGCAGGCACAGGTAGCCTTTTGTAGTTGTGTGTTTTATTGAACAATAGCTATTCAGTTTCTAGTGTCTTGCTTTTCCTACTCAACAATACCTGGAGGAAATCTCTCTGAATCCTCTGGTATAGCTCTAATTAATTGCTTTCAGCAGTGTGTAAATGTATTATAATTTATTCACCCAGACCTCTAGTGATGGATATTCATTTTGTTTCCACAGGACAATTTCCCCCAGTCACCAATAGATGCATGTGTTACACTTTGGTTCTAATGCCCTTGACTCTATGATTCAAAATCTTTAAAAGCATGTGTCAGTTTGAAGAATATAATAATTAGCCATTTTTTCCAAGATGTTGGAATGACCCACCAATCAGAGTTGACCCACCCTTAGTTCCATATAACTGTGGTCAGCCTGTGCTGTTCCCTCAGGCCTGCTGTTTGGATCGGGATGACCGGTCAAGGCCGGGTCCCGGCACAGCGGCCACCTCAAAGGAGCACAAGGGGCTTGGGCTCTTGGAACAGACAAGACCTAACCTCGAGTTCTAGCTCTCCCCACTTATGAGTTGGGAGATTTGGATACATTTTCACCTTCTCCTAGCCCCAGTTTTCTGGCCTCTAGAACAGAGTCCTGACACTGACCACATGAAGTGAAATGGGATTCACGCATGCATGGGCCCTGGCACCAGAAGGCCCACAGCCCACGTGCCCCCTTCCCACTCACAAATCATGAATCATGTTGGGGCTTGAATGGGAAAAGTTCAAACCAATCAGTAGTGATGTGTAGGGCAAACAGCGGAAGTCTGATAGACAAACAGAAAGAGGTTGTTTTCAGAATAATTGGATGTCCTGTCTTTGTTTACAGGGCCACAAGTGCACCAAGGATATTGAAGGCACTTATTACCAGCCAAGTCCAGAGCGCTGGTGGCCACAGATGAGGCTGGAGGTGCCACGAGCCCATGTGTGTGCCTTTGCTGGGAGGGGTCCAGGAAGGAGGGGAGGGGATGGAGATTATGGCCTAAACCCTCTCACCCTCGGGCCAAAGGCTTGGCATGACAGGACTAGAGGGTAGGCATTCCCCACCTGGCAGCAGATGTCACACCCTGTCCTCCCCCCACCACACTTCATACTTTCCAGACCCCTACCCACTGGCCTGCCTGAGAAGAAAACAGAAATTGAGGGTCTGATACCACAGCACTTGCACAGACTGAATTGGGTCCCCCCAAAATCCAGGTGTTGAAGCCCCAACCTCCAGTGTGAGAGTATTTGGAGCTGGGCTTTGGAGAGGCCATTAGGGTTCGATGAGGTCCTCATGATGGGAATGGTGTCCTTATGAGAAGAGGAACAGCAATCAGAGCTCTGCTTGTGAGGACACAGTGAGAAGGCGGCTGTCTGCAAGCCAGGAAGGGAGCCCTCGCCAGGAAGGGAATCTGCAGGCACGTCGCTCTTGGATGTCCCACCTTCCAGGGCTATGAGACATAGATGCCTGTGCTGAAGTTCCCCTGTATTTTGTTAAGGTACCCCAAGCTGACTGAGACAGCACCCCTGCCTTTCCTTTTTAGGGTACTGGGAGCAAAGACTAAGAGAGTGTAGACAACAGAGCTGGCACCCAAAATTGCATCCCATAGCCAATACCAAGACACTCACCTCACCCACTGCCCTGCTCTCAGGGGACTGTGGCCAGGGCAGTGGTGGCGGGGCATCTAGGCTGTTGACAGCAGAAGGAACCCATGGAAAACTGGGGAGTAGATGATGACTTAGGGCTGGGAAACCAAAGAGACTCCCCTTCCCCCCAAATTCCCATAACTAAGGGTCAGATTTTTGGCTTCAAAACTAGGCCCCAAGAAACTGCCCAAAGCCCCAGAGAAATTGCAAGAATTCTAATTCCCTTCCACTGAGCAGCCTGATGTGAGTCACATCCCCCCATGCCCCTCCCCCAGCATCCTCCATCACTCACTACCCCTCCTCCACCCTCAGCGACACCCAGACCCTGGAGAGGAGCCTTTCTGACAGACAACTCTGCCCAGGACTCTGACATACTCATTTGCATCCTCCTTGGTGCTAAGCATGGTGTCTTGCACACAGTGGGTGCTTTATATATATCTGGCGACTCACTGCTTAGAAATAGTAGATGGTCAATATCAGCAGAGAGAGCCAGACTGTTGCCCAGTCCCAGCCCAGGCCTAAGTCTGGAGCCCAGAGCCCTGGGAGCCATTGCTACCAATTAGTCAGACGGGGCTTCATTCATTCATTAAAGTCTCCAAACGGGAGTCGTGTTAATGGCCAGGCACACTGTTCTTTCTCCTCAAGGTAAGAAGATTTACTGCCCAAACTTACATTTTATCACGCACAACCGAATAAAAATGATCGATTTCCTTGCCCGCCTTACACCATCCTTCCACAGTTATTAAAGTCTCTAAAAATGTTTTCTTAAAAAAAAAAAAGAAGGTTAAAAGAAAGGTAGGCGGAGTGGAGACTGGAAATGCCGGATTGCTGAGGGTTATCCATCTTATCAGCACGGGGCTGCATAACCTTGATGTCACTATATTTTCTGCTCACATCCAAATTTACAATTTGCCAGCCAAGGAGATGGAAATGCCAAACCTCCTCCTTGGAGGTGGGTGGTGGCAGGTTCTTAAAGGGCCTGAGAGGGGGAAGGGCCTTCACCCTGAAAACTTACAAGACAGGGAACCTGTCCTGCGCTCTTTCCCCTAAGCTGGGAAGCACCAGCCTCCAAGGTCAAGGACACAGTTTGAACTCCAGGGCCCCAAACACAGTCAGCAGAGAGACCTTGTGTGCTCCATTCCCTGGTGAATAAGCAGGTTTCCAGCCAAGATGAGGGGCCCTGACGGGCTGGAAATTCACCTGCACAACTTAGGAGATGGGATGGCAAAGCAACAGAGGAAGACGTGAGGCAGAGCACAAGGGAGGTGTGCAAGCCATAGGAAGAGCCAACGGCAGGCAAGCCGGGCAGGGCCGATTTGCACACAAACATGTCAATGGGCAATTACACATCATTCATCTGTTCATTCTAGTAGGTCCCCAAGAACCGTCTTTTTGTCATTTTGGTAATTTAATTTTACTTAATGCCAAGTAATGCAACTGCGTATCCCTCATTTCCATATTGTAAATCCCTTCAGGACAAGGATAATGTCTTACCCATCTCTCTCTCTCTCTCTCTCTCTATCTTACACACACACACACACACACACACACACACACACACACACACACAGAGGCACAGGCACACTGGGCGCTTTCTGCAGAGTCTTTTGCAGCTACTTACTTGAGAGTGGTACAGTGCATTTTTAAATTCCATTAATTCAGAATTTGTTACTAGGCCAGTCCGGCCTCTTTCCAAATTAGCACTAATTTTTTAGTCCTCCTGGGCTTGTTTCTAAGTGAATCTAAACATCTGTCCTTTGCTCAGACCCCACTTCGCCTCAGGCGGTTCCATCATGGCTTCAGAGGGGTTCCCACACTGCAGAGGAGGCTGTGGGGTCCCGCAGCAGCGCTGGGACGATGAGCCTCCTGGATGGCTGCCTCCGCCACTTCAGCTTTTCCGAACGCATGCAAGTCTAGAGCTCTGTCGGGGAGCGTTTTCCCGGCGTGGCCTGGAAGAAGGCCATAAATCCGTCTCAGGCCATTTGATTCAGGCGCCCAGTGCCGAGCTTAACAGGCATTTCTATCCAGCCTGATGCGCCAACGATCTAGAAGCCATTAAACAGGCAGTATTAGGCCTCCCAAGTCGGCCTCCTCTGCCGGAGCACACGGAGAGGGGGGGCAGGAGGGAGGCGGGAGGTTCAGTGGCTGCGGGGCTGGGAGAGGGCTGACCGGGAAACAGCAGCTGGCCTCTCCCTCAGCCCGTCAGGGCCGCGGAAGCACAAAACGCCTGCCCAGCCAGGTTCCATCCCAGACCTGAGTGTAAGCCAGAAGCTGGCAGACTGGGAGCCAGGACAGCAAGTCAGGGCTCAAAGACCCGCAAACCTTAGCTCCGCTCTCACTGACAAGCCTTCTAGAAGCTGCACTGCCACAGTGGGAGGCCTTCAACCCGTCACTCTGTGTCTGAAATTTCCCCCAGAGCACATGTCCTAGAGAATGCAGTCCTGATGACCCGATGCCCCGTTTCCTAGGATAGATGACGGTGGTGAGGAGGGTGGTAGCCCCTGGCAGTGCTTAGAGCTCACTGTGCCTCAAGTACTCCGTCCTTCACGTGCAGTACCGCACCCATCACCGCACCAGCCCGACACAGGCACCATTCTTACACGCACTAGGCAAGCGGGGCAGCCGAGGCACAGAGCTGTGAAGAAACTTTCCCAGGTCACGCGGCCGGTAAAGCAGCATGTGGATTTTAACCAGGCTGCCTGGCTGCAGCACCTGTAGTCTAAGCCACCGCAGTAAATTACTGCCTCTCAAAGTGGCTGGGGGGCCAGAACCAAAACGACTGGAAATGGTCCAGATCCAAGTAAGCAGAAAAGTCATGAGCCCCCAGTTGACGGTCACCACACTGGTAGGACTGACCCCCCTCCAACCCACCAAGCAAAGGAGACTAATTTGCCCAGAAAGTCCTGTTCAGGTGACAGAAACCAAAAATGACACCTTCTATTCCTTCTAAGCTGCTTTCTTAATTGGAGCCCCTTAGATGATTTGCATTTTAGGTGTGAGAGCTTCCGCCTCTGAGGTGCCTAGTGGCCAGAGTCCCAGCCACAGCTCCCCTCAGCCTGTGCCACCCAGCTGTGCAGAAGGGTCTGGCCTCCAAAGTCCCCACGTGTGCAGGAGATGAGATGGGCTGGATGAGATAGAATGAGATGAAGAGATGGAAAGGGATGGGATGGGAAGGAAAGTGGGAGAAGAGTCTCTTTTTCATTAGAGCATATGTCCATGTGCTCCAATCCCCCTTCTTTCTAGAAAATTATGGATAGTCACTAAAACAGAAACAACCGTACAATCCTAACACCTACCAGAGAGCAAGACACGTAACAGCTGCTGACGCAGTGCTGTTCACCCTGGATTGAAAAGGCCTCACGATGGGTGTCTCAGTTGGCTCGGCTGCTGTTCACAAAACCCCGCACACCAGGGCTTAAACGGCAGACATTGCTTCTCACCATTCTGGAAGCTGGAAGTCCAAGGGCACGGTGCCGGCACATCCAGTTCCTGGGGAGACCTGCTTCCCGGCTTGCAGACGACCTCCTTCACATCGTGTCCTCACCTGGTGCAGAGAGTGAGCTCTGATCTTCCTTCCTCTTCCCATGGAGACATACGAGGACTCCACCCTATGGCCTCAAATAAACTTCGCCACCTCCAGAGGCCCCAGATCCTAATGCCATCACCCTGGGAGCGAGGCTTCCGTGTTTGGGTCTGAGGAGGCGCGGCGCACAAACATTCAACCCAGAACAATGGGTGTACCGGTACCTGCCCCTCAGACTGCAGTTCTAGAGACTTCTTCCCACACTCTCTTCCCTGCCGAGGGCCCCTACCTCCCTGGATTCACCCATCCCTCAAGGTCCACCGGAAAACCCCCTCTCTCAGGAAGTCTTCTCTGAGTACATCTTCCCTTTCTTTGATTCCCAGCTCTATTTAGAATTTGTCACCCAATTTAACACTTGCTTCTGTACAATGCTGTATTGATCTTCAATCTTGCAATCCAGATATACAGCGCATAGCCCGTACTTTTGCCTTGTGGCAATCCTGAATGAATTTAATTTTTCAGTGATTGAGAAACAGACTCACGTAGAACCATAAAGCACTAACCCTCATTTTACAGATTTGAAAGCAGAGGCTGAGAAGTTACGGGACATGCTTCATGTCACAGGGCTGGGATGGCCAGAGCTCGAAAGCCGGGCCCCCTCCACTGCAACGCAGACAGCTTTGCGGTCCAGGTTTGAGTTCTCCTACAAGCAGACCCTTGGGCAAGGATTTGAGCGCAACTGAGCTTATTTGGGAGGTGGTTCCAGGAAGCACAGGGAGGGAGTGGACAAGACAGAAAGGGAAGGGAGGAGAGCTAATTAAGGGGCATTAATAAGCAGGTTACCACTGTGGGCTTAACCATCTGGGGGCCCCTGAGAGTCCACAGAACACACAAGGGAGGTGAGCATTTCTCCATCAGCTCCTGCTCCTCAGGATTGCAAGGCCCACTTAGGGATTGAACTCCCAGCATTCCTGCCTTTCCTGTGGGGTCAGCTCCCTTCCACAGACAGTGAACAGCCCAATGACAAAATAGGCAACCTTGGGGCTGGGACACTGTTGGCATGCATGTGAGCCATCCACCACAGCTGTGGTGACCTCCAGGTGGACAGAAGAAGGAGGGACAGGCACCGACAGGGTCGCAATCCATGGTCAGTAACACTGGCCAATCAGTGGGAGTGGATTGGAACCCCGACTTCCTTTCATATCTGTGTGTGGTCCTTTGCTGGGAACTAGCCTCTGCTTCAAGGTGTCAGTGAATAGGTGTGACCCACCGACACCCCACGGATGCTTTGGAAGAGCACAGGGAAAAAAGCAACATCGGGTGCCTCGCGTCCCAGCCGCCTGCTCCCTGCTGTGTGAGGAGAGGCCCCCCTGTGCATTTGCCTGGGATACTTGGGACCCTTCTCCCTGGGCTCCTTCTGTGCAGGGATCCACACTGGGCGCATGCGTGTGTCAGGACGGACACAAGGGTTAAGTGGAACCTGTCCCAGGGCCCTGCACCAATGGGGAGGGTGGACTATGGCCCTGGGGAGCCGGCGAGCCCACCAGCTGAGTGACAGGCTCCGTGCAAGGGCCTCCCAGGAGCGCCGTGAGCACCCAGCTCAGACCATAAAGAGGAAATACGAGCAACAACTTCATCTGGTGTTTCACAAACTCCTCACACGTTTCTCCCCAGGCAAGTCATGCTCTGCGTTTATGAGGCACACATACTTGTCATTTTTGCCTCTGGTCCAAGGAACCAAGTTCTCACCTCAGCCTGGAAATACAGGCCTCTCCATTTGGTTCACTTCCCGGAAAGGCATCCTGTGCGCAGCCCCCACCCCTTCAAACACACACACATACACAGAGCACCCCCGATCAGGAGTCAGCAAACGCGGATTCCCGCCTCCTCTCTGGCTCTAACAAGCTGCATACAGAACCTATGAAGCCCTTTCTAGGCCTTGTTTTTCTCATCTTCAAAATGAGGGCACTGGATGGGTCCATCACTAAGGCCTTTTCCAGCACTGGCTTTCTGTGGGTCAGTGATTGTAAAGAGCCCCCCCCAGGGATGCTCAACCCCTGCCCAGAGAAGCTACAGACCATGGGTGGGCAGCAGGCATCTTGGTGTCCCTTGCTCTCCATGGCCCCCCATCTCAGGACACCGCCTGCCATGCTGAAACGCCAGGCTTTGACCTTTTGCAACAGGAATTAAGCCTCTGGGCAGAGCTGTCTAAGTGGCCTAAACAACTATCGGTTCCCCCTGAGAGGATGCGGCTGCCACGCCACCCTCTTTCCACATGCTTCTATCAGCACAGAGGGTTGTGTTCCACTAACCACACGTTCCCGGTGGTTTTGGGATCAAGAGGCGAAAGGTGGGAGGGGTCCCCTGGCTCCTCTTTGCCTATGCCCCTGTGGGGACTCGGACAGGCTTTTATCAGGGCCCTACTCCCCTGCTCCCCCAGACAGTAGGTTTCAAGCAAAGTCTTTCTAGGACACAGACCCTCAATAGCCTGGCCACCTGGCCTTTGGAGACACAGCCCGGAGGTCCAGCTGGGTGGAGGGGGCAGCAGCAAGCCAGGCCCCCAAAAGCCCACCCAGGCCAGCCCACCACAGGGCAGACCCCTCTGACTAGAGGCCATTCCTTTGGGTTTGGTAGTATTTGATTTTTATTTCCTCAGATTGTGAAGGCTGCTTATAGCGCTTTCTTTTGCAAACCACCATTCAAACGTCTCACCTGTTAGCACTCCCCAGCACCACGGCCAAGTGAATGATTATCTCTGCACCCCAGGTGGAGAAACTGAGGATCGGGGAGCAAACGAGATTGAGCCAACGTCAGCCAGTGAAATTCCGAGTCAGGGACAGAATCAGAATGGTGGTCCAGGCGCTGCTCTTCGGGACCCGGGGTGTCCTTGTGCCTTTCACCAAGGTGGATCGTGACTGGCGGGTCCCGGGAACAGAAGACATGGGGCTTTCAAATAGAGGAAGGGAAAAAAATAAAGGGGAGGAGCCACATGATTCCCACTGACCCCTCCGGCGTCTCTTGGAGGGGCGCCTCCAGCCACCCCCACACGCACACCTTCCCTTTTTACATCAACATTCAATCATCTTTTCCCATTCACTCATCTCTTCCATTTTTATCTTATGCTGCCTGTGAAAATTGGTGTGAAATAAAAAGACAAGTCTGCCTACAGATGTAATCAATTGATTTGGCAGGTGGCCCACAGACACCTAGGACGGGCGAGCCAATTTCCAGTACAGACATCCCCTGCCTGCATTTCTTTCCTCTCCCTCCCCTCTTCTGGCCTCTCGGGCCTCCTCCTTTTATTTTTCCATCTCTTTCTTTTGGGCCGGCTTTGATCTCGTTAGTTTCTGCTTCACGTTTAATGGAAACAAAACAGCCTATGGGCTCCGCCTCCCCTTTCTTTATTATTATTTCGTTATGTGAAAGGCAGTGGAGAGGAAGGTGCCTGCCTTTCCCTGCTGCCTCTGCAGGGTGCTCAGCGCTCCCAGGGACCTTGCCGGTCTTCCTGGAGACCTGGGACCAGGGTCAAGATTTTGAAGGATCCCAGCCTCCTAATCCGTCCCATCACAGACCCCCCCACCAGAGAGGAGTTGGGTCTGTAAAACCAGCCCCCGAAGGACCATCATCCAGGAAAGGAAAAATATCTTGTACAGGAGATGTGTATATTTTCATTCATTAATTCACTTATTTATTAAGCCTCACTATGGGCCAGGCACTGGGGGGGGACAGAAATTAAAAAGCCACAGATCTTTCCCAAGTACATCACCTGGCACAGAGCAGGTGGTCAATAAATGGTGGTCACTGTTGGTCATTTTTATTCTGGAAGTCTCCATTATGAAACAAGACACTTAAAAGTGTTCAGTAAATGTTAGTTTCCTGCCTTCTTGGGCAAGAGAGACTGACTTTGTATAATATCTGCGTATTGGTTTTGTTGTGGTTTTAATACAAAAAAGGATGGAGGCCTGAAACTGAAATGCTTGCTCTGGTGCCATCGAGATGAGAAGACATTCATTCAACACAAATAAACTTATAATTAAAAAGTTGTGGTAAGTGGTGCGAAGGAAAAGCACAGGGTGCTACACCAGGAGTTAATTTGGAAAGGTGGTGGGTGGGGAGTTTTTGTGGATCCAGCAACTGAAAGAAGCACCATTTAACCCAGTGGTTCTCAAAGTAGGGTGCCCTCGGCAGCAGCTGCAACAGCAGGGAGCTTGTTCGAAATGCAAAGTCTCAGGCTGCCCCAGAACCCCTGAATCAGAAACTCTGGGGACGAGGCCCAGCTATAAGCTCCCCAGGTGAGTCTGGTACTTTCTTAAGTGTGAGAACCGCTGATGTCAGCCGAGACGGGAGGGCTGAGTAGGAGCTAATGGGGAGAAAGAAGGCTTTCTGGGCAGAGGGCATGGCGCACACCTAGGCCCTGAGGCAGGAAAGCCCACAGGAGGGAGGCCAGCATGGCTAGGGTGTAGCGAGGGACCGGCAAAGAAGGATCGGAGAGTTGTACCCTGCAGAAGTTTAGAGACCACCAAGAATGGGTGGGTTTCCTTCGAAGTCCACCAGGGTCCCCTGAAGGGCTCTGAGCAGAAGATACCATACAACGTCAAATGTCATCGAATCCTGTTTACATCCGTGCAGGTGGGCCAAGGTTTAAACACCCCCCCCACACACACACAGCCTGGCTCCCAGCCACTCTGAGAGCTTCCTTGGCCACTTCCGTGGCCATGCCTGCCCCGGGAGACTGGCCCCTTCTCAGGCCCTGAGCAAAGGGCACCCTCGTGGGGGTCCCAAGGGTGGTGAGGGAGGTCTAGGCAGAAGGCTCTTTCTTTTCATTCTACACTTTTTGATACCCAATAGAGTTTTCTAAGGGCATATATTCTTTTTATCTTTTTAAAAATGCCAGCGGGGGACATCGAAACACTGGGATTATAGGTTATTTTTGTTTCTGCTCTACAGGTTTCTGCTTTCTATGAAATAAAAGCAAACAAAATTTTATAAAGCCAATATTTATCAAATACCATTATATGCCAGGTACTTTGGTGAGCTCACTCTTCATTCCCTTGATAAATATTTATGGAGCGCTGCTTGCCCTGGCCGCTGTGCAGTCCGGGGGACAGAGAGGAAAAGAGACCAAATTCCTGCCACCATGGAGCTTCCCTTCTAACGGCAACAGTCAGACCAATAAACAAATTTAAAATGCAAAAGTCTGTATCAGAGTTTGCACAGGAAGGGGAGCAGCATGTGTGGGAGGGCTGGTCGGGGAGAGCCTGAGAAGGCGGCAGGGTGAAGACCCAGGACTGAGATGAGCGAGGCAGAGAATTAGCATGCTGACCAGGGCAGGAGGGTCCTGAGAGCAAAAGCCCTAAGGCGGGCACTGGCCTGCAGAGGAGCAGCCGAGAGGGTGGGTGGCTGAAGAGGGCTGGGGAGAGGCTGTGGACCACCGTGCGGATTTTGGCTTCTGTGTGGGAGCCAGTGGACCCCAGGATGTGATCTGACTTAAAAAAAAAAATGTATTGACGTATAGTTGACATGATATCTTATTAGTTTCAGGAGTAAAACAGTGATTCAGTAATTCCACTTCTGGGTATTTACCCAAAGAAACAAGAACACTAATTTAAAAAGTTATATGTATCCCTATGTTCATTACAGCATTATTTACAAAATCAGCCTAAGCATCCATCAGTAGGTGAATGATAAAGAAGATGTGGTACATACACACCACCGAATACTGCACGGCCATAAAAAAGAATGAAATCTTGCCATTTGGTCTGATATTTTGAAAGAATTCCTTGGTTCCATGTTGAGAATAGCCTGAGGGAGGGGCAGGGCAGGAGTGAGCCGTGCACCGGACAAGCCGGTGGGCGATGACGTTAGCTCGGGCTGGGCGGCAGCAATGGAGAATAAAGCAGGTCCGTCTGGGCAGCCTCTCAAGTGGGAGCTACAGGCCTCGGCGCGGGCTTGGACGAGGGAAGAGAGGGAAGCCTCAAGGATGGCGCCATAATTTTTTGCCTGGGCAACTGAAAAGATGGAGTTGAGACGGGCTTTGAGGACTGAGGGAGATGTAGGCTTTTGGAAGAAAGGGAGAGCTGGTTAATTTGGTTTAGGACGTGCAAAATTTGAGATGCTGTAGTATTAGTTTGGATACTCCAAGGGGTAGATGCCAAGCTGACTGGACCTGCCAGAGATTTATTGGGGGAAATGCCCTGGAAGGCGGAAGGGAAGGAGCAGGACGGGGCAGGGAGGCCATCAACCAGCAATGCAGAACTGGCCCCTGGCAAGGGGAGGGTGAATGAGCAGGACAGGGGAGGACAGGTCTACAGCCACAGCCCATTTCTGAGAATGTTTCCACCAGGCCAGGCCGGTGGAGCGTTCTTGAGCTGAGCTCTCCCACTGGGCTGCCCACATCCCACAGGAAGGGGCCTGAGCTGCACCCCGCCATGCTCAGTTGTTGGCTGGGAGAAGCCCACAGGATGCACAGCATCAGGGGGACACGGTGCTGGGCGCAGCTGACGTCAGTCAGCAGGCACCCACACCCACAGGTGTGAGTGGAAGGTTCTCATGGCCACCACCGCCTATTAGATGCAGAAATGGAGATAGCGAGTAAGCAGCTGGATATATGAGCCTGGGGTTCAACACAAGGTCCAAGCTGGAGATAAAAATTTAAGAGTCTTCAGCTTGTAAATGGTATTTAAAGGCACAAGAATGGATGAGAGCGTGGGCAGCTGGGGGAGGTAAGCAGTGCAGGAACTAAGTCCTCAGGCGCACTGCATTTAAAGGTTGGGGGATGAGGAGGAGCCGGTGATGGTGGCCAGGGAAGCAGCAGGGAAACCAGAGCCTGTGAGGCCCTGAAAGTCAAGGACAGACATTGTTTTCAGGAAAGAAACTGTCAGAAACCACTGGCACCCTCTCTGAGGCTTCTTTCTGCCCAATCCAGTGCCCGTAGCTCCCCAAGGCTGCGGGTCAAAGTCTCAACAAAGCTGCTACCCACGGGAGGCACTCCAGAGGGGAGCCTTCTACCGACAGTGCAAGGGCGGACTAAGGTGCTTCTCTCCCTAAGAGGGACTCGCTAGCAAGAGCGGTAACCCCGGCACACGTATGTGGCACTATGTGCCGAGCACGCTTCTCAGGGCTCCCTGAACATTAAACTCTTTTTTGCTCAACACAGCCCTGTGAGGGAGGAATTCTTGTTGTCCCTGTTTTACAGCTGGGGAAACTGAGGCACGGCGCAGTTCAGTCACTTCCTTGACTCCCGTAGGTAAGAAGTGGCAGAGCCAGGGTGCTCACTCAGTCTGGTTGCAGAGTTTCTGCTCTTAAGTACCCTGTCATACGGCAGAGACAGGCAGACAGACAGACAGAATGGGGAGGGGGTGGACACGTTGGTCTGCTGGTATGGTGGGAGATTTTCTAGCAGAACCACCCACCCCACCCAAGTGCGTGGATGCTGACATTTCAGGTCAGAGGCAGCAAAGCGGGATTCCTGTAAGTCCTCCATGCTAGTGGTTGGATAGTGACCTCCCCCCAAAAATGTCCTTGTCTTAACCCCCTAGAACCTTACAGGTGACCTCATTTGGAAGAAAAAGGGCCTTTGCAGATGTAACTAAGATCTGGAGACGAGATCATCCTGGACTTAGGGGAGACCCTAGAGTCAATAGACAGAAAAGGAGCAGATACACCGACGCATGGTTGGGGGGGCCATGTAAGGACAGAGGCAGGGGCTGGAGTGATGGGACTACATGCCAAGGGGTGCCAGCAGCCGCCAGAAGCCAGGAGAGAGGCCGGGAACACCTTCTCCCCAGGGCCTCCAGAAGGAACCAACCCCCAGATACCTTGATTTTGGACTTCTGGCCTTCAGAACGGTGAGAGAATCAATCTCTGCTGTTTTAAGCCACCAGGCCTGTGGCAATTTTTAGGACAGCCCTGAGAAACTGCCAGCTCCCTTTCCCACTGCCCCCTGGCCACCTCCAGCACCAACCCCCCACCAAAGAACCAGGGACTTCTGCCTCCAGGGCCGCCCCACCTCCTCTCACGCCCCCCTCCCTCACTTTCCTCCCCACCCAGCCGTCTTCAAAATGCTGAATCCACGAGGTCCCCATAGCAACCGCTCTGATGCCAGAACCAGGATTACGCACTGGATCAGCAAATAAGACAGCTCCGAGGTGGGGGCCTGGCGGGGTCCACCAAGAAAACCAACGCAGAGGGAGGCAGCGCCGAGTGCCAAACCCACTGGGGTTTATATTAGCTGCTCTTTAGGAAAACAAAACGCTGTGAAAGCCCCCTCAGCCGGATGAATGGGCTGGAGTACCAAGCAACAAGGCTGGAGGCCATGTTCCGCGCCCAGCGTGGGGACGCAGAAGGGGGCGGCCCCGGCGGGGATCCCTGGGTGCCCGGAATCCCAGCACCCTGGGCAGCACCGGTCACCACCGGTCCTGCCAGGGAGGCTCTGGCTGTCCCGGGGCTCCGCGCTCTGCTAGGGTGGTTGCGGCCCCCTGCCCGACACAGCTTCCACTTCCCTGGTGGACACGCCGGTGCTGAGCCAGGGCTGGGTCCAGTGTCCCTCCTGACGCCCACAGCCCCCGGAACCCCTCACGGCTTCCGCCCACAGCGCCCCCTGCCGGCCCCCGCCTCCCCACCCGGCCTGTCCTCCTCCAGCCCGGGTGCCACCTTCTGAACCCTCTCCTCCCCCGCGCCCGCACGTTCTGCGCCTGTCTGTCGCCACCGACACATCTCCAGCCCAGCCTCGGGCCACTCATCATGTGGATTTCAAGCCATCCAGTCCCATCAGCCCCGCCACCCACTGCTCCCGGACTACTTTCCAAACGTGTCCTCAGCAAAACCCATCCTCGTGCCTTCCTTCCCAAAAAAATCCCTTCCCACATACGCGCGCTCGCACGCAGACATACTCACACACAGACCCGCGCTCATGCACACACACGCAGCCACACCAGTACACATGCACACACTCGCAGGCACGCCCACACAGCCCTCATCTCTCTCTCACACACGCACCCTGGGGCGCCGAGGCTCAGGCGGTGCCCACCAGCCACACACAGGCTGCAGACCTGGAGCGTGTGAGACCTCACTGCAGGGGAGGCCTCAGGTCAGGCAGGCGGCATCGGAGCCGGGTCACCGGGAAGTTCTGAGGTTCCCGGCGGCAACAATGGACCTATGCTGTCTCCCTGTGGTCACTCCCACTCACCTAACACAGTGTAAAACACACAGTGGGTTCTTCAGAAACATTTCTTAAATACAAGTAGTCAATCAGTATTCTTAAATATTAGTAGCCACGAGCCACCCAAGCTTAAACCTACATAAGAATGCATAGTGATGGCCAGTTTTGCAAACCAGAATTTCAAATTGGCCTTGCTTAAATCACTAGATCATTCTCAAAAAAGAGAGAGGGAAAGAAAGAATGCCAATCCTTAATCATCTGCCTGTCTTCCATGCACTCCTGACGCAGAGCCTTCACTGACAAATCCCTCTTCTGGAAAATCACCTGGGTCACTGCAATCACTCCCTAGTGTTCAGCACAAACAGCCCCCCAACTTTTGGTTGTGGAATGAATACATAAATGAATGAATCAATTAATGTCACTTTTTCCTGGGCTTGTCTAGCATAGGTCTGAGTACACCGAAGGCATCAGTCAAGGCGGGTGGATGGATGGATAGAAGTGACCTTTGAAATCTGGCTTAAAACTAATTTGTAAGACACTTTCTGGAATATTCCCGCTCCACTCAGATCTCCTTCTTTATTGGGCATTTTTTCAGTATGCATTGAATTCAGCTTGTGATATTTTTGTGTGGACTTAGCCATTTCACTGTCACGGGGGCATGAGTGTGTGTAATGGTTTTAGTCCATAGTTCCTCCCGAGCAAGGACTGGCCGGTTCCCATCATGCTTCCTTTACGCTACTGCAGGGCTAGGTCACCCCTGGTTAAAGGATTTGGTGAGGAGTGGGGTTGGGGGGGGCATTCTGGGGAGGGAGTCCACTGCAGATGCTTCTTGGAGCCTATATTCTGGCTGGTGTCCTTAGGGTTTGGGGCAAGTAAGGAGACTTCTGTAAAGCCAGAAGAACCTACCCCTTAGCTACAATTTCTTCTCCTTTATGGGAAAGTGGCCAGTTGATGTTCCTTTTCAGACCCTAGGGAAATGTCTGATCACCTTCCTGGGAGGCCCCAGCCCCGCCCCACCTTTACAGAGAAGATGACACAGTGGCTAGAGGAATCCCACACCATGTTTCACAGGAAAGGAGGAACAGGAGGCCCAGTTTGTGCAGAACTGAAATCACACTGGCAGACCAGCCTTTTTCTATGCTATGGCCTTGGCTGCCATATCCTGCTTCCTCTTACCCTCATTTCTAGAAGCAAAGGGAAGAAGGAAAATGTAGACCTTTTCCAGGAAGATCTAGAAGCTCTCCAAAATAGCCAGAAATCTCCAGGCTTGTCAGTCAGTACACTGGTGCAGTGTACTGATACTGCTGTTACCTGGATGTACCCTTAAAAGAGGCATAGACTCAGCCCCCTCTCCTGCTGAGGAGTGTGCTCTGACTAAATTAAACCAAATCAACAAAGCAGCACACAGTTGTCCCACATCAGAGCCCGGAGAGACCCTGGAGGGTGCAGCGCCCTCATTTTATGTTTGCTGGTCTGTCAAATGGGGTGATATTAGCACTGACATCACAGACTGCTGTGAGATCTAAATGACAGGGGCCACGTACAATGCTTAGCAGCGTGCCTTCCACATAGCAGGCGCTTCGTAAGGTTGACGGTGATGGTGATGAAGGCCAAGAAGAAACTGCCTTGCCCACGTTCACTGAGGGAATTAGTGGCAGGGCTGCAATGAGAACACAAGTCTCTCCGACTCTGGCGTCTTTGAACTGCCTCGCTGCCATTGCAGCGCCGCTGACGCTTTCCAGCTCCACGCCTCTGCCCAGCCCTGCTCAAACCGCCGGAACATCAGCAGAATCAACAGCGCCCCCTACAGGCCTTGGCCTCCAGGGACTGTCTGACACCTGGCTGGCTGCCTTTGGGAAAAGAGGGCTAAAATGCACAGGAACCATTCCCCGGCAAAGGGAGGAAGGTCCTTTGAGTTCTGCCGGAACCGCAGCGATTTGTCTCCAAAGGTGGCGTTCCTAGAAGGAGCAGCTAGCTGCCTTTCCTCTTTTCCCCTCTCCTCCTCCGCATCCCAAGCTTCTTCACACACTGAATTTAGCACAGACACTGGACTGGGGGGTTTGAGACCCCAGTCCAAGAAAGGCTCTGTAACCTCAGATAAGTCCACTGACCTCGCCAGGCCTTCTTCCTTCAGAACGTCTGTGTCCCAGACAACTGCCAAGCTTAGGAATTCCCTGAGCTCTGCCCAGCTGCCAGCCGGAAGGGGTTCAGGCTGCACCTTTTGCTACTATGCAAGGCAATTTCGGGGCCCCACCCGCTTAAATGTCTAGTGGATCACCTCCTCGCTCAGCCCCACCAGCCGGCCCAGGCCCCTGCTCTCTCCGCGTGTCCCCTCGGCCGCCCCTCTCAGGGCGGTGTGTTGCTGGTAGCTGCATGTCCACATCTCAGCACACGCTGCCATCTGTCTGGGCTCCTCTGGTGTGTGAGCTGTGGATACAAACAGGATTAGCCCATTCGTGTCTCTCTGGCACTTTGCAGGGTCACCTTACGTGTGGAGTTTATGATGAAGTCTTCCAATAATGCCTCCTGACTGAAGCAAATTTGACTTCTATAATGGCCTGCGAAAAGGTCTTAGCCTGGGAGTCTGTGCTGCTCTGTCACAGAAATGAAAGGAGCAGTTTGCCACGATAAAGGACTGTCTGCTTGGCGGCCTGCTCACCCTGGCCAGCTTCCTCCTGCTATCATCTCTGATGACATGGATAAGAATTCTGTTCCAACGGCAGGCAGGCTAAATTTCCTCTCCAGCTCTTCAGGTCAACACGGAACACACCTACCACCTCCACCACCAGGCAGATACACCCTGTGATGAAAATAGCTGCTTAAGTGGGAGAAGGGAGCCTTCCTGAAGAGTGGATGTTCACCACTTTATTTCCTAGGAGGCACCTCTTTATTTGCCCCACAATGATCCGAGAAGTGTGCAAGCAGTAAAACAACCTCAGGAAGTAGATGTACTAAATTGTTTTTCAGAGAGGAGTTGGGTGGAACTGGAGATGTACGCTTTTGATTCTTAATTTGTGCATATACTTTAAAGTGGTTTTTTTTTTCTTTCTATTTTTCAAGTTAACAACAAAACAGCACCTTCCCTGGGGGGTGTGAGTGGGGGTGCGGATGCATATGTTGAATTGCCTTAATTTCATTTCAATGCAAGCTAAGCCAAAACCGAGAAAGCCAAGGATACTGCTGAGTTCCAGACAGTTGTGGGATTTGATGGGGGAACAGTGTAGGGTCGGGGATGGAAAGGAAGGACAGACCTTTGAAAGAATGAGATGACCACTCACAGCCGGCTCCCAGAATCACGAAGGACTTGATATTTGATCAACTTTGTAGAATAAGATCGAGAACAGTTCTTGCCAGCTCCGTGTCCCCAGAGAAGGCATTACGCACATTGCTCAGCTAAGCATCTAATTCCCTCAGCAGGAATTGTGGGATTCCTGAAATGGCTTGTTTGTGGGTTACTCTGATAGGGGAGGAAATGAGGAAACTTCCCAGCGGTGGCTCTTGAGTGAAACAAACGTGGCATCTCTAACAAATGGTGCAAGAAAAGGTCTGAAGGGAGAAAACCTCAAAGGCCCATGTCGCAGAAAGGAAAGGAGCTGCTTCTAACATAATTGGATCATGTCTTGTCAAGAGCCTTGGAAAGCAAGAGCCACAGAGCAGAGGCAGGGCCCAATGTCAGCCACGACCATCTCCCACCCTGGCTGCTTCAGAGTTAAGGATGGAGAGATCTGGCTCTGCTGAAGTCAGGTCACCTTGAAGAAGGATGAGTTCAGAACTGTCAGGAAAAGCGTGGAAACTGTCAGAGGCTCGCACATCCCTGATAGCAGCGAATCTTGATTCCTCACATGACAGCAAAGCTCAGGGGTGTGCCATTTTCAGACAATCCTTGGCAAGATGCCCCCGGATATTACAGCCCTTGCAGGAGTATACAGACAGCCAAGAAAGAGGACAAGGAGGAAACCAAAGCTGGCGACATCGTGACTTCATTCAGGCAAGAGGCTTCTCTGATCATTTCCAGCCATGGCCCTGAGCCCAAGGATGTGGGGCCACCAAGCACTTTTGTCTGTCACTTTTTTAATTATAAAAAAGTGACAAATCCATACAAATAAACAGAAATGGTCTAATGAACCCCCACGCAGCTTTGACAATTATCAGAGTCCTGCCGTTCCCAAGCGATGCATTCCTCCTTCTGCTTGACACCCCCTCCTCTTGGTTTTTTTCTTTGGCAGTTTTTTAGATAAAATTGATATGCATTGAAATGCACAATCTTCACTGTATGATCTGACAAATAGATATATTCATATAACCTGCAAAGAAGGAAAAAAGTTTTCCTTGACCCTCTTAGGATCCCTGTCTGGGTCTGAAAATTAAACTGACAAAGACAGACTGAAAGGAGAAAAGCATACAGATTTTATTGAATTTATATGTACATGGGAGCCTTCCCAAGAGAATGAAGACCAAAGGAGTGACTGGAGCAGGGAGCTTTTATACTTTCTGGGCAAAATATATATCTGTGAAGAATTGACAAGACAAACTGGTTTGGGCTAGGAGTAGTAAATGACAGAGAATTAGGAAGAGAAGGTTAGTTTAACAAGGTTTGTTTATACAGATTTCTTGGCCCCAGATTCCCTGTCTCTGGTGATAAGAATGTGTTCCTTCCTCCTGGGTAAAGGGAAGGAGATTTCACATAGGAGTTTTGTGTCCTATTCCAGGGAAGAGAGGGGGGGTGGGGGAGATCAGAGCAAGCATTCCTGTTGACACTGTTTTTTTAAAAAAAAATCCTGAAACTTAAGATATTTAATATCCCAAAGTGCCATGTTTGGGGATTAGCATGTCCTGTATCCCATCAAACCCAGCCCCTTACTACCATTTAGAGCATTCCATCTCACTAGAATGATCTGCAGTATCTCTTTCCAGTCAATACCCCCACTCCCATCAAGAAATCCCATCCTGATTTTTTTTCATCATAGACAAGTTTCAACTGTAGAAATTCACATTTAAAAAGCCATGCAGGATCTCCCCAGGCAAGGGAAACAAAAGCAAAATGAACAAGTGGGACTATATCAAGCTGAAAAACTTCTGTACAGCAAAGGACACCATCAATAAAACAATAAGGCATCCTACAGTATGGGAGAATATATTCATAAATGCCAGATCTGATAAAGGGTTGACATCCAAAATATATAAAGAGCTCACGCACTTCAACAAACAAAGCAAATAATCCAATTAAAAAATGGGCAGAGGAGCTGAACAGTTCTCCAAAGAAGAAATTCAGATGGCCAACAGGCACATGAAAAGATGCTCCATATTGCTAGTCATCAGAGAAATGCAAACTAAACCACAATGAAATACCACCTCACACCAGTAAGGATCGCCATCATCGAAAAGACAAACAACAACAAATGTTGGCGAGGATGTGGAGAAAGGGGAACCCTCCTACACTGCTGGTGGGAATGTAAACTAGTTCAACCATTGTGGAAAGCAGTATGGAGGTTCCTCAAAAAACTCAAAATAAAAATACCATTTGACCCACGAATCCCACTCCTAGGAATTTACCCTAAGAATGCAGCAGCCCAGTTTGAAAAAGACAGATGCACCCCTATGTTTATCGCAGCACTATTTACAATAGCCAAGATATGGAAGCAACCTAAGTGTCCATCAGGAGATGAATGGATAAAGAAGATGTGGTACATATACACAATGGAATACTATTCAGCTGTAAGAAGAAAACAGATCCTACCATTTGCAACAACATGGATGGAGCTAGAGGGTATTATGCTCAGTGAAATAAGCCAGGCAGAAAAAGACAAGTACCAAATGATTTCACTCATCTGTGGAGTATAAGAATGAAGAAAAAACTGAAGGAACAAAACAGCAGCAGACTCACAGAACCCAAGAATGGACTAACAGTTACCAAAGGGAAAGGGACTTGGGAGGAGAGGTGAGAAGGGAGGGATAAGGAGGTAGGAAAAAGAAAGGGGGCATTACGATTAGCATGTATAATGTGCGGGGAGGGGGCACGGGGAGGGCTGTGCAACACAGAGAAGACAAGTAGTGATTCTACAGCATCTTACTATGCTGATGGACAGTGACTGCAATGGGGTATGTGGGGGGGACTTGGTGATAGGGGGAGTTTAGTAAACATAATGTTCCTCATGTAATTGTACATTAATGATACCAAAATAAATCAATAAATAAAATACAAAGCCATACAGGATGCACTCTTTGGTGTCTGGATTTTTTTCTATCTGCATAACTTCAGTGAGATTCTCCCAAGTTGCTACCGTCTCACTCATTCACTCCTTTTTATTGCCCATTACTCTTCAGTTGGATGGTTATCCCTCTCTTGTGTAACTATCCTCCTGTTAATGGCCATTTGCATCCTTCCCAGTTTGGACTGTTATTAATAGAAGTGCAAATAATAATTGTGCACAAGACTTTTGTGAACCTATGTTTTCATTTCTCTTGGATAAACATCTAGTAGTGGACTTACCAGGTCATAGAATAGGTACACAGTTACCTTTGTGAGAAATTGTCAAACTTTTCTCCAACATGGTGGTAATATTTTACACCCCATAAGCAGTGCAGGAGACTTCTGGTTGCCCCACATCCTGGCCAACATTTGGGGTTGACAGTCTCTCAATATTAGCCTGTCCAGTGAGTGCCATGTCTAGTAGAGCCCATTTTCATTCAGCTTTCCTTTGCATTTATCTGGTGACTAAGAAAATATTGAGCTTTTTCTTAAGTGCTTATTGGTTACTCATAAATCTTCCTTTGTAAAGTGTCTCTTAAAATCTTTGGCCTGTTGAATTGAGTTGCCTTTATTATTGAGTTGTAGACATTCATTGATATCCTAAATACAAGTCCTTAGTCATATGTTTCGTGAATGTTTTCTCCCAGTTTTTGGCTTGCTTTGGATTTTGTTAATGGTATCTTTTGATTAGAAGGAGGAATTTTTTATTTTGAGAAAGGCTAATTGATCTTTTTTTTCTTTTATGATTATTATTTCCTGTGTCCTATCTAAAGTATCTTTACCTACCCTAGATTGCAAAGACACTCTCATTTTTTTCCCTGAAAGCTATTTAATGTTATTTCTATGTTTATTCTGTCATTTATCTCATATTAATTTTTGTGGATCATGTGAACCAGGGACTGAGGTTTTTTTCTTTTTCCCATGCAGGTATCGAATTGTTCCAATAGCATTTATTCAAATGATTTTCCTTTCCCCACTGAAATACGTTGGTGCCCTTATCAAAAGTCAATTGCTCATGGAAGTGAGTGGCCACTTGTTGTGGCCCCAATATTCTGTTCCACTGACCAATTAGTCTCTTACTATGGGGATACTACACTGTTATAATTACTTTATAGTGAGTCCTAAATTTAGGAAGTATGAGTTTTCCAGCTTTGCTCTTCTTTTTCAAGACTGGTTGGTTATTTGGGGTCCCTTGTTTTCCCATATGAATTTTATGAGCATATTATCAATTACTGTTTTGATTGGGATTGGATTGAAAGTATTAATTGGGGGAGAATTGACACCTTAATAACACTGACTAATCTAACCCTTGGACATGGTAGTTCTCTCATTTATACAGACTGTTATTTTAGAAATTACAAAAACGTTGCAGGTATTATTTTACAATTATCAATTATTATTATGATTCTGGAATCTGTCATTTCTCTCAGCAGTATGTTGTGGTTTTTATGTGTAGAGGCTTGGCAGATCTGTTGGTAAATTTAGTCCTGCTTTGTCCATCACCCCAAAATTCATATGTTGAAGTTGTAACCCCCGATGTGATTGTAGTTGAAGATAGGGCTCTTAGGAGGTAACTAAGGTGAACACGTGCACACCCCAAAGAGAGGCCAGGGGAAGGCACGTTGAGAAGTGGCCGTCTGCAAGGCAGAAGAACCCAACCGCGCTGACCCCCCCGGATCTTGGACTTCTAGCCTCCAGAACTGTGAGTAAATAAATGTCTGTTGTTTAAGCCCCCAATGTCTGATACTTTGTTATGGTAACCTGAGCAGACTAATGAAATTCCTGAGTGTTTCTTTCTTTTTTTAAACATTGTAAATGAAATTTTTAAATTTCATTTTCTAATTGTTTTTACTATTATATGAAAATGCAACTGGCTTTTGTACATTGACCTTGTAGCCTGCAATCTTGCAAAATGCACTAGCTCTGGTGGTGCTGTTATTAATCCTAGGGATTGTCTACAGAAACAACCGTATTATCTACAAATAGAGTTTTTCTTCTTCCTTTCCAACTGGATGTCTCTTGTTTCTTTTCCTGCCTATTGCACTGGCTGAAATTTCCAGAACAATGTGAAGTAAATGTGGTATCAGCAGATATCCCTGTCTTGGCTCCAGAAGTAGGAGGAAAGCCTCCAGGCTTTCATCATTAAGTGTAATGTTAGCTGTAGTTTTTCATCTATGCCCTTGATCGTACTGCGAAATTCCTTTCTAGTACTATGTGCTGACAGTTAAAAATTTTTCTCCCAGTTTTACTGAGATATAATCGACATGCAACATTGTATTAGTTCAACGTGTACAATATAAAGATTTGATATAGGTGTATATTGTGAAATGGTTTACCACAATAAATTTAGTTAACTTCCCTCACCTCACACAATTACACATTTTTCTTGCGATGAGAATTTCTAAGATCTATTCTCAGCTACTTGAAAATATACAATACAGTATAAATTTTGATTTTTTGAATGGCATTAAGCATTTTCAACTGCTTTTTCTCTATCTTCTTTATGCTGCTAATATAGTGAATTATACTAATTAATTTTTGAATGTTAGACCAGTCTTGCATTCCTGAGATAAACTGCACTTGGTTATGATGTATTAGTCTTTTAATTTATTGCTACATTCACCTAATATTTTATTAAGGATTTTTGTATCTATGCTCATGAGGAATATTGGCCTATATTTTTCTTTTCTTGCATTATCTCTGTCAAGTTTTGGCATCAGGGTTATTCTGGCCTCATGAAATGAGTTGGCACATTTTCCTTCTCCCTTTATTATAAACAATAAATGTATCAACTTCCTCTCTCCATAAAGGAAATGGTGTAAGTAAAATCGTATTGGTATTTGACAGAATCTGCCAGTGAAACTCACTCGGCCTGAAATTCCTTTGTGTAAAGGATTTTTTAAAATAACAAATTCAATTTCTTGGAAATTCAGATGTCCTATTTCACCTTGTGTCAGTTCTCATTAAGTTGTGTTTTTCAAGGAATTAGCCCATTTCATCTAATTTGACAAATATTTTAAAATGAAGTTGCTTACAATAGCCCTTACGATCCCTTACATGTCTGTAGGTTCTATACAGTCTCTTTTTCATTCCTAATATTGGCTGTTTGTATTTTCCCCTCCTTTTTTCTTGGTAAGTCTTGCAAGAGGTTTATCAATTTTATTCATCTTTCCAAAGAACCAATTTTCAACTTTATTTTCTGTCTATTCTACTTCTGTGGTCTCTGCTCCTTATTATTACCTGCCTTATCCTTACTTTGCATTTAATTTATTGTCTTTTTCTGGTTTCTTAATGTGGAAACTTAGAAAACTTGTTTTAAGCTTTTCTTCCTTTATAATGTAGCCCTTTAAGCTATAAATGTGTCCATAAGCAAGCATTCAGCTGCACTTCATAAATTTCAATATGTTACACTCTCATTATCTTTCAGCTTAACATGTTTTCTAACTTCATGATTTTGTTTGTTTCTTTGTAACCCATGGGTTATTTAGAAGTGTTATTTAATTTCCAAATCTGCCGGCTCTTTTTCATTGTTTTTGATTTCTAATTTAATTACATTGTGCCCGATAATATATTCTGTAAGATCTCAATTTTTTAAAATTACTGAGAGTTGTTTTATGGCCTACCATGTGTCTTTCAACTGTTTCATGTACATTTGGAAAGAACATGTATTGTCTAGTTGTTGTGTATAGAGTTGTATAAATATTAGGTCAAGGTAATTGATCTCCTTTCCAATATCTTATTATCTCACCAATTTATTTTTAATTGATTGTTCGATCAAGTAGTGAGGCAAGGGTGCTAAAATCTCCAGCTGGGATTGTGTGCTTATCTAGTTCTCTTCAGTTCTTTCAGCTTTTCTTGTGTGATTTTGGAGCCCTGTTCCTAGGTTCATACACATTTTAAATTGTTCTCTCTTCCTCATGTTTGGAACCTTTTAACATTATGAGATGTCCCTCTCATCTCTGGCAATATTCCTTTATCTTAAAGTCCAATTCATCAGCTATTCATAGAGCCACTCCAGCTTTCTTATAATTCAGTGTTTGCATGGCATATCACTTTCTATCCTTCTGTCTTTAACCTATTTGTGTCTTTGTATTTAAAATCTCTCTCTTGTAAATGTAGAGTGGGTCTCACATTTTTGTCCAGTCTGACAGTCTTTGCTTCTTAGAAGGAGTGTTTAGTCTATTTATTTTTAACAACGCTATTGATATGATTGGGTTTAATCTGCATTTTTTGCTATTTGCTTTCTATTGGTCTCATCTGTTTTCTTCCCCTGAGCCTCCTTTCCTGCCTTCGTTTGTGTTTATATATATCAGCATTCCCTTTTGATTCCAACACTGGCTTTTTTTAGTGTGATCTTTTATTCATTTATTCCGTTATTTCTTCCTGCTGGTTTGAGTTAGCATCTGGTGTTATTTCATTCCAACCTAACAAACTTCCTATAACATTTCTTAACATGCAGGTCCACTGGCAGTTAATTCTCTTAGTTTTTGTTTATTGTTAAATGTCTTTCTTTTACCCTTACTTTTGAGAGATAACCTGGCTAGGAATAGAATTCTGAATGGCAGGATTTTTTTCCTTCTTCTTGAAGCATTTTAAAGTTACTGTTCTACTGTCTTCTGGCCTCCTTTGTCTCTGATCAAAAGTTAGCTGTCTTTAGTATGTCTTAATAGAACGTGTTGGTTTTCTCTGAATACTTTCAAGATTCTCTCTTTATCTTTGGAGTTTGGCTGTTTGATTATGATGTGCCTACGTGTGGTTCTCTTGATATGTGCCTGGCTTAGGGTTCATTGAGCTTATTGGATCTGTAAAAATGACACATCTTTCACTAAATTTGGAGATTTTTCAGTCAATATTCCTACAATATGTTTCTGTCTCATTTTCTGTCTCTTTCTGGTACTCCAATTACACGTATTTTAGCTGGATATTGTCCCACAGATTTATGAGGCTCTGTTAATTTTTCTTCCATTTTTTTCCTCTCTATTCTTCTAACTGGATAATTTCTATTGATCTGTCCTCAAATTCACTGACTCCTCTTCCATCTCCAATCAAAGAATTCTTCCATTTCAGTTTGTATATTTTGGGTGTAGAACCGCAAAGCCCAATACAGTAGTCACTATGTGTCATTTGAATTCAAATGAATTAAAATTAAATAAAGTTAAACTTCAGTCCCTCATCACAGCAGCCACATTTCTAGTATTCAATAGCCACATTTGGCTAGTGTTTACAGTGCTGGACAGTGCACATAACGAACATTTTTATTACTCCCAAAAGTTCTTTTGGACAGAGCTGACCTAGAATTACAATTGGCTCTTTTTTATTGTTCATATTTTTTTACTAAGATTTCCTATCTTTCATAATGTATATCTTTTCCTTTAAGTCCTTGAACATATTCATACTAGGTGCTTTAAATCCCTTTGTACTGTTTGCAACCTCTGGCTCATCCTGTGGTCTGTTTCTATTGATGGCTTTTTCTCCTTGAATAAGAGTAACATTTTCCTTTGTCTTCTCCTTTCTAGTGATTTTCGGTTGGATACTGAACATTTTGAATAATACATTATAGAACCTTTGGAGTCCATTTTGTTCTCTGCCAGTTTATTCTAGCAGGCAATTAAGCTGATTGTATTCAATCTCCAAAACCCATCTCCCCTTTGAACGGTGACAACTTGAATCTCCACTCAGTTCCTTCAACTTCCAGCTACTATGTTTTTTCTTCTGAGATGCATTGAGTATCCCCTGAATATACATATCTTAGATGTGCCTAGAATTTGGGTAGATTTTGTATGTAGATCTGGGGGCTCCTCTCCCCTGTGGCAAACTTCCTTCAAGGATTCCCCCTTAACTTTCTGGCTTTCTTCCAGCCCTGAACTCTGTCCTCTGGCACCTCAAGCCAGGAGAACTATGGCTTCCTGCCACTTCAATTTATGTACAGATTTGGGAGTTCTAGATGAAAAGCCTCAAACTCACACTTATCACCGATACAGTTCATCTTTCCAGGGCACATTCTGCTCTAGTTTCTGCCGGTTTTTTATTGCTCTTCTGTGCTGTTTTATATTCTGTGAAGGTTTCATAGTTGTTATATGGAAGGGCTGCTCTGAACAAATCACTACACTATTATGAGAAACCAGAAGTTCTCACCAAGCATTGTTTTCACAGTATGACATTCACCCAGTTTGTGTTGCTAAAGACTGTTGACATTGGGGTCTGTGGCCTTGGAAGGAGCAGCCTCCATTCTTTGATGCCAGGAAGAAAACCAAAGGCTAGTCTCAAACCATCAGCCATCAGAGTCTAAAGTGATCAGTAGCTCTGGTTAGAGTGTCACTGCTTTCCTAGGAATGTTGAATATCCAAGAGGAAACCAGCACAATTCCATCTGGACCCAACCTCTCCTCCCATCCTTTTGAAAACAGAAACAAACTTTGCTTCTTCCTCCAAGGAAAGAAATGATGGAGCCTGAAGATCCGATCAGCATCATTATCATCATCCATTAAAACAAATTCTCCTTTAACCACCTATACATACCTATACCTACCTCTAGGTGACACTCGTACAGAAGCCTAACAGTCCAGCAAAAATGTGACATATGGGTGTTGAGAAGTCATATTTCATGGTGGGGGAAATACGAACTCAGAGCCCAGTCCCACCATTTCTAGCTGTGTGGCCTTGGGAAATTTTTTTGACTTCTCTAAGCCATAGTTTTCTCACCTGCAAAGCTGGGATAATATCTACCTGTAGGGTTGCTATGAAAATTAAATGTTAAAGCACGAAAACTACTTACCATAATGCTGACGACCGAAGACTCAAGAATTCTGTTTCCCACCCTCTTCCCTCAGATCCATTTCTAGGGCACTTGGACTGTCTACAGTCAGCCACCAGAGATTCCAGTTGAGAGAAAAGTCTCACAAACATCAGAGCTAATCCTAGGTAACCGTTCTCTAAATGTTTGTGACTCACCTAGAAAGACCCTGAGCCCTTTCAGAGGACTACTTCATTTTCCTACCATTTCCTGAGAATTTTGCTCTCTAAGATTCCTGGTGTGGGACATTTCAATGAAGTCTTCCAATTTATGACATCACCTGAGGAATAAGTCCCTTTGAAACATCTGGTATCGAGATGGAAGAGAAAGCTATGATGTCATCATTTCCAGTGTCATCTTCTCAGGTTGTGACATCAAGACTGCTGGTATTCACCTTTCCTAAGATGAAATTCACACAAACCTGGCTGCATCACCCCCCAAACAGGGCAAAGCTTCTGGCTCTTCTGGGGTTTTCCTTCTTTTCAAGTGTATATCCCATTAAAGGCAAGCATTGTTGAACCACGTCAGCGCCCACTGGAAAAAGGCCTTCCGTGGTGTTAGATCCTCCAGTGAGCACCTGCTTCCCAGGTGTCAAGCAGTTATTAACTTCCTGGTTCATGACAGCACGTTGCAATGTTCTGTTTCTTATACGAGCACTCTGCCGACAGTGTAGGAGCCATGCTTATCCACAAAACACAAGGTGGCCCTGAGGCTCCAATTACTCAGCACTCAAGAACAATGTCATCACAGGAAGAACACTGCACAAAGTGACAAAAAGCCCTCGGTCTGTCTTCACAAGAGTCAAGTTGCTCCACAGCTATCTGTGCAGGGCCGTCTCTATCAACTGTACCTGCCCAAAAACTCCGGGGGGGATTTCTTTCTAATGATGAGCCATGGCCCACCCCCTACCATGAAGAAGACTGGTGTTCAGTGCTTAGAACGAAAAACCAAATGGTTGTTGGTGAGTGTAGGGGTGTAGTACCAAATTATGCCCCAGACTACCTCCCTGCTCACTGCCGATCGGGTTGTACCACCTCCATGGAAGGTTATCACCTGATTCATTCATTCACTCAATGCATATCTGCATGTCTGGCTCTGGGAAAACAGCAGAGAACAAAACAGACGTGGGTTCAGCCTCCAATGGCTTTCATTCCAGTGGGGTGACATAGATGATAAGTGAATGGATAAATACATTGTGTAGCAATAAATGCTAAGGAAGAAAATAATGAAGTAGGACAAGAGGATAGAGACTGAAGGGGTCAGGGTTTTATTTTTGCAGAGTGTTTGGAGAAGCCAAGATGATATTTGAGCAGAGTCCCAGGACCATGCAGGTACCTGAGGGAGGTGTCAGGCAGAGAGGGAGGCAGGAGCATCCTTAGTGAGTTTGAGAATGACAAGGGGAAAGTGAGGCAGGAGCAGAGTAAGCAGGAGGCAGAGAGGTGGGAGATGATGAACCCAGGAGGTAGAAAAGGGCCGGATCTTGTAGGACCCCTTTGAAGGCTAATGCATGGACCATAGCAGCCACTACCTAACAGTCTCTCTCAGTCTTGCTTTCCTCCAATTCACTATTCCCTCAGTTACTAGAATGAGCTGCCCGGGTTGCCTTCTTATATAACACCCTCAGCACTTCCATCACTTGCAGGACCAGGCTCCACGTCCTTAAGGTGGACTACAAGGGTCTCGTTGACCTGGCCCTGAATCGCTCCCCAGCCTCACCCCCACCCTCTGCAATTTACACCCCAGCAAATCCCTGCTGCTTGGACTTGTCCTGCCTGCCTTGTGCTTCTTTTGCTTTGAGCCTTTGCTTGTGGTTCCTGCTCTGCCTGGAAAGCAGACACCAAATGACTCAGCCAGCTACTCAAAAGTCAAGACCTTAACGTCTATTTGAGGTCAATCATTGGGCTAAATCAGGTGAACAAGGAGAAACTTATGCCAGGAGTTTATAAGAGGCATAACCAAATATTAGCTCTGAGGGTGCTCTAATGATCTGAAACCAGAGCAGAGGAAGCAAATGCTCAGGCTATAACAACTGGCTCATCCTATCAGGTGACATTGTTTAGGACAGGGACAAGCATTGGCTGACTGAAGGTTTTCCACAGAAGACACACTGTATGTCACATGAATGCAAAATGTTCTATGTTTACAGTTTTTCTAATCTGCACCATACAAATTATTCACACAAATAAACTGAGGTTTCGCAGATCTTACACAGGTTAGTTAGCTCAGGGCCTCTCCCTGCCTCAGTTGTCTCATCTGTAAAGTGGCTGCTACAAATAGTACCTCTGCCCTAGGCACATAAGGGCTAGAAGAGCTAGTGTGTGTAAAGAGCTTAGACAGTGCGTGTCAGCTCAGGATGCTACAACAATATACACAGACTGGGTGGCTTAAATGACAGGCCTTTATTTCTCATGGTTCTGGAGACTGAAAGTCTAAGATCAGGGTGATGGTAAGATCAGGTCCTGGTGAGAGCTGCCTGCTGGCTTGTCGATGGCACCGTCTCACTGTGTCCTCACATGGTGGAGAGAGAGGAAGCGCTGGTCTCTTCCTCTTCTTATAAGGACACTAATCCCACCACAAGGGCCCCACCCTCATGACCTCCTCTAAACTGAGTTACCTCCCAAAGGTCCCATCTCCTAACACCTTGGGAGTTAGAGCTTTAACAGATGCCTTTGGAGGGACACAAACATTTGGCTCATAACAGTGACTGGCGCATATCAAGAGCTCAATAAATGTTTGCTACACTTGAAAGACATATCAAGGTTGCACAAAAGCCTTTCTCCAGGCTGCCTTTGCTGGTCCAAGACACAACAGGTTAAGAAGTGACATGTATGCCAGAGAGCATGGGGGTCATTATCAGGATTTACCTTGATTTTGCATGCGCATCAAGAGGTATTTTCCCGGGAGTTAGCCCACCACTTTTTGCAGCCCTAAAGGATGCTTTTTTAAGAGGCTATTCTTTCCTTTCCTGCTGCTCATCTCCACGTTTGGGTCCTCGGCCACTGAGGTCATGTCTGGTTGGGGGTGTTTCCTCCTCACTGCATAAGCCCCAAACCTAAGAGCTCTGACTCTTCCAAGCTGCTCGGCAGCCCAGCTGATTTGATCACAATCACAACCATAGGAACATGGTTCCTGTGGCCACATCCACACTGCAGGTGCTCGTACAAGGCTGGTGCCTTTGTGTCTGCAGCAGTGAATCCATGCATTTCTATGCGCCTTTACTGAATGCCTCCTGGGTGTGTCATATGGGTGCCTACTGAGCTGTCTCCACCCCCCACAACCATCACCACCATTACAGCAAACCCACCTCATTATCATCCTTGAGTGGAAGCCAGCTCCTTTCCAGCCCCGGCCCCATAGTTCCTGAGGAGCGGGACCTCTCCTTCCTCAGCCAGCCCTGCTGTCTCTCCAGCATCCTCCTCAGCCTCTAGATAACCCCCTAAGGACTGGCTTCCTGATATCAGGCTGTGGTTAGCGATCTGCCTCCAGCCACCCCCTCATTGTTCTCCATGCCCCTGATGCACTGTGAACATGTCCTGCTCTGTAATCTCCTTTGATTTTCTAAATGTTCTGTATCCTTGGTCCCATCCCTACCTGCCTGATTTGTCTTAGTCTCTGGGAGTGTTCTTCTCTCTTGAACACTCATTTCCCTCACCCTCCATCCATACACCAATCTCGCCACCCTCCCTGACATTGCCCATCCCCAAGTCTATCAAACAACTCTAAGAACAAACATTTCCAGACACCAACTCCCCATCTCCATCCATGGCAGGCCTAGGCTCCCAGGTTCACGAGGATGTTACTGACAGGTGTCCACCCCAACTGGAGTAGCAAATGGAGGGGAAGTTTCAAGCTGTGGCTCTGCTATGGATGAGTATCACACTTCTGCTCTGAAGACACCACGGGTAAGGTCTGGGCATCCAGATAGCGAGTTCTCATTCTCCATTCCTGAAGTTTCTGTCGAGCTCATTTCAAGAGGGTTTGCATGTTGTCCTTGCTTATTGGCACAACACCATGGGGCTCCTGGGCATGCACAGTAGGTGTGCAGCCACGCTTCCAAGCACATGGGCGCCCGCAACATCCCCATCATTTTCTCAGGCTTATTTTTCAGTGGTATTAAAGGACCACAAAGAATTTCTGAGTCATCGCATTCTCTGGTGTTATTATTGGTTGTGGAGCATTGAAGGGGACAAACAATGCAGGATGTTCTTTTGCCTCTTCAGTCCGAGGAATTTATTTTCAAGAATTTTTTTCATCATTGTGTTGAAAGAACTCAAGAAAGACTCATTACTCTCCTTTCTCTTTTAGCTGAGCATAAAGCCCGTTCGGAGGGGAAGCTTGGACCATTCGCTTCAGGACAGGGGTTTTGGGCGGCAGTTGGAGGTAATTGTGGAATCTCCTGGGTCTTCGCATTCGTCTTTGGAAAACTGTCAGCCTCACTCCTGGCATTCATGCTCAGTGTGGCAACCTAGACCCTAACTGATAGCACTGGATGCCCATCCAGATGATGACACTGCTGATGAATGTCACAGCCGTGTTGGGGTCCCGCCCTTTTGTGCTCCTTGCTATGGAAATAGGCACCTAGAAACCTCAAAAGCTAAATAAAAGTTTTTATCTTACTCATGCTACAAGGCCAACCACGTCTAGCTGGATACTGTCTCATGACTCGGGAGTGTAGGTCCCAGGAGACTCTATCTCAGCCAGGGGAAGGGGTGCGGTGGCTCACACTGGCTCGCACAGTAGACTTGGCCCTGCCTCCCTCTGCAGGCGCATGCCTCCCACCATGTGCCCACAGCAGGAGCAACCGCACTGATGACCACCACGCCTTTCCCCTCCCCGAGACCTTCCAGCATATTCTGTCCACTCAGCGTGGCCCCTAGCTGCACCTTTCTGTCCCTTTGGTTCCTGCACCCACTTTGTTTCCCATCACCAGTTTGGAAAGCTTCTCAGGTATTTTCCCCAAGCTGCACCAACACTGGGGTGAGAACAGAGTCACAAGTTGGGGCAGGGAGGGGAAGCAAGGACGGGAAGTGTGGGGAGGGCAGAGGAGGAAATCTGGTAACTTCCTGGCTTGATCTCATACCAACAGAACTGTGGGAACTTGTGGGAACTCAGCCTTCGTCCAGCCCCTCCTGGCTGGTGCAGGGAAGGTCTCAGCTGTGCTTCCACCCCACAGTGCCTGCCTCTGGCTCCAGCGCTTTCTGGGGCCCCCTTGCCCGGGTGCAGGATGTCCTCCCCTGATGCTCCCTGGTTCCAGCTACAGCCACTCCACCGTGAGAACCAGGTGACCCGCCCGCTGTGGGACTCTGCCCTGTGGACCTCAGGCACTAGGGGCAGCCCATCCCTCTTGCATTACATGCGGTCACGCGGGGGTACAGAGCAATGTGAGCTCTAGCCCCTGGGCTCTGCATAAAGATGGAGAGATGGTTGACAATGTGAGAAAGGCTCTCTGCTTGTACTCCAGTGGTCCCTTCCCTTGGACCCGAACCTGGGCCCAAGAACCAAGCCAGACCCCAGACTTCCCTCTTCACAGGAAGTGTTGGTCTATCTGTTGTTCCCTCCACGAGGGTCCTGTGTCCCTTCTGCAAAATTCCTCCTGGCAGGACCTCCATCTCAGGACTGAACAGAGTTTAGAGTCTTAAATGGTCCCCAATATACAAAAAGAAATCATGAGGTGTCCAACCTGGGACTAAAATGAGGACGATGTTGTGCATAGTATCAGCTATTTGATGATAAAACAAATGATAAATTTGGACCTGACAACTTTCTGGTCCCTCTGGCTCTGAGATTCAGTGACGTTTCTCCGAGCTGGGCTGATTGCTCTCCCTGAAGGAGGGGGTGGAGCTCAGAACTAGAGAAATGAGGATACACATCCAGTGCCCGCCACCTGCCAACACAGGCTCCCCAGCTTTGGGGGGCAGTCCCAGGGACGTGACAGGCTGTGCTCAAGTGAGTCAAACAGCTGAGGCAGATTTAAGAGGGCACCAAAAACTCAGTCAACAAAGTGATGTTTTAATGGGATAGTTTTAAAAAATCAAAATTATGTTTTAAAAAATGAGTTGACTATATATGTTTGACTTTGGCTCTTATCTATTCTGTTCCATCGGTCCGTGTGTCTGTATTTATGCCAGTACCATACTGTTTAGATTACTATAGCTTTGTAATATAATTTGAGATCATGAAGTGTGATGCCTGCTCCTTTGTTCTTCCTTTCCAAGATTGCTGTGGCTCTCCAGGGTCTTTGTGAAAAACATACACAGTGAGCAGAACATCCAAATGTTCAGCAAAACCCCTGTCCCTACACTGCATGGCCTTGCCTCACCACCTCACGTTAACCCCGCCCTGTCAGACCCTGTCTTGACTAAACATTTGGGTATTGTGTTCATTATGGATTTTTTTTTGCTTTTTGCTCTCATTTGGATTACTTCTGATTGTCTTCCCAAGTTTCTGGCATCTGCTTAAATGCGTACCCAGAGAGTACTTCTCTCTCCTCATCCCGTCCCAGCCCCACGCACCAGACTCCACCTGCCATGTGCCATCCAACACCCACCCCCTGCTCTGGCTCCCTGCATCTCTCACAGTTCCTCGAATATAATGATCCCTGTAGCAGACATTGTCCTTGGCCCTGACCTCACATGCTGGTGACTTCTGACTGCGAACACCCACGACAGCCTGAGGGCTTTCCTCTGGAGGCAAGAGTATGTTCACAGCTCCCTCTGGGGCAGCTGTGTTCCCGAGGCCAAGCTCATGCCACTCAGCATGCGACATACGGGCAAGTCAAGACGCAAGGTGTTATTCAGGAAAGCGACTTTATTCGGAAAGCCAGCAGACCGTGAAGATGGCGGACTCATGTCCTAAAGCCCCAGCTTAGCTCAGGGTTGACTGCAAGCTCCTATGCTAGGGAAGGGGGAGCAGGTTAGGAGGTGACTGAAGGCTGCAGACGTCTGGGTGCCAGCGAGGGTCCGAGGGCAGCTGAGATGTTGTGTCCTTGGTTAGCTGGCTCTCGCCAACCTAGGTCTGGTCACTGTGTTCCTAAAACTCTTTGACAAGGCAGTCATTATTTTATAGATATTTCCCTGTCTCCTGGAGGAGGTAAGCTTTGGATAAGGGGCTATTTCCAGAAATTTCAAACTGTTAGCCAAATTCCTTCTGATGCTCAACAAGCCTATGTGCAGGGCTGCAGGGCTGAACAGAAGCCCTTTTCCTTTTGGCCCAAATGTTAAGACAGCAGAGAAGACAAATATACTATGGAGGCAGAGAGGCCAACTTTTTCACTAGGTTACAGATGGACCTGCCAGAGAATGAATCCCTCTGGAGATCTGGTGAGTAAATGTCCCAGCTCCTCACTCCTTCAAGTGGGACAGTTTGGAACTGCGTGCAGCGTACCTCCCAGAGATCTGCAAAGGGACAGAGCCCCAGGGTGTGGGCTTGTGAGCACACTGACACTCAGCTGCCGCCCCCTATCCCCAGGCTCACTTCCCCAGACCCTTACAGTGCTGCCTAGGATCACCTCCTACTAAATTGCTTTGGGGCAACAACGCCTGAGACACCCCAGTGCCACTGTCACTTCCTGCCACTAGTGTCCCTGTCTACTGATGTCCCCCGGAGTCTCAGCCCCTAGTAAAGGAGGCACGGCAGGACAGTGACAAGGTGCCTTGTCCCATCCGCCCCATGTCCCTTTGGCCCACAGACTGTTCCAGAGAGTGCAGAAACAGTACAGTATGTGCCCAGCGCCATGTGTAGTCCTGTACGGAATCTGCTCTTTTCGCTTCTACTTGAGTCCCTCTGTCCCAGGACTGAGGTGTGAGGAGCCCATGGTGGGCAGCCTGGAGAACCAAGCTCTGCAAGCAGGCGGCCCCAACCCCGAGTTCCCAGCCCTTCCCGAGGGCTCTGATGTGAGCCTATCCAGCCAACTGTTTCCCTCCCTCCCTCCCCAGTTCTCAAGGCTCTGCCTCAGATCAGGTGACAGTCCTTAAGTACTTAGCTCATAAGTACACATGATTAGCCCAGGGTCCCCGTGGAAGAATTTTTTAGCAGAGTCCTTAAATGTCAAGCATGGAAAAGAAAGTTCTTAGATAGAAGCTCAGAGAATTTTCAGAGCCGTGACAGTGCTAATGATTGTGAACAATATGCCCTGATCAGAACCCTGGAATAATTCGTAGTGCTGCCCAGCCCTCCTGGCCCCTCCAGCCAGGCCTGGAGCTTCGAGGTGCCCATCAGGAGGCCAACGGGAGGGGTAGGCTGGAAGTTGGGGGGCCGAGCACTGCAATCCCAGCTCTTCTGCAGCAGCTGTGCAGGTGTGGCCCGGCCCATCCCCGCTCTGACCCTCAGTTTCCTCACTGGCAAAAGGAGGGGTTTGCACCAGATTCTCTCTGGGGTCCTCTCCAGCTGCATGATTTTTAAGAAGAAAAAAAAGTCCTTCACTTTGAAGGGCTCAGAGACATGACAAAATAGCCTTTCAAGGGGGAGACAGCTGGGATTCCCCAGGAATTTTTTAGGAATAGGAAAAATACCAATCAGTGGGAGAGAAGTAGCAGGTAGTGTCTGAGGGAGACGGGGTGAGGGCATGACATGGGTGCAAGCAGAGAACTTGGCCCGTGCCGCGTATACTCTCCCCGGGATCTCTGAACTATGATCAGACATTTTCTTCAAAATGGGCCACTAGGCAGCATCCAGGGACCCAGGGACTTGGTCCACTGCTTGTGCTAATGTCCCATGCTGGAGACACAAGGACAGTTTCTCAGCCTGCGTTTCACTGCCCTGGGAGTGGAAGGGCCACAATCCCCCACCTCTGAGAGGCAGGAATAACCACAGGCTGAAGGGAATTGGTGGCCCAACAGGAGAGGCCACACCCACATCATTTCAAAAGAACAAATAGATTAGAACCCACAAGCTACATCATCAGGGCCCAGAGGGCAATTCAAGCCCACAAATACCGACACTGAAATATATCAAGAAGTCCATCCAGGAAGGCCAGGAAATCAGGAAGCATGCCGCCCAATCCCAGGGCAGCTCCGATGGGCCAAGGTGACCAGCTCCGCTAATGTGGCTTTTTCTAATGGATGCAGCCTTCGGAGCCCTCTTTCTGGGCCCCTCAGAGGCCCGTTAACACAGTTTGCCAGTGAAAGAGTTCAGGAAGACGTCTTAAGCATTCAAACCAACTCCTCCATGGCTTTCCTGCCCTGGAAGTTTTCCAAAATAAGAGTGGGAGGAGAGCCAGACGGTACCCACCTCCCTCCTCTGCATTCAGGCTCCCAAGAGAGGAGGGATCACCTGGCAGGGAATCAAGGACAGACCTTTTACAGTGGAGGACAGATCGCCGCCCACTTTCCTCCCTACAGCTGCCAGAACTGATACGGGGGCGGAGCGGGTGGCAGCCGGACAGGTCAAAGTCCCAGCTGAAGACCATCGGCACTGGAGGCTTCTCGGTCTGACCTCGTTCCTTCTCGACAATGGAAAACTAGGCAGGGTCCTAGAGATCCATCCAACTCATCTGTTTTATGGTGAGCAAACAGAGAGGTTCAGAGATGGGCAGAGATATGCCCAAAGCCACATTGCAGGGAAGAGAGCAAGGATGAGAAGCAGGATATGAGAGGCAGAAATGCACACCAGGCCTGGGCTAATTCCATACCGGGACAGCAGGCCCTGCAGGAGCCGGGCACTCATTTCTGGAGTTGTCTGCCTAGAGAAGAGCCAACACCTGAAAAAGTAGTGTTGGGGGTTTGGGGGTAAAGGGACAGTGGGTGTGGCTACGGGGAGAGAGCCAATGACAGAAGGGCACTGACTGCACTTCCCAGAGTGGTGATTGGTATCTCACACTTCCAGCCGAGTGACGTGGCCCCAGGAAAGACACGGATCACCTTTTGTACGAGTCCTCCCTTGATGCTACTCAGGTTGTGCAGACCTACAGGCCCACGAGGAAAAGGTAGGGTAGAGGGTGAAAGATACCAGATTTGGGGAGACTTGTGATTTGGAATAACTACAGACAGTGGGCAAACCATTCTATCCCATCTGCCTCCTGGCTGTGGGTATGGTGTAGTCCTGAAGTTGAGAGTCATGAAACGTAATTTATTAGCTAGGGCTAGGCTCAGCTGCATCTAACACAAAATCCAAACTAACAGTGGCTTTTCCAAAATGATGTATTTTTTTCTCCCTGTCTTGCCAATGGGTTTCAGCCCTGGGCAAGTTCACTATGGATTCAATGTGACCAAAGAAATAATAGTGAAATGTTCTTGGGGTGAAAGGGTTTACACCCAACTTTATTTCCACAGCAGCAGGTCAATCACTAGAATCTCATCCACTCAGAGCGAGTCTGCAGGCAGCAAGCCAGTCTCTGCCTCTGGGCCTCTCTACCCACACAACCATCTCAGTCTCTGTCCTCAGCACTGCCACCACTCCAGCCTCTGCTCTGCTCTCCTGCAGCCTTGCAGCCATACCACCATGTCACCCAGAGCACTGGGCAGGGCTCTTTACATAGAGTCAATAATGATGCATTGCCCACACGTGTGCAGTGAGCTAGCCAACCAGGGCCAGGTGAGAATCCCGGCCACAGGAACCTTCACTTTATCCACACTCCCCTTATATCAAAGAATCACAGAAGTAAGTGATCCAGGGCTGGTAAGGGAACTCTGTGGTTATCAGAACTTAGATGCCCTCTGCCTTTCTGCTTCTGCCAGCCTAGTGCAGAGCTTCCATTTTAAGGCTCTGATTTGGTTCAATACAGCTGCTGGAGCTCCAGCCATCACCTCCTGGGCAAGCGAGAGGGAGACTGGGAAGGACACCAGCGGAGGCACATACTCCTAGCTGAGCCAGCTTCTCTGGAGAAGGCTGCCCAAAAGTCCCACTGAACATAGCCATTCACTTCCCATGAACAGAATCTGGTACCGTGGCCACACCTTGCTGCTTAGAGAGCTGGAAAATAAAGTTTTTCGCTGCTTTCATTACTTCCCCCCTCAAATATAACAGGGATTCTCTTACTCAGGAAGAAAAGGGTTATACCTATTGGACAGAACCAGCAGTTTCTGCCTCTCTAGCTCTGGCTACACAATCGTAACCTTGGTTTCTACATCTGTGAGTGAGGAAAATCAACCCATGCTCCTCCCCTATCCCAAAGAAAAGCTGTGATGATGAACTTAATTAAAACCAAAAGAAAGAAAAGTCTTTAACTCACAGGAAGGAAGATTAGCTGGTTGGGGGCCAGGCACTCAGAGGAAAGCATCTTGGCCTGACTGTCCCCCTCTGACGTCAATACTCCAGGGGAGCCAGCTAATTATGGTCTCTCTGCCGCAGAGCCTTTTGAAACATTAGAATTCTTTTGAAATGTGACTAATTACCCCCTACTCACTTTAAGCCTAGGTTTTTATGTCTGAGGCTGTTTCAAAATGAGCCCCACCTGCGTTGCTGCCTGGCCAGGTGGACTTACAGCATGAACCTTACATCTGGGGAGAGACAGCGGGACAGGGTCAAACAGGCCAATGAGACAATCTGCTCACCTGCCGGCGCCCAGTCGGACCAGCCTCCTCCGCTCCAAACCTGTGGATGGATTGCTAAGGAGGAGTAAAGTGAGTTCTGACCCTCTCCCTTCCCGCCCCAGCTCTGGTGGAGGCGTTAATGAGTGCTGGAGGGCCCCCAGGCTGGGAGAAGCACGGGAGTGATCGTGTGGGACTAGAGAGCAGCTTTGTAATAACAAGATGATGCTTGCTCTCCCAGGCACAGGGGTCTGCACACCATGGGGTGAGCTGGAAAGGTCACTGTCACTGTCACGGGAGGGGGAAAAGGAGCAAGAGCGGGAAACAGCAGAGAAGGAAGGAACCCACGAGGCTCTAGTTTAGAAAGGCAAAACCAGAGTCCAAGCCCAGCACCCTGCATAGGGCTTCGTTATCCTCACAAGATGCAATAAGAAAAAGAAAGCCGGCGGGAAGAAGGGACTGAGGACAGAGGGAAAAAGAAGATGCCAACCTAACTCTAGGCCGTCTGCAATGTCTGCAAAGCCTGGGAAAGTGACTGACCCTTGACCGAAACTAAACCTCCTGCACCTCCTGCAGTATTGAAAAGAGCCAGGATTATTTTTCCTGAGCTCACATTTCCCTAGAGCGCTAGTGTAGACAACATTGAGGTCTGGGAGAAATCAGGTGAAAACAGGCAGGGATTCCATTAGGCATTGTGAAAAATTCTCAGCTGTAATAGCTTCCCAGAAGAGGATATATTTGAAGGGTTGTGTAGGATGAATAGGAGTTCACTGGCTGGACAAGGAAGAAAGAGCATTCCAGTCAGAGGTGACACCATGTGTGAAGCCCAGCGGTGTGAAATAGCCAGGGGTGTTCAGGGAAGTGCAGCTGGTTGAGCCCGGCTGAAAATGGCTTTGTAGTGGAGAATGGCGGCTGGGGATGATGTTGAAGTCCCAGGTCCCAACCCTGGAATTATTACAAGTTATCTAAAGAATGTGGGCCTTAGCAACAGGTCCCCTGGAACCAAAGAAATATGTTAGCAGGAGCAACCTAATCAGAAGCACATTTTTAGAACAAGCGCTCCGCTGCAGGAAGGGAAACGGACTCAGGAGATGAAGGTGTGAAGCAGGAAGACAAGCTGAGGGCCCACCGTGATGCTCTGAGGCCACAGGGACTGCAGAATAGTGGGGCGGAGGGCAGGAGCGCCAGGCAGAGGGCTGTTGATGGGATTTGGTGGCTGGTGGGATGTGCAGGAATCTACAGTGACTCCTATACTTCCGGCTTGGGTGACAAGGCCGATGTGAACACCATTAACCAAATAGGAAATATGATGGAAAAAGAGTCTGACGGGGTGATGAGGTTCACTTTCTGACATTTCAGTCTGAAGCGGCAGGGGGACCTCCAGGTGGCGGCAGCCAGGAGGCAGCTGGGCGGAAGTGCAGGAGCTGCAGATGAACGGGTCACCCATGTCCACGCGACCCTGCGGTCTTCTTCTCCTTTAAATCGTGGGCCTGTTGTCTTGCCTCAGGCCTCTGGGCATCCGAGCACATCCAGCGTTGAAGAGGTGACCCACCGGGAGGGCAGACTCTTCCCAGAACGGCAAGGGAGGTTGAACGGGAGTCCGCGGGAGCAGCCCCCGCTGGTGAGGATGGCTTCTTTAGGGCTGAGCAGGCCCCACAGCAGGACAGACGGTTCTTCCTCAGCGCCGCTCCTGGTCCATTGGCTGAGCAGCTGCTCACGTAAGGAGGAGAAGCAAGCTCTCCCCAGGAGGCGTCCAGCTGGGCAGCCGGAGCCCTCCCTGACAGGGTGAGCACAGAAATGGAGAGACCAGGAGGAGGCAAAGATGGGCTGTGGGAGGCAGTCCGAGGTGAGGACTCGGGTGGCAGGGGGCTGGGAGAGGGGGGCAGAGAGGCATCAAGGGGGCCTCCAACAGGCTGGACCCAGGGACCCACGATCCCAACTTTGCCCTGCGTCCTTTGGAAGCAATGCTGCTGTTTCTTTCAGTGGCTTGAGGAGTGTGATCCGTGGGCAGCTGCCTCCTGTCTGCTGGCGGATTCCCACTGCCACCCTTGTCCTCTGAGGGGCTGGACCGCGCAGCCCCTCCAGCAGGCCCCCCTCGACTATTCCTGAGACAAACGCCTGCCCACAGGGAACCTGGCAGGGCAGATGCCTCCTGCCTCTCAGGTTGGGAGTGGAAGTTAGGTGAGCCTCACTGGACCTGCTGAGAACCTGACAGTTCCGGGAAATCGCAAGGCTATTTATTCCCCTCTCCAGCCTGACCCCCGGAGGCAGAGAGATGAGCCCACTCTAGGGGACACTGCTGAAGTTAAGAGGCCCTGTCTGTGACCCTGGCCGCAAGGTTGGAGGACCAGATAGTGCTTCAGAGAGGAGCAGGGTTCAAGTGCCACTGTGGGATCACCAATGCAGAACAGGCCATGGCTTCCCAGCTGAGGCCAGAAGGGAGGTGGGTCCCATGGACTCCCCAGTAAGGGGTGGGGTGGGGGTGGGGGACAGGTCCCTGGGGGTGAAAAAGCAAAAGATGTTTGGGATGAGAGGAAAAGACCACTTCCCTGCTCAGCAGCATCTCCTCACCATTGCAGAAGCCATGGACCAATTATTCCATCAAGTTAGATATTAGAGAATCCAACTTCATTAGAGCTTCAAGGCGCGTGAAACGTTAATCACGGAAACCTTGATATTCTGCAGGAGACTTACTCTGGAAGGAAAAAAAAACACTTTCATTTTCCTTTGAGGTTAATAGAAGGCTAATTTGAAAGCACTCGGTTAATGAGAAAGCTAAAAATACCTCTCGTAGGAATCACATGCCTCAATCCTGGCCTCAGCAGTTCCAGCCTCTCCTGAGCACGAAGCCACCTTCAGGAGGGAAGAGCAGCCCCGGATGCAGAGAACCAGAGCCCGGCCAGCCAGCACCCACCCGGCACAGGGCAGGTGGGCCCGAGGCTGCCAGGTGGGTGCGCAAGAAAGCAGGGGCCCAGGGAGCAGAGAGGGCCAACACCATCGGTGTGCCACTATGGCCGACTCCCCAGGGCTGCCAGCTGCAGGGCTGGGATCCCCTGAGCCACACGTACCCCAGCCCCACCCGGCCCTGCCCACCCGGGTATCCACCCAGGTGGAGGGCAGTGTTTTCTCTGGGGGAGGGAACTAGACAGCAAGCCCAGGGCTGGTGGCAGCAGCTCACCAAGTGACTGAAGCCATAAAGTGGGAAAGAGGCTCAGGGGGAATGAGGAGAGAGCCCCGCTGGGGGGCATGTGTGTGAGGAACCCAGAGAGGAACTTCATTTCAAAGAGGAGGAGCCCTGAGGGCCGGCAGCTCCCGGAGCTGTTCAGAGGGGAGACAGGCTCCTACAGGCTCCTCTGAGAGTAGGACCTGGGGAGTCAGCAGGGAGCCCCAGGTGTTGTCTGTCCCCCAGTGTCCCTGCCTGCCAGGAGCCAGGCTGAGGGATGTGGGTTGGAGGCTGGCAGGGCCAGGGGCTCTCTCCCCCTGCAGCCCCAGACCCAGGACCTCTGAGCGCCTCCGACTGGGCCTCTGTGCTCATGAGATGCTGTGACTCCCTTTGCTCTGCAGCCCAGGCTTTCCAGGAAAATGAAGAAAAAAGAAGCAAGAAGGAGAGGTCTGGGGACAAGGAAGGGACCTGTGCTCTGGCCCCCATGCCAGGAACACTGACTTTCTGCCCCGAGCAGGCTCCTCAGAGAGCCCGGATCTGTGGGGGTGTGGGGGCTGTGCCCTTCCACAGGGTGCAACCACCCCCCATGTGCCCATGCTGTGCCACATGCAGCTCCATCCTCTGAAAAGTGCTTCCTTTCTGTCTCCGCTTGTCTCTGTCAGTAACACATGAATTTCTCCATTTCAAGAACACCATTAGCAGGTGTTCTCAGTGTCAGAAATACGCGCAGGCTCCTTCTCCCCAAGCTGGACCTGGCGGAGTGAAAGACAGGGCAGCTGTGGCCACAAGCAGGTAGAAGGAAGAAATGGGGACCCTACTCTGAATTCCTCTCCCCTGGGCTCCCAGGGCAGGAAACCAAGGCCCAGTCTTCAGTTTTTCAGAGGCCGACGATGTGCCATGTGCTGACGAGGGATGTCACCACCAACAGAAAAAGCACAGATGGGGTTCTCCATAGGGAGATAAACATTAAGCAAATAAATCCAGCTAGTCCTTGTTTTGAGGAGTCTTGACTTGTTAGAGTGCACGCATGAAATGGTTCTGTGTGTCCCTATAACTGCCCCTGGCTGCAGTCTGCCCAAACCCCCCTGCCTACTCCCTTAAGACATTTGCCCAAACTGTACCCATTTTCAGCCATGCTCAGCTATTAGAGCTGTCTCATGCCAGTATTTAGTCCGAGTCATTTTAAATCTTCATCTCAGTGAAATTCAGAGCTCTGTGCAGCAGACCATACCCGGCCACGGCTGTAGGTTTGGAGCTGGGGTCTGCCCTTCGCCCCCTCCCTCCCTGCCTCCCTGCCCAAGGCCATCCTCTTGCTGGCGGCCTAAGCCTGACCAGCCATCGCAGGTCCCACTGTTAGGGTGGGAGGCACACGGACCCTGCAGGGGCCTCCCCAGAGCACCATTCCCTGACCCGGGAGGCCCAGCCCCTGCTTCTTCCCCTCCCCCATCTCTTCCAGCCTCTTGCCCCTCACCCAGGGAGACCTTCTTGGGTGCAGAAGCCCAGCTCTCTTCTGCGGTATCACTCCCTCCAAGGCAGGGGCAAGACACCTTGCCCACCAACGGTGGGAGAGTAGACAACGTCTTGGCTGCCCCCCGGGACCTTGCTTCTCTAGCCAACCCCATCCCCAACCCGCCCAGGAGCAAGAAGACACCAGGAAATGCGTTGGCTGCAGTGACGGCCAACCAGGAGCCTCCGTGAGGGAGGGGAAAGGTCCCCCTGCCCCGCTCCTGCAGGAAGGGAGAGAACGGCCTTCCTTCAGAACAGCCCTTCAGCACCGCCAGCTTCGTCCAGCCTCTGGCTTCCTTGGGGTGGGGGTTGCGGGAAGGGGGAACAGTGATAGTAATGGGCTAACATTTTATGAAAAGCGCCTATTTCCCGCTTGTGCATGAACTGGTTTAATTCTCACTCCACCCTGTAATGTAGGTGCTACTGGTATTTCCATTTCAGAGCCGAGGAAACAGGCACACGGAGGTGAGAGCTCATCCAAGGTCACCCAGGACATACCTGGGGCTGGATTCAGATGCTCCCAGGCTAGCAGAGCGGCCACGGCCCCCGAGGCAGCATCTCCTGAGCCCTGGGGTGGGGGTGGGGCTCCCTGAACATAAGAGGGGTTGGACCCAGTGCCTTTTCCCTCCTTGCGGGACAGGTTTGTCCTGAAAGCGAGGGACCTTGCTGGAAGGTTTTAACCAGAGTTAGGACAGGTCCTGAAGACAGCCTCTCCCACTCGCCGAAGACTAGGGAAGTTGGCCCGGTTACACAGCCACTCACGTGCCAAAGGGCCACCCCTGAGTCCTTACCTGGCTTCCTGTGACCCACCCAAACTCATTTATTTTAGGGAGTAGAAGGGCAAGTTGGAGGGGGTAATCAGGGACAGGTGGGCTTGCCCCAGTGCTTTGGGGGCCCTCCTAAAGTGACTCAGAATGTCTGTGCAGCAGCCTCGGGCCCAGCAAAGGAGAGGCGGCCGGGTCTTCCTGCCTCGCCCGTCTGGGGAATCTATCGCGCTATGGAACATAACTCTGTAATGTGCAACTAATGTTCTGTGGACAGTTACACAGCAACACCGCTACAGACTTGGCGGCGGCAGGCAGGACACCGTCCCCTCCCGCAGACACAGCTCAGCCTGACTGCGGGGCAGGGCCTCCTAGGAAACAAGAACTGCATCCTGGCCCCGTCTTCCCCAAAGCACAAGCATAGAGACCCCGATACCTCATGGCTCTCTGATGGAGACCTTGGGGACAGTGAACCTGGTGGCCTTTTACCAGCTGCTTTGCAGACGACACCCTGTTTAACCTTCGGAATGCCCCCAAAGGGAAGGTGGGAAGGTGTTTTCCCCACCATATGATTGAAGAAACAGAAACCTACACAAGTGCTCACACCTCAGAACTGGAGTTCAGACTGCTCTGATTAGCTGCAAAGCTCTCAACCCCTCTGCCAGGAGAGAAGGCCAATCTCTCAGGCTCTCCACATACCCATTTCCTCCCGTGAACAAAGGCAGACCTTAGGTTCCCCCTGCCTGAGCTCTGAGAAGGTCCACTGTTGACAGAGGGCCTGGCAAGTGCTTGAACATTGTTGTGTGTGTTTGGAGTTTTCCAGAGAAACATAAACAACAGGTTAGAGAGAGTGAGGTATTTATTGCAAGGAATTGGCTCATGTGATTGTGGAGGTTTAGTGAATCCAAAATCTGATGGGGTAAGGTGGGGAGACTGGAGATTCAGGAAAAAAACACAGTTTGAGCCCAGCACCTCTCTGCTGGCAGAATCCCCTTTTGCTCAAGGAAGTTCAGTCTTTGTCCTATGCAGGCCTTCAACTGACTGGGTGAGGCCCACCCACATTACGAAAGAGTAATCTGCTGTACTCAGGGTCTGATGATTTGAATGTTAATCTCATCCAAAACACACGTTCACAGAAACATCCCGAATGATGTTTGACCAAATATTATCTGGGCGCTGCACCCCAGCCATGTTGATATATAAAATCAACCATCACAACAGGCAGCACCCACCTGTGACAGGCATTTGGGGCAGAGACGCTGGCCCTCCATCAGCATCCCTGAGGCTTCATTATGAGGTGTGGTACCCACAGTCGGTGTTCATATGTGCATGGTGTATCCGTGGAAATGTGGGGGGTTCGTGAGTGAACGTGTAGGGGAAGGCATAAGATGCCCCCAAGCTTGGGTAAGCCAAGCTGTACCCAGAGGCAGTGCTCACAAAGGCCATTTCATTGACCCATGAGGGCCAGGGGTTGGGGGGCAATAGAAGGAGGCAGCCAGATTGGGGTACAGATCCTGGCTCCTGGCCATGTCCCCAGATAGAGCAGGGAGCCTCCCTGAGGTTCAGCTGGGCCTCAGTGAAGCAGGGTAATGACCCCAGCCACACTGAGTGGCCACAGCTGGGAGGATGAAATGCACTGATGGGTGTGAAGCCCCTCGCTGGGCCCAGCCCTGCACACAAGAAGTGTTCGCACCTTCCCTCCCCAACCTTGCTGACTAGAGGAGCATGTCCAAAGCCAAGCGGAAACTTAATTAGGATTGGAAAAATGTGAATTCCAAGGCTTATTAAATTCATGATATTTTTACTTACCATGTACCCGGAAATATATTTAGCAAAGCAATTTACACCATCACTGGCTGATGGATGGTGGTTTTTAAAGTTGGGTTTTAAGATGTAAATGGGCTCCAATCAGGGTTTGCCAGGAGAAGACGCCCCCCTCCATACCGCCCCGGTCCTCTGGGCTCCAGCCTCCCCTGGGCAGCCTCCTGGGGTGGATGAACAGCCCCGTGCTCCCACCCTCCACAGAGGCTCTGCTGGGCTCCTCTCTGACCAGCAAGGAGAGAGAGGAGGCGGGGAGCAGAGAGGAAATATAACAATGATAATGACCATTTATAGAGCATTTACCATGTACCTGATGCTGAGAGCTTTACCTCTGGTAGCTCACCTGCCCCTCCCAGCAGCCCCATGAGATAAAGAGCACCCCACCAGCCGTGTGACCTTGGGCAACTTGCTTAATTACTCCAGTGTCTCTGCCTCAGTTTCCTCATCTGCAAAGTGGAGGCAGTAATAGTTACGTGATAAGCACTAAGCAAGGGCCTGGAACGTACTAAACACTCAAAATTACACATCAGTGTGACTGTGAAAGGGTAAATTACTTACTCAAGGTCAGACAGCTAGTAAGCTGTAGAATCAGGATTCAAAACCACGTGTAAAGACCGAAGCTCTAATCTGCATTTGGGGACGGACCTGCAGTACCCCACCCCCCAGCCCTGGCCTCTCTCAGCATCTGCCTTTGATGTCCAAGTATAAGCACAGAGGAATGCGAAGGGGGAGTCAGTGAGGTTTGGTTGGACATCCCCCCAAAACATACACACCCAGGAAGCCCAGGTAGGACTCATGCTTTTGTGACCTGCTGACTCCATCTGAGAGGGAGGCTCACTCCCCAGCATCCAGGCTACCCCGGGGCAGGCCAGCTGCAGCATCCCTGCCCAGCCCTTTCTCTCTTCTGTTCGTCACTGTCCTCCCTTCTGGAGTGCCCTTGCCCCAAACAAGGGCTTGCTGGAGTAGGACAAATGGCTGCCCCTAAATTTTTATTTATTGAAATAATTTGCTTATGAACCAGATTGTTGATGCAAAGCCAAATATTGCCCCTGCTCAGATTAAATCATCACCAATTCCAAATGAATTGATTAAACTGTACACAGAACACCAGACTGAGTAAGGCTGGTGAGCTCAGGATCCTCCTGCCCAGGTTGGTAACCCTTTCCCAGGAGAGGAGCAAGATGGCAGTATGGCTGGGGACCAGGAGAGCTGGTGGGAAGGTAACTGGCGCCCTCTGGGAAGAGTTAAGCCCAGCCCAAGAGAATCCGGCCAAGCTCTCTCCTTCCACTGTCACTGTTAAACAAGCCAGGCTTCCATGCCCCTGGGACTGTGTGTGGAATGCAACCACCCCCCACTCTCTTACTTCCTTCTGTGCTGACCCCCAAGACCTATGGAATCTTTCCTTGGGCTTCAAAATGACACTACCACCATGAAGCCATCCAGGATTTTCCCAAGTAGAATTACCCTTCCTTCCCATAACCCCTGTTTATGGCCCCTTTCCATCTGTGGTTTGATTATACTTATGAACTCAACTGTAGTTCCTTGAGGGCTGAGACCTTTGTCTTTTATCATCTCTGAAACATTCCCCCCATTTCTGCTTGGTGATTAGCACATTCAGGTGTATATGGTGGCTGCTCAAAAGATGTTTATTGACTTGAATTGAGATATATTCTAGAAAGATGTTTTTAAAATTATCTTGAGTAGAAGAAAAAAGTCCTTTATGAAAAACCGCAATCCAAGTTGAATCACAGTATGTAGGAAGGAAGAACACAACTAATAGCGGCGGCACCCAGGGACAGACTGCCCACCAGCTGGGCCTCATCCTGGGCCACTGCCCCTCCCATCCAGCCCCCTTGGCACCTCACACAACCCCAGTCCCCCACCTCACCTGGCTTCAAAGCCAGCAACCAGTAGGGTGAGAGGGGCCCAGAGAGCTGTGTCCCAGGGAGGGTTGCCTACTGCCCTGGAAGGTTCTGAGACCCCAGCAGCAGCAGCCCAAGGACGGAGAAGGACCCAAGAGCTTAACGCAGACCGAAAGTTAGGGACCTACTCAGAGTATGAAGATAGATACAAAGTCGTTTCCAGCATCTCTTAATGGTTTCCAGGGGGGGCCCTGGAAGGGGGAACAGGGATGGGAGGCCACTCCACCCCACGTCTGATTCCTTGGGATGTTACGCAAGGGGCTTCATGCAGCAGATGGCCACCAGGAGAATCCGTGTAGCGTTTCAAGAAGCAGTGTTCTGGTCTTACTTCTCCCCCCGAGGGCCCAACACCAACCACAGAGCAACCAGGGGAAGGGGTGCCCCAAACCCCAAATTCTCTCCCTCTCTCTCTACTTGCCCCTCCGTGACCACCAGGCAATGACCTTCCAACACTTAGGGCAGGCAGTGGGGACTCACTTTAGAAGCCAAAGGACTCAGAAGCACCCTAAAAATATCTGACTTGCAAATCAACACCAGTAAGTGGAGTGTTCCATGGGTCAGCCATCAGGGCTGTATTCTCAACAGGGAAATTGGGCAGTTGCCTCCCCTGATCTGTGGGGTTTGCCTGTAAAGGGAGTGGAGCCCTTCCTCTGAGTTTCTCCTCTGCAGGTGGCCACCGGGGAGTGGCAGAGGCTCAGGGGGACAAATAAGAGCTTTGCTTGTGTTGACTGTGCTCCAGCCCCAGGGCACTGAGCTCTGACCGCTGAAGCCTGGCCTGTTAACCGTGTACCACATCCCCCAGATGAGCAGAGACTGTGAGGGCACATCAGAAGGCACCCTCCCATTTCTGGGGGAATTGTAGGAACTCGCACCCCAGATTATTAAGCTTGACCTTGCCCCACCCCATCTCAGAGCCAGCTGGCCCCACATGGGCATTCCCTCCAGAAAAGACAAGCACTGCTCCTCTCGGCCTCTGTAGGCATCAAATAACAACAACAACAACAACAATAATAACACAAAATAAAGACCAACCCAATATGGTTTTTATTTTCAGGCATAAAAGTAATACATATGATTGTAGAAAACCTGAAACATGCAGGCAGGTGTGAGGAACAAAACTAAAATCACACAATCCACCATGAGAGTAACTGCTATTAACATTTGTCACATCGTATCAAGACTTTTCCAGAGTGTGTGTGTGCCTATTCATCATATTGTAAAGCACTGTTAGGATCATACCATATATACTTTCCGATTAGCAATTGTGCACCTTTCTCACATGACTAAACGGCCTTCAGGTTTTCCTTGACTGCTCCCTGGTCTTCGGGATTTGGGTCATGGGTGGTGCAAGGTCCAGCTGCCCTCAGCCCAGGAGAGAAGGGAAGACCGCAGCACACATTAACCAACGCAGTCACTGACTTATCCATTTAAACAATTAAAAGGCAAAGAGAAATCACGGTTTATCAAACCTTCAATTAGTCAGAAGGTTGAGGAGCTGAAACCACCACTTCAATTTAAGCTTTAAATGATTCACAAGGGAAGTAGTAGCCCCCTATGTCCTACTCAGTAATCCCACCTCTCTCAGGACTACAACATCCTAAAATTTTGCACATCATGGCCCCCAGGTTGGCCTGCTCACCCCTCCAGGACTGGTCCCTTTGCCAATCAGCGGCTAATCAACATGCCTCCCCACACCTTGAGGAGCTGGTGCTCAGGGAGGTTTCCTCTGGGAGTTTGGTGAAATTAACAGGGGCCATGCCCAATGTGGGGGAGGGCATGTGTAGGGGGTGATCAGGGTGGCCATGGCAGAAGGTGAGTGCTGAGAGGCTAAGGTCAAATGGAACAACCCAAGGTCAAGGGCTGGGGACGAGCACAACAACTTTGGTGGTACAGCCGTGAATTCAAAATAAATCAAACCCACTAACAGTCTGTTCTCCGTTTTTCTCAGAGGTTCTCAGCCAGAGGTGGTCTTGTCCGCTAAGGGACATTTGGTTATCACAACTGGAGGAGGTTGTCACAACTGGAGACATTTTGGTTGTCCCAACTGGAGGGGGGAGGTGCTTCTGGCTCCCAGGGGTGGGGGCCAGGGATGCTGTTACAGATTCAGCGGTGCTCACGGCAGCCACTAGCCCACAGGAGTGGCTCCAAATGGCGGGAGTGCAGAGATGGAGACAGCCTGCTTTCTCTTCTCTCCTTTTGTCTCTGCAACACACGCTTACGCCCTTCCAGATTCACAGATTCTTATGAATCCCAAAGGCAAGCCCAGGGTGGCTGAGACTAGAGCGCAAGAGTTCCAAAGAAAAGTGGATGGAGCCCGGAAGGGGCGGGAATGGGGCATGTGTGGAGCCCAGAAAATTTGGTGTTAATGAATTCAAGCACTCTCCCAAAGTTCTCAAGGGCCTTTAGAGAGTAACCTTGGAGACCACAAACATTTTGCTGCCCTTCTCAGGTTCAGCAAAGGCACATTCTGCCTGCAAAGTGGTAGGACATTGTCTGGGGAGGGGGTGCAAACTGCCTTGGACAATATTGGGAGCTGTAAAGAGGAGGGGACAGGGGACAGGGTCTTGAAGGGTACATTCTTTGAACATTAAAGAGATTTGTTCTTCCTGGGACTCTGTCCACTAACCCAAACTCTTGAGATGAGAGAGAGTTAAAAATGGCAACTTGCTATTTGTGGGCTCCAATTTATTGGATGCTGGATTGAGTTGATGGTGTTTGGAGAGGCTGTCCTCTCAAGGTCACAGGTTTTAAGGCCACACTATTGCATGGAGCGCCAAGGTCACCTATTGTTAATCATCTGAGGAGGTGATATGTCTTCACACTAGAACTTGGGGTTTAGATATGACCCTCTGGCGTTCATCACCTGGCCTGGCCTCAAGGACAGCAGCAGCTGAATTGATGGTGGATACTGAGAAGATGCCACTGTTTGGCTCGTCCTGACAGCAAAGAGAAAGAAATTGGAGAAGAAACTTCTCTTCCTTCATGGATTTTCAGAATTGGATTTAGGAAGAAACAGCAAATCTGCTGACCCCACTTAGTGACAGAACATCTGTTTCATAGCAGAGATGGAGTAGGAGAATGGGAAACATGGATACCCCAAATATCTGTGTCATTTTCCCTCTTTTTCCAAGGACTCTGATATCTCCTGGAAGCTCCTTGGTGTGAATTCAATTGGCAGAGACCCTTTTATAAAATAAGCATTTCTTGAATACCTGTTGTATACAAAGCACTGTGCCCCATGCTAGCACAGTGCCTGGCACAGTAGGTATTTAAAAATGTTTGTTTGGGATATATAAGAGTGATGACAAAGATTGTCCCTCTGACCAAGGAGTTAATAATCTAGTGAGGAAGACTGGTATGACAGCTAGCAATTCATGGCAGAATGAAATAAAAACATCACCTTGCCCTCCTTCTATGTCCAACCGGTCAAAGCAAAGCATGGCTCCCTGGGGTGCAGAGATCTTAGGAAATGTCCTCCTCGAGAAGACTCCAAGAACTCAGAGAGGCTTTCCCAAGATAGACCAGCTCACCATCCCTGTTCCTTTCTTTAGAGTCGAGTCTACACAGCCACAGCAGCAGCGTCTTTTCTGCTTTCTCATCGAGGCTGTGATCTCTGCTGGACGTGGGACAGGCTTGGCTTCCAGGACTGGCCAATCCGGAGACCACACACCCACTGGCTGCGGGTGGGGGGAGCCTTGGGTACTGAGCTTGGAGCGTTACCTCATCTGGAAAGGGAGCTAATTTTGTCCTCCCTGGGGGCGTAGCTGTGAGAACATGGTGAGCACACACTCGGTGGTGGGCACCCAGAACACCTGGGGGTGCTTCCCCCACTGCTGGGCTGTGCACAGAGGGTGTCCCAGCTCCCTGAGCTCAGGGCCTTCGTCCTCTTGATTCCCCCACAGCTCCCTGGTGGACAGTACACCATTTTCCTCTGCTGGAACTGAATAAATGTCTATTCGTTGAATATTTAATACCAAGTGCCTATTGTTAGGAGGATCACATTTTCAAAAACAAACATGATGGCATGCCTAACAAGGACAAGCGTATCCAAGGCAGGGACAGACGGAGCACTTTCAGGAAGGTCGGTCCTTGGAGATCGGACTCCTTGAGCAGCGAGATCAGTAGCAACTTCCCCGCGTGTCTGACTTCCCCATCACTTTCTGGAAACACTGTTTTTCACGCAGAGAAGGATGAGGCCCAGAGAGGATGGAACCTGGGCCAGGTCACAAAAAACACTCTATTTCAAGAAAGATTACCTCCCAGTTTCATCCTTCAGCACTTCTCTCCCTTCATCTTAAAAAGTACAAGTAAGATAGGAGAAAATCTACTCAGGAGGCAAGACAATTTCACATCACATTCAGATTGTCCAGGGGACACACTGGGAGTGGGGGCAGAGGGCGGATCTGGGCAGCAGACCAGCAGTCAGCAAACCCTTCTGCAAAGGGCCAGATGGCAAATATTTCCGGTTCTGCACGCCTACAGTCTTGGTCACGAATATCCAGTTCCACCACTGTAGTGTGAAAGCGGCTCCACACAACACATAGATGGGTGAGCATGGCTGTGCTGCCAATAAAACTTTATTGACACTGAAATCTGAACTTCGTTTAATTTTTATGTGTCACGGAATATTATTCTTTTGACTTTTTCAATCATTTGTAAAGGTAAAAATCATTCTTAGCTCACAGCCTGTGAAAAACAGACATCAAGGTGGATTTGGCCATGGGCCATAGTTTGCTGACCCAACCTCTAGAGATATGGGATTATCACTGGAGGGCATAGCATCCTCTCACTTCATACCCTCATCTTCCTCTTTGGAAAAGAACCTTCAGGCCATAGGGAAACACGAGTTCCCTTAGCCATAAGGCCTAGAGGTACAAATAATGCATCAACTTCTCTATGAAGCCGCCAGATTGGCTTGCCATCTGAGAATATCAATCCCAACTTGTTTTGCCACTAAAATGGGTGGACAGCCAGAGATCAAACCGGAAATCTGTGTTCTAATCGGTCTAGCCCTCTGACCCGGGGTGCCAGCCTTTGGCTTCTCCAGCGTAAGTATAACCGGCAAGAAACCATATGGATGCAGACAGTCGTGCTGTGACTCTCTCCTCCCAGAGTCCAGGAAACCAGAAGCCGGAAGGTTACCTGCCACACACGGTTTCACAGCTCTTGGTGCGTCCCTTTGACTTTGTCCTTCCTAAATTAAACTTGGGGGAGCGCTAAAGTTTTCTCCTTCGTATTGTGGCAGAAATAAATGAAAAGCAGGCACTCCAGAAACTAAGACAAAGGAAGTCCCAGGTCCACCGCGGAGTGCAAAAGAACGCTGGGGAAGCCTAAGGTTTGGAAAAAGTAAAACTATCGGAAGGGCAGACAGGGACAGCCTGGAGAACATTGTTACCTGCTCCCCTGACTGATTTAATATACATCTATAGGTGATAGAATCCTGAGAACTTATCAGAGGCGTTAGGGATGGAGAAGGTTTGGCTGGACCTAAAGGAAGCCAGACCATGGGAAAGACAACTTTAGACATGTTTCACAGACAGGCACTTTTATTCATTCATGAAATATTTATTTGCTGCTTATTATGCTCCAAGCGCTAGGCTAGGTATTGAGAGAGTCAAGCTGACTGAGACCCAGCACCTGCCGTCTCGGAGCCCAGGGACGGCGTTCGGCAGGCAGATCCAGGCTGGAAGGTATCAGGAGCTGGGAGAGTCGGCAAAGCCTCAGGGATGTGCTCCAGGGGTGCAGCCCACAGGCAACTGCTCCCTTGTGGCAGCCCGGCTACCTGCAGCCTTCCTGGACCCCGAGAGCCTGGTGGGAGAGGAATGAGGCTCCGTGGGTCCTGCGGGGCCGCCCCACCTCCACACCAAGCCTGCCTCCAGGAGAGGGGCATCCCCGACCCAGAAAGACCAGTGAGGCTGCAGAAGCCCATCGCCTCACCTCTATCTGTCTTGCTGCTCAGAAAATCTCCACCCTGCCCTGCTCTGCAAGGTTGCTGCCCAAAGAAGATCTGGGAGGAGGCGTGCACGGCTAGTGGGGAGAAGAGAGAGAGAAAGCAAATCAAAGGCAGTGCCTCTGGGCTCCCACGTGCTCCCTCCTGCCCTGTCAGCGCCCTGTCGCTGCCATTGACGGTTTCGTTTTTCCGGGGAGGAAAAGAACAAACGCAGTAGATAATTGCAGTGGAGTCGCCGATAAGTAACGTTTGGTCTCCTTTTTACAGCCATTCCCTAGGGCCCTGTTATGGTAATTTTTCTTCTATAACTGGCAAATTGTATAACGAGTCAGATGATAAACCAGCAAGCAAGGCAGAAATTTGCATTTTAATACAACTGCTTGTGTCACTCCCCTCCCCACTCCCCGGGGAGGTCAGGGCCTCTGATCCTGGGTCCCCTGGCCCTGCCCTCCGGCTCCCTTCTCTAACTGTTGATTGGTGAGAATGGAGTGCTCAATAAATGCAGCACTCGCTTTCTCCAGGTATTATGTAGCATACACAGTAAGACCCAGGGCCCTGGAGGCAGCCAGCCAGGCCTGACCCCAGCTCCACCACCTACTGAATGGGTGTCCTTTGGCACAATCTACACCGTGCCTCAGTTTCCATTTCTGTACAATGGGAATAATTATACCACCTACATTACAGGGTATTTTTAGTGGATACCTGATGCACGGCAAATGTTCCATAAATATTCATGATATTGTGATGAGGACTCACCCTGGGTTCTTAGGACAACGATTCCCTAGTCAAGACTGTAGTTATCAAGTCAGTCTCTGATCCCTCTGCCCCTCACACACACACACACACACACACACACACACACACACACACACACACACACACGAAGGCTTCAGCTACACTATACTGGCTGCACCCTGGGCAAGCCCAGTTTCAGGAATTCTGGAACCATCCACCCATCTAGAGTGGTGAATAAGCCCCAGCCTCGTAGTCGTTGGCTTAGCCTTGAAGCTCTGCTCTGTCACCTCCAGCTGTGTGACTCTGGACAAACGAGTCCTTTTCCCTGCCCTAAAATGGGGATAATGACATCTACTGTCACAACGCCTCAAGGGTTAACAGGTGCCCATGCCTGCCACCCAACAAACACCAGTTGAATGTACCAATTAGCTGATTCCGAAGGGCGCTAACACCCCCGCCAGGTATTTGGCATGGTGGTTATATTTGACAGGGACGGCCCAGCCTTTCACGCTCAAGAGAAGCTGAGCGGTATCCAGAAAATCCTGCCAAAAACCTGGGGTTATGATTTTAGCTTCAGAAGCGAGGCCTCTGGGGACTCTGCATGCCCTATGGTTTCAATTTACAGCCATGGGCTCCTCCAGCAGCTGGGAGGGGGGAAAGGGTTGTTTCACCGTGCACTTTTTGAGGGTTATTTTTACAAATTCATACAACCCCTAAAGGCCACTGGCGATTCCAAGGCAGACCTGGGAACTGAGGTCGTTTCTGCATTGTGATGGCATTTCGTCCACCTCACCTGGTGTAGGTGGGCTGCTTTTCCTAGACAAAATGAGTCACAGACCATGGTGAGGACTTTGGTGGTGGTGTCACAGCTAAAATCATTCATTCATTCATTCCACACATACACACCAACCTCCTATTATGTCCCAGGTCTGACCTAAGCGATACATTAGGGAACAAAGCAGACATTTCCCACCTTCATGGAGCTTACATTACAGTGTGAGGACATATATACACATCACACACACACAACACAGGAAGTAGGTGACGTAAGGTGACAGGTGCTGTGAGAAAAACAGAGCAGAATGGGGATCAGGCTGAATTCTTAACAGGGCACGTGTATAGAATGGATTGTCATCCCCAGCTTTCTGCTCCCTCCTTCTAACAGAATCCTACATCCTGGCCCTCTGCAGGTGACTTAGCGGGGCCCCCTACCCTGCCTAGGGTAGAAGGAATACATTTCCCAGCCCCACTGATTCCGGGCGTGGCCAGGTAACATGTTTAGGGCGTGAGCTGCCACAACGCTGCAGAGGTTTTACATGTGCTCCCAAGCTTCGGTTTTGCCTCTTGTATTTCAGCCTTTGCCACGCGAACAGCACACCCATGCAAATGAAGACACAAAGAGCAGACTTGAATCTACCTGGAAGCCTGGATGAGTCAAATCACAGCTGACGTACAGACCCCCAAACATGGAATAAAATGTCATTGGAGACGCTCTGTATTTGTTTTCTCCGGCTGCCATAGCAGACCACCTCACACTTAGTGGCTTAAAGCAACACAAATCCAGGTTGGCTCCAGGCATCAGAAGGACAAAATCAAGGTATCAGCCAGCTGGCTTCTTCCCAGGAGGCGCTGGGGAAGGCTTTGCTTCCCAGTTCATGTGCGTGTTTGGAATTCAGTTCCTTGAAGTTGTAACTCTGAGGCCCCATTTCCTTGCTGAATGTCAGCTGGGACCTTCTCTCAGCATTTAGAAGCTTCTCTCTGGTCCTTGCAGATGGTCCTTCCATTTCAGAATTCCCAGCAGCACACTGAAGGCTTCTCACACTTGGAATCTCTTTGATGTCCCCTCTGCCACATCTTTATTCTCCCTTGTCTGCCTTTCTGAAATCTTCCTGATTTTGAGGACTCATGTGAATACAGTGGATCCACCCAGATATTCCAAGATAATCTCTCTATTTTAAGGCCATCTGATTAGTAACCTTAATTACATCTGCAAAGTCCATTCACAACAGTACCTAGATTAGCATCTGATTGAATAACCATGGGAGGGGAATCTTGATGGAATATTTTTATAATGCTATCTACCACAACCTGTCATTTGGGCTTGTTTGTTCCACAGCACTATCACAGAGGAAATCTGACTATTAGAGTGGTCAAGATAGACCTCATTGAGAATGTAACATCTGAGAAAAGACCTAAGTCTTTTGTCTTCCCACTGGCTTGAACCTACTTTAGCTGTGTCTGTGACAGTACTACCTAGAGGATGTAGAGCAACACAGTGGAGGAACCTGTCTCTGATGACCACAAGGAGCAGAGAGGCCCCACCAATCCTGGACATGCAGGACAGAAATGCACTTTGTGCTTTAATCTGCCACACTGTGGGATATCTCACCATGGCCTTGACCACTACAGTTCACAAGTCCAACAGACATGCTGATATGAAACAATATGCAGAGGATGGACAGAGGGAGTGAGAAATGAGTGTGAGTGATGGAGAAAAGAAATAAATCCAAAGCAAAGAAGGGCTGGTCCAGGAGGGTCAGATGGTGGGGCTGGGGAGGCTACAGTGAGAACCAAGAAGGGACCACAGTGGGATTCCTACCACTGTCTGTGGCTGGCCTACAGGGGGAATCAGGGAGTTGTTCGTTCCTAGAGGCTGGATGGTGGAAAGTGACATCTACCTGAAACCTGCCCACGTGTGCGCCCCCAGCACCTAACTCTCACACAGTTACATGATGTGTCACAGGAAATGCCTGTTAATTGACTGACAACTCAGAGGAACAGGTCTGACCCCATCACTTTCCTGGAGCAGGAGAGGCCCCCAGCTTCTCTAGATGAGCAACCTTCTCCTGATGGCACGCATCGCCGGGATGTCACTAGGTTGAGTTCCTATTCATTCAATCAACACTTCCAGGGCTGGGGGCAGTGTGGCCATAAAGATGAATGAGGTATGACTCCTGTCATTAAGAAGCTTGCCAACTCGAAGATGATATAAGATATGCAGGGAGATAACTCGGATAAGAAGGAGAAATTGATGTGTACCAAGACTAAGTATAGAGAGAGCGTTCCAGGAATTCCGAGGGAGACGATCACTTCCCGCTTGGGCAGGTAGGAAGGGGGCGGAAAGGGGGCAGAAGGGAAGATATCAGCAACACAGAAGGTGTGGCATTCGAGCTGAACCTGGAAGGGAGTCGGAGGAGAGCAGGCGAGGGAGAGCGTGACGAAGACGGGGCAGTGGTGCTGCTGGGAGGCTGGGGAGGGGGGGAAGTCAGGCTGAGCAGGATGGGGACCGGTCAGCGGTTGGCACCAGCTCTGCAGGTTCACACCACCATTGCTGCTCCCTCCCTCCATGCTGAGTGGCAAGTAAGAGGTGTTTTGTTTAGAGGCTTCCAAAAATAAAGATTAGGTGGACTCGAGGCCCTCTCAACGAATCCTTATTCTGAGAAGCAGAAAAGTCCAAGCCTTGGGATTAGGAGGAACATTACAGGTTGCCCCCCAACACCTGACGCTGGGCCCCAGCCTGCTCTGGCGTCTGCTGCTCCCCATCCCCGCTCCCAGCAGACCCATCTTCCCACCCAGGCCCTGGCTCAGGGCCTGCCACCCAGAACCCCGTGGTGGCCAGGCTCACCTCAGCACCCAGGGGCACTCTGGGGACAGTGGAAGGAGAGAGAAGATGGGAGCAGAAACCTGAGTCCCAGGGCATCCCATTCACATGCTTCCCAAATCTTGTCAGGATGAGACAAACTTCAGAAATCCAACCAGGGAGAGGCTAGAAACGGCACCTACTGAGCAACGGGGAGGCTGCCCGCACCAAGTGGTCAGAGCCCTTTGGGAGCCAAGCAGAAAGACACAACGCTCTCTGCTGGGTGTAGGAAGGGTTCATATACATGGGGGACACTGGGCAGCGGCTGAGGACTTGCAGCGCACAGGGTCACTTCCCAGAAAGACACCTGGGCTCGTTTGTGCCCAGGGCCAGAAGCGTCCTGCAGACTTAGCCCATCCCAGGTCCTGCCTCAGCCTGCTAGTCCCAGAAGATACATGAGAGGGGTCCAAGGACACAAGGGGACACCCAAGACTAAATCAGAAGGCTGGGCAATACCCCTCCTGAGCCCCCTCACTCAGACTGCAGAAGGGATGGTAGCCAGCCTCTCTTTGCTTCTCCTTAAAGAGAAGAAGTGGAAAGAGGAGGGGATAGTGTCCCAGGACCCCTGTCTCCTTCCATATATCTGATCCCCAAGATGGACCCATTGAGATGGAACCTTCTGGAGATGATTGCCTTCTCTTACATGGTCCTGTCTCCCCTCACAATGAAGGATGTAGAGTCGTGGGGCCCAAAAACAGCTGTAGGAGTGAGTAGCACCGCGATCTGTGTTCCAGGAGAGCAGGGCATGGACAGGTGTGTGCCCAACATGATCTCTAGTAGCTGGGAGAGCCAGGGCTGGTGGTAAAGGCCAGCGGTGCTCACAGACTTCCCCGGATGCGCTGCTTCCCACCCAGGGTCTGTAGGCAAGCTGACAGTCCACGCACTGGCCTCATCTTGCCCCGAGCCCAGATCTGCCAGCACTTGGCAGCCAGAACCCCAGAGCGCCTACGGATGCTGCTGGATGCTTTGATCTCCCCAGCAAGTGCCTGGCAGCTACCGTTTGCCATCTAAATACTGCATCCGGAATCTGACAGAGAAACAAGCACCTGGGTGCCACCCAAATGCAGCATCAACACAGACACGCTGACATATCCATCTGCCCTCCGTCCCAAGAGCCCCTCTGTGCAAGAGAAGCCACAGGCTAAAAAGTAGGTCACCCTGCTCTGGGTGGAACAGGGCCGGTGTCTGCCAGATGCTCAGCTACCTGCTTGTGGGGGGCATGCAGTGGGGGTGTGATGAATAAGGGAGGGGCAATTCCTTGTCTAACTCCCCAACAAATTGCAGCTGAATGAATGGGAATACACTTGGGTCTAGGCCAGTGGTTCTCAACTCCACCCACAAGTTAGAATCTTTGAAGTAGTTTAATTAAATTTTAAAAAAATACTAATCTCTGAGCCCCACCCAAGACCAATTAATTCAGAATCTCTGGAGGAGAGACTGAGGCATCAGTAATATTTAAAAGCTGCCCAGGTATTTGAAGAGTGTGTCAGTGAACAGCCCCTGGTCCAGGCTGAGAGTGAACAGCTCTTTGCGGCTCTCATGAGGGGAGAAAGGGCTGGGATGGAGAAGGTGCTAGAATGAAACATTCTAGCATTTTTCTACTTCCACAGCCTTGCACAGAGGTTCCCTCCCCCTGGAACACCTCCTCCCTCTGCATTTACCTGCATTTGGCCGAATTTGACGGACTCTTCAAAACCTGATTCCAGGTCCTCTGGTTCTGATGCCTGCAGCATGCGCTGTGTGCCTGCTCACCAGGAGGCTGTGCTGTGGTGCATCGCGCTTTCAACCTGCTGGCTTGCCTCCCCTGGAGCAGATCTCAGTCCCAGAGACCCAGGACTCTCAAAGTGTTCTCTCCTGACCCCATCATCACCACCTGGGCACTTGTTAGAAATGCAAATTCTCACTTGGGGGTGGGAATCTGTATTTTCACTAGCCTCCTGGGTGATGCTGTTCCAGGAGGGGCATTCCTGTTCCAGAATCACTGCTCTATGCTCTAGACACTGGCTGCTCCAAGTGTGGCCCCTGGAATGGTAGCCTCAGCCTCACCTGGGAACTGGTTAGAAAAGCAGAATCTCAGGCCCCATCCCAGACACCCTGAATCAGATCTGCGTTTTAACAAGACGCCCGGTGGACGTGCATGCACAGTAACGTGTGAGAGGTGCTCACGCAGGCAGACTCCGGGGATACTTTGACTGGCTCGTTGAAATGGGGAGGGGTGGTGAGCAACGCTGTCACCTCATCATGAGGACCTGATCCCTCAAGCCTGTTTCAGGAGATCCCTCAGCTTTTTTCACAAGCTGCAGGTGCTGGGGGCCCACAGGGAGGTTATTAAAATGCAAACAGCCTAGCCTGCTTAGTGAGGCCACGCTGTTGAGATATGGCTCCATGGTTGCTGTCTGGTCATGGATTTCTGGCTGTCCACATTCCTGGCACTGTCCCCTGCACACAAGGCCCTTGACCGTGCCAAGGTGGTCTGCTTTCCTTCAAGGAGCTGCCTCTGCAGACTGACATCTGAATTTCCTCAAGGTTGTCGCCTAAACCAAACCAAGCCACCTGCTCACTGGTTCTCTCTCCTGAAATCTTGTCCCCTTTGATGTCCCCTGGGCATGCTCCCTTTAAATGTGCTGGGAAGGGATGGCATCAGACCCTAGTTCCAGGAGTAGGACTCAGCTGGGCTGGGAAAGGGGGGGACGAGGGGCCGTGAGCTCTCCCCTGACCTGTTACCCACTGTTCCCTCTAATCTATTTCAACCAATCCTTGCATGCACGCTCTGCACACGGCATGGGCACCCCTTTTGCCCCGCTTATCTGTCACATTAAAGGTCGTTAAAAATTTATTCAACGTAAGATTGAGAGTGAAATGCCTCTTCTCCTGACAGGTTATAAATAGCTGTTTTGAGTACAATTTGAGGTTTTGATTTAAAAAAAGAAAAAGTACGCTCTCAGGCATCCATCTGTGATTGAACTGGAGAGATGCCCCTCCCTCCTCTCCCAAAACCCATCCTCAAAGGCCATTACTGCTTTTCCTGCTCAGAGAATATTGTGTACGGAGCCTTAATGTCCCCCTGGGCAGGAAGACCATTACAGGAAAAAAAAAAGACGGATTCCAGCTCTGTTCCAACACTCACAACCTAATTAAGATTTTATAAACATTCACCCAACAGGAAAACACACACACACACGTCAATTAGCAAGGCAAATATCCTCTGGATTAAGTGGTTTTCTTGCCTTTTTCCGTCCAGCTTTAATGAGGCATCTGTCACGGGGGGTGGGGGTGGGGGAGGGTGTGACAAAGTGGAATTGTCACATTTAGGTTCTTTAGGTTGGGGTCGTTTGGTTGCCCGCTTGCGCCGGGCCTGCCCCTCTCCCTGGGAATCACTGCTCGTCTCCTCTGAGCCAGTCTCACGGCCCCCACCTCTTGCCGGGCCCTTCCTACTGAGCCTGGGAGGACAGGGAAGGGCCTCGCCTCCCGAGCGGCCACCTCTCCGTGGCCTCCCTGTGGCATCAGCTTTGCTGTTGTGGGACTGACCTTGGCAGAGCCACACCTGTGGGATCACTTGGTGGCAGTGGGTTCTCACCAAGCTCCAGATGCCAGCTCTGGGGATAGGCTCCCTGTGGCCTCCTCATCCCCCAGTTTCTCAAAATGCCAGCCACTCTGCTTCCCTGTACCCCAAGATGTCTTAGGGCTGTTCTTGGCCGTGTAGATAGCTCTCCCATCCCTCTGTCCTTGCTGGAAGAAAATACAGGAGATAATTCGCTTTCTCCTTTTTGTGTCCCTGGGCTGTTTGGAGAAGTGCATTTTTTTCCACATGTGTAGAAAATTAGGTCTGTTGTGTTTTTGAGGAGCAGGAGAGGGGAGAGTTGAGAAGCGTCACTGGCTCCTTTGGGCAGAGCTGGGGAGTGGGGAGCAGGGCAGGGGAAGCTGGGGACAAAGGCGGGCGGGGAGGCCACCCTGCGGGACTTCCTCCCAGCCTCTCAGGCAGCTTTTTCCTTGCAGCGCCTCAGTTTCCTGGCACAAAGCAGCAGCCGCACCTACCAGGTCGCACCTCATCAGAACTTTCCCGCGGCTGCAGGGGGCACAGGAAGGACAGGCCTGAGCTGCAAAGGAGACCAGAACGCGGTGGCTTTGGGGTGTGCTTGCCTTGATGGCTGCTCTCCTAACTGGACCCACACTTACTCGTCTATACCAGCCTCGACCCAGCACTTACTCGTCTATACCAGCCTCTCATCTTCACCAGGAGAGGGAGGCCTGGCAGGTGTATGTGATGATAAGGATCCCATTTGAAAGATGATAAAAGTGAGGTCTGGGGAATGGTGAGAATTTCTCCAACACCTCACTGCTCCTTGCTCAAGAAACAAGAAGAACTCATTCATAGCTTCTTCCATTCCAGAAGGATGAGGACTTAGCTCTTCTCTCCGCCCTGCAAAGGGCAGAAATAGTGGAAATCTATGCAAGGAAGAGCCGAACGGGCTGCTGTATAGACAGGGCGATGAAGTTGCCGGTAGGAATTTATTTCAATTCAATAGTATCTTCTCAAGTGCAAGTCTTTTGGTATGGAGAAACAGGACAGTAGCATGGCCTGCCTTTAGGGTATTTACAACCTAAAAAAAAAAAAAAAAAAAGACTAACTATCAAAGCAACATGGCCAGAGAGCAAGATATAAAGACTTCCATCAATTCTAAGGAAATGTGGGCGCATGATACCCAGGCTAGGTGTCCTGGCGCCATGCTGCCTAGCGTCCCTCTGGCCAGCCAGCAAGCCTGCTGGGAGAAAGGCCGCCCACTGTATCCCCACTGTGTCCCCAATCCCAGGGACAGCTGCAGCAGACGCCAAAGCAGCCGGGCCCTCGTGATTTAGCCGAAGTGACACTCACTTTGTATACACATGTTTACAATCAGGGCCAGATGGTGAAGTATTGGATCCGTTTCAATGCCACTCCAGTGTGCTGAGCTGAGCCCGGCTTTGCACGTGGCCCAGTAACAACAGCTGGGGGAGGAGGCAACCCCTTTCTTAGACACCAGCCCCGAATATGCTCTTGATCTGAGGGGATATTTATTAGCCCTCCTTTAAAAGCAGCTGTAGTTTGCCAGCTGTCAGAACATTTTGTCAAGTCCCTGAAATTCTACAGGAAGAAGAAAGACACATAACCCACTCTGATACCTTCCAGAGTTCCTTTCCTCTTTTTTTAGGCTTGGGAAAAAAAATAATAATAAATAAGGCACACTTGATGGAAAGGAGCTTGCAAATGTTCACCGATGACAGTGTTTATGTTGCCAAATTATTTGTACCGGCAGGAAGGGAGGGCAGACTGAACGCAGAGCAAATGGAGTGATTGTTTACCAAACTATAAAGACACCCTTAAGTTACAGGATAAGAGAAAGGGAGGAGGGGGAGGATGCTGGCCATGTGCCAGAGACAGACAAGTCTGTGTGTGGCCATCTGCTGCCCCGCCCCTGAAAAAGACAGTGGCAAGAGGGCCATCAAGGACAGCTGCCCTCCAGGTCAGAAGGAAAGCTGGGACTGCCAACTTCCAAGAAGACCCGAGCCAGGGCTTCCAGCCCATCCAGAAAGGTGGTGATACTGTGAAGATCACCAGACCTTACCCCCTGTCCTTAACCTGAAAACATCCCCTCCCCAGAAAACCCACGAGAGCCATATACAAAAGAAAAGAAAGAAAAACTAGAGATACATTCTTGTAATCTCCACCAGTGGGAATTGTAAGGTCTGAGTAGAAAATAACCAAAGTTTTTGGAAAGAATATTCCAGAACGCCTCCATCAGAATGAGAGCATCCCACTCAAATTATCCCTCTGGAAGGCTATACATTTATTTCAGGGATGTAACCATTTTCAAAACATCTTATTTGAAATTCACCTTTGAAAGTGACTTTCCAGATAGTTCATGAGAAATATTTTATAATTTAATAGCCAAAACTTCAGGTGTGTGTGTGTGTGTGTGTGTGTGTGTGTGTGTGTGTTGAGGGGTGAAGGTGGGGGTGCTGCTGATGGTAGAATTCTGAACTAGTTTGCACCAGAGCAGGTTCCACATGGTGATTCCCTGACCCCCTCCCAAAAAAAAATCTGGCCCCAGAAAAGCAATTTAGTTACCTTTGAGAGTGTTTGAAAGAATCTACCTGGGCTTCTCACTCAAGGTAATTCCGAAAGAGCTCTGGGGAGGTGATTTCTGCTGGAGCAACACGTCTGAGCATTGCAGAATGACCAGTACAAAAGAGGAAGGAGATTACATTCTCTGGAAAGAGTGCTCGCACAAGCACACACACATACACACAGAGCAAATGCTCAATAAATATGTATTGCATGTGGACCAAGGACACAATACTAGATGAGGTTTGAAGTACGAAATGCTACGTGTGGTAGCCAGCCCCTAGGATGACCACAAAGACCCCTCGCCCTGGTATTCACATCTGTGTGTGGTCTCCTGCCTCAGCGTTGGTCTCTGTGACCCAGAAAATATGGTAGAGGTGACATTGTGTCACTTCTGAGGTTAGGTTATGGAAGACACAATGGATTGGGGAAGTCAGCTGCCGTGTCATCAGCAGCCCCACAGAGACACCCACATAGAAGGAGCTGAGGCTCTATACAAGTAGCCAGCTGGGGGCCAAGGCCTCCAACAACTGCCAACTGAGTGAGCCACTTCGGATGCAGGGCCCCAGGCCATCTGCAGATGACTGCAGCCCCAGGCAGCAGCTCCATGTCCCGTCTGTAACCTCCCAAAAGGCTTTGGAACCACACCCACCCAGCTGAGCAGCCCCTGGATTCCTAACTCAAAAAATAAACTGTGAGGAATAAATGCTTGTTGTTTGAAGCCACTGCGTCTTGGGGTAATTTGTCACGCAGCATTAGGTGACTAATACAGTGGGAGCAGGGGGAAATGCAGGTGCTAACTATGTACCTGTGCACTCAAAGGCTGTATTTTACCCCAAATCATGATCTTTTTTGTTTTCAAAGTCTACTGGAAAATAAAGAAGAAGGATGTAACTGGAAATATCTACCTTGTATACAGATTAGACCACGTTTCAGGACGCTAGTAGCTACTCCCTATACCCATCCCACCACTCCTCAGACCTCCCCCTGTGAATGGGAGAGGTACCTCCATTTCCTTCACTACTTTCCTTTTGTCTTATTTTGTTATTTGACTTTCCAAGGTTCAGCTGGGCCCCCGCTGGCCTATGCTGAGCACTTAGGAAATATTGGTTGAATGAATGAGTGGACAGCCCAGGCCCCCATTTATGCTTCCTACCACAGGGCTGACTGGGGGGCACGGCCAACCTCTGGGATCAGGGCCCCACAGCGTGGGAGGGAGAGGGGAGGAAAGATTGACTCTTTGTTATTGCTCAGGCTAATGAGCTGGGACTGAGAAATATAAGAGCTAGCCACCGGTGGAAAGTGAGAACAGAGATTTCCCCAGCCACTGTTATTTAGAAGACACGGCGGCAGACTGAGAATGGGCTGGTTTTCATTAGTGGATAATGAACCCAAAGGATAGAAGAATAGGATGGCCCACTGGAAAAAGGAGAAGAGAGCCTTTGCCACCCTCCTTTGTCGGGCAAGAGCCTGGGAAGCTCCGGGTACCAGAAGAGAGGGCAGTCTGCCTGGGGCAGATGGGCATCTCTCTATTGCGTTCCAGAGAGAATGAAGACACCCTCACTTTGAACAAGGAATTCAACCTCTGGGCAAAGCCAGCTTCCTCCTCTGACTGCAGCTCTCATCCGGGCCCCTGCACACAGCTTCCTGAAGTCGGGAATCCTTGCTGACCACAGAGCCCAGAGCCTGGGCTGTGAGCATGGGTGGGAGGCACCGATGGGAGAAACATACTCCTGAGGGTCAGGACATGGGAAAGGGTGTCCAGGGACTTAGGCCTCTACTGTTTAGAGTTTCCATATTTTAGAAATAAAAATAAGCATACCCAGTACAATTGGGATTTCAGAGAAATGGCAAATAATGTATCAAGTATAAGTATATCCCAACTAGTGCATGGGATATACACTTATATTAAAACTTATTCATTGTTTATCTGGTATTCAAATTTAATGCGGCATCCTGTATTTTCATCTGGCAATCCTGTGACAATCTCCCTCTATAAACCCCCTTTCCCAGCCACCTCCTGTGCCCTACAACTATAAGGAGTGGTTTCAGATTCTGAAGTCCATCTCGGTGTCAGCCTTGGAGAGATGCAAAGATGAATGGGTGGTCTAGGAAGAATGGCGATTATTAGTGGTCCCACTTACTACTGCTGCGTGAAAAACCACTCCAAACTTAGTGGCTTAAGTTAGCCTTTAATTATACTCAGAGATTCAATGGGAATCTGAACAGGGCACAGCAGACACGATGTGTCTGTTCCCTGATCTGGGGCCTTCCACTGGGAAGACTCAATGGCTGGGACACTCACCTGCTGGAGGCTGGATCCCCGGAGACCTCAGCCAGCCCCCGCAGATGCACAGGCACATGGCCCCTTCTTGCCACCTGAGCTTCTTCACGAACCTGTCGTTGAACTTGACCTGGTGGTTCAGGGATCCAAAGGTGAGCGTCCCAAGAGACTGAAGCAGAAGGCGTCTGGCTTTGTATGACCTGGTGCTGCTTGTGCCGAATCAGCTGGGGGAACAGTCACACTGCAGCCCAGATTTAAGGGGAGAAGAACAGACTCATCCCTCCACAGCCAGGGTATCAGAGGATCTATGGGCTTGTTTTAAACCACCTCAGGTGGAGGGGCGGAGGAGGAGGGGGAAAGTTCTCGGGGAGTGGGGTGAAGCTCCGTGAGGTCAGAGACATTTCGGAATCATGATGGGTGTGAGCAGGAGCACGTGGGATGGGCTCAAGTCACGGGGAATGACAGCGATTGGGTTCCAAAGAAAGCCAGTGCTGAAGAGGTGGAGAGACAGCAGAGGGGGCTGGGGTGGGGCATCCGAAAACACCAGAAACACTCACGTGCTATGGAAGCTTTCCACTGCGCTTCAGACCAAATCGTCTGCCACCGAGATTGCATTCGACTGCCACCATCTGCATTTATCCTGCTCACAAGCCCCAGGCAAACTCTCACTCCTACCCATCTGCATATCCTGAGGCTCCAATCCTGTCCCTGGTCTCCGCTGGAGAAGAGCTACATCTGCGGCAAAGCCCCCTCCTCCTGCCCCGCCTGAGACAGGATTTGGCTGCCAGCACAGGGCCTGGGCCCCGAACTGCAAACCTGGAAGCAGCCCCACCTTTGAAGCCAGATACATGTGGTGACTAATAGAGAGCAAGGAGTTTAGACGAGGGAGTGGGGAAGGCTGGGGGCCCCCACAGAGCCTTGCACACCCATTCCTTCCCACTCTGCAGTGCCGCCCTGAGGAGGAGGGAGCGATGACAACCCCAGGCTTTTCTGCCTGGGGAATCTGGAGGCTCCCAGCAACACCCCCCGCCCCCCACAGCACACCTGCCTCTGGCAGCTGCAGCCAGCCCAGACTGTTGTTTGTGGTGGGGGCTGGCACCACATGGAGACCATGCCTTTTGAAGCCTCAGTTAATTGGATTTTACAGCATCTTCTCTTGCCTGCCTCTTCCTTATTAAATGGCAGAGAGAAGGAGGGGAGCAGCTGATCACCGAAAAGGGAAGGAAAAGGTTAGGACAATGACCTCTTTGTGGAAAGTAATCAATGCTCAGCCTCCCCCACCAGACCTCACCGTGTGGGAGCCCAAACAGCGCCTAGAACTTTGGGAGAACATGAAAAGGTTGGCTGCCTTTTTTAGTGTTCTTATCATTACCAGCGTTGGAGGGAATTGTAATCTCAGCCACATGCCCACACAATCATGCACCTGGGTGTGTGCACGTGCTTACATCCCATGCATTCACACCCAGCTAACCCGTGTCCTGGAATGACCTGTTATCACCCAAAAGACCCAGATCTGCTGTTTGGAGGGAGAATGGCCTCCAGGGCTGAGTCACCTGGGCCTCAGCTGCCCCTGTCTACCCTGCCCGATCTGTGATAAGGGGTTTGTAAGCATTAGAGTTATTCCTTCCCCTTGCCTCCCTAAGCTCATGATTTAAAGCGAAAGGGTGGCTTATTCAAGATGATGTGGGTGAAATTGCCTAGTGTGGTGGATTGAATTTCCGTCTCAGTCCTTCACCTTCCTGCAGTAGCATGACAGGGCCACACTTCTGCCATGGCCTCAAGAAGGACAGGGCGACCTTCCCCACCCCTTGACTTCAGACCTGTCCACTGAACGGGCTTTGGCCAGTAGGATAGGAACAGGTAAAAGGTAAGCAAAGGCTTGAAATGGGCCTGCATGACCAGCCTGCCCTCTTGGGCCCGTGGCATCTCCAAGAAAACATCACACCCCGGTGGCCTGCTGGTCTGAGGAGGATGAGAGACTCTGGCAACAGACCTGATTCCAGCAGCAGGCTGGAGTCAGGCCCAGCAGGGCCCCAGCCAACCTGCAGAGCCACCCAGCCAACCTGTGGAGACTGAATGGGTGCCAGGGTACAGGCTTCCTTGTCTGTTCCGCTGAGACTGTGGGGTTGTGTCTACACATCTCTACGGTGGTCCTGAGTAACCGGAACAGCACACCTCACCCTGTCTACAGAAAGACCTTCTAGATGTATTAAAAACTAGATGGAAAAAAAAAAACAGCCCAAAGCATGAGTAAATTTTTAAAAGACTCTCAGAGCTTAAATACAAGGGCAAGTTATAAAGAGAAAAAGTGGATTTAATTACAGAACTATTACACATTTCTGTGTCATAAAACATTATAAATATATAGAAAATGTAACATAATGCCTGCTAAACATTCAATTTCATTTTTTGTCCCATTCCGTAAGACAGTAAAGTTAATATCCTATGCAAGGGACATGTGCAGGAATTTAGAACAGCTGCCCTTGGCAGGAGGTGGGGAGATGTTTTTGATGGCCATCAGGATGTCAGCAGGAGGGGTGGGGGGAGAAACAGCTTCTAGGATCAAAGAGAGAGACAGAAGAACTGCAAGGAAAGAAAGGGGGAAAGAAGGCTTTGTGCAAGGTTAGGCTACACAAGCCCATCCTGACATGTGGTACAATATGCAGCCCGGCCCAAAACTACAACGTGGACACCACTAGGGCATCCAGGTGCTGTTTGATACAGAAGCGTTCCCAGCACTCTGGACCAGGGCCCAAGCCTGTACATGAGGACAGACAACCATTTCTTTGGCCTCAGAGCCTTGCCCAGCAGGTGCCTGCCTATTGTATTAATGGGAGCCTGCGTGGTGAGCGCTCTGAGCCTTCACACCTGCAATTGTCTGGCCCTTAGGAAAGATGCTTCCGTGTCCCAGGTCCCATGTGTGCCCTTAGGAGACCGCCAGGCACTGGGGTATCGACTGAGGGAAGAGACCACTGCCCTGGAACTTCCAGACTGTCCTGGGGTCCCTGCAGTGCCTTGAACTGGGGCAGAGAGAAGCACACATCCTTTTTACAAAGAAACCGAATTGTAAGACTAAAGCTCCTCATTATTCAAAGAAAATTGGGATGAGGAAGAAAAGGCCACAGAGTGAATCCATTTAAAAGACGGGAAGAAATAAATGTTGGTGACTTTTTATATTTAAAAAGAAACTACAAATTATGAAACGGTTTGTTTTAGCTTACATTGAACAAAAGTGAGCTTTGAATGCAACTCTTTTAATTCTTCAAATGAACAAAGAATAAATCAAATGTTGATTTGAAGGGCATAATTTTTCTGACAAGACTGTCTGATAGCGTAATACAACACCCTTGATTCCATGTTTGACTTTCACAGCACAGTCATAAAGAGGACATTTTTGCAAAAAAATATTTGAAGGCGTCATCAATTTTCCCAATGGCCTGTCTTAATCCTCTAAGATTCAAATTTCTCTCTTTTGAAGCGCCTGTCATTTCATCAGCCTTGTAGATTTTCTCTTCTGTAATTGTTAACTGGCTGAATTCTGTTACATCCTCACTTGCCAGTAGTCTCACATGTGATTCAAATAATTCTCCATAATCACTTTGATCAACTGCAGGAAATTCTGCATCTTTGGCAAAATTTGAAAACGTACTGCATTATATTCTAGAATGCTTGCAACACATGGCAGACAGAAACAGACCAACCCACAAATCTGATGATGAAGGGTAGGAAAAATATTCTAGCATTAAGCATGAGGGAGGTGGGAATAGGGGCAGAGTTTATAAGAGGGCAGCCTACGAGTGGACATCTTTGTGTTATGGCCAATTTTATTTTCCTTTGCAACCTTATAACTTCAGGGACTCAGATCAAGTGAATGAGGAAAACAAGGACCCCTGTATATGACCAAGGGACATTCACTATAATATGTAAAGAGTCCAAGCAAAGCAATAAGAAAAGAAATGCACAGAGACAAACCCTATTACGAAAAAAAGGAAAAAAAAATGCAAGAGGCTAATAACCATAGGAAATATACTCAGCCTCACTGTAAATAAGGAAGCACACAACAAAGCAATATTTTGCCATCGAATGAACATTTTTTAAATTATAATCCTCAGTGCTGCTAAGGTTATGAAGAATCAGGCCCTCCTTGAACCCTGCTGGTGGAGTGTAAATTGGTACAGGCCTTCCAGAAAGCAAAGCAAAGTTATCTCCAGCCTTCAAATTATTTCAGCTACATCGTATTTTTTTTTATAAAGTCCCATGTTGCCTGTTCATATCCTCACATCATTCTTAAAACGAACAAAGACTAAATCAAATGTTGATTTTGAGGGCATAATTTTTCTGGGGGAAAAAAATCGTCTAGTGGCACAAAACAATATCTTTCACTTTGAGTGAAGTTAATTGCTTTTTCAGCTCTTTCTAAAGTCTGATCTCTCACTTGGAGGCCACTTTGCAGGAGAAATAAAGACTCTGCCTCAGAGTCCCCATAGGAAGGGGCACAGAGCCAAGTGGAGCTGCATCAAGGTGCCAACGCTGAGTAAGAAACAGCTCCTGCCCCAGCCAAGGGGCTCTTAGCTCACCTGCGTCAGTTTCTTTCCTCACAGTCAGACCACTGTAAATTACAGGCCTGTGTGTGCATCCCTAGGCGGTGAGAAGCCGGGATGTAAGCGCTTGCTGCCCAGAAGTCCACCAATATGCAAACAGTAATATCTCAATGATTACTCCAAGAGACTATGTATTTCCCTCTGTTGCACTGGTTTCTTCTCAGGCTGCCCGGCTCCTCACTGCCCACAGATAAATTCAGACAATCCTGGACCCTCACCATTTGATTCAACCCTACACACCTGCTATAGAAGCTTCTAGTCTCTGAATTGTCTTGACATTTTCTCTGCACCCCTCCTCCCCAGTTCTATTTCTGTGCTTTGTTCGTGTGACTCCCCTTTTTGTCCCCTTTAAAAAAAAAAGTCTCCTTTTATGATTGCAAATGTGATCTTGCTCATTGTAGAAATGTATAAATTCACAGAAAGTTTGAAGAAGAAAGTCTAAAAACTGCCTTGCCCCAAATTCCCCCGCCTGATATCCCAAGTTCGTGACCTCACCCCCAGCCTGCCAACCCCGCAGGATCCCCGACCGCTTCCTACAGTGGGTGTCCTCGTCCTCTCTGCCCCTGTTTCTCAGTCCCAGACACTAGAAGGCCCCCTTCTCTCTGCCTGTCCAAATCTGATGCAAAGAGCCCAGGAAGGAAGATGATGAACTGGTTCTCATCCTGACTCTCAGGACAATTACTCAACCTCCCAGGGCCTTGGTCCTCTCCAGGTTAAGGTCAGCTTCTGCGCCACACGAGGTGTGCAACCACTTTTGAGAGCCACCTCGCCCAATGTGAGGGGGCCCACTCTTCTTAAGGGCCAAACCTGAGTCCCTCACACCCCTGCAGGTCTCTCCACCCCGGGCGCCTTCCTGAACTCCCCTAGCCTGGTCTCCATGCTGAAAGAAGATAGGAGACACAGTCGAGTTAAACCTGCCATAATGGCATCGCCTCCTCTAAACTGAAGACAGCTGAGATACAGCAGACACAGCAAGAAACCCTTTCTGAGCTTCCTTCATCTGAATAAAGCAGAGCTCCCTGAGAATTTAGCCACCATTAACCGTACTCTGGGGTGTGTCTCCAGACAAGCAGACCATGACCTTTAACACCAAGACTTTCCAAGACAATGTGCAAAACAAGCTTAGTCAGCTCAGGCTGCCATAACAAAATATCATAGACTAGGAGGCCAAAACAATGGAAATTAATTTTCTCCTGGTTCTGAAGCTTGCAAGTCCAAGATCAAGGTGCCAGTGCCGTCCGGCTCTGGTGTGAGCTCTCTTCCTGGTTTGCAGACAGCCGCCTTCTCAATGTGTCACGTGGCAGGGACAGAGCAAGCTCTCTGGTGTCTTTTTATAAGGCACTAATCCAATCATGGAGGCCCCACCCTCACGACTTCATCTAATCCTAATAAGCTACCAAAGGCCCCATCTCCAAATACCATCACACTGGGGGCTAAGGCTTCAACAGATGGGTATGGGGGTCACAAGCATTCAATCCACAGCATAAGCCTTGTCAGACCCTCTGAGACAGGAGGTCGCCACTGGGGCAGGTAGAACAGGACATGTTTCCCCGGAAGAGATCGGCCAAGCAGGACGCTGACATTAGGCATTGTGATCAGTCAGCCAAGTGGGAAGCATGGATCATTCCCTGGAATGGCCAAACTGGGAAACAAGGGGGTTTTCTGGTCCCTCAGGCCAGCGCTAGCAATGAGTCCTAGGCAACCATGTGGACTTCCCAGCCCAGCCCCAGGAACTGGCCCTCGGCAACCAGGTGGCTTTGCTCCCTGACGTGCCTATGAACCCCAGCCACCGCAGCCCAGTGGCATCCTCCCTTGGAGCCCCTCCTGATTAACAGGGTGGCTTTTCTTTCCTCTCCTCATTAAAAGCTCTGCTGGATGCTCCATACTCCTGTCTGTTGGCCTCATTCTTCATCTCCTCCAAGATGATCCTGGGAAAAACAGCATCTTAGCCAGTAACACCTCCATACTTTCCCAGTGAAGCCCTAAGGCCCCTTCTCCCATTTCGTTGGAATGTAAACTCCAACAGTTGGCTGTTTGGACAGCACCTCCTTAGAGAGTGCCTCTGCATGCATGTGAAATAAACTTTGTCCTTTTCCTGTGAATCTGTTTATTGTCGTTAATTCACAGGACTCTGACCACCTATACCTAAGTGGGCAGAGGAAAAATTTTCCTCCCAACAAAGTCAGGTGCTACAAGATTGCTAGCATATATCTCGCATTTCACTAAAAAGGGACAGGAAATTAGCCTCAGCCATCTCTGTGCCCACACATAGCATGCCCACCACCCCGATCTTCATTCTCTCCTTAGCCTACCTCCCCCTCTCCCCAATATCCTCCTGTCATTAGCTCTTCTGACTGAACCTGTGTTTGCTTTTGCCCAAACTTTGTCTCCCCCCATCAGACTACCTTATGGCCAGAGACTGTCGGGTTCCTCTCAGCCAACCAGGTGCCCCAGTGGAGGCTGGTGTCAGCTGAAAACAAAGTTGAACTCAGTAAGGGGAGGCTTATTTGAGAGGATTATTATTGTAGTGTTGGAAGGTGCTGGTGCAGCAGGGACAAGGGCCATGGCACCAGAAAGGAAGCTTTGACCACAAGATCTGCAAGCATCCCAAGAGTTTGGCAGAAAGGGTTTTGTATGGAGAGCTGTAAACAAGGCTGGAAAGAAGCAGGCATGGGGAAGGGGCAGACAAGGTGGCAGTGGGCTAGCAGGGCAGAGACCTGTTCACCCTGAGGCCAGCCTGCTCTCAGGAGGCGCAGTGTGCAGGCTCAGGTGGAGGGTGGGCCAAAGTCCAGGACCTGGAGGAAGGAGAGAAGGTTAACCAAAGTTTGCCTAAGAAGTTTTTTGTTATGACTGATCAGTGGGAAAAAAGCAGCTCAGTGAATCACTCATGAGGCAAAGAATGGGAATTTGGAGGGTCGGCCTTACCAGAGGTGCACGAGTCTTATCTAAGTCATATGGGAGAAGATGATTCTTTGCAGGAAACAGTTTTCCAGAAAACAATGAGAGGATTCCTTTCATCTTTGCTGTTTTCTGGGAGCCCAGACTCAGGTAAAATTCAATATTGTTGCCAGGTGCACAGATACGCACACGCACATGTGCACAAATATACCTAGAAAACAAGGAAGTCTTGTTTTTCAATCTTCCTGCAGTTTCGGTTTTTCTTTTTCTCTAGAGACACAAATTTGACTTTCCCAACAAGGTCAGACTGACCTTGATTGGGGGTCACCCTCTTAAAAGGCCTCATAGTTTTGAAAACCTAGCACCCACTTCCAGAGTGAGAATGAAGACAGTAAGAGCTAATAAGTTGGAGATGCAGGAGAACAAATGTTTTGCATATCAATTAAAATATCCTCTGAAATTATGATCACTTTAAAGTAAAAATAAAATTTCCTCTCCCAAGGGCAGGTCAGAGATGTGGAGGCTGGAGTCTAAGGAAGGGAGACCTGTGTGGGGCCTCCTGAGCGAGGTAAGCCAGGCCTGAAATGGGGTCAAGGATGGAGCATGAGGAGACTAAAGTGAAGGGGGGACCCTGTGGACCCTGGGAGTAAGCAGGTCACCTGTGTGTTCTTTTGGGGATTGTAATTCACTCTGCCTGCTCCAAGCCTTCAGGAAAGAAGTCCAGTCTACAGGGAACTAAGGTGGGGTACCCAGGGGGTGTGCTGCTAAATGTTGAATAACTGATTCTCTGGAAAGGAAGAGGGAGCCCCCGTTTGTAGCATTTCCCAATTTCCATGATATAAATACTTCCACTATAGTTGATTAAAAGCACCAAGCTCAGAAAATCCCTGAAATGTGACCGCCAGCCCTCATACATTGGTGTGTGAGCCAGCTCCTGCACACTCGGGTGTCCTGGTGTTGTACTTCGGGAAAACTGCAGGGGGCGGTGGCGGGCAGCAGCCCAGAGAAGGCTGTTACAAGACGACCAAAGGCCTGGAGCAGTGATCAAGCTTGATAACCGGCTCAGATGACCCGGTTTGGAACCAAGCAAGAGCTCCTCAGGAGCTCCCAGCAATCCTTGGTGCGGGGAACCTGGGACAGAGGGCTTCTTGCTGTCAGGTGGGATGAGGACTCGGGTGGTACCCAGGAAGCGTGCGTGCCAAAAACTAGACCCCGTGTGGTCTGCAGCAGCTGTTGGAAAGTGTCTTGCGTGGCCCTGACCCTTAGGTCCCGCATCCATGTTCACTGCCTGAACCATGAGTGGTTTGGTGGAAAGCCCCCGAGAACACGCTGGTGTGGACCCATGGCACTGCGCGGAACCAGCTCACCAGAACACGCCATCCAGGAAGCTCGGCAAGGCTGTCAGACAGTGCGTCTCGGGGGGCGCCCTTCCAAGCATGTGTGTGCCAATGCTTTCAACCAAAGCCAGAGTCGGCCACCACTTCAGTCGCTTTCCTTCACTGTGTCCACTCACAGGCAAGGTGGGAACAGAAGGCCGAGCAGGTAAGAGGTCTGAGGCAGCAAAGCCATTCACGTAAGGAAGCGGTCTTGTCACTCCTGCTGGGGCTCTGCCATGGAACACATGCAATCTCCATCTCGAGGGTGCAGGAAAAGGTGCATGACTTCATTTTAAGTGAGATTCAGTCTAACTCCAAGACTGACTCCCACGGGGATGGCAGGCAGCTTCCTCTTGTTCAGTGTTGGGACTCACACCCTGCAGCCTCTCTGCGCAGGATCGTTTGAAGGAACCAGCAATCCCTGGTCACTGCAGCCATGGGCTCCCAGTTCTGTAGCTGGAGCCCCACGGCCCTCCGCACACCTCAACAATCCTTGCCGGGTAACCATTCCGGGAGTCTGTGGTCTGCCCTGGCCACTTGAAGTTGGCAGGTCTCCAGCATCTGGGCTGGGGTCAGGCAAGGGCTCTGCTTAGGCAGGAGCCCCAGTGCCCAAACCCTAATCCCCGCAACCCCCACCCCCAGGCTGCCTCATGGAGGCAGAACTCAAGGAGACCCCCGTCTCTCCTGCCTACTCTTGGGGCACCTCCCTCTTTTTCACTGCTTTCGCCTCTGTGCCTGCACAGGTTCGGCCCTCAGTCTTCCACTCTGGGCCACCATCCATCTGCTTGGTGAGCTGAGGCTTTCCCGGGGACCAGGAGGAAGGAAGGTGGCCTTCACAGCCCTGCAAGGGCCCCAAGACAAGCAGGCAGAACGGCTCACCCTAGATGGGGAAGCAGAAAATGCAGAGAACCAAACCAAATTGCTCCAGACAGTGTGATTCCTCTACTGCAATGAAAACAACACGCCAATTAATATCCCAATACATTATCCTGTCGTGTGTTATTGGGAAAAGAAACTGAAACATTGGGAGGTGTGCGGAGGGCCATGGGGCTCCGGCTACAGAACCAGGAGCCAGAGGCTGTACTGACCAGGCGAGGCTTGTCATGTCAGTGACGGTTGTGAGATTTCATTGGAGTTTGGAGATGCAGTTAACAAAGGACCAGAGGTCCTGCCCGGTGGCTGGTGCTGCATCTTCCTATCCAAGATTTGCAGGCTCAGTATTCCAGAGGTTGATTTCCTCCTCCGAGTACCAAGCCCCATCTAAGGGTACTTGGTCAGAACTGTCAGGATCACAAGTAGCATGACTGTCTTTCTGTTTCTCTCTCACACCGCCCCCGACCCAGCATCCCCACCTGCCTCCTTCCACCCTCTGCTTCCCAGGCTCCCCACCCTCTCCCATCCCACCCCTACACCCCTTTCCAGCTCCTGTTCTGGTCGACTCTGATGCACAGTTGAACACCAAGACAGATTCACTGGAGGTGGGAGACAGGAATGGAGCAGGGCGGCTGCCAGCCCCCCGGGTGTGGCAGGTGTCACGGCGAGACTCCTGCAGGACCGCCCTCCCAAACACATCCAGATTTGCTGTCCCAGTGAGGTGGCTGCCACAGTCGGAGCTTCCCACCCTCCCCATACCCACCCCATTCTCCCAAGCAGCCAATTGGCAGATATCAGGAAGGGACAGGAACAGAGTGTCTTGAACCCCAAATGCCTTACTCAGGATTCCTCAGTCCTGCTTCTCAGCTGGAGAAATTCATGGCATTCCAGCCCCCGAGTAACTGCTGTGACTGGGTCCCCAGCCTGACACTCCTGGTCACGAATGTGGAAAACAATCCTGCCTTCCCAGCATCTCTGACCAGGCCCAGGAGTGCTGGGGCCAAGCCTCAGACTGGGGCAACCGTCATAGTAACAACTGCAAGGAACTGAGTGGCATGTGCCAATGAGCTCAGATTCTTCCCCATCCTAAGTGTGGGAGCGTCCTCATTTGACCCCTGAGGACACGGACACGCAGGGAAATCACTTACCCAAGTTCGCGCACTTCCTAAGCCTTAGAGGAGAGAAAGCCTCGTCTGTCAAATGACCTTTTATGTCTGTCCTGCCAATGGGTTTCAGCCCCAGACAAGTCCACTGGGGATTCAATGAGACATTAAAAATGACAATGGAACATTCTTGGGGTAAAAGGGTTTATACCCAACTTTCCACGGTGGCAGGCCAAGCGCTAGAATCCCGTCCGCCTCAGAGCGAGTCTCCATGCAGCAGGCTGGTCTCTGCCTAGGGCCCCTCTGCCCCGGCAGCCATCTCAGCCTCTGTCCTCGCCGCTGCCACCACTCCAGCCTCTGCTCTCCTGCAGCCGTGCAGCCCGGAGCACTGGGCGGAGCTCTTTATATAGAGTCAATAACAACGCATTGCCCACATGTGGGTAGTGAGCAAGCCCACCAGGGCAGGGTGAGAATCCTGGCCACAAGAACCTTCACTTGCTCCACAACGTTGCAACTTTGTTACGGGATCAGGAGGAGGAAAGCAACCCCTCCACCCATGAGTAATTAGCCTGGATTCATTTACCAGATTACCCACAGGGCAGACAGAAAAGGAGCAGATAGAACTCTGAACAAATACATTTTGAGGGCAGAAAAACAATGGAAAGGGACTAAACTGTGGGGAGCAGCCTGGGAAGCTGGTGAATGGTGATCGGCCAGGGGAAAATTGATTAGGATGTCATTTGAAGCGCCACTTACGTTTCAAAGGCGCTTTGCTATACGTTAGCCTGATTAACCCTGACAACAACCTGGCGAGGTAGACCGGCCAGGAATTAGCACAGAGGGCTCTGGGCTGGGGGCGGAGGGGCTTGGCACACGGATCATACCCATCAGCCTAGTCATGGGTCAGGGGCAAGGACCAGAAGTCACAGGGCCCACATAGGACGGTGTGTAATATGCAACCACATGGTACCCACAGCACCTGGAGAGTTGGCACGGACAAGCTTCGCCCTCTGTCCACTGGAGCAGCACTTCTCACCCTGGAATATGCACAGAAGGCCTTGGCATGTTGTTAAAATGCAGATTCTGCTTCTGAAGGTGTGGGGTGGGGACGGAGGGTCTGCATTTCTAACAAGCTCTCCGACGGTGCTGGTGCGGCTGACCCACCACCACACATTGAACAGCAGGGTTTGGAGGTTGTTCCTATCTTGAGAAGGTTAACCTGTGAGACCACACAGACCTGAGCAGCCTCAGCTCCTCAGAGTCCCCTCCTGGGCTCTCAGAAGGGGCTGCAGATCCCCTCCACTGGAATGCCTGCCTGAGATCAACCCTCACCATGCTTGGCACGGCAATCGCTGGCATCAGAGCAGCTTAGGGTACCAAAGGGACTGAGAAAGTAATATCCTCACAGCCTGGGGGGTGTAAATAATGAAAGTGGGATCCATAAGTAATTACTTTTTAATTAATTAGGAATGATGAATAGCTAAGACCCAGCGACTCAGGGAGGAGTGGTGTTAACCATAATAGCCTTGCTCCTTTCCCTGCTGAAATTGATTTGCTGGGGGAGGAGGTGGAGGGGAGGGAACACTGGGGGTCTGGGGGACAGTGGAGGGCAAGGCAAAGAGGGAGGGACAGCTTCCTCCCGGGAGTTTCTCCATCCCATTGAAACGCCCCCCACCTGGGAAGGGACCAGGAGAGAAAAGGCACTTCTCACTGCCAAACCCTTTGCAGACTTGATTCATTAAACCCCACGCGTTTCCTCGGGACCCAGCCCACTACTCCTTCCTCTCTGCTCAGCTGGAGCGAGGCTGCGGTCCGGGCAGGGACTGCTCAGTCCCACAACAACCCCCTTTGGCCCCTCCAAAGTCGGGGAGACCCAGGTCCAGGGAACAATCAGCAGGGTGGGAGAGGAGCAAGCCAGGAGACTCTCCCATAGCAGGTCAGGCCCCCATCCAGGAGGGCAGAGGAGCCCGGGCAGATCACACCATCCTGCCAGTGTTCCTCTTGCCCAGGGTCCTGAGCCTGGCTGACCCTGGGCATCGTCCCCTAGCTCCTACTTCTGGAAGGAATTATGTCATTCAAAGATGTGAAAGGCAGACCACAGAGCATCTGGCTTCTCACTTTGAAACAACATGAACACCCCTCGGCTCACAGACAGCCCTGACTCCCCCCTCCCCCACTGCAAGCACCCTCCCCCCAAGGCCCTGCTCTGGACAGGTCCCGGGCTCTCACCTTCCCTGCCTTCCCTGCCATTCAACCAGGAGGAGGTGAGCCAGGAGGGAGGCAGGGAGTAAAGATTTCCTTAAGCATTTGAAGAAGGGATGAGTCTAGGGTAAAGTGGGGCCCTCACCTCCACACAAAATTCAAGGAGGCACCAGAAAAATCCACTGTATTTCCTGGCCCTGACTTCCTGGTAGACGAGATTGCCAAGGGCCTCGCCCTCAAACATCGGAGGCATTGCATCGCGGCACCTGCAGGAGGCTGAAGGGGGATGGCTCTGACAGGCACAGGGGCTAACCAAGTTTGGGTGGCTTTGAGGAAGCCAAGAAAAGCAGATGAAACAAGAAGGGAAGTCAGGAAAAGAGAGCGAAGAGCTCTCACGTTCATTCAGCACCTGCTCTGCCAAGCCAGGTTCTCTGCACACCTCGGAGGAATGCATTTGCGTCCCCAGTTAGGGGCGCTGAAACACAGGCAGACTCAGTTTCCCCACTTGTGCAGAATGAGCCTGAGCTCAAAATTTCCACGATGAACAGTATCTCCAAATGTGGAATGAAGACCAGTCCCCACCCTGCACTAGGCCTGACTCTCCTCCCGCTCATCCTGGCCCAGCTGGACCCTGTCTTTATATGAAATTTTGGATAATTTTTTCCTGGTGCATATTTTGACTTAGTTTTTATTTTTTAAAACATTGCATTAAAATATTATCTATCTTGATTACTGAGATGTCGCCGGTGCCTTAAATCCGAGGGGAGCGCCTCCCTTCTCTCTCCTGCCTTGGAAGCCAAAACAAAGAGCTTTGATTTGGGAATCAGACAAAACCAAGTCCAGCTTTGCCACCACACCCAGCCAAGCCTCCACTTCCTCCTGCATAGAAATGGATTTTTCTCAATCAAAAGATAAATTAGTCACTGGGAGGAAGGTACAGCATAGAGAATATTGTCAGTGATTCTGTAACATCTTTCTGTGTTGCCAGGTAGTAACCCCACTAGTTGGGTGAGGATTTAATAACATATATAACTGTTGAATCACTATGTTGTATACTTGACCCAATCTAATATATATTAACTCTACTTCAATTAAAAAAAAATTTAATGGCCTATTAATGCCTCTGTGTGGAGATGGTGGGCCAGGCGACCACGTTACCCCACACGGTGTCTGGCTCGTGGCAGAGGCTCAAGAAAGCGCAGCTCACTTCACTTCCACACCACCTCTTCCCCCCCCACCCCCAGACCCTGGATGCACAGGGACTGGGAGCCACAGGCCCACAGAGCCCACTGCACCGGGATGAGCCACCGGCCTTTCAAAGTCCCTGCCAGGTCTTTCCTTGGCAAGTGGAGAAATGAACTGCAGACGAAAGGTGGAAAGGAAAAGCTGATAATTGTGGTGGTGTCAGACCAATTTGTTTGTGTTAATTGTGGCCAATTAAACTTTTCCTTTTTTAAGTTACCCTAGGTCAGGCTATCTCAGGGAAGTTGATTTCTGGTCAGATAGTAAGAAATGCCTTTATCTACCCTCCCATAAAGTAGAAGGGGAAGCATGAATTTCAAAGGTGCTCCAAAGTGATGAGCAGACGGACACAGGGCTTGGGAGGACAGGTCAGACGGAGATGGGCAACCCTCTGACAGCCCGGCCCCGGGAAGGGGCACAGGACCACGGGGGAGGAAGACCTAGGCTGGCTGCTCAATGTGTGCTCTGTGGGCCAGCAGCATGGGCATGCCTGGGAGCTTGTTAGAAATGTAGCACCTCGGGCCCCAATACAGCACAGTTTGAGAGGCCCTGGTCCAGACCATCCTGAGAGCCACCCACCCTGGATCTGTCTGCCCAAACAGAGGCTCCTTCTAGTTTGGAGTCTTCTCTGAATCCCCCCCACCCATCTCCAAAGCACCCAGCCATTCCCTGGGGAAGGTTCCATGGTCTCTGATCTAACTCCGTCACACTCCAGATCAGTTCCCCGCTGCTGGGGTGCCAGGGGCTATCCTGGGGGGTCTGCTTGGATTCAGCTAATGGGAGGCCCAGGCTGGACACGGGGAAGAGAAGAGCAGAGGGTTTGTTTATTCCTCACTCTCTCCCTGCAGGGCTGCCCTTGAACAAGGACGGGTGATCTCCTATGGTCGCAGCTGGCAGGCACCCTCTCCAAAGCTATAGTTTTTGCTGGCTTCTAATAACGATGTTCCCTCCTCATCCTCCTTCAGGCCTACAGGTGGCAATGGCTTCCCGGCCACCCCCTAGATGGCTCACCATTCCCTGTGGTTTCCTTTAACCCTGTTGTTTTAATTAATTATTGTTATTATTATTATTTTATTATTATTATTATTTAGGCCCACAGATCAGAAGGTGACTGCCGTTGGAAAGACAGTTTATCGTACACACAGATGGCAAAGGGAATTGTGCACAGCATGACACAGGAGGGCCCCTTGGAGAAGCACCAGAGCTGAGCCCAGAGGGAGAACGGAGAACTGTGGGCACGGGTGGCTGGTGTGAATCATCTCAGGGGCTCTAGGGCTGCCCCAGGTTATCCGGCCCTGGACCCACAGTGATGAGAGCAGGTGCCCAGTGACCTGGAGTGTGAAGGCCCATAAGAGAGGTAGTTGGGGCAAATGGGTGGGGTTGGTTGGTTACACTCTGGATTGATTGGTTTGTATTTGAAAAATCAGACCCCCAGGGAAGATGGCTCTGTCCCCCGGAAGAGGGCCTGGGGCTAGGAGGCCAAGGCCAGGTGACTCAGGCCCACTGTTGAGCCCAGAACCTGATGAGTCTCGCCTATACATGCAGGGCAGATGTTAAAGCATCAAGGTCACGGAAGCCAGAAACATGGCTAATACACCTACCTGTACCTGTAAAGCAGTCCTTCCTTCACCTCTCTTCAGTTAATCCTTTGAATGTGCTAGCTGCTTCCTGCGGGACCCTGATGAGATCAAATAGCAGCCTAGGCTCATCTTCTTTGTTCTCTCCAAACCATGAGGACACCTAGATTTTTCTTCACTGGACCTTGAGCCCTTCAGTCACTAACTAAACCTGTAACAGAACGGGAGTCTCTTTAGAACACTTCCTTAGATGTGTGTACATATCAGCAAGTCATTTTCATAGGTGATTCCGTGCTCCCAAGGCAAATGCAGAGAGCTGGAAGGCTTACATATAGTATGCATGGAAAGCAGGGGTGACGGCTTCTTCCCAGCGAAGGGCGAGAGCTTTGCCATGGGTGCAAATCCAGCCCCCTCCCATCCCGAGAAAGCCAGGTCAGCCCCCACCCCACCATTCCCTTTGCCCTGCTGCTCTCCCCCTCCCTGAACTAGGCAGTGGTGTTCAGGAGGCAGGAATGTGCTGAGCATGCTGCCTGGAGCTTGGGGGCTAATGATGATCAGATTTAATAATTATTAGTGATCTGCACATTTATTTCTGCAGCAGATGAAATAATTGTATAGGAGGGCTAGTGGAAGGAAGAAAACCATAAATGCCTTTTCCTTTCAGCATTAAAACAGCAAACCTACAGAGCTTGCCGCAATTAATTAACACTGTCTTATTAGCTCCTATATCTATTCATCCCCACATAACGCAAATGCCATGTAGCATCAGACAGCCCAGCTGCCCTGCCACTGCATCCCCCCAGAGGAGCCCCGGGCCTGGCAGAATGGAGAGGAGCCTTCCTGAGCACACAACTGGGACCCGTGGAGAGGGCGCACATGGGGGGAAGATGCAGGGAGGGGGTGTTGCCTAGAAATAGCTGCACCTCCAAAAGAGCAAGAGACCGAGTCTCCTGGGCACTGAGGCAGTGGTAGTAACCCAGGGAATCTCTCCTGAGCAAAGAAATGCCAATTGCCCACAAGTAGACAGGAAAGAAGGGAGACATGTTTGCATCTCCAGAAGCACATGAGCTCCAAGACAGGACTAGCTCCAGGGGATGTGACCAGGGGGGTCACACGAGGCTTTACGCTCCCAGGCTCAGAGGGGCCCTTCTTACAATTCTTAATGCTTTTACCTTTGAATTTGTCCCAGTGGGACAGTGGAGCATGCTCCGAGGGCCTCCCTTGCTTCCCCGCTTTCCCCTGGGGTAGTTCTCAGCGACCACCACCCCACCCCCCAGCAAATGCTGTTGCCCTCCCATCCCTATGGGGTCCTGGGTGTTGGGGCTCCAGGGCCCAGTGTATGCACCCCATGCACCAATTTGTGGGGTGGGGCCCCAAGCATCTTCAAGCATCTGCACTCACCCCAGAAGTCTCCCTGTGCCAAGGAAGTGCAGCATTAAATAGAAAATAAAAATGTGATGACAGATGGGGAGAGAGAGAGAGAGAGAGAGAAGTAGCTACAAAAGAAAGGAGAAAGCTTTTTTCTGCTTTTTGAACAAGTAGCCTTCCCCTTGTGTTTTGACCTGGACTCTACAAATCGTGTGGGTGGCTGCTGCTTCAGGGCGGAACTGGAGGTGATTCAGAGGGCTCCCCAGCCATTTGACAGTCTAAGGGACATACTGAGACCCTGCTTTGTGCAGAGATCCCGCTGGGGTGCAAGGGGAATGTCACAGTTCCCTCAAAAACTACAACCCTGGGCTCAATGGCCCCTTCTGTGCAACTGAGCCCCCACCTCAGAAAATCCAAAACTACTTGCAAATTTTAAAATAGAGAGGTAAAGAGAGCCTCTTGTCCATTTTTAAAGCCCTGCGCCCTGTGGAATTAATTCAGCTGGTGGGTAAGGAGAGGGTGACCAAGCCAGGGCAGCTGAGGGGCAGCTGAGGAGCCCCTGAAGCTTCACAAGGCTCAGCGGGCGGCCCTGCAGGGCTAGGCAGGGGGGCACTAGAGTCAGGCTGGTTCAAGGCCCAGCTCTGCTACTTACTATCGGCTCCTTATTGTGTGACTTTGCTGACTCCATTAAATCCCTGGAGCCTCACTTTTCTCACCTGTAAAGTGAGTGCACTTGACTCCAAAAACCTGGATTAAACAACATTAGGGGGTCTAGCACATATTCCCTAGGTGTCCGGGTCAGTTCGAGCTGCCATGGCAAAGACCACAGAGTGGGGTGGGGAGTTAAGAAGCCACATCCGTTGATTTCTCACAGTCCTGGAGGAAGCAGGTCTGAGATTGGGCATCAGAGTTGGGTCCAGTGAGGCCCTCCTTCAGGTTGCAGACGGCCAACTTCTTGCTGGGTCCACATGTGGTGTGGAAAGAGGACAAGGAAGCCCTCTGGGGTCCTTTTTATAAGAACATGAATCCTATTCACAAGGGCTCTACCCTAGTGCCTTGATCTCCTCCTAAGAAACAGAGATGTTAAGGAACTTGCAGCTGGGATCTGACCACAGACACTGGGCTCCAGAGCCCAGTCTGAACCAAAGGCACATTCCTCCCCTCTGTGAAATGGGCCAACAGCCTCAACTCTGCTGCCGCGCAGGGCTCTGGCCTTTGCGAAATCAACAAGCACAAAAGTGATGGGAAAGGAGAAGGCAGAGGCGCAATGCAGGTTCCAAGAACCACAGTGGGACACATAAGAAGCACTTGTCTGAGCAGAGGGAGGGCAAGAAACAAGCAAATGGCAGGCAGACCTCAGCGGAATTCCAGGCATCGGGTTCCTGGCTTGCTCCAGTCCCACCGGCTGCTGTCACTGTCCCAAGTTAGGGAGCCCCACCACATCCTGGGAAGGCACGGCTGGCAGACAAAGGCACTGGCTGTCCGTCCGCACTGCTTGCAACAGTCAAACCCTCCCCTAGGGATGATCCAAGAGCTGCACCTCCTGGCCTGCCTGAGCCAAGGTATGGCAGAAATTAAAGTGGGTGGCATCTACTCTGATGACAGTGGTGGTACAATGGCTTCGGGCCTGCTGACATCCATGCCTGCTTCCCACCCAACCCAGGAAGCTGGCTGAGAGCCGGCTCATCTGGAGTGGGCACCTGCCCCCAGAAAGAAGACCTCTGTCCATCTGTTGCTGCCTGGGATAAAGGCACCAAAACCCTCCACTAAGGACAGTTCTGGGGCCTGGGCCTGGTCACATTCAGTCCTAGCCAAACCCAGAGGCCACCCTGCACCATTTCTTAATTCTTTTGCAATCAGCATTTTCCTTTCTTCATTTTCTGGGTGAATAATGCAGCCTGTAAGAAAAGGGCCCTCAGCACAATTCTGGTGCTCGTTTACAATGGAAATTGGGAAAACGGCGAAACGCATACTGCAAAATGCATTTAAAAGAAGATGATTCAATTGGATTTGGCAGCTCTGATATTCAGGACCAGAAGGAGAAAATCTGTCTATGATTTGAACATGTATAATTAAGATGAAAGCCTTAAGTACTGGGTGCATTTCTTAAGATGTCACCAGCTCTGTTGACTCCGGGCGTTCTGATCAGTGGTGCAGAGCATTTATTTCTGAAATCTGAATAGCTGTGAGTGTGATTTGTTTTTAAAACCAGCAGTACGGAGCCAAGTCAGACTCTGACACTACACAGCCGCTCAAGCGGGGAGGAGGCCGCAGAAGCCAGCAGCAGGAGCACAGAGCACCTCGGGCCCAGGTTTGGTCTTTCTCCACAGTCACCCCTGAACTGTGCAGGCTGAGGTGCAGGCAAAATAGGAACATTTGGTGTGTCCTCTTTTGGTTCTTCTTCTGGTGCCAAAGGAGGTGACAATGTCCTGGGAACTGTGCCATCCTGAAAACAGAGAGCCCACTGTGAATGTTGGAATCATGGGCTTTCAGAGGTCACCTGGCACCACGGGAAAATCCAGGCTGCCGGAACCACAAGACCTGACCTGAAGCCCCATGTTCACTCCTGGCTAATTGTGTGGTCTTGGCAGGTTTCCTCACCTCTCTGGGCCTCTGCTTCCTCATCGGTAAGAGGGAGCAGAAATAGAACCTCCCTCGTGGAAAGCTAAGACAATCAAATGAGGTGATGCGTACAAACCCTAGCATCCGGCGCCCAGGCGGTACTGATACGTGCGAGCTACCGTTCTTACTGTCTTCAGCCACCCAAAATAATCTCCACTAGCCCAGCTCGCCTCGCTCGCTGGGCCCCCGTCTGTGTGGAAACCAGAATGTCGTGACAAACCTCACTTGCAGTGCGAGATGACTCAGTGACGGAGCTCCTGGCAGCCCGACAGCCTCCTCCGCGGAGAGCGGGATGCTTCACAAGGAGGACTCGTGGGCGGGTGGCGTGGGGGGGTGAGGCTGAGACAGGTCACATGACCACCCCTGTCACATGACTTGGCTGCTCCTCGTAGCAGGGCTGGAATCCCCCTGGAACCTCTCCAGCCTCCGTCCTCTTCCTTTTGAGATGGGAAAAGCAAGCAGGAGGCCTGATCTGAGCCCTGGCCCTTCGACTTAGAGGTCCGGGCTTGTCTGTGTTGACAGAGTGTGGCGGGCTGTGTGTGACAAAGGCCCTCCTGAGCAGCCCACCCTTTTCTTGGGGTGAGAGGAGTGGGGAAGGGGAGGAAAGGGAAAAGCTGGGGTGCAGGGTGTAGGTGCAGATGCCAGGCCCACGGATGTATCATGGGCCGTCCAGGACCCCCAGAAAGGCTGTGTTCTCTGGCATGCAGGCCAGTGCTTACCTCCGCATGCCTACAGCCTGCCCAGTGGGTGCAGCCCAGCCCTGGACACCAAAGCTATAAGCCTGTGTCAGGTGACCAGAATAATCCAGCCTACCCTGTTCCCAGTGAGAAGCCACAGCTCTGTGTGGTCTCCACATAGCAGCGAGGGACACCCCCCTTACCAAAAGGGGCAGCCAGAAACAAGCTCAGCCCAGCCCTGCACAGGTGGGGAAACTGAGGCTGGCTGTGGCTCAGCTGAGGGCTGAGGCACAGCGGGAATCCAAGATTCTCATGCCCCATTCTGGCCCAGACCACCGGGCACACTGCCCACCTGGATCCCAGGACACTGCAGCTATAAGCGGGTAGCTTCAAATCCTCCAGTTCTGCCTCTTACCAGCTGTGCGACCTTTGGAAAGCTACTTAACCTTTTTTTGCCTCTGTTTCAGCACCTGTACATGGGGTAAAAGTGGTCTCCTCCAAGGTGGGCAAAGAAACCAGCCTGGCAGAGCAGGTGCTAAATAAACACGAGCTCTCTGTCCTCCCTTTTCCTGACTTCCGGCCTCGTCCCATCTGCTTTTTGTTGCTTCCTCAAAGCCTCTGAAAGCTCAGCGACACCCATGCCTCTCTGATCACTCATCCTTTAGCATCCCACAGGCACAGCCAGGCGCCCCAAGTCTGGCAGGGAGGCCTCAGCAATTTCCTCTGATGGGGAGGCAGAGGCTGGAAAAGTGGGAGGAAACACTCTCTGAATCTTCAGGAAAGCCCAAGGGCTTCATTCCCTAAGAGGAGTGAGAAAGAACCTGCGTCCCCAACCCCAGCTTCTGATGTAGCATAGTGTGAAAAATTAATGTTTCTGTTTTCACAAGTTCTGTTTCTTGCTTTTTACCTTCCAAATCAGGCATAGCTTACAGGAACCAAAGCAATCCTAACAAGAGTGGGGGAAAATGGGGAAGGAATCAAAGGAAACGCTAACCAGAAGAGCACAGAGGCTGGGGTCTCTTGGAGAAGGACTGACAATAGTTTCTGAGGGCCTGCTGGTGGGCCCCACAACACTGGGGTGATGGTCAACCATTTGGCCGACCAAAGAGGAGAGGCTGCAGTGGGTACTGGAAGCCAGAGGCAGCAGCCAGCAGCTGAGGGGCCAGCAAAAATCACTGGGGACTCATTTCCTTGCTCACTTCAGAGGAAAAGGAAGACCCTCTGATTTAAGTCATTTTTAGCCAGATGTTGTTAGGTGCAGCTGAGCCCACCCCTCTCCGAGCCCTAATGTGCACAGCTATGGAGCAGAGAGAGGCATGGTCTGGCCATTGGATGGCATAGCTCATGTCAAGTGGGAGGCAATGTGCATCACTCAAAGGATGTCCACAGAATGAGGTCCCCTTTCTTGTTAGCCAAACTGAGACTTTGGGCCTCCAAACCTAACCATTTCTACAAAGGGCAGCTCCCCAGAGCCCAGCCCAGCTATCAAGGCAGCCACCCCAGGGCTGGGATTTAGAGGGAATCTCAAAGTCCAGAACAGCAACCCCAGGAAAGCCCCTGCTCAGTGACCCAAGGGGACAGGGGGACAAAGTGTGAAGTCTTGGGAAGGGAGAGAAAGTGTCAAGGAAGTGAGCTGGAGGGCCGTGAACATGTGACCCCTCCAGAAAGCACTGCCCAGGCAAAACGCCAGCCGAGCTTCATTTTCAGCCCTGATTGCATTAATAAGATAATGATGAGTCATTTAACTTTGCATCCGAAGAGTGAGGCAAATTACCTGTGTCTATATTGCTTAATGACAGAGGCACTAATAGGACCTTTGCCACCTGCTGGAGCTGAAACTGACCTATTGCAGGAGGCAATTTTATGCTGGCAGGTTTGCCACTTGACTGCAACCATCCATCAGGCAGGGACCACACCCCCATCATGCACCCCACATTAGCCCGTGTCCTCCACCGCACTCTCCCACCTCCTTAATGGGCTCAGGTTTTCATAACCTGATGATCCTGGACACGAACCACTGGGCCCCCATTAACCAATGCTCAGGCGTCCAGGATGAATTTTCTGATTTGGCTATGCTTCCCCAGAAAAGTGTTCATTGGAGCCAGAGTCCTGGACTCCTTCTCCCCGTCATCAGGAAAAGCCAGTGCCCTCCATGGTCTTCCTAGCAGAAGAGGATGAGGGAAATCAGGATGCAGTCAGCCCCATGAGTCCTCCAAAGGCCAGAGTAGCTCTTTGGGATTTTTCTTCATTTCAGGGTCCATAAACTTTTGTTTCATTTCCTTTAATTAAGATATCATTTCCATACAGCAAAGTGAACTATTTATAAAAGTGTAGAGGGATCTGGGAATTTTAACAAACTCAGTCATGTAGCCACCCGCACATTCAAGATGTAAAACAGCTCCATCCCCCAAAAGTTCCTTCTGTGGTTAAGTGTCTCCTCCCTGTCCCAGCCCCTGGCCCCCATGATCTGTCTTCTTTCCCTAGAGCTCAGCCTTTTCCAGCCTGTCACACATGCATGAGGTATGCTTTGAGTCTGGTTTCTGTCACTTAGCAAATTAATTGCATTTAAGATGTATCCAAGCCATCTTGTGGGCAATAGATTGCTCTGTTTCAGTACCGAGTAGCATTCCACTGTATGAACATGTCATGGGCTGTTTGTAGGGTCCAGGTGTCCAATGGGTACTTAAATACCCTAAGCCAAGCGCTTAACCTATCACTTAATCCTCAGAAAAGCAGCAGAAGCTATGATCTCCATTTAAAGATAAGAAAGTGGGACCACAGACCTAGTAACAGACCTGGACAGCCCAGGCACCACAGGTGGGGCTGTCCGATCCACCTTCCATTCATTTCTTAAACAAGCACTTTGCAGGGCAGCCTCTTGGGCCAGGTAGAGACTTGGGGTCTACGAGCCTGCTTCTGCCTGCCTTGCAGGGCGAGTTTTCTGGGCTTTCTTGAACCTGATGCTGAAAAAACACATCCATGGGTGTCTGACCCTGGAAGAATGGTCCTCCTGGTGTGCAGGGAGAGAAGACTCAACAGCCATAAGACCTGGGCACCTGACAGCAGCAAGTGGAAAGAAGAGGCCATGGGAGATGTGTTTTCCTGGGGGACGTGCTCCTCCGGTGCTCCTGAAACCATGAAACTGTGGGTTTCCCTAAAGAGACAAGCCACCTTCTGCCTATGAGTACATGTAGCTATCCCCTGGGCATGCTGCCCTCCGACGCCTGGCCTCCACTGTGTGTACCTGGGCCATTAAAACAGACAGAGGGAGGGAGCGGTGGGGGGGGGGAAGGGGCAGAAGTCCAGGCACCTTGTCTGGGGTTTCTTCCACCCCTGCTCCAGGCAGCATGGCACTGAGGCTGCCATCCACCAGGGAGGATGACGCCCACCTCACAGCCTCCTGTTATCTGCCACGAATAAACCTGGAGATTCCTAGGGCAGCACAATATAAGCAACACTCAGCTGATTTACACGGCCCCAGGCAGTGCGCAAGTGTGGCCCATGGCTGGTGGCTCTGCTTAGGGGCTTGGCCTCCTGGCTTTGCCCGGCTTTGTCTGAGCCTCAGCCTGAGCCATCAGGGGGTATGCCTACTGGTGATGGGGGAGCCAGAGCAGGGGGTCCACATCGTTTCCTCCTGGGGTCCCAGGCCGCCCATCCACTGGGCTCCTCTCCTCAGGAAAGTGCCCAGATAGATTTATTCTCTCTGCCCCAGCACAGGGCTTAGTTTAATAAGAAGCCCTGGAGCAATGTTTAAAGAAAACAAGGAGGGAAGGACAATGTGGGGGGAAGGGATAAGAGGATTCCAGAAACCCAGTCTCAGTTTCTTGTTTGAGAAAAGCTAACGGAACCTAGCATATATGGTAAACTGGGGGAGTTTTGGATTCAAACAATAGGTGGAATCCCCATTCTATCACCTACTAGCTACACACATTACTTTTCTGACACCTGGCTTCCTTGTCTGTTAAACGGATATGTATCTCTCTAGATTTGGGAAGGATTGCATGAGCTCATTTAGGAAAAGACCTCAGCCTGAGTGTAGCACAGAATAACTACTCATTCAGAAGTGACCATCACTGCTGCTGCCCTGGTCTTCAAGTGAGCCTTTTCTGAGCAGACCTTGGCGCAGGCCGGCCTAGACACAGCCTGGGCCTCCAGGACAGCCAACTGGGCCGGCAGCCCCGAGGCGTGTGCTCCCCAGATCTCTGCTGGTCCCAGGCCCTGGGTGTCTGGATTCCCTGCCTGTGAGCTGGAGGCTGGGGCAGATGGGGTTATGCAGGGTGCACTGGAGCCCACAGCCCTCCAGGCCTGAGCTGGAGGACGGTAGAGAAGGACTTTACTAAAATGAATGTCAGACATCTGGCCAGCCCCCAGCCAGCGGCTTCCACTAAATTATTAGACATAGGAAAAAATGCAGGGGCTCCCCCACTTGCTAACAGATGGCCTCCGGCCGAATCTCTGTGCATCTTCACAACGTAGTATCAACCAGGGGCTTGAGCACAGCCTGGGGACGTAGCACCGGAGAGGAAGGCCCACTGCAGACCCCACGGAGACCGCTCACCTTGTCTCTCGGGCTCCTCCCTGGTTTGCCCACGCACGTCAGATTTCCAGTTGTCCCCCTGCCCGGGGCTCTCTGAGTTCAGCAGGGCTTCTAGATCTGCCCGCAGCAGCGACTGTAGTAATTAACGTTGCATAAGGGCCTACTTTGCACTCGGCATTTCACGTGCACTGTTTTATTTACTCTTCCCACTGATCCTCGGTAAGGGAGATGTCATTAATATGCTTTTATAAATGAGCTCACAGGGCTCAGAGCAGCTAATTCCCCAGTGATGCAGACTTGCTAAGTGACAGAGTCGGGACTGGAGTCATGTCCCTCTGACCCCAACAAGCCTGCTCTTAGCCTCCCAGGCCTCTGGGCACCAATGCTGGGAACCCTCGCCGGCTCTCCTGGACCTGCACCTCAGATATAAGAGCAGGTTAGCAGGGGCCTGGAGAGGAGGCTCACCCATGGGGACTTAGGATGCCAGTGTCCACCCCCAGAGACCCAGGAGAAGATGACGGAGGTGGGAAAGGGAATGGTGGAAGGGGAACTTAGGCCTCCTGCCTGGACGGGACCCCATCGTGAGGGTGGGAGGCTAAGATGAAAATGGCCAGTTTGCTGCAATGGGACGGCTGCCATGGCCCAAGCCCTCTGCCCTGTCCCCTGGTCTCCTGAAAGGCTTTGTGTCCAGCCTCTCCTGCTGTTACTATTTATTGTAATTGCTGCATTTTATTGACAGCTACTCTCTGGCCAGCATTAGGGAAAACATTATGACAGTTAAATCATTACTCAAAAGACTTGTTAAAGGAAATAGGTCAGTGAAGTGATCTGATTATCTAAGACAAATATATAGGCCTCTCAGACTCGGGGCGCAGTACAGGACCCTTGATTTTATTTACCTTGCAAGTGAACAGAACCACCTCAGAGGATAGAAGGACAGAATGGAGGATAGAAATGATGTGTGACTCTCCTGACAGCCCCAAGCAGCCAGTTTAATGGGAGGGGCGGCTCATGTCCCGGGAGACACCGAGGAGAAGGCCATGCCGCATGCTCAGCAGCGTCTCCTGGGCTCGCTGCAGCCACAAGGTGTCAGAAGGGTCCACACGCTGACACTGGACCTTCACCCAAGGCCCAGGCGGGTGAGGAGAAGGACCTGCCGGAGGGCACTCTGCCCACCACCCCCGGTTCCTCAGAGCCTGGGTTCGCCTCTCTCAGTGAAGACCCATTTCTTCACAGAACTTGCCAGCTCTACAGAACCAGCTTGAAACCTCCTGGCGGGAATCTTCACCAACTTGGATTTCTTTTGCCACCTTGCAGGCCTTCTTCTGGTCTGTCTCCTTGCTGGACACACACATCCCACGTGAGCAAAACAGATCTGGGCGGGCCTTAGTGTCCGGGGTGAGGCTGAGACCTCCTGGAAGCTGCATCTGCTGGCTGCCTCCTTTCCGCTCCTCGTGCCTGCTCACAGTCAGTGCCATCAGGAACTATTTTTAATGGGTGCCCCACAGCCCTTCCAAAGCCCCGAAGGGAAAGAATCCTTACGGCAGTTGTTTATTAACAGCACTCCGTGTCACTCGTGGCCAGGCACATGGTAAAATATAGATGGGGGGGGGAGCCAGGAATCACACTGCCATTTGTCCTGTTCCAAACGTCATTATGCGTTCCATCGCACCACATGACTGAGATGATTAGTGGCATCAGATGACTTCTGAAAAATGATTATGTGCCATTAAAAGTATTAGTCTGTCTGAAACCAGCACAAACAAATGGTTGCACAAGGATGCATCATTAGCTGGGGAGGTGGGGTGATGTACCAAATGCTGCTAGTGTGCAGACTACTAGCACGGCCAAGGGGCTGGGGAATGTGGAGAAAGTAAAGGTTCCTGTGGCCAGGATTCTCACCTGGCCCTGGTCGGCTAGCTCACTGCACAGGTGTGGGCGATACGTCGTTATTGACTCTATATAAAGAGCCCCGCCCAGTGCTCTGGGCCACACGGTGGCATGGCTGCACGACTGCAGGAGAACAGAGCAGAGGCTGGAGTGCTGGCAGTGCCGAGGACAGAGACTGAGATGGCTGTGTGGGTAGAGAGGCCCAGAGGTGGAGACTGGCTTGCTGCATGCAGACTCGCTCTGAGTGGACAGGATTCTAGTGTTTGACCTGCCACCGTGGGAATAAAGTCGGGTATAACCCTTTCACCCCTGCCTTCCCCACAGCTATGGCGGAAGCAACACAGCTGTCCCCAGTATGATAGTGGGGCAGGGCTGCTGCTCCTGCAGGTTACAGGAAAGCAGATTGGGGAGAAACAGGGAGGCGGGAGAGAGACCAGCACGGAGGTGTGAGCGTGAGGGTGCAGCTCCTCAGCAGAGGTCCCTGGGGGAGGATGGTTAACGGACACCGGAAAAAAAAATTGGCTTGGGGAATCATGATGTAATTTACAGTGACAAGAACACAGAGTGGAGCTATAATTTGGGAGATTAAAATACATTTCTTGAACATATACCAATAAAATAGCTCTGATGTGACAGCAATAGAAAGAATAACAAGGAAAAAGGGTCGTTTTTGTCTAGTTTTAAAAAGTAGCCTAGCTCCAACACCAGTTCTCAGGGGGTGCAGACGGTGTTGCATGGTGAATTTCACACACCGGGGACAAAGGCTTGGTTAGGAGATGTCAGGAGTGGGCTCCCCAACCTGTCCTCCGCCTCCGTCTCAACATACGTCCAGGCCTCATCCGTGGGGTTACATCCCTGGAGGGGCGGCCTCGAAGCATCTGGACACATTCTGGCACTGGTCAGTTTCTAGAAGTAGTAAGTTCTCTCTCTCTCTTGCCATCTCTTTCTCTTCTTCCCTCCCTTCCTTCATTTCTTCCATCTGCTCATCCATTCACCAACATGCGTGGGCAGCCAGACCTTCAGCTGGTTGCCAGCTGTGCCAAGCTCAGCCCAGGAGATCAGGGGATCAATCACAAGGACACTAAGCTTTACTCGCAGGCACCAGGCACTTCTCTGAGTTCCATTTCATCTCATTTGCCCCTCACCTGTGAGGCAGGTGTGATGATTGCCTGCATCTCACAGACGAGAAAGCAGGCCCAGAGGTCATGCCACTGGGAAGCTAGACAATCGGGCTCAAGACTGACCCCACAGACCCTGGCTGAAGCCCACCACAGCCTCACCTTGTGGTCACCCCATAATCTCATGCAGGCCGCCCTCCCCCACGGCTCTCAAGGAGCCCTGGCGTGACCCCAGTTTCAGGCATTCAAAGTGTCCATAGCTGTTCCTGGTGGAGAGACCTGGGAGCAGGCTGGGGTGCCTGCCTCCTGGTGGACTTCTGTTTTCTCATTTTGGAGAGTCTTTAGAGACTGGCGAGGGCAGAAGTCCAGCTATATAGACGGTAGGCCTGTAGTTCTCAACCCAGCTTCTAAAAATCTCCTGGGAAGCTTTTCAAAATCAGCAATGACCAGGCCCAGCCCCGCTACAAGCCTGCAGTCCACTGTCTGTTACAGCACCCCCTGTCTGTGTCAGCACCCCCTGTCAGTCACAGCACCCCCAGTCTGTTACAGATAAGGAAACTGAGGCTCGCAGAGAGGCAGTGACCAGCTCATAGTCAGAGGGCTGCTCAGGCAGAACCAGGCCGGGAGCCAAACGCTGCCGAAATGCAAGCCCCCACCCTCCTGCCCTCCCTCTCTCCTGACTCCCAGACTCTCTCCCTCCCACCTGCCACTCCAAGGTGATCTCTGTCAAGGCTACAAGAGGGAGCAAAGCTGTGGCAGTGGAGCCTGGAGGCTGTCAACGTTGACTGACACCTGTCACAACCCTGGCTGCTCGGGCGCCCCAGCGGCCCAGCCCCACGACAGCCTTCATCTGCGTTTGCTGCCGCCTTTCCATTTCTGGAGCCAGAAACGTCCACCAGCTCAAAAAGATGGCCGATTTCCAAAAGCCTTTCATCCGTCTCTTCCCTCCAGGCCTCACTGGGGACGACCAGCTCATTCCGGAGAAGCCCGACATGCTGTTCTTCATCTTTACCGATCGTGGCTTTGCGGTGCTTGTTGCTTTGAGGGGGGAGGGCTGTGACAGCAGCTCGGAAGTGCTGAGCTGAAATTGTTTTTTCCCCACTCCTTACCTCGTTCTATTAGAAAAACATGAAGCCTCCTTCCTCCACTTGTTTGTTTTATTGTTTTCCTTCTTCTCACTAAAACAGAGAACAAAGAGGTATTTGATGACAGCTCCATGTCTGGGCTACAGCAGGTCATGAATGTCTGTGAGGTTAGCCTGCTGAAGACCCAGTCCAGCTGCTACAGAAGATTAAAAGTAGCCATTTGTCCGACCAGGCTTCCAGGGAAGATTGCTATCTATCTAACTCTTCTTGACATTTTAAAAAGAATTAGACTCCTAGCAGCCTGGAAGTTCTTCCAGATGTCTAACTGCAGTCTCTCTAGCTATAGCTCAGTCTTTTTGCGTCAAACCAATGCCCATCCTCTCTGCAGAGATTAATGAAGCACCACATTTTCGCAGGTAGGCTCTCTTATAGCACCAACTAGCCACAGGCCACCTCCTGCTCAGTGGGCACACTGATTTCAAGGCCTGCTCTTCTGGGAAATGCTGAAAACAGTATCTGGATGCCAGGAGTTCAAAGCACTCCATAGACATGTTTACATTCTGTCCTTGTCTACGGATCTCTTCACGGAACAGACCAGGGACATGGGTGGACACAGCTTGAAAGATCTAATCACTCTCCCTCTCCGTATGATGCTTGGACTCTAGAGCACATCAGAATTACCAACTGATTCAGTGAGTAGGATAAACGCTTGTGGACCCGCCAAACCAATTCATAGGTTGAAGCTCTAACCCCCAATGTGATAGTATTTGGAGTTGGGGACTTTAGGAGCTCATTAGGTTTAGATGAGGTCATGAGGGTGGGCCCCCACAATGGGATTAGTGTACTTACAAGAGGAGGCAGAGGCCAGCTCTGTCTCTCTCCACCACGTGAGGACACAGCAAGAGGTGGCTGTCTACAAGCCAAGTGGGTTTTCACCAGAATCTGAGCCTCACCATGAGCACCCTGACATTGGTCTTCCAGCCTCCGGCATTGTGGCTTAAGTCCCCCATTCTATTGCAGTGAGGGAAATAGAAGTTTCTATGGCCAGGATCCTCACCTGCCCTTAAACTACTTGATGATGTGATGCGCCTACTGCTAGGCTGATGCTTCTACACCTGTTGGCAATGAGCTGTTGTTGACTGGGTCACTCTATAAGGAGCCGCCCAGTGCTCTGGGGGGAGGCAGAGACGGAGGTGGATTACAGACCTGCAGGCTGCTGGATAGAGACACGATTCTAGTGCTTGACCTACCGCCTGAAGAATAAAGCCAGGTGTAAACCCTTTTATTCCAAGAACCTTCCATTGTCATTTCTTGGTCCCACTGAATCCATACTGAACTTGCCCAGGGCTGAAACCCTCAGGCAAGACAATGGCATTTTTGTTATGGCAGCCCAAGCTGACTCGGGCTGGAATGACTCCAGTGGGTCTGGAGGGAGGCCTGGGGATCTGTGATTGCTAGCAAGGCTCCAGCTGATGCTGACGTCTTGCGCCCACTGACCACACTTTGAGAAACATACATCTAGGCTCTCTAACAGGTGCTCCCTCATCCTGAGTTGGCTCCCGGTGGAGTGTGAAAAACACGCAGGCTTGGGAGTGGGACAGACCTGGACTGAACACTGCCCTGTGATTTTCTGGCTGAGACCATAGGCAAGTCATTTAACATGCTGCTTTTCTCATCTGCTCAATGGGAATGAAAATGACTACTCTGTCAGGTTGGCATGGGATGGGGCATTACATGTGCAAAGTGCCTAGCTCGGCGATGCACCATGCATTGTATAGCCTTGCTGGTCTATCATTTTCTAGGGTGAGAGAGGAGGAGGAGGTGGTCCTCAGGAGCTTGGGGTGGTATTGCTCAGGTATCTCCACCACTTGTTTCATGATCTCGGAAACCCCGAAGATCCCGCATGTCATTCTTAAATGGAGCCATCTGGATGCATTGACAGCTTCCCTCCTTGATCTCCCAGCAACTGGGAAAGATACACACAGCACGGGGAAAGGACTCAAGCTACCACTGGGCATGGCCCAGGGCGAAACCCTATTGACCAGAGGCTCAGCTGCCTGAGCGCTCAGGAAGCCTGAATAAGAAGCCCACCCTGGGGGTGAGAGGAGGGGATGCAGAGAAACCGCTAGCAGGTGTGCTGAAGGTAAGCCAGTGCAGAGCCCCTCGTGGCCTGCATTCTCTGAACACAGAGCCTGTGACCAAACATTTGGTACGTGGATGGGGAGAGGGGAGTATATTTATTATTTATCACTATATAATAAGTTACATACACCTGATAGCTTGAAACAACACAAAGTCATTATCTCATAGCTTCTCTGGGTTGGGAACTATGACTCAGCTGGGTCCCTGTCATGGGGCTGCAATCAAGGTGTCAGCAGGCGCTGGGGTCTCATCTGAAGGCCCCATGGGGGAGGATCCAGGAGGCAGGGACCACTGGGCACTGTCTTGAGTCTGCCCATCCCAAGTGTGTTTGTATATGTGCTCCCAGAACACAGCAGTGTGACAAGGAAGGTGGGAATCCAATTCAAGGGTGTGCTCTGTGTAGAGTTGACCATACGTACAGGCACCCAGTGCTCATGCCAGCAGGACTCAGGAGCTTGGTTTTCCAAAGAAACCCAAGGGGAAAGCATTTGCCCATTGGTTTCTGACCCCTGTGAGTCAAGCGTAGCTCCCTGGTCTTAACCTCTCCAACCTCTCCAGGCCAAGTATGTGTGTGGTGCCAGGGCAGGCTCCTGTGACATTTCACATCATGCCATCAAAAAGCCCATTGCAGGAACAAGGTGCCCTGGATGGGCAAGGGGCCTGGAGGGCTGCACAGAACTGGTTGCTGCAACAGAAGCTAAAGACAGAGGGCAGGAGGGGAGTGAAGTGATGTGTGTGGTGTGTCTGATGCAAGCTTCTCCCCCAAAGTGTATGTGTCTGCATGGTCCTCTGCCTGGGGGACAGAAGTCTTTGCATCCCCGGGGATTTGAAGAAAGCTAACTCAACAGAGCCACATCCAAATGCAGTGGTTTCCCCCACCTGAAGGCAGCATTTCTGTTGACCTTCTGTTCATGGGACATCCTCATAGTCCCCCAGGTCACCTCTGAGCTGATCACCTCTGAGGATGCTCTCTTCTCCTTTGCCACCCCTGCCTTACACGTAGGACCAGCTACATAACTTGGGGGCCCAGTGTAAAATGAAAGTGAGGGGCCCCTTCTAAACACGGGGCCAGGTGTGACTGCACACCCATGAGGCCAGCCCTGCCTGCAGGTCCATAACTCCAGGAGCTTGTCCGTCCCTCCGTCCTTAGGACCCTTAGGCTCTGAGCATCCTGTGCTGCTCCTTTGCTCTTGACTTTCCAACTTCCTCTCAAAGTCATCTGTGCTCCTGAAATAGTGACCTTCAGCCAGGGCCTTGCTGGTGACCATCAGGCGACTAAATACACTCTACCAGACTGTCTGCCTGAAGTGTGGCTCTGAGCCCTCCCTGGCGGGTGAGCCAGGGGTATACGGAATTGGGGTGTGCAATGTGCAACCCGCAGACCTGTATGCAGCAGCCCTGAGCCAGAGGACGACTTGCCTGAGAACCAAAACTGGGGTGATCTTGCCTGGGAGGGTCTTATGTACCAATCCTAATAATAAGACCCTCATATATGATATTACTTCATATGTCCCAAGTCCTGGCTAAGTTCTCTGAACATATTAAATAACTGATTTCATTCTCACAACTGTCCTATGAACTAGTTCTTCTTACTCCTATTTTACAGGAACATCACAGAGGCAGAGAGACATTAGGAAACTTGCCCAGGGCCATGGGGTCAGCAACAGAGCTAGGATTTGAACCCCAGCAGTCTGGCTCTCAAGTCCATTTCCTTCACCACTGCACCACACTGAGACTGAGAGTTTAAGGGGGCACAGGATCAGACATGGGCACTGAATTTGGAAGCCTGAGTGTTACGCATTGTTTGCAGTTTGGAGAGAAAGGTTTACATTTCATGTTTATTCCCTTTACTTTTTGCTGAAATTGCTTTGGAAAAGTCTAGCCTATATCAAGGAACAGGGAAAAGGCAAAGGGGGAGAGATAAGTAGGTAGGGTGGGGGCCGGCTGGCTAGCTGGCTGGGTGAGAGGGTGGATGGGATTTGTGGGGGCGTGGACTGGTGGAAGGATGGGTGAACCGGTGGGTGGATGACTGGATGAGTGGCTGAGTGGGTGGGGGGGTAAATCCATGGTGGATGGATGGACAGAGTTGAAAGCTATAGATACATGTCCAAAGCTCTTATTACAAAGAAAGGGAAAGGGGATGGGGAAAGAGTGCACCCTAGGCCAGGACTGGTGGTTACTGTAAAGAAAATAAAGGCAAAAGGAGCCCTCCCCTGTCAAGTTCATTCAAAATCCTGCTTCATTTCTTTTCTTTTTTTTTTTTTTAAATAATTATTTTTTATTGAAGGGTAGTTGACGCACAGTATTACATTACATTAGTTTCAAGTGTACAACACAGTGGTAGAACATTTATATACATAATTCTAGGTTCCAGCTATCACCCTACCAAGCTGTTACAATATCTTGACTATATTCCTTATGCTATACATTACATCCCGGTTACTTATTTATTTTACCATTGGAAGTCTGTCCTTTTTTTTTTTTTTTTTGTGAGGGCATCTCTCATATTTATTGATCAAATGGTTGTTAACGACAATAAAATTCTGTATAGGGGAGTCAATGCTCAATGCACAATCATTAATCCACCCCAAGCCTAATTTTCGTCAGTCTCCAATCTTCTGAGGCAAAACAAACAAGTTCTTACATGTAGAACAAATTCTTACATAATGAATAAGTTACATAGTGAACAGTACAAGGGCAGTCATCACAGAAACTTTCGGTTTTGCTCATGCTTTATGAACTCTAAACAGTCAGTTCAAATATGAATACACATTTGATTTTTATACTTGATTTATATGTGGATACCACATTTCTCTCTTTATTATTATTATTTTTAGTAAAATGCTGAAGTGGTAGGTAGATACGAGATAAAGGTAGAAAACATAGTTTAGTGTTGTAAGAGAGCAAATGTAGATGATCAGGTGTGTGCCTGTAGACTATGTGTTAATCCAAGCTAGACAAGGGCAATAAAACATCCACGTATGCAGAAGATTTCTCTCAGAACAGGGGGGGTGAGGTTCTAAGCCTCACCTCTGTTGATCCCCAATTTCTCACCTGATGGCCCCCCTGCGACTGTGCCTGTCTTAGGTTGTTCCTCCCTTGAGGAATCTTACCCGTCTCTGGCTAACCAGTCATCTTCCGGGGCCATACAGGGAAATGTGAAGTTGGTAAGTGAGAGAGAAGCCTTATTGTTTGAAATGGTTAGCTTTTTATTTCTTTGCATATTTATGCCCTGTGGCTTCTATGCCCAGCATTTGTCTTGAGGTATCTTTACCACTTGGAAGAATTATGATACTCGGTAAATTTGATATGAGCCTGCTTCATTTCTAAGACCCAACAGAATTGTGACCTAGGGCCCCCACCTCCCCCAACCCCCAGGAAGCAGACATGGAAGGGGAAGCAGGAGGCTGTGGGGATTGTGTTGTTCATCTTCTTCCAGAGAAAGGCGCGTATTCGCCAGGGCCCAGGGCCCTCCCGCGAGGTCGTCCTGACCAGCTGGGGCAGCAGTGTAGCCAAGGAACAGCAAGCCCGTGAGGTCCCGCTTCTAAGGGCAGCATCTGGCTCAGGTTGCCATGGGTTCAGGAGTCCTAGCTGATGCGGAGTGGTTGCCTTGGGGATATCGGAAGAGGCAGCCTTTCTGGCCAGCCCAGGTGAGCAAAGGAAGAATACCCGGGGGTAGGGGGGGCGAACGGAGACTTGTCCGGCCCTGTGGAGCGTGCCACACGTGGCTCATGCGGCCACCTCCTCTGTCCGTTAGAGGTGTGCTCTGACTCCATCAGTTCTACCAGCTGGCTGGCTGGGACCGAGTGGAGGGTGTGGGCAAGTCCTTCGCTGCAGCCCCCTCCGATGCAGAATCTTGGGCTTGAGTAACTCGGAGCCTGCCTGGATGACTCCCGGAGATGCAGACCCGGAGGTTCACGCCATGCTGAGCTTGGGTGTGAGTGGGTGAGGGGCATGGCCAGCTAGGTCCTCAGGCCAGGAGGGATAGCCACCCCCTCCTCTGGGCACGCCCTTGTTTGGGTGTCCTGCCTGATGAAGTCCGAGGTTGGTGTGCCTGGCCATCCTTTGTCATTTGTACCTGTGGTAAGCCACAGTCTGGTTCTCTCCAATTGGTCAAGACTCAGAGGCCCCCCCTGACACACCCACGGAGCACCCCATTGGTCCCTGACCCCAGCCTTTTGCAGGAGCACCTGACCACCCTACCCACTCCTCCCCAGCTGGCCAGGGTGACTCCTTTGCCCTCGAGACAGCTTCCCTGCAATCCGGTTGCTTCAAACAAGCATAAGCTGAGGATGACTTGGGGAAGGGGAGGGCCGGGCCTCTTTCAGCCCAGCGTGCTGAACTGCCTGATCCAGCTGGGTGTAGCCACCCCAACCTGGCACTGGGCAAGAGCAAGATGCCCCCAGAAACCCAGAGGAAAAAGTCCCATTAGTTCTGTCCAGACTACTGCTGCTCTTCCTCAGGTCAAATCCAGGGGGAGTGACAGCTTGGACAGAGCTGGTTAAAACGGGCTGGACAGTGAGTTAAGCACAGAAGGCCTGTGTAGCACTTTGCTGCAGTTTCATTCATGACTTGTCACCTGACACACTGTGTGGTCTTCCTCTTAGCAGGATGGACCCCTTTTTATAAACCCACCCAGGGTTTCTCCAGGCCAAGGGAATGGATTCAAGCTATCCAAGAGGCCAAGGGACACACTGACAGCTGCGGCCTCCTTCTCTGGGTAGGTAATGTCACTCTCATTTTATAGATGAGAAAACTGAGGCCTAGAGGAAAAACAACTGGATTAATGTCACCCTGTTAGGCAACCAGACTCGTGGTAACTGTCTTTTGATCTGCTTAGCAAACTTGGCTATCGTCGGAAGCGTCAAAAGATAATTTTCCCAAAAAGGCAATATCATGACTCTTGTACTTCTAACACATGTTAAAAGATGTTATTTGGCTTAATATTATAAGGGAACCATGTTACAACGAATCCAAAGCAGAAGGCTAAAAGGCATAAATTTCAATGGTGGAAAGGAAAGTGGAGGTGAATTTACAAATAAACTGAAACTGGCTCTTTCCTTAAGGAATAGGGAAATCAATGGAACCACCGAACAGGATTTATTTGCATGTCTATAGACAAGAATTATTTTGCACTGCTATCAGTTATCTACAATTTACAGGGCCATAAAAACAGCTCAAAGGGACTGAAAGGCTGGAATCAGACAGCCTGCTCTGAACAGCCTCATTTCCCACTGGCAAGACCCAATCATCTTTCTGGGTTTATCCCAAATCTCCTTACAGGAACAAGTGCTTGGACCAGGTCTAGACGATCTTAGCACCTCACTGTGCCTGATAATAGCGGTTAACATAAGGAGTGGGCAGTCGGAGTCCTTCCCAGGGATTCCTTCATGGGCTCAGGGAGAAAAAAATGACCTCAGCTGATGGGGTCAAGCTAAGGCTGCCAGCCACACGGAGGAGAAGTTCTGGAGGAAATGCTGATGCCCAACTTTCCTGAGCATTTGCCACGTGCTAGGCACTACTGCACATGCTTCGTATGTAGTAACTCATTTAATTCTTACATTAACCTCTGAGGAAGGCGGCATTGTTATTCCATTTTAAAGATGAGAAAGAGAGGGTCAGAGAAGCTAAAGAACTTGCCAGAAGTCGCACTGTGGTAAGTGGCAAAGCCAGATGCAAACATAGAGACACTGCTTGAAGCACTGACCTATCCTTCCTTACCAAGCAGCCTGGGAAGGAAAGCAGAGGTAAATAAGGAGGGTGACGACAGAGAGCAAGGTTGCAGATGAGGCTGATAGTTTTGCAACCCCTAAGGCACTGGAGCCCTTAGAAGATTCTAGAAGGTTTTAGAGCCCTCCCTCTTTAGCATTCCTTGAGCAACCCTAGTATCCTTTCCACCTACCAAAGCCAAACACCCCCCACCCTTTTTTTGTTTAAGCTCCTTAAACGTACTTTTTTCCATGAAGAACCTTGACATACACCATTTAGTGACAGAGATGAGTTTTCAGCTGCCTGACATGCATAGCTGCCTCTCTCAGTGTCCTCACCTGCAAATGGGACTATTATGGTACTTACCCCGCTGGGTTATTGGTAGGATTAGGTATATCAGTCCATGTGAAGCTCTGAAAAGAACGCCTGGCACCTGAAGGTACTCAGTACAAGTTAGTTTTATTATCAGCTCCATTTTGCAAGTGGATAAACTGAGACAAAAGAGGTTATGAATTTTGTCCAAAGCCATGCACTTGCCACCATTTATTAGCAAATGGCAGAGCCAGCAAATGTACCCTGGCAGTGATCAGAGCCTATTTGCCTCACCTGGACCCTGGAAAGCCCCTCAGGAAGTCACGTGGCCCCTCCTCCCATGTACACTATCCGGGGAGCCTGGGTCAGGGCTCCAGGGCAGGAGGGCTCCTGAGCACAGACTGGCTCCTGTCCCAGCCCTCATGCCAGAGCTGCAAGAGCCACAGGCAATAGAGCCTTCCAGGGCCGAGCTGCAGCAGCAGCCAGGTGAGCAGAGTGGTGGGGCATCGGCTCCCACCTGGCTAGGGTCTTATGCAAATGGCCTGCTCCCATCCACCTACCCAGGTGTCCCCTGAAGCACCTGGCCTGCTGATGCAGGCACCACCTCTTCTCCCTACCGCTTCCACTGTACAGAAGCATTAATCCAGTTAATGTGCCCCAAAAAGAAAAATCAAAATGTCAGATCTGCAGAGATGGTTCAATTGAAGGAATATTGATTGTCACAAAGAATATTCTCACTTTATTCACCTACTTAGTTTGCTCCCCTAGGCGCATATGAATTCATCAAATATTGTCACAGTGCATAATAATGCTCGTTCCCGACGTGATGGCTCAGGCTTCAGTCCTGCTCACCACGGCCCCCTGCCCCCCACCCAGACTAGTGTCAGGGGTATTGGGGGGAGGACATCGCCAAGGTATCATGGCATGGCATTTCCCCCAGAACACGGCACTTTCCATATAGCATCTGCTCTGATCCTCGGTACAGCCATGGGAAGCGGTCCTGGAGAATGTGGGGATTTCCATTTTCCTGATGGGGTCAGAAGGTTAAAAACTTCACCCTAGGTCATGCTGCCAGCAGGGTAGGATTTGAACCCTGTCCTCTGACCAAATTCAGGGCCACTTCCACTCCACCAAGCCCTTTGCTGCAGATGGTGACACTGATCGAGCCAGGACTGCCGCTGGGTAGGATCATCTCGACTTCTGCCCTGCTCAGTCAACGCCATGGATCATGCACCGCTGTTTGCTCAGCCCCAGACCCAGAATGAAGATGATCCATAATTCTTAATGGTTCTCCATGTCAACATGGAGAAATAAATGAGATTTTGGAGACTTAACATAGTTGGAACCATGAGAACACCACCACAGAGACTTGACCCCTGACCACGGGAAGCAGTTTATCAAGTTGACATGGGCACAAAATAAAGGCTAGACAACCCTGAGAAAGTAGCACAAAACTTACAAGGGGACTCTTGGCCCAGTGTGACCCGATTGCTAAAAAAAATGACCGAGAAGAGGGTCAGGTGGCCAAGCCCTGGAGTGCACTTACACAGTAAATTGTGGGCTCTCTCCAGACATCCTCGGGGGAAACAGTGCCCTGGAGTATTTAGATCAGCATTTCCTAAGTGTGTCCCAAGGAACAGGAGTTCTGCAGGTCTGAAAAGTTTGTGTAGTCCAATCAATTTGCTTGGATTCGGGGCTTCTCAGATGCTTTATCAGGCTGATGGTGGCGATGGTGGTGATGACAGCCCTTGCTGGCTGCAGCCCAGTGCGCCCCGCACTGCTCCTTTTCTTGCTCCTTTCAGCCTCACAGGGATGCTGCTGTTACCCCCATTTTACAGCTGAGTAAACCCAGACAGGGAGAGTAACCTCCTGCCCAAAGCCACTCTTGAGTGATGGGACAAGATGGGAACACTGGAATCCACAGGCTGGGTCTCGTTGTCACTTGACTCAAAGAGATGGGTTGTAGAGAAAAGGAAAGGGCCTCTGGCCAGGATTCTCACCTGGCCCTGGTCGGCTTGCTCACTGCACATGGGCAGGCAGTGCTTATTACTGACTGTATAAGGAGCTCCGCCCAGTGCTCCGGGCTGCACGGCTGCAGGAGAGCAGAGGCTGGAGTGGTGGCAGCACCCAGGACAGAGACTGAGACGGCTGCAGGGGCGATAGGCCCAGAGGCAGAGACTGGCTTGCTGCGTGCAGACTCGCTCTGAGGCGGACGGGATTCTAGCGCTTGACCTGCCGCCATGGGAATAAAGTTGGGTACAAATCCTTTCACCCCAAAAACATTCCGTTGTCATTTTTCTGTCTCACCTAATCAAGAGTGAACTTGTCCGGGCCTGAAACCCACCGGGAAGACACATGGGTGTAGAATGCAGTACTTCCCAACTCCTTCAGCAGCTCTGAACCTGCCGCCACCCCTTGTTTCATCCTAGAGCATCCCCTGGAACTCAGGTTCTCGGGAGTATCTGAGAACTCAGGTTTAAACGACTGACCTAACTGGCTAGCTCTGGTAGCCCTCAGAGACCCTTCCATGTACATTTAGAAGCAAGTGCAATTGATATGGTATCTGAGTGGCTTTTCTTTTTCTTGTCCCCCAGGGCATCTCCTGAGAAGCAGCTGGCCTGAATCCCAAAGTGGGAGCGCTGGAAAAATCCAGGCATGCTGGCTGGGCTGGGGCCAGCGCTCCCACTTCTTCAGTCCTCTTCCTCAACCACCTTAGAGCAGATAGCTGAGAAAAACGTGACGGATTCCACTGCCTTCCTCTTCACCACCATCCTCGCAGCCACAAGCAGAAAGGACCTTTCCAGGGGTGAGACTCACAGAGGAATAAAGATGCTAATCACTTTGGGCAGCTGCCCCATCCCTCCCCACTTGGGGCTCAGCCACACCTGCCACAGTTCCTGGCTTGATCTGGCTGCCCTTGGCTGGCCTCCTCAACAGGTGCATGAAGTGGGGCCTCCCTCCTGGGAGCCTTTGCCAGGAGCCCCATTCCCTCAGAGGGAGGGGGAGTATGGCCTCGGTAGAAGAACATCAATAGGAAACCATGGCGGGAAGACATAGTTGGCCAGTGTTGGTGATGGAGTAATTAATTCTACTTAAGCAAAATGTTATTAATAATTAAGTGTACTAATTAAGAAAAATTGGATCAGCTGTTGTCGGTGTAACACAGAAGCTAGAGCTCTGCTGACACGTTTCCTGGGCAGCTTCCTGCTGGGGGCGGGGGCGGGGATGCTGCCACTTTGGGGCCCAGGAGGAGCCAGAGGAGCCAGGGTTGGAGAGGCCCTCACACGAGGAAGCCACAGGCTGGGGAGGTCTGGTGAGGTGATGGGAGGCTGAGCAAGACTCCAGGGTGCTGTGATGTTGGAGAGATTCAGGGGCCATTCAGTGATACCTGACATCACTTCTGCCCACAGCCCACTGGTCCTACCAAACCACAGAGGGTAAATGTGACCCAGCAGTGTGCCAAGGAGACCCCAGATATGGGCAGACAATGGCCCACCGGCCCCACGTCACCCCCTGGTCCTGGTCCTGACAGCTCATGCAACAGGGCTGGCCCCTCCTCCTCCAGGCCTTGGTTTCTTGCTTTTCAAAGACTCCTTCATTCCATATACAAAATGTGTTACATCCAGACAACAAGATATTACCCAGCCATAAACAAGAATGAAGCACTGAAATGTGCTACAACATGGATGAACCTGAAAAACATGCCCAGTTAAAGAAGCCAGTCACCAAAAGACACATACTCCATGGTTCCATTAATATGAAATACCCGGAACAGGCAATCCACAGACACAGAAAGCAGATCAGGGTCTAAGGAGCAGGGGGTGGGGAGAAATGGGGAGAGACTGTTAATGGATACAGGGCTTCCCTTTTAGGGTGCCGAAAAATGGTTTGGAACTAGAGAGAGGTGATGGCTGCACATTGTGAATGCATTAAATGCCACTGGATTGTACGTTTGAAAATGGTTCTTTTCAACCTTTGAGAAGTTTACCACAATTTAAAAAGGAAAGGCCCCTTCCAGCTCCAACCTTCAGGGACTGTTTAAGAACCAGGCAGGGCAGGAGCCAGGCTAGGAGACCCAGAAGTAGGGAAATGGGTCTGTCCTTCTGAAGATATACTCCAGATAAATTTTAGTAAAGGATATCTCCTTCCTACTCTGCCTGTAGAGTGAGCTCTGAAACTCGGAAGTGCTATATGAACAGAAGCAGACATTGCTACTGAGGCACTAGATCTGATCTCATTGGTATTCTCCTGGATGCGGCAGGGCTGGCCATGGAGTAAAGGGGCTGCATAAATGTGCGTGCATCAAGGGCCAGCCAGGGCAGAGGTTCTAAGCACAGGGGTCCAGGACAGCCGTTATTATTTAAGGCAATGTAAATTAGTAATGAAGCCCCTTCCCGGGTGTCTGACACTGTAGAACACACATGTATCTAATCAGTTCATCTTCTCTGCAATCCTGAAAGGCAACAGGATTAGAACTGTTTCACGGATGAGAAATGAAATACCTAAAGGTTAAATAATTTGCTCTATCGGTTATCTATTGCTGGGTGACAAATCTTCCTAGAATTTTGCTGCTTAAAACACACAATTGTTATCTCAGTTTTTGTGAGTCAGGATTCCAGGCATGGCTCAGCTGGATTCTCTTTCTTAGGATTGCAATCAGGGTGTTGGCCAGGGCAGGGGTCTCATCTGATGGCTAGTCAGGAGAGGGTCCAAGTCCAAGCTCATGTGGTTATTGGCAGGATTCAGTTCCTGGAGGGTTGACGGACTGAGGGTCTCAGTCCCTAGCTGGCTATTGGCTGGAATTCATCCTCACTCCTTGCCATGTGAGCCTTTCCAACAGGCTTGTTTCCTTCCTCAAAGCATGCAAGCCAAAAAGACAACAGAATCTGCTAACAAGACAGATTACAATCTTACAAAGCCTGATCACGGAAGTGACATTCCATTACTGTGCTATATTGGTTGGAAGTAAATCACTAGGCCTCCCCACTCAAGGGGAGTGGGGATTACACGAGTAGGTGGCCACCAGGAGGTGGGGATGGTGGTAGGGGGCACACTTGCCCAAGATCCGTGGGTACCAAAGAGCTGAGCCACATATGCGTTGGGTTTCTTGAATGGGCTCAGGTTCCTTTCATGGCACTGCACTTTCTCCATGTTCTTCAAGGACGGCCAGTGGGCGGGAGGAAGCAAGAAGAAAGGGAAAGAGAGAAAGAGATCTTTCTGCAGGGAAAAGTCCGCACCCAGCTCTTCCTAGCCAGGCCTCACTGATGAGGCTGGTCCTACAGGATGCAGCCCCGCGCTAGGGCTGCCCCGGCATTAATGGTGTCCTCGTTAGAGCCGTGTGCAGTGCTGCATTTTAATTACCTCACAGAACCATGAGCCTCTGAACAGGAGGCTTCCTGCATCCTCCACATCATGACTATTAATAAGCTGGGAATATTTGGGGCTCCTCAAGTTTGGCAGCCCCTCTCCCAACACAGGCAGTTCAAGACTTCTTTATACCCACCCTGAAGTCCTGCTGTACCAAAAGTCCCCGCTGTGTCCCTGAGGTGGGCGCGGGGTCTTCTGAGCATCTGGGAGGCAGGGATGAAGGGCTCAACCTGTCACCATCAGATCTGCTCAAGGAAGGACCTCATTTTATCTTTATATTCCTGACAGCTAGCACAGTGCCCAGTGGAGCTGGGAAATGAAGCAGTGGTTGTTCACATGGGTCATCAGAGCAGATGTGGTGGGCACCTGTGAAGCCAGGTGTGAGCAAGGAAAACCAGTCTCCACCAACTTCTTGTTTCCCTTCAGTCCTTGAATGAGTAGGGCTATTGACCTTCTTGGTGCCCCAGAGATGTCACTGTACAAAGCATGGTCCTCCCAGTAACCCCCCAGTTCAGGCAGGACAGAACTACGTGCAGCCAGCGGCTGGGTCAGAAGTGAGCAGCTGTCCTCTGGTCCCTGCCCTTACCCGCCACCCCACCCCTCCCCAGCACTGCAGTTCTTCTCTTAGAATTGCCAGTCCTTGAAACATAACCACCTTCGTGCCAGCCCTTCCAGCTGGATACTGAGGCCATTGCTCTTCAACTTCCCTAAATATACCCTTGGAGAGGCCCTGTGCCCTGCATCCCCCACCACCCTAAGGGGTGACTACATCTGTGAGTCTATGGTGAGTTCTTTGACTTCTTTCTCACACACAGATGAAAATTAATTTAGTATCAGGCAGGGAACCCTCCCCTACCTACGCATTGGTGACTGTCACTCCTTTGGACCTGAAAAAGCACTTGGGTAACAATTTACATACACAGGAAGCCGGGCAGGTTTATGCCAAGTGACTGTTCTAGAAGCCCCCTTCACTGTCACAGCCTCGCGGGTTCACGGGGTCGGGCAGGCTGGTAAGTACTGCATTCTTATTCGCGAGGTTAGATGAAATCTTGAAGCATGGTAACCAAAGGCCTTGACTCCCCTACCAGGGAGACGGGTAGCTCCTGGCCAGGAGAGCCTGGGCCCAGCAGCGCCAGGAGGGGCCGCTGCCCTCCGCCCTCCCTCCCGCCACACTCCGCTCCCTTCCCTTCCTTCTCTCCCAAGCTGCCTCCTCCTGCCTCCTTAGGCCGGGCTTGGCTGTGCTGGGAGCAAAAGCTTTATTGAATTTTTGCAAGTACTTTGCATGGCGTCTGATTTACAATTCATAACTTGGATTATACTGCAAGTTCTGCCTTCTGGGGTCGGTGTAATTTAGATCTCGGAAATATTTGCCGTGCTTTCAATTCTCCTGACATCTGAGGGATTGCAAATGGATTCCACCCCTGAGGTTTACAGTTTGGAGTTTTACAGGGGGAAGAAGTTGGTACACAAAAAGGGCGGTGGGGGAGGCAGTGCAGTGTGAAAACTGAGGGGTGAGAGAGGAAAAAGTTAAACACTGAGCAGGCGATGACAACGTGTATGAGAAAGAGGGAGCGGGGAAACCCCGAGACCAGGGCTCCTATGCCCTGAGCACATTGCCTCCCAAGGTTGCCACAGCGTCCTGGGGCAGTGGTCCGGATGCCATGGGTCACTGGACACAAATGCTGTCCGGGGAGTGGCTTGGCAGTGTGGAACAGCGCCTGGCTGAGAAGCAAAACGTTCCATCATATGGTCCTCCCTCTGCCCCTACCTTTGCCCGGGAAAGGGGAAAATCCCCTAATACTTTATTTTTAGCAATTTTATTGAGATATAATTCACCTACCGTAAAATTCACACACTTAAAGTATACAACTCACAGGCCTTTAGTATATACACAGTCACACAGCTGTCACAGTCCACTTAGAACATTTCCATCACCCCTAAAAGAAACCCTGCACCCCTTAGCTGCCACCCCCTGAAATAGTTTCCTGTGGCTGCTGTTACAAATACCAAATATTTAGTGGCTCAAAATAAAAGAAATTAATTCTCTCACTGTCATGGAGGCCAGAGTCCAAAATCAAGGTGCTGGCAAAGCTAGGCTCTGTACCAAGACTCCAGCGAAGGGTCCTTCCTGCCTCTTCCAGCCTCTGGCAGCTGCAGGGGCCCCGTGGCTTGTGGCCACACCACTCCAGTCTCTGCCCCCATCTTTACGTGGCCTTCTCGCCTGCGTGTCGCACGGTATGTGAATTATATCTGCATTTCAGATCTCCCTCTGCCTTTCTCTTATAAGGACATATGTTATTGGATTTAGGGCCCACCCTAAACCTAAAATGATCTCATCTCAAGATCTTTAATTACATCCGCAAAGACTTTTTTTTCCAAGTAAGGTCACATTCACAGGTTCCGGGGTTAGAACATGGACATAGCCTTTAAGGACCACCATTTGACCCACTTTAATCCCCTTTTGCCCCCATCTTCCCAGCCCCTGGCAACCACTAAACTACTTGCTGCCTCTATAGATGTGCCTATTCTAGATATTTCATATAAATAGGATCATACATATGTGGTCCTTTGTAAACTGGCTTCTTTCACATAGCACATTTTCAAAGTTCATCCATATTCTAGTGTATATCCGTGCTTCATCCCTTTTTATTGTCAAACAACATTCAATTGTATGGCTATACCACATCTTATTTATCCATTCATCAGTTGCTGAACATACAAGTCGTTTCTATTTTTTGGCTATTCTGAATAATGCTGTTATGAAAATTCATGCCCAACACCTAAACACTTTTGTCATCAGCCAAACAGTGAGAATTTCATGTGTGCCTTCCTGAAATCTCACAGTCATGGTGAGTGTGGTAGCTTCTAAAATAGCTCCTCGGCTCCTGGCATGGATGCCCTGTTTATAAGTCTCACCTTGAATGTGGACTGCACTTAGTGACTTGTTTCTAAGGAATAGAATATGGCTAAGTGATGGGATGTCACTTCTGAGATTAGCCCATAAAGTGCTGTGACTTCCCTTTTGCTCTCCCTCTCTTTCTTGCTCACTTCCTCATTCTAATGAGGCAAGCAGCCAGGCTGTGAATCTATAGAGAGACCCAAATGGCATAGAAGTGAGGAAGGCCTCCCGACAAAAGACAGTGAGGGGCCGAGGCTGTCAACAGTCACGTGAGTATCTTGGAAGCAAATCTTTCCCCAGCCAAGACTTCAGATGAGACTGCGGCCCCAGCTGGCAACTTGATTGCAGCCTTGTGAGAGAACCTGAGCCACAGGACCCAGCTGAGCTGCACCAGGCTTCCTGACCCATAGACTGCGAGATAATAATGTAAGTGTGCTGCCTTTAGCCACTAAGTTTTGGAATGATGTGTTACACAGCAATAGATAATTGGTACAGTGAGGATAGAAGAAAAGATAAGTTTAGGGGACTGTGGACCTCTAGGATGGTGGGCAAGGGTTACATTATTAGGAACAGGTGCCGGAAGTAGAAGGGCTTGTGTTTGAAAGGTTATGACTGTGGGTATCCCAGCCCCAAATCCCATAAAATGATTTGATTTTCTTTCTTTTGCATGGAGGAGAGGTGCTGAGCTAACCAGAGTGGAAAACTTAAATATAATAAGCCACCCTCTTCCCTCTGAAGCTCCATAGCACTAAAGGCAGGAAAACAGAGAACAGAGCAGTGGATAGCATCAGATTTGCTCAAAAGCACCCTGTGGAGTTGGGTCAAGGAACCAGAAGTCTGGGCTCCTAGGACATTGCTCTTTCTAATGCACCATATTTCCCAAAGGGCAGGGAGAGGGTATCATCTAACTCAGAACATGTTGCTTAGGTGGCCAAGAATGTGAATTCCTAAGGACAAGAAAATAATTAAGAACTAATGAAAAGATCAAAGTGTAAAAGAGTGTATTACAAAAAGTGACCACAACAATAGCTCCCTACCTATGTAGTCTTCTCATAATGAGACTTTGTCACTCTCTCATCAAGTAGAGTCCCCTTTTCTAGAACATAAGCAGACCTTAGTGCCTCCCTCCTCAGCAGAATAGAGCAGGAGTGATGCTATGTGACCTCCAAGGCTAGGTCAGAACAAGGCAATACAGCATCCCCATAGTTATCTGTCTTGAGATGCTTATTCCTAGAAGCCGACTGCCATGCTGTGAGGAAGCCCAGGTCACGTGGAGAGAGGTCACTCATAGACGTCCTGGCAGGCAGCTCCAGCTAAGGTCCCAGCCAAACGCCAGCATCAACTACCAGACACGAGTGGGAAAGTCTTCAAGCTAAATCCAGCCACCATCTGACTGAAACCACAGAAAAGAGCCCAGGTGAAGATGGACTGCCACCCCCAAAAACCATGAGCAGCAGCTATAATAATTATTGCTGGTCCTATGCCACTATGTTTGGGTGGTATAGATATATACCTATAGATAATCTGAACAAAACAAAGATGCTATAATCATAAAGATGATGATACATATAGATAGATGATTTATAGATAGACTGACAGATGGATCAATGGATGGATTCATGGATGGATGGATGGGAGGATGGATGATGGATGGATAGATGAATGGATGGAAGGAAGGGAGGATGGATGGAAGGATAGACAGACAGATGTCAAATGAGCACTTACCATGTGCTGCACACTAGACCAAGAGGTTTATTGACATTGTCTCCTTGTAAGATTCTCACAACAGTCTTATGAAGTTGGATATTCTTATCCCCATTTATAGACACTGAAACTTAGGTTCAGAGGGTTTCAACAACTTACCCAAATTACACAGCTAGGAGGGGACAAATTCTCCTGACTCCAAGTTCACGTTCATACTGTGGAGGGTGTGGAGCACAGGCAAGGTAAGGAGGGGAGGGAAATTGAGGATGAAAAGTAATAGAAATTCCAAGTCTTATAAATTCAAGCAGATCTTACTCACTCACTGTACCAGCCTGACCTCTTTTCTGGAGGCCTCACTTAGAGAATTTTGTCTGGAGCACACCTTGCCCTTTACTCTCCTTCTGGGAACTAAAGAATAACTTATTTTTTACCTAAGAACAAAGAACCTAAGAGATAAGGCTGCCAAGGGCCCTGATGTGTCATCTTCTGTCCTGGAAAGAAGTTACCCAAGATAGGAAAAGCTGTTTGCTGTTGGATGGTGGTGACAGTGACGGTGCTGGTGCTGGTGCCAGTGGTGGTGATGGTGGTGCCAGTGGTGGTTCATGGTGGTGGCGGTGGTGATGGTGGGTGTTAAAATTCATGGACTCTGGCCAGAATCATGGTGAGCTCTCTCCTGTAAAGCCAAGTCCAACAAAAGGTGAGTGTGGCGTGTGATATTTTTAGAGCACAGCTGGTTATAAAAGTCCCTCCCAAACTCTTCCAAGTAGTCAAGAGCCCTGGAGCCATGGACACTTGCCTTCTCTCCTCCATGGCTATTCTAAGCCTGCTTCGCTGGCTCAGGGGCTATTCTGATCCTAACTGAATGACTCAAGGCAGAAGGTGAGTCCTTGTGAGCTTAACACAGCAACCCCAAGGCTCAGGACAATACCTGGCTCACAGCAGACCACACATTTATGAATAAGCAACCTTCAGCAAGCCATAGTCTTGCTGGAGACCAGGATATCCATGGCTGGAGTCCCAAGACCTCCCTGGAGCTCTCTGGGTGGGTGGCTGAGGACAGGATTGCATAACATGAGCCTCCCCAAGGACAGAGATGGCTTCAAGGTCCTTGCAGCCACAGAAGAAACTGTCACAATCACATTATTCAAAGACAGATGGAGGGTGATAGCTGACTAGGCCTTCTGCGTGACCTGAAAGAAGACATGTTTTGTGAGAACGTACCGCCATAAAAAGGAACAGCAAACGTTTCTGATGGCTTGTGATGTGCCGTGTAAAAACCTGACGGGAATTTACTCATTTGAACCTCACAACACTCTGTGACACAGGCAGTGGCTCATCACTCTTATCCTCATCACCATCGTCATTTTATGGAGGGAGCACTGAAGATGCAGAGAGTAGCAAGTTGCCCACAGTCCACAGCTAGTTAAGAAGTGGTAGAGCTGGAACTGAATCCCACTGTGCCACAGAGCCCCATGCTGCCCGCCTGCTTCCTGCGGGCCCTGCCCTGTGTTTGGCACCTTCCCATTAGTTGTCACATTGAACACCACCAGTCCGTCAAGCAGTGAGAGAGTCGAACAAAGGGGGGACCATAGACAAAGATGAAGCGAGGCTGAGGGGACCCAAGGAATGGGGAAGATGAACCCATGGCCCAGGAAGAGAAGGAAGCCATTGCCTCCCTGGCCTGCAGGGACACAGGAAGCACCTGGAAACAGAGGTGCCCAGAGGGAAAGGCCTCTGACAGCCACTGCCAAGCCACTGCCCGTGGTGGGGGAGCCAGGGGGCCCGAGTCTTAACTACTCTGGCCACCCTCTGACCTCCTGTCAGCACCCACCCCAACAAGCCAGAGGCTAAGGGAACCGGTCCGCAGAGGCCGTCTGCAGGCACAGAGCAGCTGAGAAGGGTGGACAGTGGTCTGGAGACTGAATGCAAAGCCTCCAGCACAGGGGAGTTTAAGAAGCCGAGCACCTCAGAGGTTCAGCACTTGCTCAAGGTCACAAGCTCAGAGGCATGGCGACTTGACTCCAGAATCCTTCCCACGGCCACCTGCGCGGCCTGAGTCACCGCGAGGACGGTTTCGGTGTGTGCACGTTGGTGTAAATGATCACCAGCCAGGCTTGCCAGCAGCCTCTGCAGGGTTTTATAATGGGATTTTAATTTGCTTCCCCTATCACCCTGCTGAGCTGAAAAGCGCTCCTGTTTGTCTATTTCTTGTTAGGCTGCTGTTTAAAACAGGAAGCAGGAGGCAGCCCCCCAGGTCTACTCGCTTCTGGGGGGCCACTCACACTCGTGGGCACCCAGCGGCTCTGCAAATGGCCCATCCTCCCTGCGGCCGGGAAGTGCACCTTGGAACGGGGAAGGGAGCTGACCACAGCCTCAGGACGCTGCCCTGCGGGCCCAGGGGTGGCTGTCTCCCTGGAGCAGGGGCCGTGGACTCCGGCAGGACCTGAGTCCCAGCCCGTCCCAGTCATCCCTGTATCCAGAGGCCCCGCCCCTGTTTGCCTCCCCTGGTCACCAGGCCAAGAGCCTTGGAGCTCCCCTTTTCCTCACCCCACAAGTCCGTGGACTCTAGCCGGTGCTCCCCGGAGAGCTGGGCCCAGCTCTGGCTTTGCATTCCCCTTGCTGGTCCGCAGTGAGCAGGGTTTCCTCTCTACAGTTGAATGTGCTCCTGTGAATTTGTGCTTAAACTGCACTCTGTAAATTGAATCCCAGCACGCCATTGGCTTCCTGAAGCTCCCTCTGAGATGCCCTTCCCAGTAAGTCCTAACAGTTTAACCCTAGCAGCTCTACCACTGGAAGAGAATCTAGAATTTTCCAAAAGGTGTTTGTCGTGACCCACTCATGCTTATGGTGTGAGGTTGTTCCATAAGGTTTCTTTAACCACTGCCCTGTGTGTTGAGCTCCTGGGAGCAGTCATGCAGGACCCCCTCAGTGCCAGTCATGATGACTGTGCTGGCTACTCTTCACTTGACTACCCGCCTTCCCCCAGCACACCCCCACTCCTGCCATCCCACTAAAACTGTCCTTTCTTCTCCCCTTTGCTTTAGTCTCAGAAGGCCCACCTCTGCAGACTGAGGAGCTGGGCCCTCTCATCCCCTGCCTTGTAGCTGGGTTTGGCCTCGAGGTTGGGGTATCTACCCCACCCACTCCCTGACTGCCTGCTGCTGCTCTGGAGGGGCCCCTGCTCCAGGGCTCCAGGCTCTGCACGTTCCAGTAACAGCATTCCTTCCCTCCCCTCTGTGGCCCTGCAGGCAGGAGAGCCCCCTCTTCCTGGTCCCTGGATTCTACACTGTCCTATGTTGTTTCCCTGAACTGTGCTCACAAGCCTATGTGTCAACAGCCTCTTCATTAAACGGCCTTTGCTGGAACCCTTCACTCCTGCCGTTTCCTGCTGATACCCTGCCTGGGACAATGATAGTTAAGATACTGATGTTGCCATGCTCTGAATATCAAACCCTGACTCCCAGCCCCCACCCAGGGCCCCTGGTAACTCCTTTCTCGCCCACGAATAGGTTGAGCAGAAGACTAGGGCCAGCAAGGTGAGGTAGGCACCGCTTGGCCAGGTTGCTCAGTCGCAGCTCTGTTGACATGTGCAGCCAGATCATTCTTTGTGGCTGGGGGAGGGGCTGTCCTGTGCACCTCTATTCGCTAGACACCCACAGCACCTTCTTTTCAATCTCGTTAATTGTCACGTGTCCCCTGGGGCACAAAGCCACCCCAAGTGAGGACCACCACCCTCCAGGAGCACCGGGCATGAGCTGAGGGCTAAGAGGGCTGGTTTGCTGGTGAGGGACAGGGCAGGGATGGAGTGGGCAGGCCGGATTGCCCAGCAAGGTCCTGGCCTCTCTGGGAATACACAGAAGCAATCTCCACCTCGTGTCCCTCCAGCGCCCCACAACTGGCAGGGCCCAGGACTCCTCACCCCCAGCCAATGCCCTTTTGGCCCTGGTGGCTGAGCAGAGGGACCCCAAATGACTAGCACCTCTTCTACGCCCTCCCCGCCCCCGCCTCGGGCCTCCCCCACTCTCCCCTCCTTCTCTCCTCTTACCCGCCTTGAAATGATCTGGGGGGGCAGCTGGCAGCAGGGGTGTACAGCTGCCGCTAAGTCATCCAAACGATTTATCTTAAGATTCATGCAGAATTCATTGTGCGGGGGACTGGGGTGGGTTGCGCTTTAATATTCATGCAGATTTGGAAGAAATGTTAATCATGGGTCTGGGTAATTTGCACTTCTGCCTAATTCTCCTCTTCCCAGGCTCCGTGGGCCAGCCCCCTGGCCGCCCTCCCCTCCTCTCCTGCTGCCCGAGTTCCCGCAGCCCTCGGCTCTGAGGCTGGGCGGGAGCGGGCCTGTCTCTCCTCAGCTGGGCTGGCTCTGCAGCCCCTCGGAGCAGGCAGGGCGAGCTGGCTGGGCAGCACTGGAGAAGAGCTCCAGGAGCTTCTGGGGCATCCTGACAGGAAATAGATAACCTGCCATGGCAACCAGATATGTGCAAATTAGCATTGATTATTCTCAAATTAACAGCTTGGGCATTTCAAACCCAGAAAAGGCCTCAGTTCTCTCTGATCCCTTCCTGCCTCCCTGCCGGCTCCCTGCGTCTGTGGCTTCCCCTGCCGCAAGGAGCAGGGCAGAGGCAGGCTCCCAGGGCAGGGGCCTCTGCCAGATCTCATCAACAAATCTTGCCCCTTGCTTTCCCAGGCCCTGTGGAGGAGAGATCCTCCTGGAAATTGCCCATGGTTCTGACCACCCCAGTCCTGGTTTGAGCCCTGAAGGTGTGGGGAAAATGGGCTTTAGGGCTTTAGAACTTGAGGCCAAGCCCTGAGAGCAGGTCTCTCATGCCATCCCAGGTGAGCTGGAGACAGCTTTAGAAGACCACAAGGCTAATGTAGGAAAGTGGCCCCCAGAGGGTCCTCGGAGCTCTGGAAGAGCACCTAGAAATTCCTGAATGCACTGGGCACAGGGTCCAGGGTTCCCCAGGAGCTGCCATCTGGGCTTACGGTAAGAAAAGTAAAGTCCAGAGAGGGATAGCTACTAGCCCAGATTCGCACAGCCTGCTCCCTCAGGCCTCACTGGGAGCTTGGCAGGAAGGACTGCAGAGGAAAGTGCATGAGGGGACCGTCCTGGGTGCCAAAGGTGACACAGATATCAGAACCGGGTTGGACCAAAGGAAGAGAGCTGGGGGAGGGGGCAGGGCCCACTTTCTTCTCTCCCCTGCTGGGATCTATCCGGGCCACTTGCAGCCGCAGCAGCGGGTGTTCCCTGTCACTGCCTGTCAGCTTCCCCCACCACCACACAGCTGCCTCTGTCTGGGCCCAGAATAGCAAACAGGGAGCCGCTGATGCCACAGGGAAAGGCCCAGGAGATCGGCGGAGGTCCAGAGGCCACCCTCTCATCCTACTTCTCCCTTGTCTGTTAAGACTGAGAGTCCCAAACCCCTGACCTTCCACCCCACCACACACACACACGCACACCAGGGTATCCTAGAACGAAGGGGCCTGGTGTCACAGAACACCTGCCAGAGCAGAGAGTAGAGATGTGCCAGCTGAGGGGACACCTTAAGGTGACCCCAGCGTCTCCCATGTCCGGTGCAGGAGGCCTCAGGCACCAGCAGCAGACCTTCATTCAAGACAGAGCCCCTGGACAACAAGGCAAGTGGCAGGGATGCCTCCACCTGTTGTAGGTAAAGAGAGTAAACTGTGACATCACCTGGAAAAGACAACTTTAGCATCTACTTTCCCAGCAGCCCCTGCACAAGCAGTGCCTGGCACAGGGTGGGCATTTAGGAACACATTTCTGTCTGATTAACATGCTGCCCTGTCTGGGGGCTCTTTAGGGGAACTCATCATGCACTACATGGGCTTCCAGGGGGCTTCAACATGGTGGCCTGAGTGGTCCCTCCTCCTGGTTACAGATGGGATCATGTGATATCACACACATGATCATGTGATTGGACATTGCCCTAGTCAAGGTGATTGGTTGGGAGACAGACATGTGATTCAAGTTAGCTAGTCAGAGTCTTGCTTGGGACAAATCTTTTGATCCTATTGGAAAAATGATACTTTGATAAGTTCATAAAGTGCAACTAATATCCTACTCTTGTGCAGAATATAGATAGAGGGGGAGGGCTGGGGGAGTAGAAGTTGGGGGTATATGGGAATTCTGTATTTTCCACTCCATTTTGCTCTGAACTTAAATTTGCTGTACTGTAAAAAAATAAAATCCATTTTTTAAGGAAAGGCTAAGATCTTTAAACATGAAAAGAGAAAACATAAAGATTTATGTGACTGTATAAAAGGAAGAAATACAATCATAACTTAATATTGAAATATTTCTGGGTGGGAGGCAGAGGGGCTGGAAATTGTACTTTGCAAATTAAAAGTTATTCCAATAAAATGATATATGCTTTTTGCAGAGGTAAGTAGCATTTAGAGTACAGGAATTCCTTAAATCACTTAGCTTCTATCGAACTTCCTTCCTGTATAGGTTGTGTAATGGTGTGAAAGGCCACCTGTAACTACCTTTTTAGAAGTCATCTTTATTAAGTTAGGATAAAATGCAGAAATGTCTTTTAAGAAATGGTGCTTTGCAATGGGGGGCTGCCGGCACTAGGAGTGTGCGAGCCTGCAGGGGGAGCGGCTGTGTTGTCCATGCTGCGGAGGAATCGTCACAAGAATGGCTCCAACTGGAAGTCTGAGGAGCAGAGAGTCTTGACAACATTGCTTGGACCTCGGGAAACAGCTATGCCTACAGTCAGCCCAGCGCTTGGACTTTCCAGTTACACAGGCCAAGAATTCCCTAATTGCAGTTGGGTTTCTGTTGTTTGCCACCAAAAATATCCTAGCAAAACAAATGCATGGACGACTGAGCATGCAGGCCCAGGACTCGAGAGAAAAAACATAACTCCACCTTCTCTTCCTGAGATTCAAAGTTAAAGAGCTGCATCTGGTAGGGCAGGGTGAAGCAGCACGGCCTTGCAGCAAGCATCCTTTGCTTTATAAAATTATCTTGGGAGAAGGAGGCTAGGCCTATGGCCTAGGTCAACACCATGGCCTAAAGGTTCCTGCAGAAGAACAAGATTTTACTAGAAGGTCCTGCAAGCTGCTGTTGGAAGTTCCCCACATCATCATTCTAGCTCAGCTCCTTGTTTACACATTGGGAATTGTTCCCTGACCACGGGAGTCTGAACTAGTGGGAGCTGTAAACTTGGAACTCATGGGGGGCACTGTGCCACCTGGGCTGGGACTCAGCACATGAAGGACCTGCCTTTAGTAAGTGTCCTTCATGGCGCTGTGCAGGACCAGTCTCCAACAGCAACACCATGTGGTAGTGGGAAGTAATGGCAGTAACGGACTGATGAGACCCCAGGCGCACCAAGGCTCAGCTAATAGAACAGGGCTGTGCCCTCAGAGCACTGCAAGTCCCTGGGGTACTTGGACTAATGAAGCAGGGGGAGGCCATAAGATGGACAGCCTGGGCATTTGAGCTCTCTAGCAAATAACTGGGAAAAAAAAAGAGAGAGAGTCTGTTTACATACCAAGCTAGAAAATCAGATAATGTATTTTCCAAAGAATGTTCAGGCTAGAAGGTCAAGAGCCTGGGGAACTAATTCCAGCCTGTTGCTTACTTAGTGGGAGACTTTAGGGTGGATTGTATCCGCTCTTATTTCTTAACTAACAAGTCCCCCCGATATAACCTCCACCAGCTCCAATATTCTCTGATGCTGGGTTACATGTGTTTTAAGGAATACCATCCTGCTGGAGATGGAGAATGAGAAGGGCCAGGGACTCCCAGCCAGGAAGTGTCCCCTTCCAGGGCACCCACAGGCAATTTGCATAGCTCTCTGAGGGCTCCCCTCAAGCCTCTCCCCACCACACAACACCCTCCCTCCTTGGGGCCAGAGGAGGAGCCCAGCAGAGCAGACCTGGGAGACAGCATCCTACTGGGGCAAGGAAGGATGCCCAAGGTGGGGTGCTGCATCTGGGGAGGACCTCTCATGCTGGTACCAGGATGGCCTCCTGAAAGCAGGCCTCACCAACCCAACCCACCCCTGGAGGCCAGGACCCAGACTGGCACCCATTTCATGTTCCCTGCTCCACCCCATACCCACTTTCCTCTGAAGAAAACACAGGTAGGGCAGGACCATGTCCCAGTCCCTGGATGCTGGACTGCCACCTGCTGGGAGGAGAATCCTAGTCATTAGAGGGAGAACATCCCTGGAATGTTCTCTAAGTCCACCAGTTTGCAGACAAGGAAACTGCAGCCCAGCAGGGGAGCTGAGTGCTGAAGCACCGCTGGCCTGGATCCCAAGGTAGCATCTCTTGCCCGCACCTTGTCCTCCCCATGCCATCTGGAATGGTGCTCTAGTTCTCTTGGCACAGAGTGGCCAGCTGGTGGTTGCAGAGCCAGGCAGTGAGTGTCAGGAGCCAGAGGGCTGTCCAGCCCACCCTACCGCTCCCCCTTCTGCCCAGGGCTCGGAGGTTCTGAGCTCACAGTTATCCGTCCCCTGAGCTCCTGAAGGCCAGGAAGCTGTCAGGGCTCTGTCCCCAAGAGTGAGGACTGAGAGGCGTTGGGGTTGAACAGGGAGGAAGCGAGGGAAGGGGGCTGAGGCCCAGAGCCACGTTCCGAGGGGACTGGCTGGGAGGCCAAGAGCTCTGCCTGCTAAGGCTGGTCCCAGGCTCAGACATAACCCCCTTGTCTACTTGGAGGAAGGACACACAAGCTGCCTTCAACGAAGGCATAAATGGAAGGTGTCCAGGCTTTTCAGCATTCTCTTCCCAGAATAGGCCCTATCTGAGGGCTAATTCCTACGTGAGCTGTCAGCGAAGAAGGGGCATCTCTAAGCTTGCCTGGAAACTGACAGTCTGGCCCTTGCGATTGCTCTGAGAGAGGTGGTGCAGGTCAGCGGACAGGTGGGAGAGTCCCACTTGGGTTCTGAGCTCAGACTGCCTCAAGTCATGGCTGTGCTGCTCGCTGGGTCAGCTTGAGTGAAGTACTTTATGTCTCTGGTTCCAATTTCTTTACTATAAAATAGGAGAACAGTAGTATCGACTGTATTCGTTTTCTATTGCTGCTGTAACAAATTGTCACAGTTAGTGGCTTGAAACGACAACACAAATTTATTATCTTACAGCCCCATGGATATCAGTGGGCTAAAATCAAGACATCAGCAGGGCCGTGTTCCTCCTGGACCCTCTAGAGGAGATGCCTTTTCCTTTCCAGCTTCTATAGGCTGTGTCCATACCGTGGCTCGTGGCCTCTTTCCTCCATCCTCAAAGCCAGCAACGTGGCATTCCTCCAACTATTCTTCTGTTGTCACCTCTCTTCCTCTTCCACCTTTTAGGACCTTTGGGATTACTGGGCCCACCCAGGTGATCTGGATAAGCAACCCACCTCAAGATCCTTCACTTATTCACATCTGCAAAGTTCCTTAAGCGATGGAAGGTGACAGGTCTCAGGGATTGGCATGTGGACAACCTTGTGGGATGGCATCATCTTATAATATCTTAAAAGGGCAGCTCTGCCTGCCTGGTGACATGCTGGGCTCACTCCCCATGCACTATATGCATGCTGGGGGTGCCCAGGCCCATATGCCAGGCCGCCCACCTGCTCTCCCTCTGCACAATGCCTGCCTCTGGCACGAGACTCCAGATGCTGCTGTGCATTTTGCTTATGCCCAGGCAGTTGCATCTTTTTGCCATGACACAGATGTTTGCACAGATGTTCTCATGCTGACATCCACATGTGCACATACATGCTCTGCTGTTCAGGCTCATGAAAGTACACACACATAAACACTCCCCTGCACAGGCTCAGCCAAGGTGCCACCAGCTCTTCCTGCCCCTGAGCAGACCCAGCTGCCCCCATGCCCCCAGGAGACAGTCAGGTGGTTGCAGGACCCCCACAGCCTGCTCTCAACGCCTACCCCCTCTGTCCTGTCTTGGGAGTCACCACCTCCCCATTGCTGCTCCTTAAGCTCCAGCTCCATTGATTGGCCTTGCAGCTCAGCAGCCGGAGATGTGCCCCAGCTGGAGGAAAACACTTGTAATTTATGGAGTGTCTGATTTTTTAATCAGTTTTTTGTTCCTGTGCTGTAATTGTCCTAATTAGATATACATATTTTGATGAAGGTTTTTCCAAAATAAAAATTGTAATCGAATCTTGCTTGACATTCTTTATACCCACTCGCTCTGATCCAAACTTGCACTGCAGCAGAGTCTGGAGATGATGCTTAGGGCTTAAGGATTTGCACACCCCTCCTCTGGGCCGCCTGGGGCTGGGAGGCAGGGTGCCGCTGGGCAGGGCGGCTGCCTTTGGTCCTGAGCCTCTAGGGGCCCCATCAGGACGGGCCGGCCTCCCTGGGCAGGGCTTATGACTGGGGAGGGCCTGGGGGCCGCAGGCACCAATGTGCCCCCTCCCTGCCTAGCTTCTGGCTCCCTGGAGCCCCTCCAGCCCATAAAGTAAGGCCACCCACGGGCTTGGAGGACAAAGGCAGGCCTCTTCCATCTCCGGTCCCCATGAGAAATCACAATCCCGGCCACTTTCTCGAGTGTCTGGTGGGTGCCAGGCATTGTGCTTTATGTACATTAGCCCTAATCCGCAGGACAGCCGTCTGAGGGAATCGTGAGGAAGAAGAAATCAAGACCTGGAGAAGGTCATTCTCTTCTCAAGGTCATATGGCAGCAAGCGAAAGGGTTGCCGTCCTGCATTCTCAGTCTTGGCCAAAAGGCTGAGAGGCAACGGCCACCTTCCTGGGAGGGTCCAGGAAGCACTGCCCCCCTCCAGCAGGCAGCTCCTGTGGGTGGGAGACCCACCTGTACCCCAGCCTCAGTCCCTACCTGCCCCTGAGTGGCTCATGCTGCGGATTTCCCCTGCCGAGTGTGCAGTGCAGGCCACATGCAGGTCTGTCTGGAGCTGGTCTCCACGGGTCTCTAGGAAACCCAGGTCCAGGCGTGTTGTCAAGATGTCAGCTCTTAGACTCAACTCCAGAGAGGCTGCCCCTCAGCAAAATGACCAGAGGAGAAGATTCAAGTCCCAAACTGTCTGTGCTGGTCCTAAAGCTGTTGTCGCCCTGCTCTAAACCCCCTGGGTCAGGCTAGCCTGCGAGATGCTGGGTGGGGACTCAGAATTCTCCTTTCTGCTTTGCCCGCTGCACCGGTTAGCTCCTGCCAGCAGGGGCGCTAGAGGGACCGGGGAGGCAGGAGGAGGCAGCCGGCGACCCCTGTTCCTCTCTGCTTCGCGGGCCTCTCAAGGTCACCTTGGCAACAGTGACATACCAGTAGTAGGTTTCAGTCTGCAGCTTTCTTTCTCTGCACTAGCAGAGCCAGCCCCTGGTCACGTGCCCTCTCAGATCCCCAGCAACATAGCCAGCGCCTGCCCCTTCCTGCAGAGCACTGGGCCCCAGCTCCACGGGGCCTCACCTCCAATCCCTAAATTCTGATAAGCCCAGCCTCTGCCTTGTTCCGCCCTGAACTCAGGATGGGGCTGTTCCCCGCAGTTGCCACCTCCATGGTCCCTTGGGACCACAGAACCTTTGGGGTTCTCCAGTAGGCCTTAACCAAGCCCTCTGTTAAACTCTCTCTGCTAAAATGCCTGGTGTGGTTTCTGACTTTGGACTGTATCCCACCCTGCATGGTGTCCAACTTGTACAACAGCCACACCCACACCGGGGGCTTGCAGCCTGCTGACGCACAGAGCGGGTACGAGAACCCAGCAGAGGGCTGTGCCGGCCAGGTCTGTTCACCCAGGGCACCCTACCTCCGTGTCTGGCTGAAAGAATGAAGGAGTGAATGAATGAACGGTCGTGCTAACAAATATACGAAAAAAATGGTCAGCTAGCGGGCAGTGCACTCCAGCACCCCAGCTCTTACAGAGCCTGACACCGCGCAGCCAGCCTGGTGTCACCATGCAAATCTGGTTTTGTAAAGGTCAGGATGAGAAACCCAGCTGCCCCCTGGGGAAATCTGACACAGAAAGGGAATGGGATGGGAAGCAGGCTTGGACATGAACTAAGCCTGCCTATATAGTAATCAGAGTAATTAATGTTAGCAATCAGTCCCCAAATCTTTGGGGCTCAACATAGAAAAAGGCAATTTTGCATCCACATGAAGTTGCATGGGGATGTCACTGGTCAGTTAGCACTCGGAGAGACCCTCCTCCAGGTGTTGATGCAGGGACCCAGGTTCCCTCCACCTTCAGGCTCCGCTGTCCCTAGGACACCCTGGAGGTCCTTGTTGGAGCCTCTGCATCCATCTGGCAGATGAGAAAAGAAAGAAAACATGGACATCTCACACCCAATGTTTAACCAACCACCCTGGCCCAGAAGTGACACCCACCACTTCCGCTCCTTCTGTTGGTGAGAACCTGTCATGCAGATGGACCTCGATGCAAGAGATGCTAGGAATCGTGGTGCCTGGCTAGGCAGCTATCTTCCAGCCATCGGTCTACACCCAGGAAGGGTAAGACCATTTTTGTTGGCCAGCTAGCCATTTGTGCCACCCTGAGGCATGGTGTTGGGTTTATGCTGGGATAGAAATATGTGAGACCTAGACCTTGCTTTTGAGGGACCACAAACTAGAGGAAGTGGACAGACATAAAGAGATGGAATACAGTATGTGCATTCTGTTTAATGGGCAACCTGCAAACACCTCCTTCAAATACTGGGCAATGGGTGTAAGAAGCAGGAAAGCTGTGAATCTTATGGTCCCAGGCTGTACGTGGTCTTAGTCTGAGGTTTGTGCCAGTGAAACAGGCAAAGACCAGCCCAAAAGAAATGGGACCCACCAGTCTCTGCAGGCATCGGTCAAGCTTCATAAATGCCTGGACTGATGCTTATTGTTACTCCAGTATTTCCTATTTCCTCCTTAGTAGTATCTTGATTAGATGATCATAACAAGATCCTTAAAAGATCCCATTGTTATGAATGGAGCTTCCATCCGAAAGTTGCACTAGAGCTTTCTCCTCCTAAGAAAACCATGGCCAGCCTTCTGTGCAGATTGACTGCTGTGGACACGTGGTCAGCATCCCTTCCTGGAGAGCTCGCCCACCCTCGCCTAGTGTCCTAATCCTTCTCCAGCCTCGGACATGGGTAGGTCCATGATGCAATCACAGTATCCCATCTCTGTGGCCACAGTGATCGGGTAAAAAGAGATTCAAGACCATAAATAAAAATCCTTCCCTAGAATTAAAGATATTGGGGAGAGAAATACCTTCACCCACTGAAACTGATAAACTGGGAGAATGTGAATCTGGCTACCTGGGGCCTTGTTCCTCACCACACAGGAAGATCCTTCTCCGGAGTGAAGCCAAGCAACCGATGAGAGGCAGAAGGAGCGAGCGCTTTGAGTCCTCAGTCCAGTCCCCGAGGGCCAGGTCCCTCCTGCTACCCCAGAAACCCTCACAGCTTCTGGACCAGTGCATTCCCTCTATGCAAAGCTGCTAAAGTTGGGTTTCAACCTCTTGCAAACAAATGCATCCTGACTAATATGCTGATTTGCAGCACCATGTCCAACCCATGTTACCTACACATCTGCATTTTCCTACAGAAAAATGGCTTATCAACAGAAAATTGGCTGTGGAGCTCTTCTTAGAAGTACGGATTTCTGGGCCTAATCCCAGAGTTACTGACGCAGAACTTCTGGGGCATCTGTGTAAAGCTCCTGGTGATTGCGAAGCACGTGCAGTGCCAAGCTGACAGTGTGGGATCACTGTGTCCCCATGGCTGGTCCTGGATCAAGCCCCTCTGGAGAACTTCACTCTGGCTGGGCACCAGACTTTAAGAGGGGCATGACGGGCATGAAAACTAGGTCAGTGAGAGCTCTAAAACGGCTTTTCCTCTGATGTTGTTTTTTTCAGAAATCAGGGTGTTTAACCAGAGAAAGAGAAAATCCACAGGGACATGCTAACTGCCTTCAACAGTGTGAAAGCTGTCATGTGGAAGAGGAACAGATTGACTTTGCAGTGCTCCAGAGGGCAGGCCTTCAACCAGGGGCATCCTGGCACCAGATTCTAGCTAAACAGTGGGAAGAACTTTCCAGCAATTAGAGCTGCCCCATAGTGGAGGGGCTGCCCCAGAAGGTAGCGATCTGCCTGTTGCAGCAGCGTGCATGCGTCAGTAGCTCGCCATATGTCAGTTTCTGTGGCCGAGATTGTTACATTGGACAGAAGGTTGAATGAGCCGCCCTTTCCTTGCCAAGATTCTACAATTCTAGAACATGATCTGGGGACAAAACAGGCCATGCATAACAGGAGGGGCTGAGTGTCCAGAGGGGGGAGATGAGCATACAGTTGCTGGGAGGACTTGTATTAGAAACAAAATTCATGGAAGACTGGAGAAGGGCCACCTAGTAGCCAACTACAGCTTGGGCCATCACGAAAGGCAGGGAATCTTCCACTTGATGTAACTTGGTTTTATTTTGCTATATTGTCATGACTGCAACTTACTTTTAGAAAGAGGGGGAACATCCCAGATAATTCCATTTTGAAAAAAGTAGTAAAGATAGCAAACTGGCCATACCTACTAATGATACTCAGGTAACTGGGTATAAATGAAGGGAGCAAAAAGAAGCAGCTCTTTGTGGACGAAGGGGCTTTGCTTGTGGATGAAGGGGCTTTGCTTGTGGATGAAGGGGCTTTCCAAAGAGGAAAAGCAGAGGCCAGTGGCCCAGAGCACCACACTTATCCTGTCCCTTTTGGTCCAGCCACCTCAACCCTGTATGTCCAAATAACTAAGAAAACCTGTTATGTCTTCACCCTGGGCTTCTTAACCTTTCTCATGCACAACCACCTAGAAAATTTTCTAAATATGCTACTTTATTTCTATAGTAGGGAGGAAGGCAAAGCCCGTGTGCCTTACCAGCAAGCAGAGTAGGGGAGGGAAGAAGGAAAGAGACGCTTCAGAAAAGGATGTTTGACTCTGTTCCTGCAGACAGAGGAGAGAGAAGAGAGAGAACACCAGGACTCCATGACCCAGAGCCCGCGGCTCCAGGGATTCAGGACAGGCAGACACGTGGGACGTGGCCGGGAAGGCCAAAATATTACCCAGAATTCTTTAATTTGCAAGTGACAGAAACTGAACTCAAGCTTTAGCAAAAGGGGAATTTATTGACTCTACAGGTGGATTCTGGAGGATTCTGGGATAGCCCACAGAATGAAAGACTATAGGAACCAAGACTGCAGAAACAATATGCCTTCTCTGTCTGCATGTACATCTACAACTGCACCTTGGTCTAGCTGCCTCCTCTCCCACCCACCCCCACCCAATTTTCATCTTTGTTCATCCAGGTTGCAGGCAGGCCCTCTCTGACACGTGGTGCAGATGGCCACCAGAAACGGCATGCGCACACCTGCCCACTGGAGCATCCTGAGCAAGAAAAGTTGCCTTCTCCCAGGATCCGTGGACCAATTCCAAGGAAGGGCTTTGATTGGCCCTGCTCTCATGCCTGTTCCACCTCTTGGACCAATAGTTTTGCCGAGGAAGGGATAGGTCCTGTGATTGGTCAGGCATGGGTCATATGCCTGCCCCGGGGGCTCAGGAAGTGTGACATTCACTAATGGCGACCTGTGTTAAGGTTTGGAGTCTCTTCTGGGAGGACTGAGGAAGGCATTAAGGATTGGGGGATTGGAAGGGTGGCAGAGGAGGAGCTGGAGCAAAGAGGAGAAAATGCCCCTGTGGGCTGACATCAGTGTGGCATGCGCCCCAGGAGGGCCTTGCTAACACACACTGGACAGGAGATTGTGCCTTAAATACGCTGGAAGTGTTGGTCTGGCTACAGGTGGTGATTTGTCCTGGCCCTCAGAGGGTGGGGCTCAGTGGGACACTTGAGTCTGAAACAGGAGGTCTCAGGATCCACCCCCTATACACACGGACACGTGGTCAGCATCCGTATGTGTCATATACTGTACACACTCACACACACACACACAGACTCGCAGACATCCTTACATACTCTCACAGCCCTCTGTCCCATAGTCCCTTTGAAGGACCAGGTCAAGATCACCAAGCTGCCTCCAGCACTAACCTTTTGGAGAACACCCCCAGCACAGGAGCTGCTGGGTGGAGACCCCGTCTTTCTGGGAAGGTCTGAGACTGGATCACCTCAACTTGCCCGCCCCTGGGTGAGCATGCACAGGCACAGCCCAGGACCAGCTCAGTGCCTGTGCTCACCTGGGATGCAGGATGGGACTGGATCGCACTGAGGAGGCCAATTATGTGAACTGCTCCCTCACCTCCCCCGGGAATGCCAGCTCTTGGCCTCCCTCCAAAACCAGAGGCCACCCCTTTTCTGTTAGTGGATATTTATGGGTAATAAGCCAAGCACATCAAAACCCGAGGTGAAATGACTCTTAAAATAAATACTCTCCCAATGAGTCAATCCATCCAGGCAGCATGCGCTTTGCTGACAGCTCAGCAAGTGCAAGTGGGGCTGTGGGAGGGGTAAGAAGGGGTGCCCATGGCCCCCCCAGGGACATTGAGGGATGGGGTGGGGCTGGGGGTGAGCCACTCCATTCAGGCGCTGTCATGAAAAGTGGCAGTGCAGCACGTGGCCTCTCAGCCTCTCTCACTCCCGCTGCAGCCCGGGATGAAGCAAGTCATTTAAAGTCTGGCTCTGGAGTGGCAAGGACCGCTGAGCAGCACAGATGCTTCTCCATCCAAGCGGGAGGGCTGGGAGTCAAGGTCACTGGAAGTCAGCAAAGCCTCCTGCACCCGCTCCTACCAGGATGGTCCTGGAAGATGAGAGAGCCATGCTAGACACAGCTGGCTGTCCAGGGGGCCCAGGTCACAGCTGGCTGTCCAGGAGGCCCAGGTCACAGCTAGCTATCCAGGTGAGCTAGGGCTCCTCAGGTCACCAAGTCCAGACCCCTGCCTCATGGCCAACCACTCATCAAACCCATCCTCAGTCTACGGCAGCTTCTCCTGGGTCAGTTCTTCTCAGGGAAGCAGTCAGGTGGGGCAGGGCTGTCTTCCTGTGAGATGCGGCTGATGCCTTCAACCCTGGGATAACAAATGGCTTCCATGACCTGTGTCAAGTCCGGCCAGTCCTGGCTGTCTGGAGCATTGCAGAAAAAGGTCTCCTGAGCCGCCTCTGGGCTCCATGAGAAAGAGTGCTCTCATCGACTAGTGATGTCTGCCATGGACTCGGCATTGGCAGTGATAGTAGGTTGGCTCAGTAGCAGACACTCCAGATTTAACTCAAAAGACCTTTGGTGGAATTTCAGAAATATGGGAAGTGAGCCCTGTAAGGGCTGCCCTAATCATGCTAGCGGGGTAAGCATAGCCTGGCCCAGGCAATCCTGGCCACTTCTGCTGCTTGTCCTGCTCTCTATCCATCAGGTAAACTGGAATGAGGGAGAAGGATGCACTGCTGCAGCCCGCAGAAGCACACCAGAGAGACATATGACCCTGAGCCAGGGAAGTGGGTATGCCTGCGTGACCACAGAGGAAAGAAGAGCACCTGTTCCAGGCTCCCTCAAGGTGAGAGCAGGCTGAGACGTGATGCTGCTCCAATTCCTCCAGCAAGGACAGCGGTTCTCAGATGCAGCTACGGCCTGGAATCACCCGGGAAGCTTTTTATTTTATTTTTTTATTTTTGGTATCATTAATCTACAATTACATGAAGGACATTATGTTTACTAGGCTCCCCCTTTCACCAAGTCCCCCCCACATACCCCTTCACAGTCACTGTCCATCTGCGTAGTAAGATGCTGTAAAATCACTACTTGTCTTCTCTGTGTTGCACAGCCATCCCTGTGCCCCCCACACACTATACATGCTAATCGTAAGGCCCCCTTTCTTTTTCCCCGCCCTTATCCCTCCCTTCCCACCCATCCTCCCCAGTCCCTTTGCCTTTGGTAACTATTAGTCCATTCTTGGGTTCTGTGATTCTGCTGCTGTTTTGTTCCTTCAGTTTTCCTTTGTTCTTATACTCCACATATGAGTGAAATCATTTGGTATTTGTCTTTCTCCGCCTGGCTTATTTCACTGAGCATAATACCCTCTAGCATCATCCATGTTGTTGCAAATGGTAGGATCTGTTTTTTTCTTATGGCTGAGTAATATTCCATTGTGTATATGTACCACCTCTTCTTTATCCATTCATCTACTGATGGACACTTAGGTTGCTTCCATATCTTGGCTATTGTAAATAGTGCTGCGATAAACATAGGGGTGCATATGTCTTTTTCAAACTGGGCTGCTGCATTCTTAGGGTAAATTCCTAGGAGTGGGATTCCTGGGTCAAATGGTAGTTCTATTTTGAGGAACCTCCATACTGTCACCCAGGAAGCTTTTAAAAAACATGGATGCCTGGGCCCTGCCCCAGAGACACTGGCTTCATTGGTGAGGGCACAGCCCAAGCTTGGGATGTTTTAAAGTTCCCCAGGTGATTCTAATGTACAGCCAAGACCAAGGCCTTGAGAAACCATGTAGACCAGGGCTTCTCAAACTATATTATACATTCAAATCACCTGGGGATTTGTTAAAACGCAAACTCTTGTTAGACCTGGGGTGGGGCCCAGAGTCTGCGTCCCTAACGAGCTCTCAGGCGATGCTGATGCTCCTGCACCCAGGACCACACTTTGAGTAGCGAGGATTTAAGCCAGTGATTCTCAAAGTGTGGTCCCCAGGGCCACAGCATGAAGATCACCCGGGAACTTAGAAATGCAACTTCTGTGTCCTATCCCAGACCTACCTAATCAGAAACTCTGGGGGTGAGGCCCCGAAGCACTCTTGAGTGTAGGAACCAGGGATCACTGATGGGACCAGTCCCCTGCCTCCAGGACACACCTGTTCCCTGGTCTGCAGGGTTCCTTCAGAAGAGTCCTCTTGGATGCAGGTGCCCTCCTGGGTCAGCCAGGTGAGTGTTTGGGGGTGAGAACCAGTGTAGAGGAATTAATGAGTCTATATGTCAACTTCTGGCAGGAAAGAAATGCACACAGTAAATGTCTCCTTTTCAGGCCTCAAGGGAGAAGGAAAACACCACCTGAAACACACTAGAAATGGAGAGATGAGATTCAATTCCAAACCAAAATTACACAGTATTTATGATTATCTAGAAGGAGATTGGGAGCAGGCCATGAGCAAGTATTTTCTGGCCGGTGCTGTTCTCAACAGCATGAGCAGTGAGCCGGAAGGGCTGCTGTCCTACATGTCCACCTGTTGCGGTTACATGGCAACAACTCCAGCACAGAAGGCCCAGCGCTGCTTCTTTTCAGAAGAAATGGTCTCCCTTTATCTGGTGACTGACGGGGAGGGCATCAGGGCACACAGGTGCCAGCTTCCTAAAGGACCATGCTGTCCCCATCTCCCAAGAGAACTGAAAGCCAGCAGCTGTACCATTACAGTCAGACATTCCCATGGGCATGGGGGCAGCAGGATTTGCTCTTGGTACTTTTTCAAAGAAGCCTGGCATCCTGGGGGTGCCCAGCCAACTCCAGGGACTTGGGTGAGGCAGGGAGGGAGAGACGACCTGATTATCCCCAGGTTAACCGGCCGAGGCTGCCCTGCCTGTTGCCTGCCTGGGATGCAGGGAGGCTTGGCAGAACAATGTGGGCAGTCGCCCTGGAACCCACGTAGCCGGGCAGATGGGCATCTGAACTAACCTTGGAAAGCAGGGGAGGGGCCCACGGGGAGGCGGCCTGTTTCAGGTATAGAAGAATAAGGCTGAGCCATACCAGGGTGGGGCTGAGAGAAGAAAAGACAGAAGATGAGGGGGCCAGATAAGAGGGGTGCCCAGGGGTCAGTGGGGGCCACTCTACCCTCAAAGGACCCCCACACAGCTGTTACCAGGGGCCAGTCCATCTCTCAGTGCTTCCCGTGGGAGGTGCCTCTTCTTTCCCTTCTGTGCCAGTGAGGAGGGAGAAGGGGAATGGGTTTGGGAGGGCAATGGCAAGGGAAGGGGGAGAACCAGGGAGGGAGGAGGAGCGGTGCAGGGCGGAGAGACCTGGCACAGGCGGATGGCCCTGGACAGGCTGGGCACAGCCCCCAAGGACATGCCACCGGGCGTGAGTCTCAGGTCACCGCTGACCATCACCCTTCCTTCCCTTCGTCCCCACAACAGAGTAAATAAATGATAAAACGGGCTCGCAGGTCCCGGCACAGACCCTTTACCAGCAGGGAGGGTGCTGGCTGGCTAGTGCGCATTCGCTGTGCAGGGAGGTTGCCTGACATGAGAGGGAACCGAGCCTGGAGTTCCGTCCTGCCCAACATCTGTGCAAACCGCTTCCCTGCTTGTCCACCCGTCATACTACATCCATAAGCAGCTGCTGTGTGCCTGGCACTGGGGACGCGGTGACTGAGAGAAGGTTCCGGCCTGCGTGCGTCATGCTGCACTGCTGTAGACGTGTGCGCTCCCTTCTTGGGGACCAGGACCATCCTAGCTACTGGTGGTGAGGACGCCCGGATCCTGGATCTGCCCCCATCCCAGTCTCCATGATGCAGGCTCTATTTCTTTTCTAATCTTTTTCATGTCGTCTGACAGTCTGGCTGCTCTTGGGCCCCATGAGGTTTCTTCCTGCCTTCATATTGCCTTGTTCGTCCATAAACCCCATTACATGAAATACATGAGTGGGCCTCTGGGCCTAACAACCTCAAGAACCTCTTCTGGGCTGAAGGGCAATTCCCTAAAATACCATTATGAAAACAAAACGAGAGCCAGTCAACAAAAACGGAAGAGTTGAAGACAGCGAGTAAATTCAGCAAATGGACCATTTGGCATCTGGGCCGTGGGGTGAGTTGGATTTCAGGGAATCAAGCTACTGCTCTCCCTTGGGCCCCACCTGAGCCCCAGGTTGCCTCCAGGATGTCCTGGGTAAAGGTGGGGGCTGGTGGGCCTTGCCCACAGCCCCTGCACAAGCCAGGGATATGCTCCCTCACAGCCCCCTGAGCAAACCCCGGCCCGCCTCCTGGTAGTCCCATCTGGGCACGTGAGGCTGCCAGGGGCAGTGGCTGGAAGGAGGAAGCCAGGATGCCCCCCTCTATCCAGCAGCAGGTCAAGAGCTCTTTCTGTGGACTGGCGATCATTGTTCTATGAATTATGTTGATTTTTTAAAATAGCCCATTAGTACCTACTACTGTTCTTCACTATTAGTCCTGAGGGTCCCAAACTGCAGCCAGCTCGTGTCCCTAGTGAACTGCAGCCGGCTGGTGCAGTTGGCAGACTTCAAGAGGCAGGGGGGATGCAAGGTCTAGGAAGGCCTTACGAATCCACACTAGGACCCTGGTCGCCCCAGCTTACACCGACCAGGCCCCTGCTCCCACCCGGCCACTCGACCTGCATTTACCGAGGGTGGAGGTAAGTGCCTTGTTGAGTGTGATGGAAACATCCAGCCCTTCAGACCTTATTCAACTTTCCGTCATGAGACGTAGACACCATCAGCTGTCTTGAGATTCTCTCTGTGACGGTGAATTTCTTGTGTAGTTTGACTGGGTTCAGGGGTGCCTGGAGAGCTGATGAAACGTTCGTTCTGGGTGGGTCTGTGAAAGGGTTCCTGGAAGAGATCCACACTTGCTCCAGCAGACAGAGTGAGGCGGTCCGCTCTCCCCAGGGTGGGCGAGCGTCTTCCAATCCGTGGAGGACACAGATGGAACGAGAAGGCAGGGGGAGGGGGAGTTCGGTCTCTCTCCCCGAGCCCGGATGTCCACCTTCTCTCACCCTTGGAATCAGACCTCCTCGTTCTCCGGCCTTGGGACTGGACTGAATGACACCACCGACCTCCCTGGTTCTCCAGCTCATGGGTGGCAGATCATGGCATGTCTCACCCTCTATACCTGCCTGAGCCAATTCCACCAGTTCCTGTAAATCTCCATATATGTAGGTATATATATATCCTGTTGGTTCTGTTTCTCTGTAGAACCCTGCCTGACACGTTCTCCTTTCCTGTCTCTTGTCATGCCGCGCACTCCTGTGTTTAGCCCTTGGGCTGCTCCTTCCTAGTTGCCTTTAAAAAATTTGAGGTATAAATTCACCAGATGACTTGCTCGGCCCTGAGCTTCCATCCGAGGTCCAGGGACTACACACTCAGAGAGTCCCAAGGTCCACTCATCATCAGATCGGCTCCCTCCTTCTCGGCATCCCCTACCATCTACCGTAGTGGAGATCTCACCATCACTCACCTGGTGCCCAGTCCAGTTACCAGCCAGCCGTGGCTGCCCATCCACATCCATTAACAGACCTAGAATCCATGCCCAGCTCTCTAACTGCCTTGCTTAAGGCCACCGCTGTCACTGTGAGCTGGGCTCCTGCAGCACCTCCACCAGGGCTTCCTTCCTTCACTCTTGGCCACCCACCCCACCTCCATGTGGTCACCAACAGCATCTAGGACACACATGTGGTCATGCCACACCCTGCTTAAAACCCTTCAGTGGTCCCACTGATCTGGGATGATGCCAGTCCCCTTGTTGAGGCCTTGTAAGGCTCTGTTCCCAGGTGCTTTGTTGAGGATCCTCATGTCTTTCAAATGCAGTGATTGCAGGTGGTCTCAGCCTCTGTCCCCAGGACACCAGATCCTTGGTTACAAAAAGGAAGACTCAGTAAAGATTCAAGGGGAGCTACCCGTTCTCCATTCTGCTTCAATTGTCCTAATTGGTCTGTGGAGTCTATTTCTGAACTGAATGAACGGACTGTTGATTGGGACATTGACTGGTCCAAGCTTCATAGACAAACAGACCAGACCTCTGGGATCAACACCTCCCTGAAGCTCACTTACTGCGTCCTCACACTGAGACAAATAGGCAGCTTACCTCCCCATTTTGACAGTTGTCTTGAGAGAGACACACAGAGAGAGAGAGAGAGAGAGAGCAGCTGGCTTTGCATCTCCGATGGGTTAAAAGAAGGAAAAAAGGCAACTCCATCTATTTACAAAACAGGATTATAGTTTTGCAGAATCCTGCTGGGGCCTGGGGGAATCTTTGAAAACACATTCCTTTTGTTTCATCCTTCTCAGAGCCGCCTGCTTCCCCTTCCCCCACCCTGGCCAGCCTGTGAACAGGCTATCCCCCTTCCCCACCTTTGAGAGGTGCTGCTAATGGTCTTTGCCCACCTAGGCTCCTGGACAGGGACCCACAGTCTTGGTCCCTCTGGAGAGACAGAAGCATCAGCAGCTTTCTCAAGAGAGCAGGAAGGGCAAGCATGGCCCTTCCCCAGGACCTGGGCCAAGCACCCAGCCCTCAGCCTGGGAAGAATCCATCTCCCTCTCAGACCCAGTTTGTCTACAGGAGGAAAGAAACCAGGGGAAAGAAAAGCAAGGGCCAGGGACTCAAGTTACTGTGAATGGTGCTCAGGCTCCCATAATAGCAAATGCGTTGGGCAAAATGCAGTCTCACTGTGGAACAACTAATCTTGATGCAAAGCCTTTCCTCTCTGCACCAGAGGGGGGAAAAAAAAACCCACAGTAAACAGGAGGGGGGGAAATCAATTCCTAACGCACTTTGTTCATTGAATGAGAATCTCAGTCCAAGTACGTCCTTCCCTGTCTTCTATGACTTTGTCAATTTCCCACCTCCTACCCCTCTTGTGAGTGGCTGGCCTTGGTGGTGAGGTGGGGTCAAGGTTTGGGAGGTGAGCTAGAGGAGGCAGATGGCCCCTTGGGCTCCCCATGACCTCTGAACTCTGTTATGCCGGGGCTGGTGCGGGTGGGGAATCTCCACTTTGGCTGAGAGAAATCACAGATCTGTGAGGGGTTTTAGAGAGCATTTATTCAACCGTTCTATTTTACACATTAGGAAAATAAATTTCAGACAGGTTGAGGTCTCGTCCAAGGTCATTTAGCCATGAGTGGCAAAGCCAGCCTGTAAAGGAGCTAAACGAATGGGGAGACCAGCTGTCCCTGGAGGTCCGGGGTAGGAACTGTCCAGGTGCAGAAGGAAGCTGGCTCTGCAGCTCTTTGAATTTTGTTGCCAAAGGTCAAGTGAAGAACGCTTCAAGGGATAATGGCTCCGTAAGTCAGGTGCTAAAGTAACGGAGTGAGAGGGAAGATCAAATCCTGGCCCTACTTCTCTGGAGAAGAGCTGGTGGTGGGAAGGGGAGAGAAGTCACCGGGCCTCCCATGTCCCTGAAACAAACCCAGGGGAAAGTGTTTAGGAACTGATTGCATCTACACGGGGCAGGGGGTGCCCTTCAGGTGGTGAATCTCTCTGTTACCAGAGATGGTTCCCTTATTGTCCATCCACAGGCTCATGCAGGCTACACCCCAGGTGCCTGGCATCTCCTGGCTCTGAGCCCCAGGTCCCGACCATAAGGAAGGCTGATCCCTGGTACTGTGGAGGGGCTCTGAGAGGGCCTGAACCTCCACCCTGACCCCATGCCATCCCCACCTAATAAAGTCACCAATCTCTAAAGTTGCCCGATTCAGCAAATAAAAATACAGCATGCCCAGGTAACTTTGAAAACTAGCTCTAACTGCCTAGCTTTTGTAATGTTTGGGGGTAAAGCTGTTAGGACATTTGGGGGACAATGTTAGGACATTTAGGATGTTCTGACAGGGTCAATATGGTCATAAGACAAAATCATTAACTCAGGACATGTCGTGTATGTACAGGACACCTGATCACACCCCCGATCCCTGAGTCCCAAGCAGGCATGTGGGAATGCATCCTGCTCCCATGCAGGCATCTGTCTACTTCCTCCAGGGTGAGACCTAGCTCAGTGTCAGCCTGGCAAGCTCAGTGAGATTCCTATCTTCCTACCTCCCTCCTCACTGGGGTAGGAGGCCCAGAAAAGGGGCTCTCAACAGTGACCTGATAACTTCATCCCAAGAGGGCTTCCTGGTAGAAGCAGGCTTTGAAGAAGAGGGAAGAGGAGGGATTTACATAACATCCCAGGGCTCCAGCATCTCCTACATTTAAAAGTTGGGGGACATTCTCAAGGGATCAAACCACTGGCATTGGAATTAAAGTGACAAACATTTATTAAACAGGGCAGGGGGGTGGACCGCTCTGCTGTCAAAGAGCAGGCCAGTCACCTGACCTTTTCTTACTTGTAAAATAGGGGCTGGGAACAGGCTCGCTAGACCGCAGGTTGTTTTGAGAGTCGTGTGGGTTGGTGGAAATAAAAATACTTTAAATAGTAAGCTACTACTCCCTGGAATATCAGCAACCAGTAAAACTGGGCATGAACTGGCATTAAGCACCACACTAGCATTTCGTGTGCTTTATCTCTCAGTTAATCTAGTTATTACAAACCTGTGGGGCAAATCTATTGCTTCACCACCTTATAGTTAAGTAAGCCCAGCCCTGAGGCTGGTAAACAAAAAGCACCCTGACTCCAAATCCAGGGCTCATTCATTCCAACTACTCAGTGAGTGTTCACTATGTCTGGGCAGAGTGCCGGGGGGCACTTTCTATGTGCCAGGCACTATGCCAGATGCTTTACATGGTGTAGGAACTAACACAGTTCCCATTTTACCAACGAGGAAATGGTGACTCAGAGAGGTCAAATGGCAAGCCCAAAGTCACACAGCTGGGAGGTGTGTCTAGACTGATCCCAGGTCATCAGACCCCAGAGGACTTGCTCTTCACCACATACACTATACAAACAAAAAAGGTTTTATTCTTATTGTTATTATCAAAAAGCTTCACCTGAATTCTAATGATGGGGTCTAATCACTGTGTCAGGCTTTGGAGTTGCCTGTGACGGACGCTTAGGGAGAAGAGGCGAATCGCGGTGTGCAGGCCCTTGCAACTGCTTTGCTGGGAAGATCTAACGTTTCACTTTCAGTGTTAGGAGGGCAAATCGGAGGCTGCGGCTCAAAGACAAAGAGGGAGAGAGATGAGGCTTAACATTCTGATCTGCAACATCTCCACGTCGGCACTGCCACGTCTCATCTCCCCAGGTTCCCCCGGAAGAATCAGCTCTCTCACTTCCAGCAAGTGTGCCCACTCACCTATCAGATGGACCCTCGGTGCCCCAGGCTCACAGCCCCGCCTGGGTAAGAAGAGGAGCGCAGCCATCCTGGCCCCCGCCCACCCCAAATGCACACCCTCCCAGGCTGCAACTTCACCAGGGGAAGGAAGAATGGCTTGCAGTGCCTGTACATTAAGAAGCGTATAATTACGCATAATAAAAAGACGCCAGCCCTTGTGTGTATAAACACAGCTTTGACTGAGTACCCTTTCTCAAACAGCTCTTCTGGCCCACAACAGCAGCAATCAAGCATCCTAAACATATGGTTGCCATCAGGCCTCCAGGCAGGTCTAGACTGGGCTGGGGGTGGAGGAAGGCAGAGTAGGGGGTATAGGAGATGACGGCTCATTTAGGGAACGGGGCGGAGCCAAGAGCCGGCAGGCCAGGGGAAAGAGCATTTACAGTCAAGACGTAATCTGGGACAGGGTCCAAAGCCCCCCACCTCAAGTTCATCTGTCCTTCTCTCTGTGCCCCCTCCCTATGGTACAACTACCCCAAAGCCAATAGGGAGCTCCCCGCCCTTCTCCAGAGCAGGGAAGAGCACCTCAGGAATGATTCCTGGTTTTGATTTGGGGGGTCTCACCCTATTTCCATCCTCAGTGATGAGCCCCTATCACCTGCAAAGCACTGCAGGAGGCTGAGTAGGAAACACACAGGCGGATGAGCCAACATATGATCAGGTCAGTCCAGCAGGCAGTGGGGCCCCCACCTTGGTCAGGTGCCCAGGGGCCCAGCCTGCTGATCAGGACATGCTCTGTGTGGCCAGCTGCTCCTCAGCAGAACAGTGACCCCAGGACGGTGCTTGGCACCTCCGAGCTAACTCAGAAAGTCTGTGCCGGGTCCCCACCCCTCCGGCCCCCAGTGACCCCTGCCGCTCCTTGGGAGGGCCTACTCACACAGTGGCAGGTGCCCATCCTGGCTTTCCCCCACCAGCCACCCCCATCATCCCCCAGACCATCGACCTCTTCCGCACTCTGCAGGGAAGCCAGCTCCAGGCTGGGAAGCTGGACGGGGTTGGAGCTGGTCTGCTCAGGCCTCATCAGCAGGCCTGTCTCGGACTGGCCTGTGGCCCAGCTGAGCCCACATCCTGCAGCAAACACCGGGTCCTCTTTCTCTGCATCCCGGACCAGCTGTAGCTGCTGGCTTCAGTCTGGGTCCCCCTGAAAGCCGAGCCTGAGTTGAAGACTCAGGGACAGGTATTTATTCGGGAGGTGGACCCAGGAAGCAGGAGGGAAAGGGCAGGGAGAGAGGGCTGGGAAGGGAGAGGGGCAGTGGAATGCACGTTCTTGGGTGTGTTCCTCGTGGGCACTGGGCTCAATCCCACCATGGCCTCTGCAGAACCAGGCGCCTTATAACTGTCCTGCTGATGGACCACAGACTAAAGCACTGGACCCATGCCATCCCTCCCCCATTTTGTGAGGCTTCACCTGGGTGTTAACCCTCCTGGCTTTCCCACTGCACCAGCCAGGACGCCCCTCCTGCCATGGAGAAAGCCCAGCAGAAACTGCACAGGGAACCTCAGAGAACAGATGGATGAATGAATGAAAGACTGACAGGTTAACTTCCAGAAGGTTCTGGAGCGTAGGCCGGGAGCTGGGAAGAGCCACCGCTCTCTGCCTGAGCATAACCTCTCTGTGAGTCTCAGCTTTGCCCCCGAAATGGGCACTGCAGAACCCAGTGCTACCGGCTGATCCCCTGGTGCCGGGGGATCTGACCAGCAGAGGGACACCAGAGCACCGCAGCCATTCGGGCAGGGGCAGTGAAGTGGGGTATGCAGCTTGGCCTCGAGGAACAGAGTAAAGGGTTCAGGCAGGGGTGCCACTCTCTTGGCAGTGCCCCACTAAGGAGACAGGACTTTGCCAAGGTAGGTAACGCCCACACCCCCCTCCCAGCCCTGCCAGTACAGACACACCCTCATGCTGCCACAATGAAGCAGAATTTTAACCCTGGGAATCAGCAAAGGTTCCTAGGGAGAGGCTTGAAATGATCAGCTCTTGTTTCTGAAAAACCAGCATTAAGGAGAGGCTGAGAGTAGGGAGTAGGGGTCATCAGTTCTCAATTAGGGTGGCACCACGCCCCTGGTGCACTTGAAGCCTGTCAGGCGTCTTTCCTCCGGGCCTTGGCTGGGGAGCGGCGGAACAGCCTCCCTCAGCAGGCGCAGGCGCCCAGACGTGCAGCTGCTCCACACAAACGCTGCAGCGTCCTGGTGCAAAGGGGCCTGGTGGCCGCCCAGGTGCACAACATCCAGGAGCCGAAGAACCTCTCCCACCTTTAGGACAAAGAGGACTCTCCCATCCACAAAGTTTCTGGTTGCACACCCAGCTGGCTGAGTGTTTAGGGGTGTGAGGGGGACACCAAGTTAGACATCCTTGGGGGCCAGGGCAGGGCAGTGAGCTTGGGTTTGGCTTGAGACAGTGTTGCTGTGCGTTGTCACTGGAACCGTGAGGGGGTTGGCGAGTGTGAGCACCACAGGCTGGGTCGGGTGTCTACAGATGCTGAAAGGAAAAAGGCAGACAGAAGCCCCTGCAACTCGCAGGCCCCTCTGCACACCACCACCACATGGCCAGCAGCATGGCAGCTCTGGAGGGGCAGGCGGGCGCCCCAGAGCCCGGTGCTGGGAGAGAAGGGAGGCACCCCTTGCAATTCTGACATCTTCCTTCAGCTCCCCAACACAGAGCCGATTTTTCAGGTACGCAGCAGCCAGAGGGGGGATCGGAGATGCTGATTTCGTTTCATTAGATCCCAGCAGCCTTGGATTATAGCAGGCAGGGGGGAGGAAACGGAGCTGATGTGTTTTAAAAAGCTGAAGTTTTGCGCTGTTTTTAATTTAATACTGCCAGTAAAAGATGCCGCCTTGGAGTCGCTAATGATACTCGTGAATTATTTGGTTGATTTATACACCCCTCCAACTTTAAATAACGAGGGAGAAGGAGAGACGGGTGCCCCCTGGAGCCACAAATCTGCAGCTGGAAAATGCTGCTACTGATGCTCTGAGAGTTGAGAGTGTTTTTCTTTGAATTGTGTTTCCTGGGTTGGGGCGCCTCAGGCCTCTCCTCCCCATGCCCCACCCCTGTCACTGGGTGTCTGTAAACAGGGCCCAACCTTGGGTCACCATCCCCTTCACCCCCTCTCCTGAGTCACGTCTGGCCAAATAACAATAGCGATTAGTGTATGGAAGTCTGTATCTTATGCCAGATGTCAGGCAAAGCACTTTATCTGCACAAACTCTGAGGCCCACATCTATGCTGAGAATCGGTGTGACCTTCCTTGTGTCCCTAGTTCAATGAAGCTCTGAGAGGTTGGGGAGCATGCTCAAGGTCACCCAGCTAGGAAGTGGTAGAGACAGTGTTCAAGGTCACCCTGTGAAAGTGGGCCCCTTCTGGTTTGACTCAGAACTGTACCTGCAGAGCCACAAGAAATCAATGAGCAAATGAATCCGGCTTGTCTGATCCCAGAGTCAGTGACCACCCCTCCCCTCTCAAGGTCCGGGGGGCTGCAAAGGGATGGCCTTGGCCAGAAAGGCCAGGACCAAAGACAGAGAGGGAACGTGAGACCCTCCTTCCAGACCCCGAGCACCCAACAGGGATCAGATTAGCCACTGCACCAAGGGTTCTGCTTCTGTAACCTGCCCCTAGACCCCCAGGCAGGAACCTGTCTGCCAGGAACACAAAGTTTGGTGGTCGGATCAGTTACCTGAAAGGAGGTTCCATTTATCTTGATGCACTGCTCATCCCCACCAAGGGAAATGTCTCACGTCTACGCCTGTCCCCTTTCCTTCTCTTTCCTTTCAAAATAAAATTAGAGGCAGCCAGCAAGAGCATTAAGCCCTTTCCAAATTTCCATTCCTCATCTGTCGTGTCAAAGCCAGGGCTTCTTGGCTGCAGTGCAGGGGTGGGGGTCTCTCCGCTGGGAGCAAAAGTTGGTGGGCAAGGACTGAAAAAGAACCCAGTTCAGGAGCTGAGGGGGAAGCCTGCCCCTCCATCACCAGGAGGTCGGAGCAGCAGCATTAGTGATTCAGCCCAGCAGGGAGGCTTTGAACCAGGCTGAGTCAAGACAATCAGAAAAACAACCCGAATCATGAACAGAGAAATAGAGGCCCCAGGAAGCCTCCTGACTTTCCTATCAAAGGAGAAGCAATCAGTGTATATGCAAAATGCTGCAGATTTCCATCGCAGGCATATCCCTGGAGTTAAAGCGCATGGGCTATGGAGGAGGCGGCCCTGGGTTCAAATCCCAGCTCTGCTACCTAGTAGCTGTGTGGCCTCAGGCAAGGTATTGAGCTTCCTTCAAATTCCATTTGCCTGCTGTAAAGTGGACCTGGCAGGGAGCAGATGGCACTCTCCAACTGACCCGGACAGCTTAATCAGGTGACCGGGGCAGGGGCACTGCAGACCTGGCGCAAAAGGAAAATGCAGGCCCCTCATTCAAAAAGGGTTCAGAATTTCAAGATGTTGGAGGGCAGCGGAGCAATCAACCAAGGGGGGGGACCCTTCTAAGCTCAGGGTGATTGCACAGGGCACCTGTCCATGAAGCTGGCCCTGGAAGGGACCGTTAGCCAAGACGGGGATGGGGTCACAGGAAAGCCCAGGGGTGCTGAAACTCGGAGCTGCAATGCCTGTGACGGCCTGGAGAAAGCTAGCACTGCTGCCCCTCAGTAGAGATGGCCGTGGAGCAGGGACGGAGCCTCTGCTGGCTGCCACCTGTCACCGGGAGGGGGGCACTCGGGGAGGCCCCCACCCCTCTTCCACGATCCTTACAACCCCTGCCCTCTGCGCCACCCAGCGAGGAGCCTGAGTGAAGAGAGCCTAGTGTGTGTGCTCCGCAGACCTGTCCCCAGGCTCAGAGCAGGTGGAGAGAGGATGTGAAGCCTGATCATCTCTCAGTGTTCTTGGGGGGACTTAGTGAATTTATGTGTATGAAAGCGTCTAGCAGAGAGGAGGGCCTTAAAAGTCATTCTGCCCCCACCTGGGGCCTGTGTGACTTTGCGTCACCTCCGTGTTCTTGTTCGGGATGCCACGTCTCACCTCCCTCCTCTCCTCTCCGGTAGGTTCCCTGAGGGTGGCGCCCATTTAGATGCATCTTTATATTCCCCGTGGCACCTCCTGGCCTGGGACACAGCAGGCCTTCAGCAAGGCTGACTGTGGAATGAATCAGTTGCAAGCAGGAACCACTCATTTACAGCAAGTCTGGGGCTGCCTCTGAAAGCTGCCTTCACGGGTGAGCCAGGATGGGTGGGAGGGAGGCACTGAGCAGGCTGGTTCCCCCAGGCTCTGGGCCCCCAGGCCAGGCCAGGCAGAGTCTACAGCCCTGGGGACACAGCAGCTGGACACAGGGAGGCAGAAAGGGGGGCTGCCAGCAAAGCCGGGGAAGGGGAGGCCCAGAGCTGGAGGCTCTGGCGGGAAGGGGAAAGTGGGTGGAAACCAGGGCTGCTCCAGGAGCCAGACCCCAGCCAACACGCAGAGGCCTCCTCCTGCTGCTTCTCAGGGACAGTCACCGCGAGGGGAACAGCTGCTCTCAGCTCTAGGGAATCATGCAGTCACACCGGCCAACACATTAGCAAAGTGTCATCCTGTCTGGGAAAAGCATCCTCGTGTGCAGGGAGCTTTCTGCACCTCCCAGCAGAGCCAGCTGCAGGCTGCGGGCCGGGGCAGCCAACATCACCCCAGGAGCCACTGTCCCCTTCCAAGGAGGAAAGAGACCCTGCCTCAGTCAGGGCTGCGGGCCAAGGGCAGAGTTCCCCCACCCGCCTGGCCTGGCTCAGCAAAGCTCCCAAATGGGGGCCAGCTTTGGAACGCCCCCTGTCCTTTCTTCCGGTCCATCGACATCGCACTCCATGGGACTGCGCCACTCCAGGGTGACCTGCGTGCACTGCCCAGCGCTGCCTCGGGGCCGTCTGGGGGTGAAGGAAAGCTGAGGAAGGCTTTCCTTCCCCTTCTGTACAAATTCTGTCTCCCCATGGTCATGATGTAGTTCCCCAGGAAGCAGGACCTGAGAGGAGCTGAGAAAGAAGTACAGGGGACCCCAGCAGGGGAACAGGGAGGGCAGCCAAGAAAGGGGTGCTAATAAGGCAGCTGCCAAAGAGGGAGACAGGGCTTGATCCCAAGGGGTAACTCTAAGAAGCAGTGCAAAGCCCACGACTGGGAATAAGCCACCCCCGGCCTCCCTGTAAAGAGTGAGCAGGGGTGTTGACATCCACTCGCAAGTGTCCTTGGTTGAGGGCTGCTCCTGGAGAACATTAATTCCAGGCTTTCTGACTCACTGCACGTGAAGGGAGCAGGGTCTTCCAAGGCACGTGGTGGCCCCCCCACAGGTTCCAAGGGGCTGAAGCCCGCAGGTGGGAGTTAGCCTGCAGGGCATTCAGCCTGCGTCACCCTCCAAGGCTCAACATGCATTTGTGCTTTCCAAAAGCATTTATTGAGTACCTATTAGTTTGTGCCAGGTACTCAGAGAAGATCCAGAGAAAATGAAGTGATTTCAGCATCTCCTGGGCGGTCGGGCACAAAGCAAAGCCTCCCAGGTCAGTGCTGCGGCGAAGGCATGGCTAACGTCTGACCCGGCGCAGGAGAGGGCCTGGGGCCGTCAGGAAAGCTTCCACAGAAGGAGCAGGCTTTGTTCTGGGTGACTTTTAATATCCTCTGGCTATTGATGACTCCCCAATTTATATTCCAGCCTTGAAGCACTTCCCTGAATTCCGGACTGGTAGACCTAACTGCCTACTTGACATTTCCACTTGGATGTTTAATACAGAACTAAAATTGATTATCTACCACTACATAACAAATGACCCCAAAACTTGACAGCTTAAAACATCCAACATTTATGATCTCACAGAGATTCTGAGGGTCAAGAGTCCAGCAGTGGCTTAGCTGGGTGGTCCTGGCTCAGGGCCACTCAGGAGCTGCAGTCAGTGTGCTGGCCAGGGCTGGTATCATCCAAAGGCTGGACTGGGGGATCTGCTTCCAAGCCCTTGCACATGGCTGCCGGCTGGAGGCTTCAGTTTCCTACCGCCTGGGCTTCCCCGTAGGGCTGCTTATGATATGGCAGCTGGCTTTCCCCAGAGCAGGTGACCCAAGAGGGAAATAGAGGCAGAGAATGAAACTGACAGGAGGCACAGCCTTCCAAACCTCATCTCAGAAGTGGCACAAATCTTCTGTTGGTGACACAGAGCAACCCTGGTAGAGTGTGGGAAGGGTCTACAAGGTGTGACTACAAGAAGTGGGAGCCACTGGGGTCACCCTGGAGGCCGTCAGCCACAGGATCTCAAACTGAACTTGTCCCAAACTTCTGAAATCTCCCCCTTTATCCCCGAGAACTTCTTTCACCATCTTACATGTAGCAAGTGGCAAATCCATCTTTCTGGTTGCACAGGTCACCCTCTTGCAGACATCCTTGACACCTTTGCCGTTCTCCCCATGCACTATCCTTCAGCAAATCCTGGTAGCCCTGCCTTCAAAATAAATCAGGATTCTGACCTTTGTTCATCACCTCCATGGCTACTATGCTGGCTTAAGGCACCTGGTTTATTATCTTTCCCCTGGATTGTTGCAGTGGCCTCCCAAGTAGCCTCCTTAATTTCATCTTCCAGAGTCCTACAGCCACAGTGGTCCTGTTAAAACTCCCCTGCTCAAAATCCCCCATGACAGTAAAAAGTCCTTACAAACATCTATAGGGCCCTCCACTATCTGACCCACCATCACCCTGATCTCATATTCTACTACTAACCTGCACACATTCCATCCAGCCATCCTGGATATTCCTCACACACTCCAGACACTCTCCTGCCTCAGGGCCTTTGCACTTGCTGTTCCCTCTCCCTGGAAAGCTCTTCCTCCAGGGCTCTACACAGCTGATTCCCTTGTTTCCGTCAAGTATTTACGCAATGTCCCTGCTTAGTGAAGCCTTCCCTGGCACCCCCTACTTGTAAGATTGCACCCTGACCCTTCCCATCCCCTTCTCTGCTTTGTTCTCCACCACCAGACCATATTGTATTTGGCTTATTTTTCTTGCTTGTTGTCTGTCTCCCTCATTAGAATGTAAGCTCCAGCAGGGTAAGGATTCTTCATCATGTTTTTCACTGTGCTATTCATAGCATCTAGGAGTGTGGGAGACACATCACAGTGCTAAAAAATACATGATGAATGGAAGGAGGGGCTGTGAAGGGGCTAGGGTTCAGTTATCTACTGCATTGTAACAAGCCACTCTAAACTGAGAGGCTTAAGGCATGTTGGACAGAACTTGGAAAGACTCATCGCTGCTCCATGTGGCAGTGGCTGGGTGGCTCAAAGGCAGGTTGACCCCACAGCTGGGGCTGGAACCATTTGAAAGCTCACTCATTTATATCTGGCAGTTGTTGCTGGCTGTCATCTGAGACCTCAGCTGGAGCAGCCCCCCAGACACCACACTGGCCTCTCCATGTGGCTCTTGGCTTCCTCACAATGTGGCCGCGAAGGCCTAAAAGCAATTGTCCTAAGAGACAGGAAGTCGAGCTGCCCGTTTCTTAAGGCCTAAGCACAGAAATTGGTGCAGCGTCATTTCTACCAACTCTATCAGTCAAGCAGTTGCAGAGCCCGGATGTAAGGAGAAAAGACCCAGACTCCACCTTTTGATGGGAGAAACAGCAAAAAATTTTAGGGCCAGGTTTTAAGACCTCCACGGAAGGGGAAAGGAAGGCAGCATGGTCCAGGCACCTACTTTGTGCCAGGCTCAGGGTAATGTTCCCACTTGTCAATACAGGGGAAGTGTCTGCCCACATGTTGCATTGTATAAAAGAGACATGTGTGTGGTATGCATCTGCTCCAGAACCTATGAAGTCCAGTTTTGTTCCTCTAAATCATACCACCTTTCAGAGAAGAGAGAGACATTCTTGATAGAGGGAGAAGTCTGGGCCAAACCCCAAACCCAGAAAAGAGGGTGGAGAACAAGGGCCCTATGCAAAGGCTTCCGCGGCCTCTCAGACCCCATCGCCTCTCCCACCCCTGAGCTCGCGGATCCTTCAGAGATGGTCCCTGGGCTCCAGAGAACCCATGCCACCCAGGAGAGAGGCTTCCGCTGTCGGGTTGTGAGCCCACTGAAGGCAGGGCATATCGCCTGGGCTGCTTCCGCATTCTCCGTAGACTCTGGCCAAGTGCTGGACACCTGCCAGGGGCAGCATAAATGTGGTGATCGGTGGAGGTGCTGGCCCCATGATCTACCTTCCCCATGCTAAGATTTGAGGACTGAAAAGCAGAATTCCCCTGAGAAGCAGATTCAGTCTCAAGCCCGGGGGCATTCTGAATCTTTTCCAAGAGAGCTTATTAGTCACAGATGGACTAAAACGACTTACTTTTCAAGCGGTAAGCACCATGCCTTTGCAGCCCAAAGAAAGGATCAGACCAGAGTTTCTCAAAGGGGCACTACTGACATTTTGGGTCATGTCATTCTTCATTTGGGGGGCATTGCAGGACATTTAGCAGCATCCCTGGCCTCTACCCTTTAGGTGCATGTAGCAACCAAAATGTCTCCCGACATTGCCAGCCTTCCCCCTGAGGGCAAAACTGCCCCAGGCTTGAGAAGCACTAGATTGGAGTGACGCTAAAGCAGCCTGATAGGCAATGTTTTCTCAGTTCTGGCTCTGATGATTACTCCTCCAGCTCAGTCGTAACTGCAGGTCCTCTTCACCATCTGGACGCTGTGAACATGCACTTGACCATGTAGCTCCCCTCACGCTGATTACTGGAAAACAGGAGCAAGCGTGATTCAGTGTCTGCCCCACTGGGGCAGGTCTGTTTAGTCTACTTCTGTTCCATCCTGCATTCTTTCTTCTCTCATCCAAATTTTTCATTTATATTGGTCTTCTTATATTCTCTGCATTCTGTTGTCTGCCCTTAATCTTTTCTAGTAAAAAGGAGGATACAAAGAAAAAAATAAATAACTGCTGTCCAGGGACATATCCAAAGGGATGACATCACAGAGAAACCAGACACTTGTCCAGAGGGAAATAGGACAACAATACTAAGGGGCCAGGAGGAGGCAGAACCAGGCATATCCAAGCTACTCGCAGGGCAAGACAGAGTGCGGGGAGAAGCGTGGGGGTGACCCAGGATGACCTTCTAGAAGGACAAATTAGAGATAGAGGCTGGCATGGTCAAAAACTCCCCCTGGGAAAAAGCCATGTCCTGCCTATTTCCTGTTCACAGGAAGATGTTTTAATTGATGGTGTGGGCCAGTGGCCAAACCCAGCTAGCCAACCATGTGAATGAACCATCTGGAAAGTAGATCCTCCAGCCCCAGGTGAGCCTCCTGAACTGATGCTCATGGAGCAAAGCCTGCCCAGTGTGCAGACTTATGAACAAAATAAATGCGAGTTGTTGTTTTTAGACACTAACTTTAGGAGTGGTTTTTTATGCAATAATAGATAAGTGGAAATCTTGGTTTCATCACTTAACCCCTCCGAGGTCCAGTTTCCTTATCTGAATTGTGAGCCTTAAAGGGACCATCTGAGCACCTGCATGGAGAAGGGTCTCCAGTATCACAGGCAGTTTGGTATTCCTGCAAAGGAGGGCAGGTACAAAGCCAACACACAGCCATGCCTCTGGGACAGTCAGAGGACAAATTAGACACGAAACCGTAACAGACCACGGAATGTACAGTCCTTCATCCAGAACTTCTTTCTGGGGCTCCTTGGGTATGCCTAAGTGAAGACTAGAAGGAGGCACAGACCTGTAGGAACAGGTAGGAGGAGACACCCCCAGACCTTGGCCCTGGCCCTTTTCTCTCCCTTTGTACCCTCTCTCCAGGGCTCTCCTCTGCCCCCAGGCTGGATTACTCTCTACAACCCCAGGCAAAGCATCTCCTCTGACTCCCCCGTGTGTGTACACCCCCCTGGGTGCTTCAAAGACCTTTACTCAATATATCCAAATCTAGTCCTGTGCCCACCGCCACCTACCCACCACCATCAGCTTGACCTTCTCCTTCTCTTCCTAGCTAGTGAATGGCTCTGTCCAGGGCTATGAGTTGTAAAGTGGCCAGCCTGCCTCTTTCTCCATCACTCCTGCATCCTAAATGTCACTGAGTCCTGATGGCTTTGCTTCCTAAATACCATTCAAACCGGTCCACTGCTCTCCATCCCCAGTGACATCCCCAACTGTCACCTGCATGGACCACTGCAGTGACCCCCTAATGTCCCTCCCACCATCTGTCTGTGACCTCCCACCTATTATCCACGCAGCAAGAGCAAGCTTTTCAAAATACAAAACAAATCATACTGCCTCTCTGCGTAAAACTTTCTGCTGATTTCTTAGCACTCTTAGGACAAACAATCATAGCCTGACACCACCTGGAACAGGCCCTACAAGGTCAGACACCTGTCCAAGCTGCCCACTGCATCCCAATTCACTCCCACCCCCTGCTTTCTATGTTTCAGTGCACTGTCTTTCTTTGGTTTCTCAAACTCTCCATGCTCCCTCCTGCCACAGGGCCTTTGCACATGCTGTTCCCTCAGCCTGGGATACTCTCCACCTCATCCACCTCCACACACACTTGCTCTCTAACTGGACCAACTCCTCTCTATCCAGCCCCACTGGGACCAAGTGGTATCTCTCCTTCATGGAATTAATATCCATTTAGCTTTGCATTCCTTTGTGTGACTCTTTGATGGATGTGTTCCTTCCACACTAAACTTGAAGCTCTTGAAGATGGTGACAGGTTTTTGTTACCATTAAGACCCAAGAAGATAGTCCAGGGCTCCAGCACATAGTAAGCACTTCACAAGCATTTGTTGAATGGACAACAAAGTGGAGGAGAGGATGTTGGGAGGCAAAACAATTAATGGTCACTTGAAAAGGTGGGCAGCATTTCATGGACTAGGTGGGATTTGAGATGACCTTAAACATGAATAGATTTTGTATTGACAGAGGCATCTGGGAGGCCATTCTAGGCACATGGAGCAGAATAAATGAAGAGGTAGGTACAGGGTGGTGTGTGTGTGTGTGTATGCATGTGTTTTGGGATGGATAAATAGTCAAGCTAGTGGAGGGGCAGGTTGCGAAAAAGTGGGACACCAGGTTTGATGGCAGGCAGAATACTGAGGGTCTTAGATCCAGAAAGAGGAGGTATGCAAAAAGAATAGATTTCAGAGCACAGGTGATTCCAGGCAGGCACTCAGCAGGAAGAGAGGATGCAAAGTCTCCTAGCAGAGGGAGTGGGGCATAGGGGCAGGGACGGCTGGCAGGCCAGTTAGGAAGCTGTTTGGCACCCAGGCATGCTCTGATGAAGACCTAGGTGGTGAAGACTGTGGGCATGGAGGGGTTGAGGTAGATAAGGAGACATTAAGAAGAAAGCCATCCACCAACCTGGTGACGGCTGTCTGCAAAGGACCTCAATGTAGGAAGGGTCTTCCTCCAGCCCATATCATAAGAAGCCAGACTGTCAGGCAGATGGCAGAGCAAGGCACTGGTGTGACACGCAATCTCTTTGTCCTTATATGCTCTACGCTCTACTTCGCATCCCCTACCGACCAAGCAGATCAATACCGGCCATCAGGACTGGTGCCAGCAACACAGGACAAGGGTTGGCTGTCTGGAACAGCCGGAAAATCCAGTAGAGCAGGGCTGCCTGGGTGACTTATTGCTTATTAATAATATAAATATGTAAATGATATGGGGGCCATATTGATCCTGACATGTGAACCATCCATCATGAAGTTAAGGAACAGAGTGTTATAAATATCAAATAAGTCTGCAGCCTAAGATATACCAAATAGGTGGGCAAAGGCTGCACAGGCCCCAAGGCAATTTTTAAAATGAGAGAAAAAACCCAAAAATGTGTGAGGGTGTGGGGGAGGGGGGAGAAAAGGGGTCCCGCAGAGGAAAAGGAGGTGAACGTGTGCAGGGAAATCTAGACTGAAATCTCCCCCTTTTCTCCTTCTCCGTGGGCAGGAAGAGCAATCAGCAGATTTCCAAAATCTCTTACTCGGGGTCTCCCAGCCTGGAAAAGCACCCACCCAGGTGTGAGGAGGGTCCCTCTCCACTTATGCCCAAGCAACAGAGCTTATAGGATAAGCACACAGGCTTGGAGTCAGGCAGGCCTGGAGTCAAATCCCACCTCCACTGTTGACTAGCTTTGCAAAATCCAGTGTAAGAATCAGTTTACTCATCTCTAAAATGGGAATGTTGGAACCAACCCGCAAGGCTGTTGTGGAGATGAAAGGAGACAGTGCCTATGACTCCCGCATCTGTGGTGGTTTTAATTACTGTGGCAGAGTGGCCTGGGGCCATCAGCTCCCGCAGACCTCTCCCTGCTTTGGGCCAGAATACCAAATCCCTCCATCGTGGACACCCTACCACTACCCTGAGAAGGTCCGCCCAGGGGAGTGGACTCGCAGGAATGGGTCCAGTGGGGAGGGAGCAGCCCATTCCTGGCCACACCCCTTATTCCCCAGCTCAGGTCTCCTGGCTGATGACGTTTGAATGCCCACCCACCGGAAATGGGTCTAGGGAAATCAGTGATTTGTATGTGGTCTCTGCCTGCAGGAACTTCAAGCTAGAGATGGCACCTAACTGGTGCCACGAAGAGGGGCTCAGTGCCCTGGGGGCTTATCGGTCAGCGAGGTCATGTCTGATTGAACGGGAGGTGAGCCGAAGATAGGTAACAAGAAGGTGGAATGGGTATGAACTCACCAGCCCGGCCCCGTGCAGGGTGGGAGGTGGCAGTGAAGCTCCCACTCTTGGCAACCCCATGGGAACACAGGCCCATGGCTGTGAGTGGGCACCACGCCCCTGCCACAGGGGAGCCAGGAGTGACCCTGCTAGGAAAGGCCCAGCCGGAGACTCAAGCACCCGTCTGTCCACACAGCACTGACTGCAGGTCCCGGAGTCCTCGTACAGGGGGCCTGGCCCTGCTCAGCTTCTGGGAGCCTGTCCCCAGATCAGGTCCCTCAGGGGACACTCAGCATGTGCAAAAAAGTTCTAGCTCTCAGGGCCAGGATCAGGGTGAAGGCCAGTGAGCTGAGTTAGACAACTGCAGGGTCACATCCTGCTGTTATTTAGTTTTTGATATTTTGTTCAGTGTTGATTTTTTTTGCATTTATTTTGTTTTATTTAAAAACAATGCATTAAAATAGTACTTACAGTGTTTACTAAGTCTTGGGCACACCCTTAAATTTTGTGCCTGAGGTGCTGCCTCACCCTAAGCCCATCCTGTGAGTGACCTTTTCCCCGTTATTTCTCCTCCTCACCATCATGCCTCTCTCCTGTTTCCAGTTGCCTCCAGCTCACTTCAGCTGCTTTCCCAGTTTTCTGTCATTGGTTCCTTTTCTAGAGGCTGATTGCATCTGTCCTTCTCAGCACCAGCCCCAGGGCCTCCAGGACCCACCTGGATCATGATAAGCCTTCATACCTGGTGGTGTAGGACGTGGGGGTGGGCAGGTCCCTCCGCCTAGGCATCATGGTGGAGAACGCCTCCACCAGGCACAGTCCGGCCCACTGCCGGCCCCAGGCTGACTTCCCGTTCTCATCTAGCATCACCTAACTGCTCACCAGATCCTGAGCATGGACAGCGGTGGCCTCATTTGACAGGTGGGGAACCAGATACCAGATGCCCAGAGAGGTTAGGCGATTTACCCAAGGTCACACAGCTAGTCAGTCAGTGCATCTAGGACGTGACCAAAGGTCAACGACTCAAGCAAAGTGCTACTTCACCAGACCCAACAGTTCCCAGAGTGTCACCCTGGGAACCCACATTCCATGGGCCTCGAGTTCATGAGGCTTGAAAGAATGGGCCTCATGGCCAGCCGGGTTTACCCTGCCAGGGTGCAAGGAGACCAGGCACAGAGGGACGTTCGCCGTTCAGGAAAGTCCTGCAGTTTAAAAAAATTAACTATTTGATTTTGTTTAACTTAGCTTTTTCCAAACGTATTGGCTACAACACTCTTTTCTTCATGGAGCATCTGCCTGAGCCAGTGCTCCACCTTCCACTGCTCAGGAAACACCGACCCCTTTTTACCTTGAGTTCTCCAGCCAGGTCCAAATGCATCCTTCCAGGATCGAAACCTGAGCCTTTACCACCATGCTTCACGCCCGGTTCCAACTCAGCCTGCCCTGCCGGGAGAGGAAGGGCAGGAAGGAGGCTTCAGGAGAGGCCAAGGCTGGGCTTCCGCGTTTCACCTTCCGTATCTCCATGGTGTCGGACTGTCTCACCCTGGGCCTGAACCCTTTGGTGAGAAGGGAGGGAGGCGGGCACAGAGGATGAGGGAGGGAAGCATGTTTCCAGCCCACACTGCCCACCCTAAGCTGAAGGACACCTGACAACGTCAAAAAGAGGAGATTCTGCACACATTGCCCTGTCATGCCTCTTGTATGCCCCTCCCAGTCTTCCTCTTGCCACGCCCAGGGCCACGACCCCCAGCACCCCACTGCCCCAGCCTGTAGGTGCACACTAGTTAAAAGGCATCTCAGTGCCAAAGGCTGTGTCCCTGCCCTGTGCCTTAGCCACACGGGCTTTCTCAACAGGCGATCTCTTGACTCAACTCCCCTGCCTCCCAGAAAGAGAAGGAGCCGGGTCAAGGTCCTGCGAGCTCGGCGCCCACCCAAGCCTGCGTGCGATTAGTGTTCAGCCCCTTCGTGGTAATAGGCCCTCTTCATGCCGGTTTGATTTTATTATTATGCCAACGCGCTTGCTTAATTCTCTGCTGTCTTTCTTCTGCACTGTTGATTTACACTGTTAGTGTTTTAATTATACAATTCAGCACTCCTTAAAAACATGAAAAACTGCTCAACTTTTTCAAGCAATTAAATGGCAACGGAGTATATCAGCAGATCTGAGACGAGATAAGTAAATCAAGCAATTAAAAAACTCATTTGGTGAAAATGTAGCAACTCACCTAAAACAGTGAGACTTCCAGGGCCCTCCTGACAAGAACATCGGAGAGCGGCGGCCCCTCCATCTCGCTTTCCCCCTCTGCCTCCTGCTCGCCGGCTTCCCCTGCGGCCTGGGCTGCCTCCGTCACCTCGGCCCAGCCAAGGGGCCAGCCAGCCCGGGGCCACCCAAACACGAGTTTTAACCTGGCCACTGAGCAGCTCCCACACTTGGCTGCATCATTTCTCTCTCGGCCTGTGTCATATCTACAAAAGGGTCTGCATCACTTAGTGTTTTTCGCAGTTTTTTTTACCTTGGTAAAATACACATAACATAAAATTCATGTTAACCACCTGAACTTTTTTTAAGTGTGCACTTCAATGTATTAAGTATATTCACATTTTCGTGAAACCATCGTCACCATTCATCTCCAGAACTCTTGACCTTGCAAAACCGAAGCTCTGTACCTACTGAGCAGTAGCTCCCCATCGCCTGCTTCCTGCCTTGCTGGTATCACAGCCTCTAGGCTGCGGGGCAGGGGAGCAGGTCCAGGGGAGAATGCATAGGACTCCACTGCTAACAGAAGGAAGCAAGCATCTCTGTTTCCATCTGTTTGAGCTATTGGGCTTCTGGGTGAGGTTTCATTTGAGTAAAGAACTCTGAAGATTATTTTTTGGAGCCTGAAAACTAGACAAGATGATCTTAGAGGTCTTCTGGATTGGAAAGAACCAGGCTAAGGGGCTTGAATTTCCCCGTAAGCTCTGCCCACCAGCAAGGATGGGGGACCTGCCTGTGAGTCCAGCGCAGGACAGAACAAGTCCCCCCAGTGGCTGGGCGCACCCCAGGGATGCAGCCTCCCCCACTGGCCTTCACCTGCCCCCTTCCCCACGCGCACTACGCTTCATGACTCCAGGCTCCGTGGAGCCCACAGAACCAGAGACTTTCCACGGACTCCAAAAACGAGGGGGGGGTGAGGCGGGAGGGGGCACAGGAGATGTGCAGCTGCCACACCAGGAGCCAGAAAGGCTGGAGGTGCCACAGGGCGCCTGCTTGCTGGCCGGGCTCTCTGGGAGAAGGAAGATGATGAGGAAGAGGCGGGCAGGGGAGGTGGGGCCCGGCGCTGGCTCTGAAGGAGATGGAGAGGCCGGGGCGGCTGCCTCTGTCAGCAGCATCTGGGTCAGGGCAGCACCTCCATGGGCGGGCATACTTCCCCCATCCTTCATCTGCCAGCTGGCAGGATTATAAATGCCGAGGGCAGCGCCCAGAATCTCCGCCATGTTGGTCTCCACAGGAAGAGGCAAGGCCAGTGACCCTAGCATTTAACTCTGCCACTGGGGCTCAGGCCTCCTACGGGAGAGCAAGAACACCCCGGAGAGGTGCCTGGATCCAGCCGTCCCCCAGACTGTCCCTGTTAAAAGGAACGTGGGACATCCGGGCTCTCCCGCCCTCAGAGAAGCAGGGGTTCCTGCTACCACTTTCTTTTCCACCTGAGTCACTTCCTTTTAACACACCCCAGGGACCAGCCAGTCAGGCTCTGAAAACAGTGTCTCCCAGACATGGTGATTTCTCGTGATGTCTCTCCCCTCTTTTCTAGGAGAACAAGGTCCCTGGGTCACTGAGTCCGGCTTTGTGTCTACACTGGGAAGCAGGCATGGGACCCAACCCCTGGGCCACTGAGTCCGGCTTTCTGTCTACACCGGGAAGCAGGCATGGGACCCAACCCCTGGGCCACTGAGTCCGGCTTTGTGTCTACGCCAGGAAGCAGGCATGGGACACAACCACATACAAATGAGGGGGACAGGGACACACGACGTCCAGCTCTTATAGTAACTTCCAGTCCCTCTGGCTCCAACCCTGCCCAGACGCCGAGCCAGACCTTCCACTGGGCCAGGCTCACTCCTGTTCCAGGCCACGTCTCTCCTCCCCATCAGTCCCCTGCCCCCAGAGTGCCCCCACTTTGGGCCCACACTCTCCTCAAGATTACTTCCCCTGAGAAATTTCTGTTCCAAACGGTTTCTACCGGCTGCTCTTTGTAATTCCAGAACCTCCATTAATCATTCTTAAGCCCTTTGAATGCAATATTTTCTCTAAAAACCGAAATTTCTTCACAACTGTGCACCCTCCTGCCATCTCCAATTACCCGCTCCCATCAGTCATTAACATAAAGCATTAACATAAAGCGTATCTATGACTTCTAGATACCTTGATTCATCTGGCTTGGAGTTCTCTCCCAAATGCCCCGAAATGGGCTGGGAAGTGACCTGGATGGGGGTGGGGGAGGAGCACACGCACCTCACCCAGTCTCAGAGTTACAATGTTAGGGCAGAAACAGTCCTGATGGTATTAAATCCAACTCTTTCTTTTTGCAGGTGAGGAAACTGATGCCAAAGAGATGAAGTAGCATCCCTCCTCTTCCTCCAGCCACCCCAGGCAGCATCTCCTCAAACTAGTTGACAGTAATGCTCTGCAAAAAGTAAAAAGTGTGTGTCTGGGCGGGGGTGCATAGAACCCAAGAAATCTGCAGTCAAATAAATTTTGGAAAGCCTAAATATTATGCTGCTCTCTGGCATATTCACAATGCAGAGTAGCACATCAAAGGCTTTTGAGAAGTCTCAGAGTAAAAAAAATCTGTTAACTTTGTATAATCCTAAACTCCTTCGAGCATAACTGTCTTTTTGGCTCTAGGCCGCCTATATTAGTTTTTTGTTGCTGTATAAAAAATCATCCTAAAACCAAGTGGCTTAAAACCACAAGTGTTCATTATCTCACATTATAATAACAAGGAATCTGTGAATGGCTTGACAAGGTGGCTCTGACTCAGAGGCTCTCAGGAGGCTGTAAGTCAACATGTTGGCTGGGGCTGCGGCATCTGAAGGTTGGACGGGGCGGGAAGATCTGCTTCCAAGACTGTGCTCTCACATGGAGCTGGTTGTTGGCTGGAGGCCTCGGTTCCCCGTCTTGTGGGCCTCTCCCAAAGGCTGCTGTGTGTCTTCATGACAAAGAAGATGGCCTCTCCCATCTGAGAGAAAGAGAGAGAGAGACAGATGGAAGTGTCAGTGTCTTTTGTGAAATATCCTTGGAAGTCACACACCATCATTTCCACAATATCCTATTGGCTGCACAGGTAAGCCATATCAGAGTGGGAGAGATTATACAGGAGGGTGAATATCAGGAGGTGGGACTCGTTGACAGCCGTCTTGGAGGCCAGCTACACCACCACCTATTAACTCTACATATCTTGAGAACTGCCAACCCAGAACCTACTCTATGGGGATTAAAATAGAACTGAGAAAGGTGTGGCTCTCCCAGATCCTCCACTTGATATAACAAAGATGAGATGCCACAGATGGCCTTGCCTGGCTTAGCTTTCTCGGGACCAGACCACAGCCCTCAGTTTTGCCTGGTCTCCTCCTTCGTGGAGGCTCTATGCTTCCTCCTTGATGGTTCAGGCGGACACCAAAGCTTGGTGTCTTAGTGAGCCAGGGTTTTCCAGCCTCCAAGGCAAGGCCCAAAGCCAACATTCAAAATAAATGAAAGAAAAACTGACAGAACTATATGAAAAAATAGAAAAATCCACAATCATATTTGGAGATTTTAAGACCTCTCTTTTAGTAACTTGGTAGAACAACTAGAAAAAATTGATAAGTATAATAGGATCTGAATAGCACTGACAACCAATCGGACCTAATTGGTGTTTATAGTACACCATCTAACAACTGCAAAATAAATCTTCTTTTCAAATTTTCATGAAATATTCAAGATAAGCAATATTCTGTGCCATAAAATAACTCTCAATAAATGGAAAATGTTGAAATATTGCACAGGATATTCTCTGGCCACAATAAAATTAAATTATAAATCTAGTCAACATGAGATATCCAAATATTTGCAAATTAAACACTATACATCTTAATAGAAGGGAAGTTAGAAGACATTTATAATTGAATGCTAACGAATATACATGAAAATCTGTGGGATAGACTTTGTTTCCATTAGTAGAAAACTAATTGCTACAAGAATTGCCCTCCTATTGGAAGTAACTAGAAAACTGGACAAAATGTAAGAAATAACTTTTTTTCAGATATTGGATAACAGACAGGACATAAAAGTGATTCCTGGTATAAAAGAAAAAACAAGGTACACTCCAGCTTACCACCAAGAGGATTTCCAAGCCCCAGCAAGGGGAGGAGGAGCCCAAACAGAGCAAAGGGTCTGGAAAACATGAGAAGAGACAAATTGGAGCTTGTGGGGACAGAAGACTAAAACGTGGGAGGCAGAACACTGGGCAGAAAGGAGATGCAAAGAGAGAGAGAGCACACATACAACTTTCAAAGGGAGTCACCATGAGTCTTTGGTTATTGATCTGCATGTGTGGAGATGGTAAAATTCCATTAGGCAGGGGAAAGAACCACTGGAAAGCAGTAGGTAGCACAATGCCTGAAGGTCACACTGGATGAGGAATGTTCACCAAGCTTGTTTTCCCACCAACCAGAATGGCAGGACTTCCTAATACACAGGGTATCAGAGAGTGTCCTCAAAAAGCTATTGATTTAGTAGTGGAGCTAAATCAGCTCCAGACTAAATGATCACCTGGGAAAGCCTAAACAATTTGAAAGCGAGCCTTAAAAGCATCAAACTGATCCAAGTAGCTTCATTATGTGCCAGAACAAAATCCAAAATATTTTAAAGAAAGAAACAAAATCCAGCACAAATTCACAATGTTCAGCATCTAGTCGAAAATACCAAGTCATGAAAGGAAACAGGAAAATATGACCCTCCACAAAGAGAAAGCAGACCCAGAAATTACAGGTATGCTAGAATTAACAGATAAGAACATTTTTAAAACTATAACACATACTTAGGAAGCTGGAGAATATAAACGAAACATAAACATAATGAAGAAAGAAATTAATTATATTAAAGACTCAAAAAGATCTTTGAGACACCAAAACAAAATGCAATATCAAAAATAAAAAGTAGACATTCACTCAAGGGGACTAACAGCAGATACGATACTACAGAAAATCAGTGACCTTGAAGGCATAGCAATGGATATTATCTAAAATGAAGTACAGATAGAAAAAGACTCAAAACAGAAAACCAAAGGTCTACAGGACAGTATTAATGTTCTAAGCTGTGTGTATTTGAAATTCCACAAAAACAGAGTGGCAGAAAATATATTTGAAGAAATAATGGCCAAATATTTTCCAAATTTGATGAAAACTATAAACCCAGAGATACAAGAAACTCAGTGAATCCCAAACAGAGTAACCATTAAGACACACACACACACACACACACACACACACACACACAGCAATTGCTTAAAACCTGTGCCCACAAGCCACAGGAAAAGACATTTCAGAGGATTAAATACAAGAATTACAGCAGACTTCTCTTCAACAATTATGTAACCTAGAAGATGGTGGAATTACATCTTTACGGGACTGAAAGAAAACAACTACCAACCTAAAAGTCTATAACTAGGGAAAATATCTTCCAATAATGAGGGTGAAATAAAGGCTTTTTCAGACATTCAAAAGCTGAGAGCACTCATCACCAACAGTTCCAAGCCTCAAGAAATGTAGTAAGATATTCAAGCAAAAGGAAAATGATACCAGATGGAAATCTGAATCTGTGCAAAGGAAGGAAGGCTATCAGAAATGCTTAATATGTAGGTATATATAAAATATATTTTTCTCATTTTCCAATCTTGTTAAAAGATAATTGACCACTCAAAGCCAAATAACATTGCTACTTCTAGCCAAGATAGAGTAACAGAAAACAGATTTATTCTGAGAATTCAAAATGGAACAGCCACTTTGGAAAGTTTCTTATAAAGTTAAACATACATTTATCATATGACCCATAAACCCCAATATACCTGCTCAAGATAAATATAAACATTTGTCCACACAAATGCTTGCACATGAATGTCCATAGCAACTTTATTTACAGTAACTCAAAGCTAGAAACAATTCAAATTCCATCAACAGGAGAATGGATAAACAAATTGCAGTACAATGTAATTCTACATAACAACAACACAAAACTGATACATGCAATAGCATAGATGAATCTCAAAAGCATTACAGTAAGTAAAAGAAGCAAGACACGAAAGACTACTGCCATAGACTGAATGCTTGTGTCCCCCAGAAGTCACGTGTTAAATCCTAACCCCCAAAGTGATATTATGCAGAGGTAGGGGCTCTAGAAGTGACTAGGTCATGAGGGCAGAGCTCTCATGAATGGGATTAGTTCTCTTATAACGGGCACTCAGAGAGCTCCCTGGCTTCCCCCACCATGTGAGGGCACAGTGAGAAGATGGCACATATGAACTAGGGAGTGAACCCCACTGGGCACCAAATCTGCCTGCACCTTGCGGATCTTGGATTTCTCAGCCTCAGAACTACGAGATCTAAGTTTCTATTGTTCAAAAGCCACCCAGACCATGATACTCTGTTACCGCATCCCAAATGGACAAAGACAGCAACACACTGTATATTTATATGAAATTCTAGAAAAGGCAAAACTATGTGATAGAAAGCAAGTCCATGGTTGCTGTAGAAGTGGGAAAAGAATTACTAATAGAGACACAAGGGAACTTCTTAGGGATTATGGGAATGTTTTATATTTTGGATGTGGTGGTACTCACATGAGTAATTAGATTTGTTAAAACTCAGTAAACTGTATACTTAAAATTGGTGAGTTTCATTGTATACAATTTAGTCTTCAATAACCCTAATTATTTTTAATCTGTGGGATGCCACTAAAGCAGTGCTTACAGGGAGGTTTATAACTTTAAGTGAATTTATTAAAAAGGATAAAGTTTTAAATTAAGTGTCTAAGTTTCTACTTTAGGCTGTTAGAAAAAGAAGAGAAAATTAAACTCAAAGTGAACAGAAGAAAGGAAAACAAGAAAATACATAACAGCAGGAATCGATGGAACAGGAAACAGATAAACCATAAAGAAATTTAACAAAGCTCAAAATCTGCTTTTTTAAAAAGATCAGTACAACTGATAAACATCTACCAAAGTGGATCAAGAAAAAAGGAGAAAGTACAATTTACTAGTACAATGAAAAAGAGGGGACATCACTACAAATGCTACAAAAACTCAAAGAATCATAAAATAATATCATCACCATTACACCAAAAAATGTGTCAATTGAAATGGAAAGGACAAATTCTTTGAAAAACATGAAGTATCAAAACTGACTCAGGAAGAAACAGGAGAATAGCTGTATAACCTATTGAAGAAATTAAAATTCTAATTAAAATTTTTAAAAATCTTCCAACAAGGAAAACCCTAGACCCAGATAATTTCACTGGTAATGGTATCAACACATAAAAAAGAAATAACACCAATCTTACATAAAACTCTTTCAGAAAATAAAGAATGAGAGAACATACCCCCACTCTTTTTATGGGATATGCATAACCCTATACCTAAAACCTGTAAAAGATAATGTGAGAAGGAAAATTATAGATCAATGTACCTTATGAGCATAGTTAAAAAAAAAAAACTTTAACAAATGTAAGCAAATTAAATACAGCAACATATAAACCAGTAGAGCTTAACCCAGGAATGAAGGATGGGTTTAACACTCTAATATCAAGCTATGTAACTCAGTATATTAATGAATTAAAGGAGAAAATGCACGAGATCCCAAATGATTCAGAAAAAATACTTAAGGAAATCCAACACCCACACCTGATTTAAAACCTTCAGCAACTAAAAATCAAAAGATAAATCAAAACATAACCTTCAATCAGTTAAAAGGCATGTACAACCAAGCTATAGCTAATGATACTTAATGGCAACACACCAAATGCTTTTCTCCTAAGATTGGGGAAACACAAAGATTTCTGCTCTCATCACCTATACTTAACATTATACTGGAAGCTCTAGTCAAAGAAATAAAGCAAGAAAAAGAAATAAAAGGTGTACTTCTTAGAAAAGAAGAAAATATTTTTTACACATGACATGATTGTTTATATTATAAGAAAAAAAACTAAAGAATCTACTAAAAAACTACTAGCACTAAAAAGTTAATTTAGCAAAATTTCAGAACACAGGCTAGTATGCCAAAAAACATGTTTTTCGGCATACTACCAAAAAACCATGAGAAAATGAAATACAAATCCCGTTAACAATAACATCCAAATATGTGAAATACTTACAAATAAACATAGCAAAAGTTGTGCAAGACGTCTACATTGAAAAATACAAAACACTACTGAAAAGTTAAAACCCTAAATAAATGGAGTAATATACTATACTCATGGATTGAACTGTATTTAGCCTCAAATGGATCTATAGATTCAACACAGTCCCTGTCAAAACCTTAGCAGGATCTTTTTTGAAAATGACAAGCTGAGTCTGAAATTCATGAGAAAATGCAAAGGGACTAGAGTAGCCAAAACAATTTTGTAAAAAGGGAAGAAGTCAGAGGACTCTTGTTACCTGATTTTAAGACTTGTTATAAAGTGACAAAACAGTATGTTATTGGCATGAGGATAGACCAATAAATCAATGAAACAGAATAGACAGTCCAGAAATAGACTCACATATACATAGTCAATTGAATTTTTTAAAGACACCAAGTAATTCACTGTGGAAAAAATATTTTCAACAAACATGGTGGAATAACTGGATATTTATATAGAAAAAAAGTAGACCTTGACTCCTACCTCATACCATACACAAAATTAAATTGAGGAGGCTCATTGACCAAAATACAAAAGCTGCAACTACAAAGATTCTTGGGGAAAAAAAATTCTCCTCTATGAACTCAGGCTAAGTCAAGGTTGCTTAGAAATGACACAAAGAGCATTGACCATTTAAAAAATGATCACATTAACTTTAACAAAATCAAAAGATTTTCCTCATCAAAAGATACCACTAGGAAAATGAAAGAACACTTATCACAAGAAAAAAAATTACATGTAGTGGTGGATGTTAACTAAAGTTATTGTGGTAATCGTTTCACAATATACATATATATCAAATCATTTGCTGCATACCTAAAACTAATACAATGTTATGTCAATTATATGTCAATTTTAAAAAAAGAAAATGAAAAGTCAAAATACAGTCTGAGAGAAATATTTGCAATACATATATCTAACCAAAGACTTCTGTCCAGAGTATACAAACAATACTATCAATAAAAGACAAACAACCCAATAAAAATATGGGCAAAAGATTTGAACAGACACTGCACAAAAGAAAGTAGAAGGATGGCAAAATAACCACAGGAAAAAAAATCTCAATATCATGAGTCATCAGAGAAATACAGTTTAAAACCACAATGGATATTATTACACATGCACCAGGACGGTTAAAATCAAAAGGGCGGATAACCAGTGTTGAGAATGTGGAGCAAATGGGATTCACACACCGGTGGTGGGAATTTCCAGTGGTCTGACCCCTTTGAAAAACTATTAGACGTTTACCTTTCTTACAGCCCAGCACTTTGAACTCCCGGGAGAAATGACGACATATATCCACAAAAATACTTGTGCAAGGAAATTCATAGCAACATTATTTATAATGGCCATAAACTAAAAGCAACCCAAATGTCCATTAGCAGGAGATGGAAAGACCAAGCAGAGCCTGTCCACGCAGTGGAGTGCTCCTCAGCCGTGCAAAGGACCGAACTGCAGATACTACAAATCAGGCATGAATCTCACAGATAATATGTTGAGGAACAGACAGACACCCAGGGGTACTTGCAGTAGGATTGCATTTACATGAAGTTCAAGAACAGGCAAAACCAATCAATAGTGATAGAAATCAGAGCTGTGATCACCTCTGGAGAGGGTGGGATTACCTAAAAAGAGCGCAAGGGAATTTTTATATTCTGATTAGAGAGAGGTTCAGATACACCAGTGTTTTCATTTGTCAAACTCGTCAAACTGCACACTTAAGATGTGTGCATTTCCCTTCATGTAAATTTTACCTCAAAATGCTAAGAAAAATCACAAGTTAAAAAACAAAACCATAATCTTCTCTGCCTGGCTTGCCTTACCCTCCGAGGTCAGGCCAAGCTAGACACTGACTGTAGTCTGCACGGTCACTCCTCTGCCTACCTCGTTTTTGCCTGACCAGCTTTCTCTTGAAAGCTCGCACCTCTTTAGGACCTTTGCAGTTGTTGGGTCCCTGTTTCCAGAGTTCTCTCCCAGATCTTGGCATGACTGTGTTCCTGAGAGAGGCTCTGTCAGTCAGATGCCTGACAGAAAGGAGGTAATGCAGTCAAGCTGGGTAACTGGAAGTCACTTCAACAAGGGAATGATTTACAAGCCTAAGGTCAGCAGGTAGGAAGACCACCAGGTAAAATGCAAGACCTGGAGGTAGAACCAACCCAGGCCTCAAGTTGGAGGCAAGGAGACAGAGCCATTTCTAGCATGTGTTGACCTGGTGGTAGGGGAGCCATGAAAGAAACCCAGCTTCAAGCCTCCTTTTGAAATTTCTCCGTAAGACGTATCACTACCTGAGCTCATCTTATTTACTTATTTGGTTCCTTGCTTATTGCCAAACTCCCCTCCTCTGACTGTGAACTCCAGGAACACAGGGGCTGTGTTCTTATTGCTGTATCCCAAGACCCTAGAACAAAGCTTCCCATTCAAAATGGACACGGAGCACTCCCAGAAGTTCCTGAGAGAAAATGAATGGGTGCCTATGTCACTTCCACCACCACCAGGCTGGGAGACTCTTGCAGGCACACACATTCTTGCCATCATTTTTAAAACACCAATTAACTTTCTTTCTTTAAGAGCAGTTTGCAGAAAAAATTATCGGAAAGTAGAGAGAGTACCCAAATACCCTTTCTATCCTCTCCCACAGCCTCCCTTATTATTTTTTTAATTTTGGATTCGTGTGACATACTTGCTGCAACTGATGAACCAATATCCATACAGTTTTATTAACTCACATCCATAGCTATAGCTTACATTAGGCTTGACTCTTTGTGACATGTGTCCATGGTCACTGAACCTTACAGAATAGTTTCCCTGCCCTAAAAGTCCTGCGTTCCACCTATTCTTCCTGCTCTCTCTCCCCTCAAGCCCCTTGCAACCACTGATCTTTTTACCATCTCTGTCTTCTTGTTTTTTCCAGAATGTCATATAGTTGGAATCATACTCGGAAACCAGAGATGCCCACATTCTCTGGGGCCTGCAGTGCATCAGGCAGGGTGAGCCCAGGCCCCTTCCCTCTTTGGGGTGAGAAACCTTCATTCCATTCCCCTTTTTGCCCTCGCCTGCCCCAGCCTCACTCATATTCCTCATCCCCTTTAAATCATACAGAGATTTCCTCATATGAAAGCTAATTTAGGCGCCATAACAGAGACTATATTTAATGTAAATGGAAGAAGTAAGGGCAGAAGGATTTATGGTAATAATAACCTGCTTGCAATAACACAGAGTGGGTCACCTTCTTAAGATACAGTGGATTAAAGAGAAGGAAATTTACCTCCCATAAGAACGCGGTGTCACCAGAAAACTGCAATAGCGCCAAGACTTGGACGATCTTATTAAATCCCATAGATCTTATTATGCTTTCCTGTTGGAAGAGGGTCATAAGAATGGCCAAAGTGAGACCTGAAGGGGAAAGGGGGCGGAGGGCAAAAAGGCCTGTTGAGCGAAGGGCCCCTGTCTGCCCAGAGCCCGGCCTGGGCGCAGCATAGTCCTAAGGGTGGGAAGGAGATTCCAGGTGCCTGGAGAACCAGAGCAGAGAGGCTGCAGGAAGCCGTCCTTTGTGAGGAGTGGCTCTGCTGTCACTGAGCCAAGCCCGGCCAGCATGGGCAGCCCTGAGGCTATCAGCAACCTTCCAGAAGCGGGGGCAACAAGTGCCGGACCCCTGATGGTGGTTAGAGTAGCAGGAGGCTTTGGTCAACCATCGAGCTCTGCACAGAGGCTAGAGTTCAGATCCCAGCGCCGCCACTCACAGCCTGTGCGCTGTTGAACAGACCGTGACACTTGCGTCCTCCACTCCCAGCACTGAGTCACTCTCAGCCCAGGGTCACTCCCCTTAGGGAATCGGCCCCAGGATCAGCGTTGCCCTAGCCAGGGGGAGGGAAGCTTCTGCTGTGGGTCAGATTCAGAGCCTGGGTGCCTTCCTAGGGGCCGTAGCCCCAGTAAAGGCCCCCTTGCCTCATAAGGACTGTGATGCCCCGGAGAGACGCCAGCCCCCCAGCCCCTGCCCTCACCCCCACCTGGGAGAAGCAGGGAGGCTGCAAAGTGCTGTCTGCCCTTAGCTGGAGCTCTGCAGATGCGTACCCCTCCTCAGCCCCCTCTGGCCTCCTTCCCTTCTCCCACCTCCTTTCTGGTTAATGGTTTGTTAGGAAATGGGTAATCTGGAGAGGATCATTAATGCAATGCACAGAGATATTGCACAAAAGGATTATGGCCGCTTCCCTAGTGCACTGCGGCTTTTTTAATGTGTTCGCACAAAATCAGCCATTCTGAGGGTGTCCTCAAGGGGAAGGTGCAGGAAGGGGTGCCCTGCCTGGGAATGAAGGCAAAGCCACGTGTGCTGAGGGGAGGGGGTGGCTTCCAAGAGTCCCCAAGAATCCAGTCTGGGACCCCTTAACTGCCCCTGTCTGCTTCTGAGGTCTCGGACCAAGACTAATGCTGACATCCTGCACAGGGACCGGTGGTCTCCCTGCAGGGGAGGAAGCTGGACCTGAGTTCTTTTCCTGGGGACCTGAATGAGTAGAGCCAGGGGTGTGAGGTATGATTCACCCAGCAAAGGGTCCAGCCCCGAGCCTGCACGGCAAGCCATGACTCACCTTCTCCTGCCCGTGCCTCACCTCCCCAGAGAGCCCTTGCCTGACCACCCTTACTTCATCTGCACCTACCCTGGTCTCCCCCCAATCACCCCATTCCTTAGTTTCTGCTCTTCTTTTGCAGTTGCACTTACGGCCTCCTAACTTGTGTCACAACTAACTAATTATTATGATCATTATTATGTTCCGCCCCCCAGCTAGAAAGTAAGCTCCACAAGGCTGTTGTCTGTTTTGTTTCTCATTATATCTCCAAGGCCTAGAATTTTTTCTGGAACCTAGTAGATGCTCCATAAACACTTCATGGATGGTGCATGAATCAGGCCTGTAGGAGAGGAAGGGGCCTGCTGTCCTACCCGAGTCATTCGCATTCCCCATGCTAACTAGGGTCTCCCTGGGAATTTCCAGGCAGCCCAAACCTAAACCATATCCCCAACCTAAACAGCACCAGGCTCTTCCTGAAATCGATGGGACACCTTGAGACAAACCCTGCGTTTTGCTCAGATTCAAAATTCTGCTGGGATCCCAGCCTGGCTCAGAGGGTGATTGCGGGGCCCTCATATTTTAGGGAGCCCTCTCAAGGTTCCCATAGTTCCAGGGTGACTCTGCTGGAATCTGATGGGCAGCCCGGCCCCCATGCCCTCGTTCTCCTGACTGATGCCCATCTTGCCACCTGCAGGCTTCTCATCATCCAGAAATGTACTGTGGGTAGCAATTCACATGAGCCTTGGAAGGGCTCTCCTAAGGGAGCCATTCATCTTGGCAACCCCCCCAGACCTCCAGCCCCCACACTGTGGGAACTGGCACCTATTGGGGCTCTCGGGCTGCAATGGGTCCAGAGCTACCCAATAATGGAGGCAGTCTCTTGGGGTGCAGGCTGGCTGCTTCCGCCCCAGAACTTGTTCCACCTCTTCATATGGGTCCCATTTCCCAGGGACGCTTCAGAGATCATGAGCTGAGAACAAAGAAATGCGGGATCTAGGAGAGAAAACTGCCCTCCCTGCCCCCCACTCTCCTTCCCAGGCGAGGGCCTCACCCATTCCCCAGGTGAAGGCCTTGACCAGTGGGGGCCTGGAGAGCAGCAGCAGTGACTAGATTGGGGACAGCGGTCTGCACATACAGGGGGCGGGGGTTGGACAGGGGAAACACCTGAAACTGTGAGATACAGCAGCACCTCAGAGCAGCAGGTGCCCCAACAAAATTATACCCTTTAATCTAAATGTGACACAACTGGGGCTGCCTTTCACACGAGAAAGGGAAGGCCCTACACCTCAGAGAAATCAGGAGCTAGCGCCTGCTCCCATCCCCACCTGCAGCCCCTCCCAGCCTCCTCCTCTCTGGAACCCATCTCACCTTCTCAGGTGGCACCCCCTCCTCTTGCACACCCACTGCGGGAGCCTCGCCAGCCACTGGGCACACATTCCTCAGTGACTCACCAGATGCTTTCCCTGTCACTTCCCAGACAGATCCCCCTGTTTTCTCCAGGGAGGGTGACCAAAACGACTGGCTTGCCAGGGCCAGGGGGGTTCCAGGATGCAGGTCTTTCCATGCCAAAACCGGGAAAGTCCTGGGCAAACAGAGATGGTTAGTCACCCTATTTCTATGAAAGTGAAAAGCAGCTAAATGGGATACCCACCCCAGAATAGCCGGAGGCCAGGCCACCTATTGTTACACGAGGGATCACCGGCCCAGGGAGAAAGCTGGGTCTCCAGATGACGCATCATTAAAGTCCTGTCTGCTCCCCGGTCCTCCCCATCTCAGTGGCTGGCACCACCCTCAACCAAACACTCAGGCATAGTCCTGAAAGCGAGGCACCCTGACTCCCCCATCCCACGCCCTGCCCCCCATGTTCCATGCACTCCCTGCCCCTCTCGTCTGCTCCCTCCTCTCTGGCCACCTTGCATGGCCACCTCATAAGCACCTGGGCTAGGTGGAACAGTGGCCAGGTCACATCAGCCCATCCCAGGTGCTAATGCAGAGGGACTACAATGGGTGTTACAGGTTGAATTGTCCCCAAAATGATATGTTGAAGTCCTGCCCCTCATACCTATTAAAGCGACCTTATTTGGAAACGGTCTTTGCAGATGTAACCAAGATGAGGCCCTTAGAGTGTGTCCTAACCAGTATGACTGGTGTCCCTGTACCAAGAGGGAAGTCTGGACGCGCACATACACACAGGGAGGAGAGGGCCACAGGATGACAGAGGCAGACGTGGGAGTGACAGGTCTGTAAGTGAACGAATGCCGAGGAATGCCAGAGAACACCAGAAAAGAGAGGACGCAAGGAGGCTCCCCTACACGGGTTTAGAGGCTGCAGGTCCAGCTGGCACCTTGGTCCCAGACTCCTCGCTCCAGAGCTGTGAGACAATGCATTGCTGTCGCTTGAAGCCACCCAGCCTGGGGTTCTTCATCACAGCAGCCCTGAGAAAGGCATACACTGGGTGAAGCCCTCAGATGACACTGAGAAGCCGCGAGGAGCCTCGGAGCCAGAAGAGAAAGTGGGAGCAAAGGAAATCACCCTGGCCCTGGAGCCGAGCGGGGTCCCCACCAGAGCCATGGAAAATGACACAGAACTTCAACAACCAAGCCACAGGGACTGGACGTCAGCAGGCTCCCGCGTCTGCCCAGGCCAGGGTGCCACCTTCCTCTGTGACCCTGCGTTGTCCAACTTCAAGGGGCCAGGTTGCTGGCTGCCCTCTGACCCCACCGGGCCCAGATCCAGAGGCTCCCGTCACTGCCATGTCCTGTTCGCCTCCCTAAGCCAAAACAGAAGAGGCGAGGAAGGTCACCAGGCAGGCTTTTCATCTACAGCTTGCCCCGTTGACCCCTGGGAGTGCCCCAGCCAGGACTCAGAAGCGACCTGGGACCCCAAAACCTCAGCTCTTCTTTATCTTCATGTCCCCTTGGGGACCCTCTGAAATGTAGGTGCCTTAGCTCGGGTTCTCCCAAAAGCAAAGCCTGAGATAAAGACATGTGTGTGGGTGTTTTATTTGAGAAGTGAACCCAGAGGCAGCTGCTGGGAGCAAGGAGCCGCATTTCCTCCAGGACTCCTGCAAATGGTGCAGAAAGCCTTCTGGGCTGGGGCCTGGCAGGACGAGGGTGGGAGCACGGACCATTGCCCACATTGTCCACGTTACCCTTGCACCTCCCCGCTGGAAACAAGGAGCTGCCCAGCTCTGCCAGCACCCTCCACAGAGGAGCAGCCCTGGGGCAGAACTTCGGATGTGTGTCCTTGCTTGGGGCACCTCTGTGAAGGCAGCAGACGCCTTCAGGGACTGTCCTTGGGTGGCCTGGACCAGAGGAGGGCCAGCAGACGTGGGCCAGGAATGAGACTGCCTGCTCAGTAGGTAAATCTTCCTGCAGACTCATCACTTCTACCAAGGTGGGGAGGTTGTCCTCCCCTTCCAGGTCTAAGTAAAGAAAGAAAGAGGGGGTGGCATATGTGAGAGCCTCTCATATTGTTTACCAGTTTTACAAGCCCAAGAAAACCTCCTGCAGACCTGCCTAGGCACAGGCCAGGAGAGAGAGCAAGATAGCGGGTTCAGCTTCAGGGTGTCTGAAGCAGAGAACTTAGCAGCAGGGCTGATTGGAGAAGGGAAGCCGAGCAAACATCCCCACTCACCTCTGCCTGCCCATCTTTCTGAGCCCAGAAGCCAGCACAGGCTGTCTGATCCCAGGCTGGGAACAGGCCAGGCTCCAGAGGTGCTTGGAAAAACCTGCTGTTGGGAGCTGGAAAGCTTGGAGCACACCTTCCCATTAAAACAGTACTGTGCATGGCTCTCTGGGCCCGGCCCAGCCTTCAGGAAGCCCTGGGAGCGAAGCCACGGAAGTACAGCACCATGGACAGCGTCTGCGCTGCAGCAGGTCCCAGCAGAAAGCATAGCCCAGACCGACTACAGCTCAGGGAGCCAGGAACGCAGGGGTCCCCAGGCAGTGAGGTGAGGGGCTTCCCCTCCTCCTACCCTGGGCAGTGGAACCAGGCAGTTTCCAGGCTCCAGACACCTAGAACAAGAGCAAGGGTCTAGCAAACAAGGCAGCAGGTAGAAGCTGGTGGAGGTTGAGGGGCCTCTGAGGTTAGGACTAATCTAGAGCTGCAGGGGTACAGGGGAGAGAGCAGAGCAAAGGTGACATTGTGACCTGTTTTTGGCTGTGTCCTAGGCTGATGCAGGCAGCTGCCCAAGAATTAGAGGTCACCTGAGCCTCCAGCTCCTTGTGGCTAATGCTGGTGCCCAGGCCACCTGGATTCTCCACCTCCCTTGCCCAGAACGGGCTCCTGAAAGCTCCCTCTTTGAGGTACTTATGCTCCACTGGGATTCAGTCCCCACCCACTTTCCCTCCCTGCACCCCAGCCCAGCCTCCACTCCCCACATGGGTAAACTGAGGACCAGAATCATCCAGCAAGTCTGTGGCAGAACCCAGCCCGGGACACGGAGCCTCTAACACCCTGCCGTCCCAGCTGCTCACCAAAAGGGGGAAAAGGGACCCTTGGTTCCGGAGTAAGGAAGGCAGCTCAGCCTCTGCCTTTGGACGGTAGACTGGAGCACATCTTTGGGGGGAAATTACAGGTATCACTTTATTTTCCAGGGGAAAAAAATAACCATGTGAAATGTCTGCAATTACAGCTCATCACTGCTGACTGTGTAACTGCAGTCTAAGTACTTGGTAATCAAAAGACCGGAGACAATGAGACTGGCTTTATTTAGCACCTTTCCACTCCCCTACCTCAAGCCTTCCTGTGTGATGTGACAGGGGAGCTGGGCTCCACAGACACTCGCTGGGGCCGTTTCCCAGCCCTTCCACCCAAAGAGCAGAGCCCGGCCCCTTGGCAGTGCACAGACATTCCACCTTCTTCAGGCTGGACGCTACTGGGCCGCCTGGCCCCTCTCAGCCCCTTTCTCATCCATTAATCTTTTACTCAGCATTTGTGGAGTGCCACCCCTACAGCCGTCACAGAGAGAGGGCAGTTAGCACGGCCGTGGACAAGCCAGACAAGGCCTTGTCCTCATAGAGATTATGTTCTGACCTGGGAGGCAGACACTGTCCGAGTAAGAGAAGTACAGCACAGCACGGAAGGATGAACAAGCAGGCGGTGAGACGGATGGCAGCCCTGGGAGGACACTTTAGGCGGGTCATTGAAGGCGTCTCTGAAAAGATGACACATTGAATAAAACATGAAGGATGAAATAGAGCTGGTTGTGATACAAGGGAGGCAGCAGCCTATGTAGAGGCCACATTGAAAACAGGCAGCCCTGTGTTCACGGCAGCATCATCTACAATAGCTCTGATACGGAGACAACCTAAGTGTCCATCGGTGGATGGATAAAGAAAATGTGGCATACGGATATATGAGGGAATAGTCTTCAGCCATCAAAAAAAGAGTGAAATCCTGCTATTTGCCACAACATGGATGGACTTCGAGGGCATTTGCTGAATGAAGTAAATCAGACAGAGACGAAAACCAATGATCTCACTTATATGTGGAATCTAAACAAAAACAAAAACAACCAACCAAAAACCCCAGCTCATAGATACAGAGGACAGATTGGTAGTTCCCGGAGGTAGGGTGTGGGGCGTGGGAAAGATGGGTGAAGGGGGCCCAAAGGTCCAAACTTCCAGTTATAAAATAAGTAGGTCATAGGGATGCACTGTACAGCCAGGTGACTATAGTCACTAATACTGTGTCACATACAGGAAAGTTACCAAGAGGGTCGATCTTATAAGTTCTCATCACAAGAAAAAAAAAGGTTTGGGAGCGATGTATGTTGACAGATGTTAACTAGATTTATTGTGGTGACCATTTTATCACACAACTATCAAATCACTTTGTTGTAACCTGAAACTAATGTAATGTTGTGTGTCTTATAAACAAATACAACTGAGGTTAAGCATTACATGCGAAGCAACTGAGGTGCTCAGTTAGGGGATCATCACACGAGACCCCCTGAGGACAGGTGGTCAGGGAAGGGGTTTCTGGCACCTCCATGTACCACTGTCCCCCCCCCCACTGCCTCCTCTATCATTGGCTGCAGCAACTTTTTCTGAACAGCCCAGCCTCCCAAGGGTGTGACGTGGCAGTGCCTAGCCTCAGCCTATGCCGTGACTCCTAGCTTGCTGCTCTTAGCCTCCTCTGTCACTGTGGAGGGGACACCTGAGGGTCCTCACTCCCCTACAGTCCCAAAGAGCAGAGGTCTTCACACTCCTGGGGCCACCCTTGTCCAGTGGACCAATGAGGACAGGAGCCAACAGATAAATGCTTTCTCCTCTGGCCCCTTGCCCACAGGTCTGACACACATGTCATACAGTCCATGGCCTTGCGCACCAGTGGCCTATGGCCATTACCAACCTCTTGCATTGGTTTCGCTTCTTCCCTGGGTTACCCCTTCTGCCTCACTCCTGCTCCCAACGATCACATTCCCAAATGAACAACCTGCTCCCAAGCCCTCGCCTCAGGACCTGCCATCCATCAGGAGGATGAGAGGGAAGAGCATTCCAGGCAGCAGATGGGCAGGGGGGGGCCAGAGACCCTTGGGCTGACCGAGGAATCACACAAGGGCAGTTAGACTGGGTGACATAGAGGTGGTCAAAGAACAGAAAGTAAATGTCATCAACTTTAGGAACAGAAAGAAAAATAAAGCTGCCATAAATTAGGAAACCAACAGGGGTGGGGAGAAGCAATAGGGAGGACAGGAAATCCAGTGATGTCCTCACTGTACAGGGTGAGCACCCACAGACCACTGTCCCACATGAAGGGAATAAGAATTGGACAGTTTAAGTATTACTTAAAATTGCCAAAGTAACTACTATAAGAAATAAATATAATAAAATTACCAAAAATAGGAGGATATGGATGGGGCAGGTAAACCAAATCTTCATTTTTCACAGTAGGGAATCAATATAGGTCTGCAAATAACAAACAAAGAAATAGAAATAGGATGATATTAAAGACCAGCAAAGATCTCATACACACACACAAAAAAAAAAAAAACATAGTGGTTGCATTTGAAGGATAGAAGACAAGTACAGATCCAATGGGAGTTCTTTATGACCAGTTGTCTGAAAAGGAAGTCAATCAGATCAGTATGCAGATGGTTCTGCACCATACATTGGCATCCATGTGCTACTTCTTATTAATTTCTTATAATTCTGTGATATAACTATTATGAGAGCATAGCAACAGAAAGCCTCAGGGTCATCGAGAAGGAGAACTTCCTATACACTGGATAGGTCATGGAAGACTTCCTGGAGGAAGTAACATATAAGTTGAACTTGAATAAATAATCGGGATTAACAGGGCAAAGAGTGTGGGATAGTGAGCCAAGCATAAAGAACAAATAACAAGCGCAAAGGGAAGAAGGCAATGCAGCTTCATTTTAGGTTCGAGGAGAATTCCGCTGAAGCATCATGAACGTCGAGGCCTGCGGCTGAAGTAGGAGGAGGCCCGAAGAGAAAGGGCCTCTGTGAGATCCTTCGTTGGTGCGGAGCTGGGACATTTTCCTGAGGGCTGTGGAGATCACTACAGACCTTTCGACAGAGGAGGGGTGCAGTCATGTTTGCTGGCAGCAGACACCCCCTACTGTCCTTGTGCTGACCTTGAGCACACTCCCCTAGCTATTAGCCAAGTCACATCTTCCCAGGGCACTCGCCCAGCTTCCAAACCTCCCTGTCTCCCCAAGTACCTCCTCAAAACATTTGTGCTGTGTCTCTTCCCCTCAAAACCTTGTTAGGGCACTAGTTAGTGGGATAAACTAATTCACAGTGAAGTGTCAGCAAA